>NC_135237.1:575696897-576311443 GCF_051348905.1 Ranitomeya variabilis | reverse complement strand
TTGAGCGAATGCAGAGGGGGAGAAAAGGGGGGGGGGGGGGGGTGAAACTGCAGCGTGTGTGCCATGGTACCTTCTAGAACTAATCTCACATTATGACATTTTTACATTATCGTGACACCCAGTGTAACGTGTGCAGCGAGCCCCTGCTGGTAACACCAAACCGAAAATATAAATGCCAGTGTGAAGGCGGCCCTGGAAGGAAAGGAGACTACAGAGCTAGGAAAACGGAGACAAGTCATCCTGCCCGGCCGTTACCTGCTGAACGGGCGCTGCCATTACAGAGCAGGAAACCATGAAAGGGCGCTGCACAATGGTTACATAGGCGATACAGGTCACATCTACATCATCCCTGCAGTATGCAAGCTGTATGCCATTTCTGCATGGTACACACAATTTAGTTCAGTAATGCTGGTTTCACACTTGCGTTTTTTGCCGCTGCGTTTTTTAGCATGCGTTTTAACGCATTTTCGGCAACGCATGCGTTTTGACGCGTGCGTTTAGTTGCAGAAATGCAACCCGTAGTAATTTCTAGCGGCGTTTTTTGCCGCAAAAAAACGCATGCGTTTATTCGCGGCAAAAAAATTCATTGCTGTCTATGTAAACGCATGCGTTTTTAAACGCATGCGTTTCTATAGAAAAACACAAGAAAACACAAAAAAAGAAGAAAACCCTAACCCTAACCCTTGGGTTACTAGGGATCCTAACCCTAACCCTAAGGTTAGGATCCCTAGTAACCCTAGGGATCCTAACCCTAACCCTAGGGATCCTAACCCTTAGGGTTAGGGTTAGGATCCCAAGGGTTATGGTTAGGGTTAGGGGTAGGATCCCAAGGGTTATGGTTAGGGTTATGGTTAGGGTTAGGATCCCTTTATCACCTTGATGGTGGGGGGTGGCTTATCAGTGACCTGGTGACCAGGACATTCTTCTAATAAAAATCTACCCCTAACCCTAACCCTAGGGATCTTAACCCTAACCCTAGCTAATTCTATTAATAGTGGGTTTTCTAGTTGATTTTGATGATTGGCAGCTGTCACACACTTCTCAGCATGCGTTTCAAAAACGCAAACGCAGGAAAAAAACGCATGTAAACGCGTCAAAATGCCGCGTTTTTTTTCTGCATGCAAAAACGCATGCGTCTAAAAAACACAGCGTTTTTTTTTTTTTTAAACGCTGCAGATCAAAACGCAAGTGTGAAACCAGCCTAACCAGTACCCATATGTAAGAAGACTATCTGACCTATCATAATTAAATATCAAACACTGAAAAGAGATGATACCAAGTCCCCAAGGTGTCAAAATATAAACATCTTTATTATTAAAAACATTAACAAACAGGTGAAGGAAGTGAAATACAGAACCGCAATTGAAAAAAAAATGCTGTGCAAAAAACGGGAGGCGCGTGCCCAGGAACTCTAATTATACGTACACCACATCTATAGCCTCTCATAGGTGTAACAGTGCGAGCATATTCACTCTAATCTATAATATCCAATCGTTGTCGCAGTCTGGACATATACAACAGAGAAACCTAGAGAGACATAATCAATATGATACTATGCTTGCTGCAGTTAAATGGGTTGCAAAATACACCATCACATCTCCTTTGCCTACAATCCCCCTGGGCTATCTAATACCAAAATCACAAAATAAGGAAGCCATCTACCCATCTGAGTGCAGTCAAGATGTCCTGGGGACCCGCCTCCGCCCCAACGCGCGTTTCGGAGAGCAACCTTCATCAGGGGGCATACAGTTCTAATGCGCAAGTGGTTTAAAAAGCTTTGAACCTGGAAGTGTATCCGATGCGTACAGTGGAAGATGTGCGTTGTCATGACCACTGCGACGCCGGTGAGCATCCCACACCACCTGCAGGAGGAGAGCGACCACGGGGCCTACGTGATCACAAACCACCCGACCGAGGCAAGTTGCACAGAGTACAACGGCAAACATGTTACCCCACCGGAACACCTGTATCCCCAGCTAAGTGTTAGTCCTGGCTGTCTCCCTCCACTGATACAATTTGAGGTACGCACTGTAGGGGTCAGCAGAGTCATGGTGACTGGTCTGCGACTACACTACAGCCGACAACTGACCGGTAACTTCCTGCAGTATCCACTGAAGTCACCCTAGGACCTGATTGTTGGGTGCACTTCACCCCCTCCTCCACCACAGACCCAGAATCACAGAGCCAGGGAAAGCCCCGTCCCCCTAAAGCCAGGACAGACAGACACCTGACTGTTCTACCTGCGCTATAACCCAGCCCGGGTACAGGATCTCACCTCCAGGTGCAGGAGCGCATCCAAAAGCCAGAACCACAGATCCCAGAAGAATCAGAGACAGCAGAGGATTCATCCTGAGGAAAGGAGAGAACAGACATGGAGGAGTCAGTAATGTCTCACTGATCCTGTGCAGACAACACTCCCCTCATCTGAAGAGGCCGATAACCGAATTATAGATTGTAGTCACTTCTCTCCAGACTGATGAGTGAGCAGTAGTGATGAGCGAACGTGGTCGCCACTACTCGTTACTCGCCCCAGTATCACTATGCTCGGTGTACTTGGCGAGCATTTCCGGGATTATTCGGCGGTAACTGCAGTCTCCACCCAGAAGTTTTGGTGGACTTTAGAGACCCAATCACAGTGCAGGGATTGTCTGCCAGGCCATGAAATGCTGCAGCCATCTTTGTTGTTGTCGTGCAGTGATTGGCTGGGCCACACAGCATCATCCCGAGTATAAGAGGCCTGGCACCGTCCTGCTCATCGCATTCATCTCCGGATTCAGCGAGAGTAGGGAGAGCTGCTGCCGAGATAGGGTCAGAATCGCGGTTTTTAGAGTTAGTGTAGGTCTGCAACTGTTACATCCACAACTCCTCAGAAACCAAAAGTCCTTTTTAGGGCTAATTCATGGGTCCCGATATTGCAGCACTAGGTAGGCAGTGCACAGCATATCCACATCAGTGCAAGGCCTGCAGGCACTGTATGTGCGTCCATTGCTCCCACTGCATCCCTCCCAAAGCTCCATAACTGTCTGCTGCTGCTGCTTCTTTACTGTCTATATGCCCATTTTTTTTCCCAAAGATCCACCCCCACAAAAAAAAAAAATATATATAATATATACATACATATACACACACACACAGTCTGTTCTGTCAGACTGAGACCTGTTTAACCCCTTTACCCCCAAGGGTGGTTTGCACGTTAATGACCGGGCCAATTTTTACAAGTCTGACTTCTGTCCCTTTATGAGGTTATAACTCTGAACGCTTCAACGGATCCCGGTGATTCTGACATTGTTTTCTCATGACATATTGTACTTCATGATAGTGATAACATTTCTTTGATATTACCTGCATTTATTTGTGAAAAAAACGGAAATTTGGCAAAAATTTTGAAAATTTCGCAATTTTCCAACTTTGAATTTTTATGCCCTTAAATCAGAGATGTCACACAAAATACTTAATTAGTAACATTTCCCACATGTCTACTTTACATCAGCACAATTTAGGAACCAACATTTTTTTTTTTTGTTAGGAAGTTATAAGGGTTAAAAGTTGACCAGCGATTTCTCATTTTTACAACACCATTTTTTTTTTTTTTTTTTTTAGGGACCACATCTCATTTGAAGTCATTTTGAGGGGTCTATATGATGGAAAATACCCAAGTGTGACACCATTCTAAAAACTGCACCCCTCAAGGTGCTCAAAACCACATTCAAGAAGTTTATTAACCCTTCAGGTGTTTCACAGGAATTTTCGGAATGTTTAAATAAAAATGAACATTTAACGTTTTTTCACACAAAATTTATTTCAGCTCCAATTTGTTTTATTTTACCAAGGGTAACAGGAGAAAATGGACACAAGTTGTACAATTTGTCCTGAGTACGCTGATACCCCATATGTGGGGGTAAACCACTGTTTGGGCGCATGGGAGAGCTCGGAAGGGAAGGAGCGCCGTTTGACTTTTCAATGCAAAATTTACAGGAATTGAGATGGGATGCCATGTTGCGTTTGGAGAGCCCCTGATGTGCCTAAACATTAACCCCCCCACAAGTGACCACATTTTGGAAAGTAGACCCCCTACGGAACTTATCTAGATGTGTGGTGAGCACTTTGACCCACCAAGTGCTTCACAGAAGTTTATAATGCAGAGCCGTAAAAAGAAAACAAATTTTTTCCCACAAAAAATATTTTTTAGCCCCAAGTTTTGTATTTTTCCAAGGGTAACAGGAGAAATTGGACCCCCAAAGTTGTTGTCCAATTTGTCCTGAGTGCGCTGATACCCCATATGTGGGGGGAACCACCGTTTGGGCGCATGGGAGAGCTCGGAAGGGAAGGAGCGCCATTTGGAATGCAGACTATGATGGATTGGTCTGCAGGCGTCACATTGCGTTTGCAGAGCCCCTAATGTACCTAAACAGTAGAAACCCCCCACAAGTGACACCATATTGGAAAGTAGACCTCCTAAGGAACTTATCTAGATGTGTTGTGAGAACTTTGAGCCCCCAAGTGTTTCACTACAGTTTATAACACAGAGCTATGAAAATAAAAAATCTTTTTTTTTCCCCCCACAAAAATTATTTTTAGCCCCCAGTTTTGTATTTTCTCAAGGGTAACAGGAGAACTTGGACCCCAAAAGTTGTTGTCCAATTTGTCCCAAGTACGCTGATGCCCCATATGTTGGGGTAAACCCCTGTTTGGGCACACGGGAAAGCTCGGAAGGGAAGGAGCACTGTTTTACTTTTTCAACGCAGAATTGGCTGGAATTAAGATCGGACGCCATGTCGCGTTTGGAGAACCCCTGATGTGCCTAAACAGTGAAACCCCCCAATTATAACTGAAACCCTAACCCAAACACACCCCTAACCCTAATCCCAATGGTAACCCTAACCACACCCCTAACCCTGACACACCCAACCCTATTCCCAACCGTAAATGTAATCCAAACCCTAACCCTAACTTTAGCCCCAACCCTAACCGGAAAATGGAAATACATTTTTTTAATTTTATTATTTTTCCCTAACTAAGGGGGTGATGAAGGGGGGTTTGATTTACTTTTATAGCGAGTTTTTTAGCGGATTTTTATGATTGGCAGCCGTTACACTGAAAGACGCTTTTTATTGCAAAAAATATTTTTTGCGTCTCCACATTTTGAGAGCTATAATTTTTCCATATTTGAGACCACAGAGTCATGTGAGGTCTTGTTTTTTGCGGGACGAGTTGACGTTTTATTGGTAACATTTTCGGGCACATGACATTTTTGATCGCTTTTTATTCCGATTTTTGTGAGGCAGAGTGATCAAAAACCAGCTATTCATGAATTTCTTTTGGGAGAGGCGTTTATATCGTTCCGCGTTTGGTAAAATGGATAAAGCAGTTTTATTCTTCGGGTCAGTACGATTACAGCGATATCTCATTTATATTATTTTTTTATGTTTTGGCGCTTTTATACGATAAAAACTATTTTATAGAAAAAATAATTATTTTGGCATCGCTTTATTCTCAGGACTATAACTTTTTTATTTTTTTGCTGATGATGGTGTATGGTGGCTCGTTTTTTGCGGGACAAAATGACGCTTTCAGCGGTACCATGGTTATTTATATCTGTCTTTTCGATCGCGTTTTATTCCACTTTTTATTCAGCGGTATGATAAAGCGTCTTTTGCCTCGTTTTTTTTTTTTTTCTTACGGTGTTTACTGAAGGGGTTAACTAGTGGGACAGTTTTATAGGTGGGGTCGTTACAGATGCGGCGATACTAAATATGTGTACTTTTATTGTTTTTTTTTTTTATTTAGATAAAGAAATGTATTTATGGGAATATATATATATATATATATATATATATATATATATATATATATAACAGCACAACCAAAATGAAAAAAGTGGACTTTAATGCCTGAACGGCGTGGCAACGTTTCGGATGTAATATCCTTTCTCAAGCAGTGTATACATACAAATGTCAGGTTTTTATACAAACCACAGGTACAGCTCATTAATAATAACATTACATCAATTTGTCAAATAACATAATACCGTAAAAGTGCCAAGTGAAATAAAAAGTGCATTGGTGCAGTGATTAAAATCCCTTGAAGATGTCTTAATAAACATCATATCATATAAAGCGATCTCCCATATAACATACAAGTACATTAAGTACCTAATCGCCATAATTAAATTATCCAGGTGTCACTCCATGAGAAGCACAATCAAAAAAACTCACACATGTTCATAGTAGCAGACATCATATCCACGGCGTTCCCAGAAGTGAACTGCGCATGTCCATGACGAAATTACCCATGGAACATAGCGCATCTCACCGCGCCTGCGCAGTCAGCATCTGAGACACCGGTCGCCATCTTGCTTGTGGTATTCCACTGATCTCCGATGCCGGAGTACAAATCTATGGAATGTAATGAAGCAGGAAAAAACCTCCATAATGTCTATTTTCAATATAAACATAGACTAAAACCATGTGCAATATTTGTAGGAATTTTATTACGTCCTCTAGTATGCCAAACAAGGATCAGATCAGTGGTCATATTTTCCGTACTATTTGATATCAGAAAAAAACAAGCAAAATTCAACCGTCCTCGGTTGTTTCCAATTCATATGCTTCACAAAAACAGGCAGCACTCCATATTGTTTAGGTCAATATGCAGGTGTTTATTGAGCCCACCTCAAGGCTTGAGAAAGGCTCTGTTAGAGCCGAAACGTTGCATGGAGATGTGGGCTCAATAAACACCTGCATATTGACCTAAACAATATGGAGTGCTGCCTGTTTTTGTGAAGTAAGTAAGTGTGTACATATATATATATATATATATATATATATATATATATATATATATATATATATATATATATATACATACATTCCTGCAGCGAGGAAGGAGGTAGGAGACCCTCAGAGCAACGCGATCACATTGTGTTGCTGCGGGGGTCTCAGGGAAGCCCGCAGGGAGCCCCCTCCCTGCGCGATGCTTCCCTATACCGGCGGCACACCGCGATCATGTTTGATCGCGGTGTGCCGGGGGTTAATGTGCCGGGGGCGGTCCGTGACCGCTCCTGGCACATAGCGCCGGATGTAAGCTGCGATAGGCAGCTGACACCCGGCCGCGATCGGCCGCACTCCCCCCGTGAGCGCGGCCGATCGCGCTGGATGTACTATTCCGTCATTGGGAAGTAGGGCCCACCCCACATGGACGGAATAGTACGTCCAATGACAGAAAGGGGTTAAAAGTTAGTTTGTCAGGCATATGTAGCATAGTTGTGTGCTACCCTTGTGCCCTTTTTTTTTTTTCTTTTTGGTGTTTTCAATTCATGCTTCTAGCCCTGCACCTGTTGTGGCCCACAGTCAGGCAGCACCATCAGCAAGCCCGTCCATGTCCTTGTCCCAGCACAGCCTTCAGTGGTTTATAACCCAGTCTTTGGAACGCAAGCAGAAATACCCAGCCAACACCCCACAGTCCTCAATTTTAATATTTCTCTTCTGCTTGTGCCAGAAATGCTGTCTTTTAGGCTTGTTGAGACAGAAGCTTTCTGCAACCTGATGGCGGCGGCTGTCCCAAGGTACTCGGTCCACCATTACACCAGCATATGTCCCACAACATTACCCGTGCCCTCAACAATGCTGTTACAGGGAAAGTCCACCTAACCACAGACACATGGACAAGTGCTTGTGGGCAGGGACGGTACATCTCAATGATGGCACACTGGGTTAACATAGTGGAAGCCGGGACCCAGTCGGACCTTGGGATGGAACACATCCTCCCCACACAGAGAATTGCTGACCCTATGTCAATCAGGGTTGCCCCCACAGTCTACAGCTCCTGCACCTCCTCCTCTTCATCCTCCATCTCTGAAATCAACACATCAGTGAGAAGCTGGAAGCACTGCAGCACTGCCTCAGCCAAGCGGCAACAGGCTGTGCTGAAGCTAATCTGCAAAGGTGACAAACCTCACAATGCAGAAGAGTAGTGGATAGCACTGAAAGAGCAGTCAGATGTTTGGATGACACTGCTGAACCTACAGCCAGGCATGGTCGTGTGTGACAATGGCCATAACCTGGTGGCGGCTCTGAGGCAAGGTGAGCTCACACACGTACCTTGCTTGGCCCATGTGCTTAACCTCGTGGTTCAACATTTTCTGAAAAGCTACCGGATCTGCTAGTGAAAGTACGCCGTCTGTCTGCCCATTTTAGAAAGTCAGCTACAGCTTCAGCTGCCCTTGCCGTGCTTCAGCAGCGTTTGCAGCTTCCAGCTCACTGACTGGTGTGTGATGTCCCCACGCGCTGGATCTCTACGCTGCATATGTTGGAAAGGATTTGTGAGCAGAAGAGGGCCGATGTTGACTACCAACATCAACAAGACAGTCGAATTTCAGGTCAGACTCCACACCTAAGACCTCAGGAGTGGACATGGATGTCAGACATATGTAACATCCTCCAAAACTTTGAGGACTGCACCAAGATGGTGAGCGGCGATGACGCCATAGTTAGCATCACCATCCCGCTTCTCAGCATTCTGAAAAACTCTGCTCACAGTCAAAGGATGCATTGCAGGCGTAGCATGAGGACATGGAGGAGACATTCAGGGGGATTACACTAAGCCCAGCCTCATGTCTTCTCAACGTGGATTGGTAGGCAATGAGGAGGAGGAAGAAGAGGAGCTACTTTCATGTGCTATAGATGGTACTACAAACACATCTGTATAAGCTTCTGTTCAGCAGGGATGGCCTGAGGACAGGGAGGAGGAGGATGAGGACAGCATAGTCAGTTGTCCTGTTGGTGAGGACACGGAAGTCTTGCCTGTTAGCAGTCTGGCACGCATGGCTGACTTTATGTTGCGCTGCATTTCAGTCATTACTGGTTGGTGACACTTCTAGACCCATGCTGCAAGAAGAACTTTCAATCCCTTCTGTCTGAGGCAGAGAGGTGAACTAAAATGTTGCAGTACCACAGGGCCCTTGTAGCGGAATTACTTAGAAAATTCCTATGTGAGAACGCTGGCAGCAGACGTCAGAGTTTGTTGTATAACCAAAGACTCCAAGCGAGAGACAGAAGTACAATCCAGCTCAGACAGGGGAACAATGGCAAGGTTCTGGGACAGTTCTCAGACCCTCCGATCGTGGTAGCACAGAGGCAAAGGGTGCTGTGACAAGAAGTGCAATGTTTGGGAAGATGGTGAGGGAGTACCTTGCAGATCGTACAAACGTCCTCCGTGATTCCTCTGTGCCTTTTAATTATTGGGTATCCAAGCTGGACACGTGGCATGAACTGGCTCTTTACGCCTTGGAGATCCTGGCTTGCCCTGCTGCTAGCGTTCTGTCAGAGAGGGTTTTTAGTGCCGCTGGTGGAATTATAACAGATAAGTGCTTCTGCCTGTCAACTGAAAATGCTGACAGGCTGACTCTTATAAAACTGAACAAGGGCTGGATTGGGAAAGACTTCTGTACACCACCAAGTGAAAATAGCGAAACAAAACCTCAAATACATTCTCTTTTGGGGAGGTGTATTCTCATGCACCTCTTCACAACCACACATGGGATACGCTTCCAGATTTGGTCATTTGCTGTTATCCTCCTCCTTATCCTCATCCAGAACCACTATATCACCAGAGTGAACGTGGTCTGTTTGGTGCATTTTGGCCAAGGGTGCTGTGATGGCACTCTTTTAAAAAAGGACAACACATTGGGGAATTGGGCATGGCATTACATTGGGCCTACTTAACTCTGTCTCCTGCAATCTGTCCTGTACCTGCCAGTAGATCACCAGGGTGAACGTGCTCTGTACTGTTATAGGTCGTTGAAGTTTGGGCTAGGGGCAGTCGATGTCACTAGTGCATTTTTCCCATTGGGGAATTGTTTGGCAGATCATTCACTGCATTACAAGTCTCAGAGACCCACACCACTACATTGGCCCTAATTCTTAACTCTGTCTCCTGTAATGTCTGTTCCTTATCTCTGATGACATGACCTGGGTGAGCATGCTTTGTACTGTTATAGGGCCGTGAAGTTTGGGCAAGGGGGACTGTGATGGCAATAGTATATTTTAAAAAAAGGTACCCACCATTGGTGAAACCACATCCTTGATGGCAAACACTTCACATTTGTGTATCTTAAAGAGCTCACTTGAAAAGCTCCTTTTTGTGTTGCCTGGTTGCTCACATTGGACACAATAGGCTTCATATAAATTTGATAAAAACAATGCTGGTACTTTGCCTCAGTAGTTCATTAAAAATATAGCTTTGTCCACTATATTAGTTTCTCTGCTTGAGAGCCATAACTTTCTCTGCCTCAAATGTACAAATGGTGAATATACAAATGGCGATTTGCAAACAAGATTGAAATACTGTATACCGAATGCATTCAGACAATCACATAGCTGCATGTCTTGTAAAACATTTACAGATGTGACAGAATGCTCATAGTGACACAGTCTTGATAAATGTTTGTTTACTCACTTCACAAACAGTTTGAAGCCTCTATATGGCAGCATGGTGGCGCAGTGGTTAGCACTGTAGTATGTATTGGGCAGCACGGTGGCGCAGTGGTTAGCACTGTAGTATGTATTGGGCAGCATGGTGGCGCAGTGGTTAGCACTGTAGTATGTATTGGGCAGCACGGTGGCGCAGTGGTTAGCACTGTAGTATGTATTGGGCAGCACGGTGGCGCAGTGGTTAGCACTGTAGTATGTATTGGGCAGCACGGTGGCGCAGTGGTTAGCACTGTAGTATGTATTGGGCAGCACGGTGGCTCAGTGGTTAGCACAGCGGCCTTGCAGCGCTGGAGTCCTGGGTCCTAATCCCACTCAGGACAACATCTGCAAAGAGTTTGTATGTTCTCTCCGTGTTTGCGTGGGTTTCCTCCGGGTACTCCGGTTTCCTCCCACATTCAAAAGACATACTGATCGGGAATTTAGATTGTGAGCCCCAATGGGGACAGCGATGATAATGTGTGCAAAATTGTAAAGCGCTGCGGAATATGTTAGCGCTATATAAAAGTGGCCACTTGAAGGTGTGGGTGAAACTAGAGTTACTACATAGTGTTATTCACTATATAAGAGCAGAGAAACATGACTAAGACAGATGCCAAAACTGGGGTACCTGTACATGTACAGTGTGATATCTGCATAATTGGGGACGTCCATGCAGTGTAGGTAATCTCCCAGGGGTTCTCTGTCTTGGTGTTGCTTCTCGGATATTCCAGACGGATGATGTGTAAAAGCCTCTTGGTGATGATCTAAGTATACTGTATGTAGCTAATCTTCATATATATGTAATTAGTATATTTATGTAATCCTTATATGTACTTATTAACCTTTCTATGTTATTGTTATTATATACAAAAATGTACGCACTCACTATTCAATCTTAACCCCTTCCCACCGCAGCCCTTTTTCGTGTTTTCGTTTTTTCGCTCCCCTCCTTCCCAGAGACATAACTTTTTTATTTTTCCGTCAATATGGTCATGTTAGGGCTTATTTTTTGCGGGACGAGTTTTAATTTTGAATGACACTATTGATTTTCCCATGTTTTGTACTAGGAAACAGGAAAAAGATTCCAAGTGCGGTGAAACTGCAAAAAAGTGCAATCCCGCACTTGTTTTTTATTTGGCTTTTTTGCTAGCTTCACTAAATGCTAAAACTGACCTGATATTATGATTATCCAGGGCACTACAAGTTCATAGACACCTAACATGTCTAGGTTATTTTTTATCTAAGTATTGAAAAAAATTCAAAACTTTGCTTAAAAAAAAAAAAAGAAAGCACCATTTTCCGATACCCGTAGCATCTCCATTTTTCGGGATCTGGCGTCGGGTGAGGGCTTATTTTTTGCGCGCCGAGCTGACGTTTGTAATGATACCACTTTTGTGCAGATACGTTTTTTTGATCGCCCGTTATTGCATTAAATGCAATGTCGCGGCGACCAAAAAAAAACGTAATTCTGGAGTTAAATTTTTCTTTCTCGCTACACCATTTAGCAATCAGGTTAATGCTTGTATAATTTATTGATAGAGCGGGCGATTCTGAACTCGGAGATACCAAATATGTGTAGGTTTGATGTTTTTATTGTTTTATTTTGGATGCGGCGAAAGGGGGGTGATTTAAACTTTTAAAAAATATGAAAAAAGTAAAAAAAAAAAAAACTATAAAACCTTTTTTTAACTTTTGCCATGCTTCAATAGTCTCCATGGGAGGCATGCACAGTAATAGTACGGGGCATGTCATGAAGGAGTTCATATTCATTCAATTTTGTAGTTTGCAATGAAATTGCCTTGTATTGCCAGTATTAGCCTTTTTTAAAGCCGTATCTGAACCTTAGTGATAAAAACATGGCAAAGGCAATTGCCAAATTCTCCTGTAAATAATTCTGCAAAGAGGGAACCATCATACCATAAAAAAACATGAGTGGATTTTCATGTGGCCCATCCAGTATGTGGGTTCCAAGGCCTAATGGGGTGCATATGAATTGGTAGCAGGGCAGGCCTTGAATTTAACACAACACTTTTCCTGGAGTCCCCCTGGACATCTTATGACAGGGGTATTATGGTGCATCGTAATTCTTGGCAGCCTATCCACTCACAGCATAAACTACAACAGCTTAGGAGACCCACTGTTTCATAATGGCCCTTTAACCCCTTTACCGCCCGAGGGTGGTTTGCACGTTAATGACCGGGCCAATTTTTACAATTCTGACCACCTTCCCTTTATGAGGTTATAACTCTGAACGCTTCAACGGATCCCAGTGATTCTGACATTGTTTTCTCGTGACATATTGTACTTCATGATAGTGGTAACATTTCTCCGATATAACTTGCGTTTGTGAAAAAAAAACAAAACGGAAATTTGGCGAAAATTTTGAAAGTTTCGCAATTTTCCAACTTTGAATTTTTATGCCCTTAAATCAGAGATGTCACACAAAATACTTAATAGGTAACATTTTCCACATGTCTACTTTACATCAGCACAATTTAGGAACCAACTTTTTTTTTTGTTAGGAAGTTATAAGGGTTAAAAGTTGACCAGCAATTTCTCATTTTTACAACACCATTTTTTTTTTTTTTTAAGTCATTTTGAGGAGTCTATATGATAGAAAATACCCAAGTCTCACACCATTCTAAAAACTTCACCCCTCAAGGTGCTCAAAACCACATTCAAGAAATTTATTAACCCTTCAGGTGTTTTTTTTTTCCTCAAAAAATTTATTTCAGCTCCAATTTGTTTTATTTTACCAAGGGTAACAGGAGAAAATGGACCCCAAAAGTTGTTGTACAATTTGTGCTGAGTACGCTGATACCCCATATGTGGGAGTAAACGACTGTTTGGGCGCATGGCAGAGCTCGGAAGGGAAGGAGCGCCATTTGACTTTTCAATGCAAAATTGACTGGAATTAAGATGGGACGCCATGTTGCGTTTGGAGAGCCTCTGATGTGCCTAAACATTAACCCCCCCACAAGTGACCCCATTTTGGAAAGTAGACCCCCTAAGGAACTTATCTAGATGTGTTTTGAGAGCTTTGATCCCAAGTGTTTCACTACAGTTTATAACGCAGAGCCGTGAAAATAAACACTCTTTTTTTCACAAAAATGATTTTTAGCCCCCAGTTTTGTATTTTCACAAGGGTAACAGGATAAATTGGACCCCAAAAGTTGTCCAATTTGTCCTGAGTACGCCGATACCCCATATGTGGGGGGGGGGAACCACCGTTTTGGTGCATGGCAGAGCTCGGAAGGGAAGGAGCGCCATTTGGATTGCAGACTTAGATGGATTGGTTTGCAGGCGTCACATTGCGTTTGCAGAGCCCCTGATGTACCCAAACAGTAGAAACCCCCCCCACAAGTGACCCCATATTGGAAACTAGACCTCCCAAGGAACTTATCTAGATGTGTTGTGAGAACTTTGAACCCCCAAGTGTTTCACTACAGTTTACAATGCAGAGCCGTGAAAATAAAAAAATCCTTTTTTTCCCACAAGAATGATTTTTAGCCCCCCAAATTTATATTTTCCCAAGGGTAACAAGAGAACTTGGACCCCAAAAGTTGTTGTCCAATTTGTCCCGAGTACGCAGATGCCCCATATGTTGGGGTAAACCCCTGTTTGGGCGCACAGGAAAGCTCGGAAGGGAAGGAGCACTGTTTTACTTTTTCAATGCAGAATTGGCTGGAATTGAGATCGGATGCCATGTCGCGTTTGGAGAGCCCCTGATGTGCCTGAACAGTGGAAACCCCCCAATTCTACCTGAAACCCTAACCCTAATCCCAACCGTAAATGTATTCCAAACCCTAACCCTAACTTTAGCTCCAACCCTAGCCCTAACCCTAACCGGAAATAAATACATTTTTTTAATTTTATTATTTTTCCCTAACTAAGGGGGTGATGAAGGGGGGTTTGATTTACTTTTATAGCATTTTTTATAGCGGATTTTTATGATTGGCAGCCGTCACACTGAAAGACGCTTTTTATAGCAAAAAAGTTTTTGCATCTCCACATTTTGAAACCTATAATTTTTCTATATTTGAGTCCACAGAGTCATGTGAGGTCTTGTTTTTTGCGGGACGAGTTGACTTTTTTATTGGTAACATTTTCCGACAAGTGACAGTTTTTGATCGCTTTTTATTCTGATTTTTGTGAGGCAGAACGACAAAAAACCAGCTATTCATGAATTTCTTTTGGGGGGGCGTTTATACCGTTCCAGGTTTGGTAAAATGGATAAAGCAGTTTTATTTGTCGGGTCAGTACGATTACAGCGATACCTCATTTATATCATTTTTTTATGTTTTGGCGCTTTTATACGATAAAAACTATTTTATAGAATTAATAATTATTTTGGCATCGCTTTATTCTGAGGACTATAACTTTTATTTTTTTGCTGATGATGCTGTATTGCAGCTCATTTTTTGCGGGACAAGATGACGTTCTCAGCGGTACCATGGTTATTTATATCCGTCTTTTTGATCGCGTGTTATTCCACTTTTTGTTCCGCGGTATGGTAATAAAGCGTTGTTTTTTGCCTCGTTTTTTTTTTCCCTACGGTGTTCACTGAAGGGGTTAACTAGTGATCTAGTTTAATAGGTCGGGTCGTTATGGACGCGGCGATACTAAATATGTGTACTTTTATTGTTTTTTTTTTAAATTTAGATAAAGAAATGTATTTATGGGAATAATATTTTTTTCCCCCCCCCTCTTTATTTAGGAATTTTTTTATTTTTTACTTTGTCCCAGGGGGGGGGACATCACAGATCGGTGATCTGACAGTTTGCACAGCACTCTGTCAGATCACCGATCTGACTTACAGTGCTGCAGGCTTACCAAGCGCTTGCTCTGAGCAGACACTCGGTAAGCCACCTCCCTCCCTGCAGGATCCGGATGCCGTGGCCATCTTGGATCCGGGCACCTGCAGCGAGGAGGTGGTAAGAGACCCTCGCAGCAACGCGATCACATCACGTTGCTCCGGGGGTCTCAGGGAAGCATGCAGGGAGCTCCCTCCCTGCGCGATGCTTCCCTGTACCGCCAGCACATGTTTGATCGCAGTGTGCCAGGGGTTAATGTGCCGGGGGCGGTCCGTGACTGCTTCTGGCACATAGTGCTGGATGTGAGCTGCGATAGTCAGCTGACACCTGGCCGTGCTCCCCCCGTGAGCGCCGCCGATCGCGCTGGACGTACTATCCCGTCGGTGGTCATACGGGCCCACCTCGACGGGATAGTACGTCCAATGTCAGAAAGGGGTTAAGAAGATTAATGCCGCCTGATGCACCAGTAAAGATAAGCTCTGTGACTTTAAGAGTCCCTCCTTTATAAAAGAAACAAGATGGGTCTGCTTATGTGTCACACACCACATGGCCAGCTAGGGGGGTTACATGTTACAATGACATTTCCCAGTGAATGCATTTGTAGTGGTTGAAAGCAATGTTAAAGTGGAAAAACGCTTCAAAAAAGCCGGATTACTCACCGGTAATGCCCTTTTAATGAGCCACGACAGCACCCACTTTGAGAGAGGGACCCGCCCATAGGAACAGGAAACCTACAGAGATAAAAAGGGCGGCCCCCCTCTCCTCCTCAGTTGTTTTTCAGAGTACAAGAGGAACCGCCATTGTTAAATTAGTATACATTCTTAATTATTAGTACACTTTATTATATCTATAATCACCCATGAGAATATTTTGTATTAATAACTATACATATCTACTAGGGTGGGAAGTGACAGGGTGCTGTCGTGGCTCATTAAAAGGGCATTACCGGTGAGTAATCCGGCTTTTTACCCTTCGCCACGACAGCACCCACTTTGAGAGATTTGCAGAGAACCTTCACCTGGGTGGGATTAC
Organism: Ranitomeya variabilis; assembly: GCF_051348905.1. Taxonomy (NCBI): domain Eukaryota; kingdom Metazoa; phylum Chordata; class Amphibia; order Anura; family Dendrobatidae; genus Ranitomeya; species Ranitomeya variabilis. The sequence continues at coordinate 576,295,128 of NC_135237.1, read as the reverse complement.
CGTACTAAGGAAGGCTCTCCCGAATGCCAAGTCAGAAGCGGAAGACAGATCAAGTCTATAGTGTCTATAGAAAGTTGAAGGCGACGACCAGGTTGCGGCCTTACATATGAGCTCGATGGGAATGTCTTTATTCTCCGCCCATGAGGATGATACGGCTCGAGCTGAATGCGCCTTTACTCCCTCTGGAGGACTTTCGCCTTTTGACAAGTATGCAAGATGGATAGCCTCTCTGATCCACCGGGACAAGGTAGCTTTCGTGACTCCATGGCCTTTTCGATGACCCTGAAAAGACACAAACAGAGCTCTACTCTGTCTGCAAGAGCGGGTTCTGTCTATGTAGCCCAGGACTGCTCTTTTAACATCAAGCATATGTAGTTTTTCCTCCTCTGAATTTGCTGGATTATCATAAAAGGAAGGTAGGAAAATCTCTTGGGCTCTATGGTATTTTGTAGCTACCTTAGGGAGGTATGAAGGATCAGGTTTGAGAACTATCCTATCCTGATATGTTATTAGGAATGGAGGGTCTATAGAGAGGGCCTGGATGTCACCCACTCTTCTGGCAGAAGTTAAGGCTATCAGTAAAGCTACCTTGTATGTGATGTTTTTTAGAGGAATAGAATATAAAGGTTCAAAGGGAGGACCAGATAAGGCGTCTAGAACTAGATTCAGGTCCCAGGGCGGCAGGCGTGGAACATGAATCGGTGTACACCTCTCGCATGCCTTAATAAATCTCGCTACCCATCTATTACTAGCTACGTTAGCACTATAGAGGGCTCCCAGGGCAGACACTTGAACTCTCAGAGTATTAACCGATAACCCCATGTCACGACCTTTCTGTAGAAATTCAAGGATGGCTTTAACAGGAACCTTAGAGAAGGGTTTTGTATAGAAGTTGAGGAATTTTCTCCATACTCTGCTATAGATTAGAGTTGTAGATTTTTTTCTGCTCAACAGTAATGTATTGATTAGCTCTTGAGAAAACCCTCTTAAAGTTAGTATCTGCCTCTCAAGTTCCACGCCGTGAGGTGGAGGCCCCTTACTTGTGGATGGTAGAATGGACCCTGAGAGAGTAGGTCTGTAGTCACTGGCAGAATCCACGGATCGCAAACTGACATCGCTCGAAGACAGGAGAACCAAGGCCTCTTTGGCCAAAATGGAGCTATCAGAATCACCTTTGATTTTTCTTCTCTTATTTTCTTGACCACCAAAGGAATTAGCATCATTGGTGGGAAGGCGTAGGCTAGATCGTAATTCCATGGATACTGGAGCGAGTCTACTAGATCTGGACGATCTGCCACATTCAGGGATGCAAATGTAGCGCCCCCACCGCCGCAGGGCTGAGGGGTACCCGGTACCGGGCCTCAGAAGTCTCTGCTCTGGGGTTGTCACGGCGGCTAGGCCCCGGTCCGTGACCCTGCCGTGGGGCGCACAGGGAATAGTAGGTGTGGATGGGGGTGAGGCTGTAGTGGTGCAGTGCAGTAAATAACGAGGACACCAGGTTTCAGTCTCTTTACCTCTTTACTGAAGATCTCTGGGTCCTCAGTCCGGAATACGGTTCACCAGGCTGCGCAAGTCCGGCCGGTCCAATGGCATCTCCAGAGTTCTCCTCACAGGTGGAAATCGGTGCCTTCCTTCTAGCGCTATGTGTTGTGGTCCTTCCCTGCTGTGCTTACGGAAAGTCCCCCACAACTGTTGTGTCTGTTTCTTAAGTTCCCTCACAACTCGATTAAATGATGTTCTTCTAATCCTCCGTCCCTCCCTGATGTTCTGGTTGGGACGGCACCCGTTTGATGGGTAGGCTCGGAGCTCTTCCGGGACCCTAGAGTCGCCCCTCTCCACAAGTTGCCCCCCAAGACTGCATAGGTGATTTGAGTTAGACAGCCCGCCTTAGACTGACTGTCCTGCCGCTGTTTAGAGTATTGCTTGAAGCTGAATGTTATGATACTCCCTCGGCGTTCCGGCCACCGGTAATGCGCCTCAGTAGGGTGTTGCTCCGGTCTTACAGCACGACCCCTACTGGTATTTCTCCTTTTGCTTGATCTCGTTTCTCACTCAGCACAATCTATCTCGCTTCTAGTCCTTCCTTGGGCACCGCCGCTACCCGGAGCAGGCGCGGTCCCGTTACGTTCGTTCAAGTTGCCAAGCCTCTGTCAGGATCCCACCCCTGACAGAGACCCTACTGTATCTTCCCCCACAACACCCTCTGCCACAAGGTGTTGCCTGGTTCCAACCCAGTCAGCTTTCTGATCTAACTTCCTGCCTGACCCCCAGTTTACCCACTATGGTGGGGAGTGGCCTAATGAATAGAACCCTTAGCTCCCCCCAGAGGCCCAGCTGTGAAATGTATTGGTGTCTGTGATACCTGATCAGGTGAACTCCTTCAGTGCCATCGGACGCACCATGGCTCCCCATAGTGGCGGAGCCACAGTACTGCAACGACCAGGACTCTGGGGCGCTGCACAAACATTGGTATTTGCCTGTTGCTCCTGGTCGCAAATAAATCTATCTGCGGAAGACCCCAAATGTCCACTATGTTTTTGAATATGCAAGGATTGAGGGTCCATTCTCCCTGGCGGAGCGTATGGCGACTTAGAAAGTCGGCCCTTGAGTTCTCTATACCTCTGATGTGGACAGCCGTGAGAGATAGAAAATTGGGTTCTGCTAGATCGAAGATGTCTGCCGCTGAACACATGAGACTTCCCGATCGCGTTCTGCCTTGCAGATTTAAATACGCGACGACAGTTGTGTTGTCCGACCGGATCTTGACATGAGAACCTCGAAGCTGAGGAAGGAAAGAATTTAAAGCATAATATACTGCATTTAGCTCTTTCCAATTGGAAGACTGCTGAGTCTCTAAAGGAGTCCAGCAACCCTGGGCTATATTTTGATCCAGATGGGCTCCCCACCCTTCTGGGCCTGCGTCAGTAGTAAGTATTTTAGGGGACCTAAATGTCCATGAGACTCCTCTGGACAAATGGTCTTTATTTACCCACCAACGAAGTGAATGAAGTACGTCTTCAGATAAGGTGATTTTTGAATTTCGATTACCCTGGAAATGAGACTGAGCATGAAGCACCTGGTGTTGTAAGGCTCTAGTATGGTATTGGGCCCATTGAACCGCAGGAATGCAGGAGGAGAGCGAGCCCAAGAGAGACATGGCCTCTCTGAGGGACATATGAGGATTAGATCTTGCCATAGCGACCTTTGAAACTATGGTTAACTTTTTGGATTCTGGTAAAAGACATCTTTGACTTACAGAGTCCAAGACTAGTCCTAGGAAGGACTGAAGAGTTTCTGGAAGAAGTCTGGATTTTTTGAAGTTTACAATCCAACCTAAGGCCTGCCATGATGAAACGGTATTAGACAAGCGTTTTTCACATTGAGATGCTGAATTACCAATTATTAAGAAATCATCTAAATAGGGTACAATTAATGTGTCTTGATGACGTAGATAGGCCATCACCTCTAGCATGATTTTCGTGAAAATCCGAGGAGCCATAGATAGGCCGAATGGCATGGCCGTAAATTGGAAGTGACGGATCCGGCCTTGTAGATGTACTGCAACTCTGAGATATTGTTGGTGCTGTATATGAATTGGAAGATGATAGTACGCATCCTTCAAATCCAGACCTGCCATAAAGCACCTAGGGAACAAGAGTTTTATAGTAGATCTTATAGATTCCATCTTAAAGGTGTGTTCAACCAAAAAGGCATTTAGTCTCTTTAGATTAATTATAGTACGAAAAGTACCATCAGGTTTTGGAACCAGAAATAAAGAGGAATAAAACCCCCTCCCTTCCTGGTTTATTGGTACTTCGATGAGAACATTCTTTGCCAAAAGGCTCAGAATTTTCTAACTGAAGCGCTTCCTGTTGTTCCGGCGCTTTCAGAGATGTTACTACAAAGTTGTCTTGTGGTAATTTAAAGAAATCTAATCTTAATCCAGATTTTATTAGCTGAAGGATCCATTGATTTGAGGTTATATTTTCCCATTGATGATAAAAGAATTTCAGTCTGCCCCCTACTGGGTAGTCATCACTGATGGTATCTCCCCCGCTTAGATGTTTCGGGATTACTATATAAGGCACCTTTCGGTCTGGTTTCTTTTGTTTCCCAACGATCTTTTTGTGCCTCATACGGCCTCCTCCTGTTAAATGGCCATCTTCTAAACGCTCTCCTATAAGGAAGAAGAAACTGTTTAGGAAAGCCCTTCCTTCTTTCTCCTGCTTTGTTAAGTAGGTCATCTAGAACCTTCCCAAACAAGAACTCACCCTGGCATGGGATTGAACATAATCTGGTTTTTGATTGTGCGTCTCCCTTCCATCCTTTGAGCCAAAGGGCACGACGAGCTGCATTAACCAGACCTGCTGACCTGGCTGCTAAACGGAGGGAGTCCGCTGAAGCGTCAGCTAGAAATGCTGCGGCACTTTTAATCAGAGGCAAGGATTGAAGAATCTTATTCCTTGTGATCTTGCCTTTCACCTGTTGTTCAAGCTGGTCAACCCAGACTAATAGGGACCTGGCTGTACACGTGCCTGATATGGCTGGTTTAAAAGCTCCAGTGTTTGTCTCCCAGGACCTTTTTAGAAGAGCTTCTGTTTTGCGGTCTAAGGGATCTAATAGAATCCCTGCATCTTCCACAGGAAGAGATGCCGGTTTCGAGGTTGACGCCACCGCTGCATCTGCAGCGCCCCAGAGTCCTGGTCGTTGCAGTACTGTGGCTCCGCCACTATGGGGGCCATGGTGCGTCCGATGGCACTGAAGGAGTTCATCTGATCAGGTATCACAGACACCAATACATTTCACAGTCGGGCCTCCGGGGGGAGCTAAGGGTTCTATTCATTAGGCCACTCCCCACCATAGTGGGTAAACTGGGGGTCAGGCAGGAAGTTAGATCAGAAAGCTGACTGGATTAGACGAAGCAACACTCAGTGGCAGAGGGTGTTGTGGAGGAAGAGACAGTAGGGTCTCTGTCAGGGGTGGGATCCTGGCAGAGGCTTGGCATTGGAAAGAACGTAACGGGTCCGCGCCAGCTCCGGGAAGCGGCGGGATTCAAGAAAGGACTAGAAGCGAGATAGATTGTGCTGAGTGAGAAACGAGATCAAGCGATAGGAGAATTCCAGCAGGGGTCGTGCTGTAAGACCGAAGCAACACCCTACTGAGGCGCACTACCGGTGGCCGGAACGCCGAGGGAGTATTATAACATTCAGCTTCAAGCAATACTCTAAACAGCGGCAGGACAGTCAGTTCAAGGCGGGCTGTCTAACACATATCACCTATGAAGTCTTGGGAGGCAATTGCGGGAGAGGGGCGTCTCTAGGGTCCCGGAAGAACTCCTAGCCTACCCGACAAACGGGTGCCGTTCTAACCGTAACATCAGGGAGGGACGGACGATTAGAAGAACATCATTTAATCGAGTTGTGAGGGAACTTAAGAAACAGACACAACAGTTGTGGGGTACTTTCCGTAAGCATAGCAGGGGAGGACTACAACACATAGCGCTAAGAAGGAAGGCACCGATTTCCACCTGTGAAGTGAACTCTGGAGGTGTCATTGGACCGGCCGGACTTGCGCAGCCTGGTGAACCGTATTCTGGACTGAGGACCCAGAGATCTCCAGTAAAAGAAGTAAAGAGACTGCAACCTGGTATCCTCGTTATTTACCGCGACCTGCACCCCACAACTGCACCGTTGCAACACCACTTATTGCACCGGACGTCCCCCACTGACAGACAGGGCCACGGACCGGGTCTAGCCACCGTGACAACCCCAGAACTGAGACTCAGAGGCCCGGCTCCGGGTACCCCTCGGCCCTGCGGCGGTGTGGGGGCGCTCCAACTTCACCTTCGGGACTTTAGACCACACTGCCAATTCCTCATCACTGAAGGGGTAGCGTCTTTTAGAAGAGGATGGGAGAAACCCCTTCCCCTGTTTGTCCCATTCTTTCTTTACAAGGTCTTTAACGGCAGAAACTACAGGAAAAGCTCGCCTTTTTTTATGACCCTGGCCTGCAAACATAATATCCTGTGCAGATTTAACTCCTTTAGTGTCCGGACACCCCATAGTGTTCCTTACGGACTTTATAAGGTTGTCAATGCTCTCAACTGGAAAACATGCTCCACCTTCATCCTCAGAGGAACTAGGAGATGATTCTGAGGTGTTGGAGGATCGAATTAGGCCCTCTTCAGACTCTGAGCTAGAGATTGGAGATAGGTGCTTAGTGCCCTGCTTTTTTAAGGATTCTGACCCCAGAGACTGTATTTCTTGCCGTATCAAGGCTCTAATATCTGTGGCTGTAACAGCTGCCTCATCCTGTAAGGTCTGGCTGATACAGGATTGACACAGCCTTTTAGGATATGTGTCAGGTAAGGGCTGCCTGCATAGAGCACATTCTTTATGCTTGGATTTACTAGTCCTTTTAGCCTAGGGGAAAATCAGAGAAGGAAGGGATCAGCTTATGGGAAAAGGATTATAACACTCACCCAGTGAAGCTATTATTATCATCATTATACCGGATTAGGAGATGGAGACACTGTGTGGGGTCTGAGTACTGCATCCGTACTTCTTGATTTACTTCTGTGAGTGTCAGATCCATCCATGGAATGAACACTCCGTTTAGCTGCTGATTTTAAGCTTTTAGCGCTGCTTTTGTCAGCGCTATCACGTTCCACAGCAAGTGGAAGCTCAGTATCTGCCGGGGACGACATATTGAGCAACTAGCCCTGTGCCCCGGCGTTTTTGAATCGCGCGGTCCCAGGCAGGGTGCCGCGCCCCCCGCGAACCGGAAGTGCACCAACACTTCCGGTTCAATGAAGCAGCGCAGACTTACCCGCGCACCAGGGCCGGCGCCGCTGCTTTCTGGAATCGGCGCCCCGTACACACAGGCTCCCTCCATAGGCCGGGCTTCCATGCCCGGAACCTGCCGGATAGTGCCCAGACGAGGGGGGAGGCTGCATGCAGTGGCTCCCCCGCCGCTGCTTCCGATGCCGCAGCCCCTGCTTCCGATGCCGCAGCCCCTGCTGTCACCAAGAGAACCACGCAGGCGGATGTACCGGCTCGGGTAAGAAAAGTGGAGGCGCTCCAACCACCTCCATCTGTAGGTAGTCCAGAGAGTTCCGATAGGAACAGGAAACCAACTGAGGAGGAGAGGGGGGCCGCCCTTTTTATCTCTGTAGGTTTCCTGTTCCTATGGGCGGGTCCATCTCTCAAAGTGGGTGCTGTCGTGGCGAAGGGTTAAATGCAGCGTCTGAACTAAGCCCAAGTGGGGGAGGAAATTTTCATTCTGGGGTGAAATATTTGGCCTTACAGGCAAGTCATTAACCTGCAAAGGATGGACCGTGACATATTTCCAAGCAAAACCCATTTTGATTTCGTTTTAATAGGTTTTTTGTGGCACCGGGAAAAATGGCATGAAGCTCAGAAAAAAAAAAAAAATGATTAAGGCTGTGACCTAGGAGTCAGGAATGCTTCCAGGGGCGATCCCCATGAGGTCCCTATGTCATTTGAGCAGTGTTTCCATCATTTTCAGATGTTTTTAGACCTTAAAAGGACCCCGGGGGATCGTGGTAAAAATACTCGGGTCTACCATAGACTTACATTGGGCTCGTTGTTCTGGCCGAGTACCCGAATATTCCAATCTGCTCGACCCGAGCATTTTAGTACTCGCCCATCACTAGTGAACAGTAAAATTCGGCATCTGTAGCGAACACCGAGTTCACCAGGAAGTCTGTTACTGCTCAGCATCGGCTGCCTGAACACCGGGTGTGTGACACTCATGTGCCTGACTGCAGGGCAAACAGCTCCTGATCAGTGGTGAAATCATCCCCGCCTGGGATCGCAGCCTCAGTGACCAGCAGAAACCTCTAGAACGTCACCGCACCTCATTTCCCCGTGGTTCTCAGCCTGGACGGTCGCATCTTGGCACTGTCCAGGTAGAAAACGGTTTATCCCCCAGACATGGATTACGGCGTGGGACAGAACATCGGACAGGTGAGCGATACGGTTTTTTATTTTTGTTTTATTACAGGAGACAGAGGGCTTCAGTGGAATAGGCGCTAGGTGAGTAGAACTAATTTTTAAATAAAAGACATAGCAGCACGGTGGCGCAGTGGTTAGCACAGTTGCCTTGCAGCGCTGGAGTCCTGGGTTCAAACCCCACTAAGGACAACATCTGCAAGGAGTTTCTATGCTCTCCCCGTGTTTGTGTGGGTTTCTTCCCACATTCCAAAGACATACTGATAGGGAATTTAGATTGTGAGCCCCAACAGGGACAGCGATGATAATGTGTGCAAACTGTAAAATAATAATAATTAACGGATAGGGGTCTTATAGACGTCTCCCCATTACTAATCCACGGGCTTAATGTCACCTGACAATACAAAGGTGACATCAACCCCACAAATGTGAACCCCACTTGCCACCGCTACAGGACAAGTGGGACGAGCCGGGCAAAGCGACAGAATTGGTGCATCTGATAGATAGGCCTTTTCTGGGCAGTTGCTATTTTAGGCTGGGGGGGCTAATATCCATGGCCCCCTACCAGCCTGAGAATACCAGCCCCCAGCTGTCTGCTTTAGCAAGGCTTCTTAAAAATGGGAGGGGTGGGAGCCCACACCGGGGTTTTTTTTTTTTTTTTTTTTAATTATTTGGGTAGTTAAAAATACATTGTGGGCCCCCCTCTGTTCTTGATAACCAGCCTTGCTGAAGGTGACAGCTGAGAGTTTTGCTTGACTGGTTATCAAAACTACAGGGGAACCCACATCGTTTTTACTTTTTTAATGGTCTATTTTCATTGGCCGGTTCCTGCACTGTATACAGCCCTCCACCACAGGGGTCAGATGATGAGAGCAATATTCCATCAGCTGACACCAGTGACCGCAGGTGACCTTCACACCTCTGACCACAGCTGTGGGCTCATGCGGCTATTGACGGTGTGGGAACACGGCTCTCACCAATATTGATTTCACCAACGATCAGAAGCAGTTTGTTGCTCTCATGCACAGGACAGCGTGACAGACACTGGATGCTCAGGCCCCTCATTCACATCCAGGTTCCCAAACCCAAACTTTTTGGTCAAATGTGAACATCTGGTGGTCCATCCACCTCTAGTGAGAAGGGGAATAGAAGCCTTAAGGAGGCCTCTGCCAACACCGTTCACACCCGGTCCAGACACCATGGTCGTCTCACCCATTTCCTTCTCTGCTCTATGTAGCCAGTTATAAAGGAGATGGAGGGAACCAGGCAGGTGTGAACAGGCACTGAACGGTTCAGCCACCATGATGCACTGAGGAGCGCCTGGACCTGATGTGAACATCCTGTGTGGACAGGGGCCCATTAATCACCTGGTGTAGTCACTTTGCAGTCAGCCATGGCTGATAACAGGGGACAACAGCTTGCATTTACCTGTAGGAGATGTAAGTGAAGGTCTTGTGTGATCTCCACACCTGCTGGTTCCTTGTAGTCAGTGACTATTCCCTGCAGCCTGTACTCACAGGAGCAGCATCTGGGACTGGAGACCTCAGTGCTGGGTATTTATACCTTATTAGTCTAGAGCCACGCCCAGTCCTGGACAGAGCTCCACCCATCCTACTCACAACTCCACCCATCTACCCATAGCTCCGCCCATCCTCCCCATAGCTACACCCATCCTACCCACAACTCCACCCATCTACCCATAGCTCCGCCCATAGCTCCACCTCTCTGCCTTTACTATCCAGATCTCCACCCCCATATCTCCTCCAATCCTGAACAGAGCTCCACCCTTAGCACTCATAACCCCTCCCCTTCTATACATAGCCCCACCTCTCATATCCCTAGCTCCGCCCAGTGCTGGCTCCTTTTCCTGAGCTCACAGACTGATGACCTCTCTGGTCTTCCCTTCACCCGGGGCCGCATTTGCCACTAGGCACTTGAGGGCACGTGCCTAGGGTGCCAGGATGTGGGGGCGGCACTTGAGCAATGTTTTTTTCTTTTTTTTAGTCTGAGGTCAGCCCGTCCATCTCAGTCTTCCGGCTGGTGTGGGCAGAGCCGCCATCAGGACATTACTACAGTAGTATGGGGCCAGATGAACAGTGGCAAAAGGGGGCCCTGATACACTGGCAGCCTGGGCCCTCCTCCCTTGCTACTGCTGGTCGGGCCCCAGGCACAATAGTTCATGGCGGCTGCAAGCCAGATACATAACAACACTGTGGTGATTTAAAGATACAGCTACAGTGTTAGTGCTTCCAGCAGCGAGAAATCGGAGCTGCACCTTTAAGCAGCAACAGGCCCAAGTGCATCATGGTCCTGACGCCGGTCATGTGACACGCTGTGCACTCTTCATTCTGGATCATAGCAGCATGTCATGTTTGTGGGAGACAGGAGATACTGAAGTCAGCGATGAGGAGGCAGAGGAGGCGGGCAGTGTGTGAGGAGAGGGGAGGCTGCTGAGGAGAGGAGAGGGGAGGCTGCTGAGGTGAGGTGAGGTGAGGGGAGGCTGGTGAGGTCAGGAGAGGGGAGGCTGCTGAGGTGAGTAGAGGGGAGGCTGCTAAAGTGAGATGGGAGGCTGCTGAGATGAGGAGACAGAAGGCTGCTGAGGGAAGGAGGGGGAGGCTGCTGAGGGGAGGAGAGGGGAGGCTGCTGAGGGGAGGAGAGGGGAGACTGCTAAAGTGAGGAGAGGGGAGGCTGCTGAGGTGAGGAGAGGGGAGGCTGCTGAGGGAAGGAGAGGGGAGGCTGCTGAGGTGAGGAGAGGGGAGGCTGCTGAGGTGAGGAGAGGGGAGACTGCTAAAGTGAGGAGAGGGGAGGCTGCTGAGGTGAGGAGAGGGGAGGCTGCTGAGGGAAGGAGAGGGGAGGCTGCTGAGGTGAGGAGAGGGGAGGCTGCTGAGGAGAATGAGGAGAGGAGAGTGGAGGCTGCTGAGGAGAGGCTGCTGAGGTGAGGAGAGGGGAGGCTGCTGAGGAGAGGCTGCTGAGGGAAGGAGAGGGGAGGCTGCTGAGGTGAGGATAGGGGAGGCTGCTGAGGTGAGGAGAGGCTGCTGAGGGAAGGAGAGGGGAGGCTGCTGAGGGAAGGAGAGGGGAGGCTGCTAAAGTGAGATGGGAGGCTGCTGAGGGGAGAAGAGGGGAGGCTGCTGAGGGAAGGAGAGTGGAGGCTGCTGAGGGAAGGAGAGTGGAGGCTGCTAAAGTGAGATGGGAGGCTGCTGAGGGGAGGAGAGGGGAGGCTGCTGAGGGGAGGAGAGGGGAGACTGCTGAGGGGAGGAGAGGGGAGGCTGCTGAGGGAAGGAGAGGGGAGGCTGCTAAAGTGAGATGGGAGGCTGCTGAGGGGAGGAGAGGGGAGGCTGCCGAAGTGAGGAGATGGGAGGTTTGTGAATTGAGGAGAGGGAGGCTGCTGAGTGGGAGAGAGGGGAGGCTGCTGAAGTGAGGAGAGGGGAGGCTGCTGAAGTGAGGAGAGGGGAGGCTGCTGAGGTGAGGAGATGGGAGGCTGCTGAAATGAGGAGATGGGAGGCTGCTGAGGAGAGGAGAGGGGAGGCTGCTAAAGTCAGGAGAGGGGAGACTGCTGAGGTGAGGAGAGGGGAGGCTGCTGAGGTGAGGAGGGGGCAGGCTGCTGAAGTGAGGAGAGGGGAGGCTGCTGAGGTGAGGAGAGGGGAGGCTGCTGAGGTGAGGAGAGGGGATGCTGCTGAAGTGAGGAGAGGGGAGGCTGCTGAGGTGAGGAGAGGGGAGGCTGCTGAGGTGAGGACATGGGAGGCTACTGAGGTGAGGAGATGGGAGGCTGCTGAAGTGAGAAGAGGGAGGCTGCTGAGGTGAGAGGAGGCTGCTGAAGTAAGGAGAGGGGAGGCTGCTGAGGTGAGGAGAGGGGAGGCTGCTGAGGTGAGGAGGGGGCTGGCTGCTGAAGTGAGGAGAGGGGAGGCTGCTGAGGTGAGAGGAGGCTGCTGAGGAGAGGAGAGGGGAGGCTGCTAAAGTCAGGAGAGGGGAGACTGCTGAGGTGAGGAGAGGGGAGGCTGCTAAAGTGAGGAGATGGGAGGCTACTGAGGTGAGGAGATGGGAGGCTGCTGAAGTGAGAAGAGGGAGGCTGCTGAGGTGAGAGGAGGCTGCTGAAGTGAGGAGAGGGGAGGCTGCTGAGGTGAGGAGAGGGGAGGCTGCTGAGGTGAGGAGGGGGCTGGCTGCTGAAGTGAGAAGAGGGAGGCTGCTGAGGTGAGAGGAGGCTGCTGAAGTGAGGAGATGGGAGGCTGCTGAAGTGAGAAGAGGGAGGCTGCTGAGGTGAGAGGAGGCTGCTGAAGTGAGGAGAGGGGAGGCTGCTGAGGTGAGGAGAGGGGAGGCTGCTAAAGTGAGGAGATGGGAGGCTACCGAGGTGAGGAGATGGGAGGCTGCTGAAGTGAGAAGAGGGAGGCTGCTGAGGTGAGAGGAGGCTGCTGAAGTGAGGGGAGGCTGCTGAGGTGAGGAGAGGGGAGGCTGCTGAGGTGAGGAGGGGGCTGGCTGCTGAAGTGAGGAGAGGGGAGGCTGCTGAGGTGAGAGGAGGCTGCTGAGGAGAGGAGAGGGGAGGCTGCTAAAGTCAGGAGAGGGGAGACTGCTGAGGTGAGGAGAGGGGAGGCTGCTAAAGTGAGGAGATGGGAGGCTACTGAGGTGAGGAGATGGGAGGCTGCTGAGGTGAGAGGAGGCTGCTGAAGTGAGGAGAGGGGAGGCTGCTGAGGTGAGGAGAGGGGAGGCTGCTGAGGTGAGGAGGGGGCTGGCTGCTGAAGTGAGAAGAGGGAGGCTGCTGAGGTGAGAGGAGGCTGCTGAAGTGAGGAGATGGGAGGCTGCTGAAGTGAGAAGAGGGAGGCTGCTGAGGTGAGAGGAGGCTGCTGAAGTGAGGAGAGGGGAGGCTGCTGAGGTGAGGAGAGGGGAGGCTGCTGAGGTGAGTAGGGGGCTGGCTGCTGAAGTGAGGAGAGGGGAGGCTGCTGAGGTGAGAGGAGGCTGCTGAGGAGAGGAGAGGGAGGCTGCTAAAGTCAGGAGAGGGGAGACTGCTGAGGTGAGGAGAGGGGAGGCTGCTAAAGTGAGGAGATGGGAGGCTACTGAGGTGAGGAGATGGGAGGCTGCTGAAGTGAGAAGAGGGAGGCTGTTGAGGTGAGAGGAGGCTGCTGAAGTGAGGAGAGGGGAGGCTGCTGAGGTGAGGAGAGGGGAGGCTGCTGAGGTGAGGAGGGGGCTGGCTGCTGAAGTGAGAAGAGGGAGGCTGCTGAGGTGAGAGGAGGCTGCTGAAGTGAGGAGATGGGAGGCTGCTGAAGTGAGAAGAGGGAGGCTGCTGAGGTGAGAGGAGGCTGCTGAAGTGAGGAGAGGGGAGGCTGCTGAGGTGAGGAGAGGGGAGGCTGCTGAAGTGAGGAGATGGGAGGCTGCTGAAGTGAGGAGAGGGGAGGCTGCTGAAGTGAGGAGATGGGAGGCTACTGAAGTGAGGAGATGGGAGGCTGCTGAAGTGAGAAGAGGGAGGCTGCTGAGGTGAGAGGAGGCTGCTGAAGTGAGGAGAGGGGAGGCTGGTGAGGAGAGGGGAGGCTGGTGAGGAGAGGGGAGGCTGCTGAGGAGACGGGAGGCCGCTGAGGTGAGGAGACGGGAGGCTGCTGAGATAAGGATTGGGGAGGCTGCTGAATTGAAGAGATTTCTATCGCTGATGTGAAAGTAACCCCAGTCACGGCCGACAGTGTCTGCATTAGTCATCCTCACCAATGGGGGAGGCAGCACTAAACGTGCCTAGTGCGGCGTGAACTCTAAATACGGCCCTGTCTCCACCATTGGTGGTCAGTGTGGTGCAGCCGGTGTCCTGGATCTGCCCAAGTTTGCCATTAGTTTAGTTCAGGTCTGACTGACAAATTTTGTCCACACCATAATCAACGCCCGTTTACCATTTCCCTCTTCGCTGGCAGTGAGGGACGTTCCGCAGATACTCGAGACTGCAGGTCGTAGACCCAAATCCAGGACTGTGCGCTGTATCCGGGACAGATGGGACTAGAGATGAGCGGATAATTCCGGGGTCTCTGGTCCAGCAGTGGTACCTGGCGGCTGGACGGGAGGCTGTGAATCTCTAACCTCCCGGGGTCCCCAGCAGCTTCTGTTCCCCCAGGGCCGGAGCGATGTCATCTGTGCGTCCGGCTCCTCTCTAGTTGGGACCCGGGGATTATTTTTTGTTCCTTCATTCAGTCGGAGCCGCCAGAACTTCCTCATCCTGATGTAGCGTCACTCTGACATCTGGTGTCTGTAAGGCTGTGTTCACACGCTGCAGAAATCCTGTGGTGGGTTTTCTGCAGGATCCGCACCAAACTACACAGCACCAATCTTCTCCCCCTTATTTGATGCAGATTTGAAGCCTCGTTATTATTTACGTGTTTTTTACAGGACAGAAAAGCTTTGATTCTGCTCTTAATAAAGTATCTGCAGGTTTTTACCTGAGTTTTTTTTTTCAGGCTCCAGATAGAAGACAAGAGAGAGAAAAAAGCACCAAAGCTGCACAGTTCAGCTGCGTCTTTAGACCACAGGGGGTGCCATTCAGCCGCATCTTTAGACCACAGGGGGCGCCGTTCAGCCGCGTCTTTAGACCACAGTGGGCGCAGTTCAGTGGCATTTTTAGACCACAGGGGGCGCCGTTCAGTGGCATCTTTAGACCACAGGGGGCACCAATCAGCTACGTCTTTAGACCACAGGGGGCGCCGTTCAGTGGCATCTTTAGACCACAGGGGGCGCCAATCAGCTACGTCTTTAGACCACAGGGGGCGCCGTTCAGCCGCGTCTTTAGACCACAGGGGGCGCCATTCAGTGGCATGTTTAGACCACAGGGGGCGCCGTTCAGCCGCGTCTTTAGACCACAGGGGGCGCCATTCAGTGGCATGTTTAGACCACAGGGGGCGCCGTTCAGTGGCATGTTTAGACCACACGGGGCGCCGTTCTCATGAAATCACATCCGCTTTGCTTGGACAGTTAAACAGCAGAATTTCTGTGCAGAAAAAAAGCAGTATATACTCTACATGTGAACAAGGTCTACATTTCGAAGCAAAGTGGATGTGATTCCATGAAACCTCCGGTCTCTGTGGTCTGAAGACGCTGCTGAACTCTGTGGTTTTGATGCATTTTTCTATATAGCCTTCTGAAAAAAAAGCACAACTGCATTTTTAAGGGCAGAATCAAAGTTTTTCTGTACTAACAAAAAAGTGTTAAACTCCTCTTCATCTCTGCCCCCAAAATCGCATCAAATAGGGAAAAGCTATAAAAGAACCGCAGCAAACAAGCAATGATCAGAGAAGATTGTGACTGCGTCATCTGGTGCGGGCGCCTGCAGAAAAGAAGCAGAAAGAACGCAGCATTTATGCAACGTGTGAACACGGCCTCAGCATTACAGTTTTATCTCATTTTTTATAGGTTTAATAAAGAAAAAAATATTACTATTATATTATTAAAAATATCAGTCACACTCACAACATTTTCTGATTCCTGTAAATAATCTGATCGCTGTGATGTGCGGGTCGTTGCGATTGCGGAGACACCAAATATGTCCTTGTTAGTTGCTGACTTGTTGCTGAAATTCCCCCCATTAGATCATCAGAACTTGTGGCTGAGCGGCTTCAGCTCCTGCCTGTGATGTTGGAGATTCTGGGTGCAAATAAAGAGGGAAAATACCTTTTGTGGAATTGATTTTTATTACATTTATTTTTTATAGGAACAAAAAAATCTACTTTTTCTTTATCTCGGTATACAGGGAACATAGAGATACATTGTTTCATACGATGTGTCTCTATGGACGTGTATAATCTGCTTCTAGGTTCACAGGCTGCAATACATAGCAAAATTCTCTGTTGTTTAATACAATGGGTTGTGGCTCATGGTTAAGGCCGGCGTCACACTCAGCGTAAGACAATACGGTCCGTTTTTTACGGCCGTAATACGGAGAAATGTTCCCAAAATAGTGATCCGTAGGCAGGGTGTGTCAGCGTATTTTGCGCATGGCATCCTCCGTATGTAATCCGTATGGCATCCGTACTGCGAGATTTTCTCGCAGGCTTGCAAAACCGACATCTAATTGATTTATGTGATCAAATGTTCGGGAAAACATATATACAGTGTATATATATATATATATATATTCTGTATATATATTTAATTCAGCGCGATATATGTGAAAAGCTGGTAGTTCAATTGCCGGCTTTTCATTTCTCCTTCACAAACCCGACATGATATGAGACATGATTACATACAGTAAACCATCTCATATCCCCTTTTTTTTGCATATTCCACACTACTAATGTTAGTAGTGTGTATGTGCAAAATTTGGGCGCTATAGCTGCTAAAATAAAGGGTTAAATGGCGGAAAAAATTGGCGTGGGCTCCCGCGCAATTTTCTCTGCCAGAGTGGTAAAGCCAGTGACTGAGGGCAGATATTAATAGCCAGGAGAGGGTCCATGGTTATTGGCCCCCCCGTGGCTAAAAACATCTGCCCCCAGCCACCCCAGAAAAGGCACATCTGGAAGATGCGCCTATTCTGGCACTTGGCCACTCTCTTCCCACTCCCGTGTAGCGGTGGGATATGGGGTAATGAAGGGTTAATGTCACCTTGCTATTACAATAGGTGACATTAAGCCAGATTAATAATGGAGAGGCGTCAATTATGACACCTATGCATTATTAATCCAATTGTCTGAAAGGGTTAAAAAACACACACACACATTATTAAAAAGTATTTTAATGAAATAAACACAGGTTGTTTTAGTATTTTATTGCTCTCTCAATCCACATGAAGACCCTCGCTTGGGAAAATAATAAACCCACAATATACATACCTTCTGATGACCTGTCACGTCCCACAAGGTAATCCATCTGAAGGGGTTAACTCAATTTACAGGCAGGAGCTGCCCTATTCGTGCCTGTAACCCCCGGGGAATGAATGAAAGCTGGGTGATCTGTAGTTACATTGAGTTGCGGTGAGGCGCCCTCTGGTGGATGAACTCATATGAACTCGAGCGTGGGAACTTTTCCAAGGCTCCAGTTCATGAGTTCATCCACCAGAGGGCGCCTCACCGCAACTCAATGTAAGTACAGATCACCCAGCTTTCCTTTCAGCACCCGGGGATTACAGGCACGAGCGAGTGCTTTAGCGCAGCTCCTGCCTGTAAATTGAGTTAACCCCTTCAGATGGATTACCTCGTGGGACGTGACAGGTCATCTGAAGGTATGTATATTGTGGGTTTATTATTTTGCCAAGCGAGGGTATTCAGCTGGATTGAGAGAGCAATAAAATACTAAAACAACCTGTGTGTTTATTTCATTAAAATACTTTTTAATAATGTGTGTGTATTTTTTAACCCTTTCATACAATTGGATTAATAATGGATAGGTGACATAATTGATGCCTCTCCATTATTAATCTGGCTTAATGTCACCTTACAATAGCAAGGTGGCATTAACCCTTCATTACCCCATATCCCACCGCTACACGGGAGTGGGAAGAGAGTGGCCAAGTGCCAGAATAGGCGCATCTTCCAGATGTGCCTTTTCTGGGGTGGCTGGGGGCAGATGTTTTTAGCCACGTGGGGGCCAATAACCATGGACCCTCTCTAGGCTATTGATATCTGCCCTCAGACACTGGCTTTACCACTCTGGCGGAGAAAATTGCGCGGGAGCCCACGCCAATTTTTTCCGCCATTTAACCCTTTATTTTAGCAGCTACAGCGCCCAAATTTTGCACATACACACTACTAACATTAGTAGTGTGGAATATGCAAAAACAAAGGGGATATGAGATGGTTTACTGTATGTAATCATGTCTCATATCCTGTCGGGTTTGGGAAGGAGAAATGAAAAGCCGGCAATTGAATTACCGACTTTTCACTAACACCGCTGTGTATTTCTCGCAGGTCACACTGCTGGTCCGTGTGGAATCCATATTTTTCTCGCCCCCATAGACTTTCATTGGCGATTTATTTGCGCAATACGCTGACAAACGCAGCATGCTGCGATTTTGTATGGCCGTAGAAGACCGTATAATACGGATCAATAAAATACGGCTGATAGGAGCTGGGACATAGGGAATCATTGGGCCGTGTACAATCCGTATTTTACGGATGTATTTTCTGCGCTCATACGTCCGTAAAACTCGCCAGTGTGACGCCGGCCTAACACTGCAAATATGTAGATGTGAGTTCAAGTCCTGATCTCAGGAGGGAGAAGAAGTGAATAATATATTTTAAGATATACACTGAGCAGAGATGTGGCCCCGCCATTAGAGGTGGAGATACGGAGCAATTAAGGCGTCAGAGAGAGGTGAGCATTAGAAGCCGTGAGAAAATCCCTGACGTGGTGGAAGTGAGCCGCAAGTCAGGACAATGCCGCTGGATCCGGGTCAATTTGGATCTATGGACAGGTAGAGCCAGTGTGAAAAAAACACAAGATCCAGGAGTTCTACACACAGGGAAAAACAGCAGCAAAGTCTGGATAAGATCAGCATTGAGATGTGAAAAAGACCTACAGAGGTCACCAGTAGTGATGAGCATAAGTACTGGTGCGGGATTGCACCAAGCCTCTCGAGTGATCAAGATTTGTTGTTGTCTAACAGCCACGAAACATGCAGCCATGAGGACTTGAAAATGACACACGAGCCCCTGCGGTAGTCTGTGCATACCTGAGCACCCTAGGAAAACTGGAGAAACAAGCACTAGCACTCATCACTGGTCACCACACAAATCCACAGGGCTGCACAGTACACAGAAGCAGTGTCAGGACTATGATGTATTTGATTGTCTATGATCACGCACACTGAGCTCTGCTACATCCATTAGAGTTGAGTACAGACACACCCTGTGGGCTTTCCGACCCCCCTTCCTCCCAGCTCTTTCTCCCTGCTGACAATACAGCTGTATCGTGAAACTCCAGTGTGTGACTGTTTCCCCTCCCTCAAGCATGCGAGGGTTAGCAGAAAACTATTTCTTTTGTTTGCAGACATGCATTTGTGCGAGAATTGTGGGAGAATTATTCATGATGAATAATTCGACCCCAGGTGGTGACAGTGATATGAAAGTTACATATTTGGGATGTGCAACAATAGAGCTACAAACCCGTGCGTTTTCTAAGTGCAGCGCAGAGCGGAAAGAAAGAAACGGATTAATACTTAACCGGGTCACCCAGCTACCACATGTGTAGACTTAAATGGAAGCTAACCCCATGAGAAGGCATGCCATACGTTCATCGTCACTCTACGAGGTTCCCAGCGTATGCTAGGAAGAATATGAGTTTTAACAAAGTTTTGAGCCTCTTTGGAAAGGGGAGTGAAGTCCATAGCTCCGCCCACTCAGTGATGTCACGAACAGAGGGTATAAGTGAGTGACAGTTCATTTTTCACTAGCCTTTGCCCAGAAAGCTAGATGAGAGACGCTCTGTAATGCATCTTGATGTATCACCCCTCCGTCACACCGCATGGTCTGCTATGAAATGACTTAAGCAACCGTGTTTTTTCTTCTGTTAATCTCTTTTTATTTTCTAATTGTCTGTATATACGATACTTGTTTCATTGTATAATATATTTCTATACTTTTGTAAACACTGCCTACTTTTTGGAGTAAAATATATAAAATTACAAGCTTTGTTTCTCCTTGTTCTATAACGTACTGTCACATCCTCTGAACTAAATTACAATACTAATTGGGTTGGCTCCTGACCCATTATTAATTATGAAATAGGAGCTGGTGGCAGCAGAAGTGTCCTGCGCTGGTGGGTAACGCTGGCAGGGAATGAACAGGGTTTTTACAGTGTATTGCTCAGCTGCGGCAGGGAATAATTATATCACCCTCATTGCAGAGTGTGCCCCACAGACAGTGCATAGGCAGCCTTTCTGGTGACTAATTATCCTAGACGCAATACCCAGTCTGACCTGAGGGTAAGGGGGCGCCAGGGAGCTGCAAGTTCCAAACCGGAACTGGGACGTGGGATATAGATAAATCCCTTTCAGAAAGAACCAGGGGAAACCAAACAACCCCGGTTCATGACAAATTGGTGTCATCGGTGGGGATGATAAAAATATCCCCCCTGTGATACGTGACAACAGAATCTAAATTGCTGCAAAGAATGCAGACACATGATCCAAAGGGCTACACAGAACACAGGAGCAGGATCCAAAGGGCTACACAGAACACAGGAGCAGGATCCAAAGGGCTGCACAGAACACAGGAGCAGGATCTAATGGGCTGCACAGAACACAGGAGCAGGATCTAAAGGGCTGCACAGAACACAAGAGCAGGATCTAATGGGCTGCACAGAACACAGGAGCAGGATCTAAAGGGCTGCACAGAACACAAGAGCAGGATCTAATGGGCTGCACAGAACACAGGAGCATGATCGAAAGGGCTGCACAGAACACAGGAGCAGGATCTAATGGGCTGCACAGAACACAGGAGCATGATCCAAAAGGCCACACAGAACACAGGATCAGGATCTAAAGGGCTGCACAGAACACAGGAGCATGATCCAAAAGGCTACACAGAACACAAGAGTAGGATCTAAAGGGCCGCACAGAACACAGGAGCAGGATCTAATGGGCTGCACAGAACACAGGAGCATGATCCAAAAGGCCACACAGAACACAGGAGCAGGATCCAAAGGGCTGCACAGAACACAAGAGTAGGATCTAATGGGCTGCACAGAACACAGGAACAGGATCCAAAGTGCTGCACAGAACACAGGATCAGGAACCAAAGGGCTGCACAGAACACAGGAGCAGGATCCAAAGGGCTGCACAGAACACAGGACCAGGAACCAAAGGGCTGCACAGAACACAGGAGCAGGATCCAAAAGGCGACACAGAACACAGGAGCAGGATATAATGGGCTGCACAGAACACAGGAACAGGATCCAAAGTGCTACACAGGATCAGGAACCAAAGGGCTGCACAGAACACAGGAGCAGGATCCAAAGGGCTGCACAGAACCCAGGAGCAGGATCCAAAGGGCTGCACAGAACACAGGAGCAGGATCTAAAGGGCTGCACAGAACACAGGAGCAGGAACCAAAGGGCTGCACAGAACACAGGAGCAGGATCCAAAGGGCTGCACAGAACACAGGAGCAGGATCTAAAGGGCTGCACAGAACACAGGAGCAGGATCCAAAGAGCTGCAGAGAACACAGTAGCAGGATCCAAAGGGCTGCACTGAACACAGGAGCAGGATCTAAAGGGCTGCACAGGACACAGGAGCAGGATCCAAAGAGCTGCAGAGAACACAGGAGCAGGATCCAAAGGGCTGCACTGAACACAGGAGCAGGATCTAAAGGGCTGCACAGGACACAGGACCAGGATCTAAAGGGTTGCACAGAACACAGGAGCAGGATCCAAAGGGCTGCACAGAACACAGTAGCAGGATCCAAAGGGCTACACAGGATCCATAGGGCTGCACAGAACACAGGAGCAGGATCTGAAGGGCTGCACAGAACACAGGAGCCGGATCCAAAGGGCTGCACAGAACACAGGATCAGGATCCAAAGGGCTGCACAGAACACAGGAGCAGGTTCTAAAGGGCTGCACAGAACACAGGAGCAGGATCCAAAGGGCTGCACAGAACACAGTAGCAGGATCCAAAGGGCTGCACAGAACACAGGAGCAGGATCCAAAGGGCTGCACAGAACACAGGAGCCGGATCCAAAGGGCTGCACAGAACACAGTAGCAGGATCCAAAGGGCTGCACAGAACACAGGAGCAGGATCTTAAGGGCTGCACAGAACACAGGAGCCGGATCCAAAGGGCTGCACAGAACCCAGGATCAGGATCCAAAGGGCTGCACAGAACACAGGAGCAGGTTCTAAAGGGCTGCACAGAACACAGGAGCAGGATCCAAAGGGCTGCACAGAACCCAGGAGCAGGATCCAAAGGGCTGCACAGAACCCAGGAGCAGGATCTAAAGGGCTGCACAGAACACAGGAGCAGGATCCAAAGGGCTGCACTGAACACAGGAGCAGGATCCAAAGGGCTGCACAGAACCCAGGAGCAGGATCTAAAGGGCTGCACAGAACACAGGAGCAGGATCCAAAGGGCTGCACAGAACACAGGAGCAAAATCTAAAGGGCTGCACAGGACACAGGACCAGGATCTAAAGGGTTGCACAGAACACAGGAGCAGGATCCAAAGGGCTGCACAGAACACAGTAGCAGGATCCAAAGGGCTGCACAGAACACAGGAGCAGGATCTTAAGGGCTGCACAGAACACAGGATCAGGATCCAAAGGGCTGCACAGAACACAGGAGCAGGTTCTAAAGGGCTGCACAGAACACAGGAGCAGGATCCAAGGGGCTGCACAGAACACAGTAGCAGGATCCAAAGGGCTGCACAGAACACAGGAGCAGGATCCAAAGGGCTGCTCAGAACACAGGATCAGGATCCAAGGGGCTGCACAGAACACAGTAGCAGGATCTTAAGGGCTGCACAGAACACAGGATCAGGATCCAAAGGGCTACACAGAATACAGGAGCAGGTTCTAAAGGGCTGCACAGAACACAGGAGCAGCATCCAAAGAGCTGCAGAGAACACAGGTGCAGGATCCAAAGGTTTGCACAGAACACAGGAGCAGGATCTAATGGGCTGCACAGAACACAGGAGCATGATCCAAAAGGCCACACAGAACACAGGAGCAGGATCTAAAGGGCTGCACAGAACACAGGAGCAGGATCTAATGGGCTGCACAGAACACAGGAGCAGGATCCAAAGGGCTACACAGAACACAAGAGTAGGATCTAATGGGCTGCACAGAACACAGGAGCATGATCCAAAGGGCTACACAGAACACAAGAGTAGGATCTAATGGGCTGCACAGAACACAGGAGCAGGATCCAAAGGGCTGCACAGAACACAGGAGCATGATCCAAAAGGCCACACAGAACACAGGAGCAGGATCTAAAGGGCTGCACAGAACACAGGAGCAGGATCTAATGGGCTGCACAGAACACAGGAGCAGGATCTAATGGGCTGCACAGAACACAGGAGCATGATCCAAAGGGCTACACAGAACACAAGAGTAGGATCTAATGGGCTGCACAGAACACAGGAGCAGGATCCAAAGGGCTGCACAGAACACAGGAGCATGATCCAAAAGGCCACACAGAACACAGGAGCAGGATCTAAAGGGCTGCACAGAACACAGGAGCAGGATCTAATGGGCTGCACAGAACACAGGAGCATGATCCAAAAGGCCACACAGAACACAGGAGTAGGATCCAAAGGGCTGCACAGAACACAAGAGTAGGATCTAATGGGCTGCACAGAACACAGGAGCATGATCCAAAGGGCTACACAGAACACAAGAGTAGGATCTAATGGGCTGCACAGAACACAGGAACAGGATCCAAAGTGCTGCACAGAACACAGGATCAGGAACCAAAGGGCTGCACAGAACACAGGAGCAGGATCCAAAGGGCTGCACAGAACACAGGAGCAGGAACCAAAGGGCTGCACAGAACACAGGAGCAGGATCCAAAAGGCGACACAGAACACAGGAGCAGGATATAATGGGCTGCACAGAACACAGGAACAGGATCCAAAGTGCTACACAGGATCAGGAACCAAAGGGCTGCACAGAACACAGGAGCAGGATCCAAAGGGCTGCACAGAACCCAGGAGCAGGATCCAAAGGGCTGCACAGAACACAGGAGCAGGATCTAAAGGGCTGCACAGAACACAGGAGCAGGAACCAAAGGGCTGCACAGAACACAGGAGCAGGATCCAAAGGGCTGCACAGAACACAGGAGCAGGATCTAAAGGGCTGCACAGAACACAGGAGCAGGATCCAAAGAGCTGCAGAGAACACAGTAGCAGGATCCAAAGGGCTGCACTGAACACAGGAGCAGGATCTAAAGGGCTGCACAGGACACAGGAGCAGGATCCAAAGAGCTGCAGAGAACACAGGAGCAGGATCCAAAGGGCTGAACTGAACACAGGAGCAGGATCCAAAGGGCTACACAGGATCCATAGGGCTGCACAGAACACAGGAGCAGGATCTGAAGGGCTGCACAGAACACAGGAGCCGGATCCAAAGGGCTGCACAGAACACAGGATCAGGATCCAAAGGGCTGCACAGAACACAGGAGCAGGTTCTAAAGGGCTGCACAGAACACAGGAGCAGGATCCAAATGGCTGCACAGAACACAGTAGCAGGATCCAAAGGGCTGCACAGAACACAGGAGCAGGATCCAAAGGGCTGCACAGAACACAGGAGCCGGATCCAAAGGGCTGCACAGAACACAGTAGCAGGATACAAAGGGCTGCACAGAACACAGGAGCAGGATCTTAAGGGCTGCACAGAACACAGGAGCCGGATCCAAAGGGCTGCACAGAACCCAGGATCAGGATCCAAAGGGCTGCACAGAACACAGGAGCAGGTTCTAAAGGGCTGCACAGAACACAGGAGCAGGATCCAAAGGGCTGCACAGAACCCAGGAGCAGGATCCAAAGGGCTGCACAGAACCCAGGAGCAGGATCTAAAGGGCTGCACCGAACACAGGAGCCGGATCCAAAGGGCTGCACAGAACCCAGGATCAGGATCCAAAGGGCTGCACAGAACACAGGAGCAGGTTCTAAAGGGCTGCACAGAACACAGGATCAGGAACCAAAGGGCTGCACAGAACACAGGAGCAGGATCCAAAGGGCTGCACAGAACCCAGGAGCAGGATCCAAAGGGCTGCACAGAACACAGGAGCAGGATCTAAAGGGCTGCACAGAACACAGGAGCAGGAACCAAAGGGCTGCACAGAACACAGGAGCAGGATCCAAAGGGCTGCACAGAACACAGGAGCAGGATCTAAAGGGCTGCACAGAACACAGGAGCAGGATCCAAAGAGCTGCAGAGAACACAGTAGCAGGATCCAAAGGGCTGCACTGAACACAGGAGCAGGATCTAAAGGGCTGCACAGGACACAGGAGCAGGATCCAAAGAGCTGCAGAGAACACAGGAGCAGGATCCAAAGGGCTGCACTGAACACAGGAGCAGGATCTAAAGGGCTGCACAGGACACAGGACCAGGATCTAAAGGGTTGCACAGAACACAGGAGCAGGATCCAAAGGGCTGCACAGAACACAGTAGCAGGATCCAAAGGGCTACACAGGATCCATAGGGCTGCACAGAACACAGGAGCAGGATCTGAAGGGCTGCACAGAACACAGGAGCCGGATCCAAAGGGCTGCACAGAACACAGGATCAGGATCCAAAGGGCTGCACAGAACACAGGAGCAGGTTCTAAAGGGCTGCACAGAACACAGGAGCAGGATCCAAAGGGCTGCACAGAACACAGTAGCAGGATCCAAAGGGCTGCACAGAACACAGGAGCAGGATCCAAAGGGCTGCACAGAACACAGGAGCTGGATCCAAAGGGCTGCACAGAACACAGTAGCAGGATCCAAAGGGCTGCACAGAACACAGGAGCAGGATCTTAAGGGCTGCACAGAACACAGGAGCCGGATCCAAAGGGCTGCACAGAACCCAGGATCAGGATCCAAAGGGCTGCACAGAACACAGGAGCAGGTTCTAAAGGGCTGCACAGAACACAGGAGCAGGATCCAAAGGGCTGCACAGAACCCAGGAGCAGGATCCAAAGGGCTGCACAGAACCCAGGAGCAGGATCTA
Organism: Ranitomeya variabilis; assembly: GCF_051348905.1. Classification (NCBI taxonomy): domain Eukaryota; kingdom Metazoa; phylum Chordata; class Amphibia; order Anura; family Dendrobatidae; genus Ranitomeya; species Ranitomeya variabilis. The sequence goes on along the minus strand of NC_135237.1, from coordinate 576,269,559 downwards.
AAGGGCTGCACAGAACACAGGAGCAGGATCCAAAGGGCTGCACTGAACACAGGAGCAGGATCCAAAGGGCTGCACAGAACCCAAGAGCAGGATCTAAAGGGCTGCACAGAACACAGGAGCAGGATCCAAAGGGCTGCACAGAACACAGGAGCAGAATCTAAAGGGCTGCACAGGACACAGGACCAGGATCTAAAGGGTTGCACAGAACACAGGAGCAGGATCCAAAGGGCTGCACAGAACACAGTAGCAGGATCCAAAGGGCTGCACAGAACACAGGAGCAGGATCTTAAGGGCTGCACAGAACACAGGATCAGGATCCAAAGGGCTGCACAGAACACAGGAGCAGGTTCAAAAGGGCTGCACAGAACACAGGAGCAGGATCCAAGGGGCTGCACAGAACACAGGAGCAGGATCCAAAGGGCTGCTCAGAACACAGGATCAGGATCCAAGGGGCTGCACAGAACACAGTAGCAGGATCTTAAGGGCTGCACAGAACACAGGATCAGGATCCAAAGGGCTGCACAGAATACAGGAGCAGGTTCTAAAGGGCTGCACAGAACACAGGAGCAGCATCCAAAGAGCTGCAGAGAACACAGGTGCAGGATCCAAAGGTTTGCACAGAACACAGGAGCAGGATCTAATGGGCTGCACAGAACACAGGAGCATGATCCAAAAGGCCACACAGAACACAGGAGCAGGATCTAAAGGGCTGCACAGAACACAGGAGCAGGATCTAATGGGCTGCACAGAACACAGGAGCAGGATCCAAAGGGCTACACAGAACACAAGAGTAGGATCTAATGGGCTGCACAGAACACAGGAGCATGATCCAAAGGGCTACACAGAACACAAGAGTAGGATCTAATGGGCTGCACAGAACACAGGAGCAGGATCCAAAGGGCTGCACAGAACACAGGAGCATGATCCAAAAGGCCACACAGAACACAGGAGCAGGATCTAAAGGGCTGCACAGAACACAGGAGCAGGATCTAATGGGCTGCACAGAACACAGGAGCAGGATCTAATGGGCTGCACAGAACACAGGAGCATGATCCAAAGGGCTACACAGAACACAAGAGTAGGATCTAATGGGCTGCACAGAACACAGGAGCAGGATCCAAAGGGCTGCACAGAACACAGGAGCATGATCCAAAAGGCCACACAGAACACAGGAGCAGGATCTAAAGGGCTGCACAGAACACAGGAGCAGGATCTAATGGGCTGCACAGAACACAGGAGCATGATCCAAAAGGCCACACAGAACACAGGAGCAGGATCCAAAGGGCTGCACAGAACACAAGAGTAGGATCTAATGGGCTGCACAGAACACAGGAGCATGATCCAAAGGGCTACACAGAACACAAGAGTAGGATCTAATGGGCTGCACAGAACACAGGAACAGGATCCAAAGTGCTGCACAGAACACAGGATCAGGAACCAAAGGGCTGCACAGAACACAGGAGCAGGATCCAAAGGGCTGCACAGAACACAGGAGCAGGAACCAAAGGGCTGCACAGAACACAGGAGCAGGATCCAAAAGGCGACACAGAACACAGGAGCAGGATATAATGGGCTGCACAGAACACAGGAACAGGATCCAAAGTGCTACACAGGATCAGGAACCAAAGGGCTGCACAGAACACAGGAGCAGGATCCAAAGGGCTGCACAGAACCCAGGAGCAGGATCCAAAGGGCTGCACAGAACACAGGAGCAGGATCTAAAGGGCTGCACAGAACACAGGAGCAGGAACCAAAGGGCTGCACAGAACACAGGAGCAGGATCCAAAGGGCTGCACAGAACACAGGAGCAGGATCTAAAGGGCTGCACAGAACACAGGAGCAGGATCCAAAGAGCTGCAGAGAACACAGTAGCAGGATCCAAAGGGCTGCACTGAACACAGGAGCAGGATCTAAAGGGCTGCACAGGACACAGGAGCAGGATCCAAAGAGCTGCAGAGAACACAGGAGCAGGATCCAAAGGGCTGCACTGAACACAGGAGCAGGATCCAAAGGGCTACACAGGATCCATAGGGCTGCACAGAACACAGGAGCAGGATCTGAAGGGCTGCACAGAACACAGGAGCCGGATCCAAAGGGCTGCACAGAACACAGGATCAGGATCCAAAGGGCTGCACAGAACACAGGAGCAGGTTCTAAAGGGCTGCACAGAACACAGGAGCAGGATCCAAATGGCTGCACAGAACACAGTAGCAGGATCCAAAGGGCTGCACAGAACACAGGAGCAGGATCCAAAGGGCTGCACAGAACACAGGAGCCGGATCCAAAGGGCTGCACAGAACACAGTAGCAGGATCCAAAGGGCTGCACAGAACACAGGAGCAGGATCTTAAGGGCTGCACAGAACACAGGAGCCGGATCCAAAGGGCTGCACAGAACCCAGGATCAGGATCCAAAGGGCTGCACAGAACACAGGAGCAGGTTCTAAAGGGCTGCACAGAACACAGGAGCAGGATCCAAAGGGCTGCACAGAACCCAGGAGCAGGATCCAAAGGGCTGCACAGAACCCAGGAGCAGGATCTAAAGGGCTGCACAGAACACAGGAGCAGGATCCAAAGGGCTGCACTGAACACAGGAGCAGGATCCAAAGGGCTGCACAGAACCCAGGAGCAGGATCTAAAGGGCTGCACAGAACACAGGAGCAGGATCCAAAGGGCTGCACAGAACACAGGAGCAGAATCTAAAGGGCTGCACAGGACACAGGACCAGGATCTAAAGGGTTGCACAGAACACAGGAGCAGGATCCAAACGGCTGCACAGAACACAGTAGCAGGATCCAAAGGGCTGCACAGAACACAGGAGCAGGATCTTAAGGGCTGCACAGAACACAGGAGCCGGATCCAAAGGGCTGCACAGAACACAGGATCAGGATCCAAAGGGCTGCACAGAACACAGGAGCAGGTTCTAAAGGGCTGCACAGAACACAGGAGCAGGATCCAAGGGGCTGCACAGAACACAGTAGCAGGATCCAAAGGGCTGCACAGAACACAGGAGCAGGATCCAAAGGGCTGCTCAGAACACAGGATCAGGATCCAAGGGGCTGCACAGAACACAGTAGCAGGATCTTAAGGGCTGCACAGAACACAGGATCAGGATCCAAAGGGCTGCACAGAATACAGGAGCAGGTTCTAAAGGGCTGCACAGAACACAGGAGCAGCATCCAAAGAGCTGCACAGAACACAGGTGCAGGATCCAAAGGGCTGCACAGAACACAGGTGCAGGATCCAAAGGTTTGCACAGAACACAGGAGCAGGATCTAATGGGCTGCACAGAACACAGGAGCATGATCCAAAAGGCCACACAGAACACAGGAGCAGGATCTAAAGGGCTGCACAGAACACAGGAGCAGGATCCAATGGGCTGCACAGAACACAGGAGCAGGATCCAAAGGGCTACACAGAACACAAGAGTAGGATCTAATGGGCTGCACAGAACACAGGAGCATGATCCAAAGGGCTACACAGAACACAAGAGTAGGATCTAATGGGCTGCACAGAACACAGGAACAGGATCCAAAGTGCTGCACAGAACACAGGATCAGGAACCAAAGGGCTGCACAGAACACAGGAGCAGGATCCAAAAGGCCACACAGAACACAGGAGCAGGATATAATGGGCTGCACAGAACACAGGAGCAGGATCCAAAGGGCTGCACAGAACACAGGAGCAGGAACCAAAGGGCTGCACAGAACACAGGAGCAGGATCCAAAAGGCCACACAGAACACAGGAGCAGGATATAATGGGCTGCACAGAACACAGGAACAGGATCCAAAGTGCTGCACAGAACACAGGATCAGGAACCAAAGGGCAGCACAGAACACAGGAGCAGGATCCAAAGGGCTGCACAGAACACAGGAGCAGGAACCAAAGGGCTGCACAGAACACAGGAGCAGGATCCAAAGGGCTGCACAGAACACAGGAGCAGGATCTAAAGGGCTGCACAGAACACAGGAGCAGGATCCAAAGAGATGCAGAGAACACAGTAGCAGGATCCAAAGGGCTGCACTGAACACAGGAGCAGGATCTAAAGAGCTGCACAGTACACAGGAGCAGGATCCAAAGAGCTGCAGAGAACACAGGTGCGGGATCCAAGGGGTTGCACAGAACACAGGAGCAGAATCTAAAGGGCTGCACAGGACACAGGAACAGGATCTAAAGGGTTGCACAGAACACAGGAGCAGGATCCAAAGGGCTGCACAGAACACAGGATCAGTATCCAAAGGGCTGCACAGAACACAGGAGCAGGTTCTAAAGGGCTGCACAGAACACAGGAGCAGGATCCAAAGGGCTGCACAGAACCCAGGAGCAGGATCCAAAGGGCTGCACAGAACACAGGAGCAGGATCCAAAGGGCTGCACAGAACACAGGAGCAGGATCTTAAGGGCTGCACAGAACACAGGATCAGGATCCAAAGGGCTGCACAGAACACAGGAGCAGCATCCAAAGGGCTGCACAGAACCCAGGAACAGTATCTAAAGGGCTGCACAGAACACAGGAGCAGGATCTAAAGGGCTGCACCGAACACAGGAGCAGGATCCAAAGGGCTGCACAGAACACAGGATCAGGATCTTAAGAACTGCACAGAGCACAGGATCAGGATCCAAAGGGCTGCACAGAACCCAGGAGCAGGTTCTAAAGGGCTGCACAGAACCCAGGAGCAGGATCCAAAGGGCTGCACAGAACACAGGAGCAGGATCCAAAGGGCTGCACATAACACAGGAGCAGGATCTAAAGGGCTGCACAGAACACAGGAGCAGGATCTTAAGAGCTGCACAGAACACAGGAGCAGGATCCAAAGGGCTGCACAGAACACAGGAGCAGGATCTTAAGGGCTGCACAGAACACAGGATCAGGATCCAAAGGGCTGCACAGAACACAGGAGCAGGTTCTAAAGGGCTGCACAGAACACAGGAGCAGGATCCAAAGGGCTGCACAGAACCCAGGAGCAGGATCTAAAGGGCTGCACAGAACACAAGAGCAGGATCCAAAGGGCTGCACAGAACACAGGAGCAGGATCCAAAGGGCTGCACAGAACACAGGAGCAGGATCCAGAGGGCTGCACAGAACACAGGAGCAGGATCCAAAGAGCTGCACAGAACACTGAAGCAGGATCCAAAGGGCTGCACAGAACACAGGAGCAGGATCCAAAGGGCTGCACATAACACAGGAGCAGGATCTAAAGGGCTGCACAGAACACAGTAGCAGGATCCAAAGGGCTGCACAGAACACAGGAGCAGGATCTTAAGGAAGGGCTGCACAGAACACAGGGGCAGGATCCAAACGGCTGCACAGAACACAGGAGCAGGATCCAAAGGGCTGCACAGAACACAGGAGCAGGATCTTAAGGGCTGCACAGAACACAGGATCAGGATCCAAAGGGCTGCACAGAACACAGGAGCAGCATCCAAAGGGCTGCACAGAACCCAGGAACAGTATCTAAAGGGCTGCACAGAACACAGGAGCAGGATCTAAAGGGCTGCACCGAACACAGGAGCAGGATCCAAAGGGCTGCACAGAACACAGGATCAGGATCTTAAGAACTGCACAGAGCACAGGATCAGGATCCAAAGGGCTGCACAGAACCCAGGAGCAGGTTCTAAAGGGCTGCACAGAACCCAGGAGCAGGATCCAAAGGGCTGCACAGAACACAGGAGCAGGATCCAAAGGGCTGCACATAACACAGGAGCAGGATCTAAAGGGCTGCACAGAACACAGGAGCAGGATCTTAAGAGCTGCACAGAACACAGGAGCAGGATCCAAAGGGCTGCACAGAACACAGGAGCAGGATCTTAAGGGCTGCACAGAACACAGGATCAGGATCCAAAGGGCTGCACAGAACACAGGAGCAGGTTCTAAAGGGCTGCACAGAACACAGGAGCAGGATCCAAAGGGCTGCACAGAACCCAGGAGCAGGATCTAAAGGGCTGCACAGAACACAAGAGCAGGATCCAAAGGGCTGCACAGAACACAGGAGCAGGATCCAAAGGGCTGCACAGAACACAGGAGCAGGATCCAGAGGGCTGCACAGAACACAGGAGCAGGATCCAAAGAGCTGCACAGAACACTGAAGCAGGATCCAAAGGGCTGCACAGAACACAGGAGCAGGATCCAAAGGGCTGCACATAACACAGGAGCAGGATCTAAAGGGCTGCACAGAACACAGTAGCAGGATCCAAAGGGCTGCACAGAACACAGGAGCAGGATCTTAAGGAAGGGCTGCACAGAACACAGGGGCAGGATCCAAACGGCTGCACAGAACACAGGAGCAGGATCCAAAGGGCTGCACAGAACACAGGAGCAGGATCTTAAGGGCTGCACAGAACACAGGATCAGGATCCAAAGGGCTGCACAGAACACAGGAGCAGGTTCTAAAGGGCTGCACAGAACACAGGAGCAGGATCCAAAGGGCTGCACAGAACCCAGGAGCAGGATCTAAAGGGCCGCACAGAACACAGGAGCAGGATCTAAAGGGCTGCACAGAACACAGGAGCAGGTTCTAAAGGGCTGCACAGAACACAGGAGCAGGATCCAAAGGGCTGCACAGAACACAGGAGCAGGATCCAAAGGGCTGCACAGAACCCAGGAGCAGGATCTAAAGGGCCGCACAGAACACAGGAGCAGGATCTAAAGGGCTGCACAGAACACAGGAGCAGGATCCAAAGGGCTGCACAGAGCACAGGAGCAGGATCCAAAGGGCTGCACCGAACACAGGAGCAGGAACCAAAGGGCTGCACAGAACACAGGAGCAGGATCCAAAGGGTTGCACAGAACACAGGAGCAGGATCTAAAGGGCTGCACAGAACACAGGAGCAGGATCTTAAGAGCTGCACAGAACACAGGAGCAGGATCCAAAGGGCTGCACAGAACACAGGAGCAGGATCTTAAGGGCTGCACAGAACACAGGATCAGGATCCAAAGGGCTGCACAGAACACAGGAGCAGGTTCTAAAGGGCTGCACAGAACACAGGAGCAGGATCCAAAGGGCTGCACAGAACCCAGGAGCAGGATCTAAAGGGCTGCACAGAACACAAGAGCAGGATCCAAAGGGCTGCACAGAACACAGGAGCAGGATCCAAAGGGCTGCACAGAACACAGGAGCAGGATCCAGAGGGCTGCACAGAACACAGGAGCAGGATCCAAAGAGCTGCACAGAACACTGAAGCAGGATCCAAAGGGCTGCACAGAACACAGGAGCAGGATCCAAAGGGCTGCACATAACACAGGAGCAGGATCTAAAGGGCTGCACAGAACACAGTAGCAGGATCCAAAGGGCTGCACAGAACACAGGAGCAGGATCTTAAGGAAGGGCTGCACAGAACACAGGGGCAGGATCCAAACGGCTGCACAGAACACAGGAGCAGGATCCAAAGGGCTGCACAGAACACAGGAGCAGGATCTTAAGGAAGGGCTGCACAGAACACAGGGGCAGGATCCAAACGGCTGCACAGAACACAGGAGCAGGATCCAAACGGCTGCACAGAACACAGGAGCAGGATCCAATGGGCTGCACAGAACACAGGATCAGGATCCAAAGGGCTGCACAGAACACAGGAGCAGGTTCTAAAGGGCTGCACAGAACACAGGAGCAGGATCCAAAGGGCTGCACAGAACCCAGGAGCAGGATCTAAAGGGCCGCACAGAACACAGGAGCAGGATCTAAAGGGCTGCACAGAACACAGGAGCAGGTTCTAAAGGGCTGCACAGAACACAGGAGCAGGATCCAAAGGGCTGCACAGAACCCAGGAGCAGGATCTAAAGGGCCGCACAGAACACAGGAGCAGGATCTAAAGGGCTGCACAGAACACAGGAGCAGGATCCAAAGGGCTGCACAGAGCACAGGAGCAGGATCCAAAGGGCTGCACCGAACACAGGAGCAGGAACCAAAGGGCTGCACAGAACACATGAGCAGGATCCAAAGGGTTGCACAGAACACAGGAGCAGGATCTAAAGGGCTGCACAGAACACAGGAGCAGGATCCAAAGTGCTGCACAGAACACAGGAGCAGGATCCAAAGGGCTGCACAGAACACAGGGGCAGGATCCAAAGGGCTGCACAGAACACAGGGGCAGGATCCAAAGTGCTACACAGAACACAAGAGCAGGATCCAAAGGGCTGCACAGAACACAGGAGCAGGATCCAATGAGCTGCACAGAACACAGGGGCAGGATCCAAAAGGCAACACAGAACACAGGAGCAGGATCCAAAGGGCTGCACCTGGAGCGGCCCCCAAGCGCAGGGCATTGGCTACTCAGTACCGGGTCTCTCTCGGTTCTGGGGATGTCACGGTGGCCTAACCCGGTCCATGGCCCTGCTAAGGGGTGCTCAATTAAAGGTGTAGTTTGTCAAGTGTTCGTGACGCCACCTGTGGTGTTCGGTCAGGGTGACCGACGCTGCTTAGGGGTCTGCTGGGGTGATATTATGGCAGCTAGATGGTATACCTTCCCACAGGTGAAGTATGTCCCCAGGGCTTCCCAGTAAGGTAGACGGTGATGGTGCAAGTCTCAGTAAATGACAAGGACACAGGGTTGTAGTCTCTTTACCTCTTTACTGAAGGCTTCGGCATCCGCAATCCAGAGCACTGCTAACTGGGCTGGCTGAGACCGGCCGGACCGAAGGCACATCCAGAGTTCCATTTGCAGGTGGAAATCAGTAGCCTACCTACTAGCGCCTGGGTGTTGTAGTACCTCCCTGCTGAGCACCACGGGATAGTCCTCACAACTGTCGTGTATGTTTCTGTTCTTTCTCTCTCCGTCCCCCAGATGATATGGATAGGATGCACCCGTATGATGGGGTAGGCCTGGAGTTATTTTATAGGGACCCTAGAGACGCCCCTCTCCCACAATTGCCTCTGTTGTCTTCATTAGGTGTAAAAGTTGAGACAGCCAACCTAAAGTTAACTGCCCTGCCGTTGGTTCGAAGTAATGTGTAGAGCCTATTACTTCCTCGGCGTTCCGGCCGCCGGCTACGCGCCTCAGAAGGATGTTGCTGATCTTGAGGCACGACTCCTCCTGGTTCTATCTCCTTTGTGCTGTGATCCCGTTTCTCACTTCTCCACAATATGCTTCGCTTCGTGTCCTTTCTTAGGAGTCTGCCGCTATAAGGCACAGGCACGGCTCCGTAACGATCTGTCTGTGCTAGGCCGCTGTCAGGATCCCACCCCTGACAGGTCCTCTCTCGAACTCTCCAAAGCTACTTTCTTCCTAACTTCCTATCCAACCCCCAGTTTTACCCATGTGTGAGGAGTGGCCTAGTAGATAGGACCTTTTGCTCCCCCTGGCGGCCGTAGTGTGAAGTGTAATGTGTGTCTGTGATACCTGCAAGGTGACCTCTTTTAGTGCAATCAGACGTACCATCACTCTCCCTGGTGGAAGAGCGACATTACTGCAACGACCAGACTCTGGGGCGCTGCACTCCCCCCCCCCCCGTTAAATCCAGTACTCCCGGACTGGGGAAAGAAGAACAAGAATACATGTTAACAAAAGACATACAAAATTTTGAAATGCTATGAACAAGTAAATATAACAGTGCTTCCCTTTATGGGAGGTGAGGACACTTGAACGTTGCGAAAGTTTGGTCATGCACAGTTCATGACTCTCAGTTCAGTGGGTGCAACCTTGAAACAGCAGGGACCCCGGGTAAACAAAAGGGTCCCTGTGAAAGTTTGGGAGCAATTCACTGTCCATTACCCCATTGTCCATTTTTAAACCTGTAACAAAGATATTTACACAAACATTTTCAACCAAATAGCAACTATCGTTAATATCTCCAAGTTTTGTAGCAAAGTGGAGTTTGGTTCTTGGTGCTATGTGTAGACCTCCACAGTGCAGGGGTTGCTATTGGCCTAACAGGGCCCGCTATGCTTGCTATCGCTGGTGTAGTGCACTGTCTTCTAGCTACACTTCTAGTGAGTCTGGGTAGCATTGGCATGCTGGAGCTCTTAGGACTGCTGCTAAAAGTGGTGGGCATGGCAGATTCACCAATAGCAGAGGGAGGACTTGCCGATTCAACAGTTGGCATGGCATCCTCTGGTGGGGTCTGTTGTGATTGCTGGTCCGGATGATCTGGCACCACATTTAGTTCTGGCGGTTTCAGTTGACGAAACGTTAAGACAGGTACCACTATGGCTCAATTTATTTGAGTCCAGGACTGGGGAAAATCGCCAAGAACAGTGTGTATCATCTTCTTCTCTTCTACAGGTGGAGAGGTTCTTGGATCCATTTCCTTTTCTCTTAACTTATCAGGGCATATTTTAAGGTGATCCCTGGATATTGCCGTTGAGGTTTCCCCTCCATCTTTGCTGATGAGACAGACCTTCGTATTGTCAAAATCGGATGGCAGTATGGTATACGGTTCTGCTTCCCATTGGTCGTCAAGCTTGTGTAATCTCCTCTTCCGTTTGAGTACTTGCTCACCGGGTGACAAGGAAATCGCGGGAGCATGCTGGTTGTAGTCCCTTTCTTGTTTTTGTCTGGCTTGGGCTAGACTCCTTTCCACGAACTCCTGTATTTTGCGGTACCTTTGCTGCCTTTCTGCATCCCAATCTGCATCTGGCGAGATATCTTCGGGGGTTAGGACCCCCATGTCTAGATCAACAGGTAACTTGCTAGATCTTCCTCGCATCAGGTACGCTGGAGTGCAGTTGGTGGAATTCACTGGGATGTGGTTGTACATGTTGTCGGGGTCGTAAACGACAATATACCCTCATTCACCAGTCATTCCAAATTAAACTATAAGCATGTGGTACCGGGTAAGAATGAGTCAGACAGGTAGCTGGTTCAATCTCAGTGCATGCTCGTGGATCCACACACATGTGTGTAACGGTCACAGCAACTGGCTTTATTCTAAAATACACAATACTATATTGAGTGTTAGGGGAAGGCGTGCATTAGGCGGGGTTTAAGCTAGCATTCAGTCTTTCTGATTTGTTCTGACATCTTCTGGTGGATCCTCCTTTTCTTCACATTCCTTAAGTTTCGTTTCTGAAGAAATGAATCTTAAGCCTTCGGACACTAAACTGAAACGAAACTGAACACTGGCGGCCATCTTTAAATACAATTACATTCGCAAGCAGATAGGAAAAACTTATTGTTTCACAGTATAAGAGTATAGCAGTACAAAAAGTATATAAGAAATATATTTTCACCTTGACAATGTCTACCAAGTCAGGCAACTTTGTTGGCCACAAGTTCCGTTCCTCCACAGGCAAGGTCTTCAGTAAGTCGATTACCACTTGGTTCATCTTCTCACACATCCCGTTAGTTTGTGGATGGTACGGTGTGGTTCTGATCTTTTTACACCCGTACAGATTGCAGAACTCCTGGAACACCTCTGCTTCAAATGCTGGCCCCTGGTCAGTCAGTACCTTCTCCGGATACCCATGTGGTCTACAGAAGTACTGCTGGAAGGTTTTGGCGGCTGTCCTGGCGGTTAGATCTTTGACCGGCACAACTACCAGAAATCTAGAGTAGTGATCCACGATGGTAAGAGTGTAGACATAGCCTGACCGGCTAGGTGATAGCTTCACATGATCTAGCGCGACCAGTTCGAGCGGCCGTTTGGTGATGATAGGCTGCAAGGGAGCCCGTTGGCTGTCACAGTCCCTCCTGCATAGGCTACATGGGCCACACTCTCGACACCACTTCTCTATGGCTTTCTTCATGCCAATCCAGTAGAACCTCCCACGGAGTAGCCTCTCCAACTTCCTCCATCCGAAGTGTCCTGCCCCATCGTGGTACGCTCCCAGAACCATTGGCGCATCTTGCCTTGGGACCACTATCTGCCATACCAATTCATGGGTGCGAGGGTCGATGCTTCTCCGGCACAGCTTACCGTCGTGAATAAACAGTTTGCTTCTCCCCTTCCACAGCTGTTGTGTCTCTTGTAGGTCATCGGGGCCGGGATGCAAACCTGCCTGCGTCAGGAGCTCTTTCACCCGACGGACCGCGGGGTCACCATCCTGGGTTTCTGCCCATCCATGGTGGGGCAGGGGATTCAGCGTGGCATCCTGCTCGTTCTGGTGCCTCTTCTTCACATGATGGGAACACTGGGTGGCCTTGGGGCCATGGAAAGCGGGCAGCTCTACCTCTTCAAGTGCCTCTGGATCTTCCCCCGTGTCCGGCAAGTTGGGCATCCGGGACAATGCATCGGCATTCGCATTCTTGTGCCCTGCCTGGTACTTGATGGTGAAGTCGTAATTGGACAGCCATCCACCGCTGTTCTAAGGCACCGAGTTTTGCTGTGTCCAAATGCATTAGTGGATTATTATCCGTGAAGACGGTGAATTTCGCTGAGGCCAGGTAGTGCTTAAACCTCTCCGTCACTGCCCAAACAACGGTGAGGAACTCCAGCTTAAAAGAACTATAGTTCTCAGGGTTCCTTTCAGTGGGACGAAGCTTCCTGCTGGCGTAAGCAATTACCCTCTCCTTGCCTTTCTGGACCTGGGACAACACGGCTCCCAACCCCACGTTGCTGGCGTCCGTGTACAGCACAAACGGTTTGTCATACTCAGGGTAGGCCAGTACCTCTTCTCCCGTTAGCGCCGATTTTAAACAAGAGAAGGATCCCTCCAGTACATCGTTCCAGTCAAATGGAGTATTCATACACTTGGTCTTCTTGGACTGGCCCACCAACAGGTCTTGCAAGGGCGTGGCTTTCTTGGTGAAGTCCTTGATAAATCTCCTGTAGTAGCCTACCAACCAGAGGAACTGCCGGACTTCATGGAGGTTGCTGGGCTTCGGGCAGTCTTTGATCACCGTAACCTTGTCGGGGTCTGGGGCCACTCCTTCAGCACTCACCACATGGCCCAGGTACTGCACTTTGGGTTTTAGCAGATGGCATTTGGACGGTTTCATCTTTAAGCCAAAGTTGGACAGGGCTTCAAACACCTCGGCCAGGTGCTTCAGATGTTCTTCATAGGTCTTGGAGAAGACAATGACATCGTCCAGATATAGCAGCACGTTTTCAAAGTTCTTGTGTCCCAGACAGCACTCCATCATCCTCTGGAACGTTCCCGGGGGGTTGCACAGCCCGAAGGGCATGTAGTTGAACTCGCAGAGACCCATCGGCGTCGTGAAGGCCGTCTTCTCTTTGTCCGCCTCTGCCACGGGAACCTGCCAGTACCCACTGGTGAGATCCAAGGTAGAAAAGTAGTTAGCAGACTTTAAGGCCACGTTCACACTTTGCGGTGTGCTCTGCGGGTTCTCCCGCAGCGGAATTGATAAGTCTGCAGGGCAAAACCGCTGCGGTTATCCCTGCAGATTTATCGCGGTTTGTTCTGCGGTTTCCGCTGCGGGATTACTCCTATACTATTGATGCTGCATATGCAGCAATATGCAGCATCAATAGTAATGTTAAAAATAATAAAAATTGGTTATGCTCACCCTCCGATGTCCAGATCTCCTCGGCGCGGCACGCGGCGCTCCGGTTCCAAAGATGCTGTGCCGAGAAGGACCTTCATGACGTCACGGTCATGTGACCCGGGCGTCATCACGGTCATGTGACCGCGACGTCACCGCAGGTCCTGTTCGCACAGCAACTCTGACCGGCCGGCCGCGTGCAGCGCTGAGAGGTGAGTATAACATGATTTTTTATTTTTATTCTTTTTTTTACCCCAAATATGGTTCCCAGGGCCTGGAGGAGAGTCTCCTCTCCTCCACCCCGGGTACCACCCGCACATTAGCCGCTTACTTCCCGCATCGTGGGCACAGCCCCATGCGGGAAGTAAGCGGTTCAATGCATTCCTATGGGTGCAGAATCGCAGCGATTCTGCACAAAGAAGTGACATGCTGCGGGTTTTAAACCGCTGCGTTTCTGCGCGTTTTTTCCCGCAGCATGTGCACAGCGGTTTGCGGTTTCCATAGGGTTTACATGTAAATGGAAACGCTATGGAAACTGCTGCGGACCCGCAGCATCAAAATCGCCGTGGTTCCGCGATAAAAACCGCTAAGTGTGAACATGGCCAAAAGCAGCCAAGGACTCCTCTATCCTGGGCAGTGGATATGCATCCTTATGTGTAATGCGATTTAGCTGCCTATAATCAACACACATCCTCATGGTGCCATCTTTCTTCCTAACGAGGACTAACGGAGCTGCCCACGGGCTACAACTGTCTCTCACTACCCCAGCCTCCTTCATCTCTCGCAACATGTCCTTGGCACACTGATAATGAGCTGGGGGTACAGGACGGTATCTCTCTTTGATGGGTGGGTGAGCTCCCGTGGGGATATGATGCTGAATCCCTTTTACCTACCCAAAATCTAGGGGGTGCTTGCTGAATACCCGCTCATACTCATGAACCACCCTGTTTCTGATGAGGTGGAGTAGAGTCAGTGCCCACGTGCAATTCCCGACACCAATCTCAGTTGCCCTGCGGAACCGTTGTTCTCCACCGGATTGGAGGGGACCAAGGGTCCGGGTGCCTGTATCACACTACTATTAACAGTAAACAGTTTGGCAAGTGTGGCATATTTGGTTAGGTGGACTTCTTCCTCCCCACAGTTGAGAACACGTACTGCCACCCTCCCCTTGCGGACGTCAACCACCCCTCGGGCTGTCAGGAGGGTAGGTCTATTATCTGGATATACAGGTTCTACCAGGGCCTGGTAATCTTTACCCCTGAGGCCTATGGCTGCCCGACACCATATTAACATCTCACTCCTGGGGGGTATCGCAATGGGGTTTGAATCACTCACTGTGACATGACCAATTTCTCCACCAGTCAGTTCTACCTGCTGTCTCTGCATCAGAGCTCTGATTTCTTTCTGCAGGGCACGTTGTTCACTGTAACCAGCTGTTTCTGCTACCTGCTGTAACAAGACAATAACTTCTGCAAGACAATTTTCTATGACATTAGTACCAATGGTCATCATGGGATTACATTCACATTGGTCAATATCAACAATTACAATCCCTTGGGCCTCCAATTCTACCCACCCCACTTTAATGGTGACCTCTTTGTACCCCACTTGTGGCAATGGCTGACCATTACTGGCTATTATGGAGAAATCATCATCAGGGACACGGGTAATGTCGGTGTCCTCCCAATAACGTCTATAAAGGATGTAAGGCATAGTCGTCACCTGGGAACCGTGTCCAGCAAAGCGTTCATGGGGATACCGTCGATCACGATGGGGAGGACTGGTCGCCCTCCAATTTATTTGGCTCTCCAATTTTGGGGGCCTGATCATCCTACTCCTGGGGGTTGGCCCTCTGCCCCAGGGGTTGCTTGTTTAAATGACAGTACCTTGCAAGGTGGCCCACCTGGTGGCAGAGGTGGCAGATAGGTCGTCCGTCCCGATGAAAGCGATCGTCGTCCCTGCCTCTGGTCGGCGGAATCCTCCTCTGTCGCTGCCAGGGGACATCCTCCGGTCTGGAAGCCAGCTGGATCTTCTCCTTGGGGCCTCCTGTAGGGACTGTACGGTCCGGCCTAGGGCAGCAACGCTCTTGGTCAGCTCTTGCATCTGGAGGCATAGTCCGGCAGGGGAATCGTCCTCCAGGATCTGGGCATCGGCCTCAGCGGAAACTGGAGCATCGGGCGCCACCTCCTGGTGGTACGTGAGAGCTTGACGCCTGGGAAGTACTGCACGGCTGGGCTGTCGCTCCTGTAGCGCCTGGATGGCTTTATCTTTGAATTGCGCGAAAGTCAGGTCTGGATTCTGCATGGCCAGGAGGTGCAGTTGGGACCTTTGGTGACTACATAGGAGCCCCTCGAAGAACCGCTCTTTCAGGAGTTTATCCTCATCTTGCATGCTGCCGGGGTCACTCTGCTTAATGGCCCGCAGTGCCTCCTGGAGATTGAGTAATGTCTTCAAAGGGAGATTTGTAGTTAAAATTCTGCACTGCCGCTAAGATGAATTTCAGGAGAGTATAGTTGATTCACAGTGGTTTTATTCAACGCGTTTCAGGGGTCTCATGCCCCCTTCATCAGGAAATACCGCACAGAATATACAGGCATCACAGGTATAAATAGTTTTGCTAGGTTACAAAAAAAAGGGCGCAAACAGGTCAGATGACTCAGTGTCAAAGTTCAATGATAACACAATTAACAATTCAAACGATTAGAGAGGTATATATAATGAAAAAAATACACTGACATCTTTTATATTTCTAGACAATAGTTCAAAATTTGCAGCATTTAGGAGGAGGAACAAAAAAAAAAAAAAAAAGATCTCTACTTAAATGGACAAGAACCTGTAAGAAAAGGAATTTCTCCAGTTCGGAAGCGAATGCCTTACAGATGAACTACTGTGTGGAATCAACAAGCTGCTTTTTCTTATCAAAAATCCATTGGAATCTTTACATTGAATGTGGCATAAAATCATGTTTTATTATTTTACATTAAAAAATATAAATATATATATATGAAGATTAATTTGTGGTAATTTGTGGTGATCTAAAATTACGAAAATTATAAGTAGTGAGTTTAAAATTGCGTCACGTATATAAGAGTAACAGTTTAAGCAGCAAACCAGAGCTTAAGGTGAGCGCAGAAACAAAGTGAAAGTAACACTTCACCTGTCCAAGGACCAATGATAGATATCATATGTAAGAAAAGACAATTTCGCATTGCCAAGGGAGGGGAATGAATGAATGCACAGCACTCAGTGATCACAAAGAACAGCAGAGTAAAGGATTGAGTTACTCCTGTAGGGGGGGTCATTACACCCTGTGAAGCTGCCACAATCAGCACTATCTCCCAGGATTTGATCCCAGGAGAAAATAAACCATTTTTAGGACACAGTTGTGGTGGAGACAATTTGTATGGATTAAAAGAGTGAAAGCGCTCCTCTCCAGGGCAGACTCAGACTATGCAAACATGAGGGCAGAAGAAGAAGAATTTTCTTGTAAAAAATATAAAAATATAAAAAAAGGAATTACATGGATTAAAGGCAGAAATTACAACTAAACATATCAACGAATGACTCCAACATGATCCTAAATGTAAATATATATTTAAATCTTAAATGGCTCAAAGCACAAAGGATTAAAAATCAATCATAACTATACAATTAAAAATATAAATATAGAAATATCAAATTCTTAAAAAAAGGGGAGGAGGGCTGCGCATTCAAATAAAACCTTGGTAGTTACACTAAATATATACATATATATATACACATACAATCATACATATATATATATGCGGAGCGCCCCCGCACCGCCGCAGGGCCGAGGGGTACCCGGAGCCGGGCCTCTGGGATCTCAGTCCTGGGGTTGTCACGGTGGCTAGACCCGGTCCGTGGCCCTGTCTGTCAGTGGGGGACGTCCGTTGCAAATAGGTGCTGTTAACGGTGGTGTAGCGGTGCAGTTGTGGGGTGCAGGTCGCGGTAAATAACGAGGGCACCAGGTTGCAGTCTCTTTACCTCTTTACTGGAGATCTCTCGGTCCTCAGTCCAGAATCCGGTCCACCAGGCTGCGCAAGTCCGGCCGGTCCAATGGCACTTCCAGAGTTCTCCTCACAGGTGGAAATCAGTGCCTTCCTTCTTAGCGCTATGTGTTGTAGTCCTTCCCTGCTGTGCTTACGGAAAGTACCCCACAACTGTTGTGTCTGTTTCTTAAGTTCCCTCACAACTCGATTAACTGATCTTCTGCTAATCTTCCGTCCCTTCCTGATGTTACAGTAAGAACGGCACCCGTTTGTCAGGTAGGCCTGGAGTTCTTCCGGGACCCTAGAGACGCCCCTCTCCCGCAATTGCCCCCCAAGACTTCATAGGTGATATGTGGTAGACAGCCCGCCTGAGACTGACTGTCCTGCCGCTGTTTGGAGTATGGCTTAAAGCTGTATATTATTCCACTCCCTCGGCGTTCCGGCCACCGGTAATGCGCCTCAGCAAGGTGCTGCCTCTTTCAACAAAACCCCTGCTGGTATTCTCCTTCTGCTTGATTTCGTTTCTCACTCAGCACAATCTATCTCGCTTCCAATCCTTTCTTAGGGCACCGCCGCTATTCTGAGCAGGCACGGTCCCGTTACGTTCTTTCAATGCCAAGCCTCTGCCAGGATCCCACCCCTGGCAGAGACCCTACTGTCTCTTCCTCCACAACACCCTCTCTCACTAGGTGTTGCTTCGTTCGATCCAGTCAGCTTTCTCTTCTAACTTCCTGCCTGACCCCCAGTTTACCCACTATGGTGGGGAGTGGCCTAATGAATAGCACCCTTAGCTCCCCCCGGAGGCCCAGCTGTGAAACATATTGGTGTCTGTGATACCTGATTGGAGGAACTCCTTCAGTGCCATCGAACGCACCATGGCTCCCCTTAGTGGCGGAGCCACAGTACTGCAACGACCAGGACTCTGGGGCGCTGCACTCCCCCCTGGTTAAACACAGTACTCCGGGACTGGGAAGAAAACAACAATACAGGTTAGCAAAAAGACATACAAATTTGTTGAGTGCAAAACAATAAGCATACTTGAACAGGCTTCCCTTTATGGGAGGTGAGGACACTTTAACGTTACAAAACATAATCAAATATCATAGCAACAGGCTACAATTTACTCTCATTACCCAACCGGGTATTCTACTAAGTGCAAATGCTGGAACAATAAATTAACATTGCCTTTAAGAAACATACACTCTTAGTTTATCAAAGGCCTTCCTATAATCACATTACAGGGCAAGGTAACTTCACATTCTCCTACTTTGAACCTGCAGGACCGCCTGTCCCTATGGCACCAGACCTACTGCCTCTCCTTTCTTTTACAGGACCGCCCCGTTCAGCCAGGGCCTACTGCCTTTCTCTACTATACATAGTAT
The DNA here is from genome assembly GCF_051348905.1 of Ranitomeya variabilis. Classification (NCBI taxonomy): domain Eukaryota; kingdom Metazoa; phylum Chordata; class Amphibia; order Anura; family Dendrobatidae; genus Ranitomeya; species Ranitomeya variabilis. Next base: position 576,250,795 of record NC_135237.1, on the reverse strand, counting down.
AGACATAACATTCCTTTCAATTTGAGAGCATGGAGCCCACTCTGCTTGGCTCCTATAAGGACTCACTCACTAACCCCTACGGGTCTACTTTCTGTCCTTAGTAACGAACTAACTTTCTATGGGGACGCAGGGTTTACCTTCTATCCTCACCTTCGTTATTACTTCTTTACTTTCAGTTAAACGGAACTCTTCATCTACCCCTACGGGCTTTCTGCATCTTTCTCTTCAAAGAACATTATCTAGGTTTCACATTTTAAACAAATTAAACACACATAACTTTTCCACGAAAAACAGTTACATTTTCTTCAAAGCATTATCTCGACATTACTGTTCTAAAACAGTATCACTTTCAAGTTCAATTCTAACCTCCCCTTTAAGAGGAGATCAAGTCTTTCTGAGGTAGCTCTTCTTCTCAGCCTACCAGTCCATGCAAAGGCTCCGGAATGGTATCTTCGCAAAATGTCTTTAAACAAAACCAGTAGGAAGCACCTTTAAGAAGGTGCAAACTATTTACAAGAAAGTTCAAATCATGCACAGTCCATGATTTCGCAGTTTGTGTAACTTTGTGCAAAACTTCAAGAAAACAACAATAGTGACCCCGGGTCAACAAAGGGGTCACCTTTTTAAAGTTTACCCTGGACGGGTTTAGCAGCAACTTAGAGAACAAACAGTAACTATTTTACAAATAAGAAAGTACAGTAGAATCTTACTGTGGTGAAGCGGAAGGTGGCCTCTTATCCGGTCTCACCAGGCCAACAGATCGCGCTGGGGAGCCAGGACGCCGTTCCGGTCCCAGCAGTGATAAAATCCCTCGCCGGGAGGTCCTCCTTACTGGCAGACGCACACGTCCCTCCGGGGCACGGCAAGGCTGGGCTTCTCGGGGTTCCGCGGGGCCGGGCTCTGCTGCTTTCCCCACTGAATCAGCTCCTTCTGGTGTTCCGGCAGCAGCCTGGAGGGCAATGCATCGCTGCACGCCCCGCGCCATCCAGCCAGCCTCTCCCGTAGCCCTCCTCCAACGAGTGTAGGTGACGGCATCACCTGGCTCCAGATCGCGAGCGATCCTCCCGCTGCAAGGCTCCACCTCCTCCCGGTCTACGCGGACCTGTATCGGCTCCCCGATCTCTTGGATTACTCCCCTTCCGCACTGGGGATTAAAGGCCACCACCACACCCCAGTGTGATGGCGGGATCTCCGGAGCACTAACTAGGTCGACCGGTTCTGTAGGATGGGGCCGGCTCCGCCATGCTGCTATCAGACGCCGTAAGTGCTCAGCATCCGGCATGATTTTCAAGCCCGGTGCGGGTAGCGTACCTTCCGCCGCGGCCGGGTAAGCAGCAACAGGAGACAACTTGATCTCGGTGGGCTGGCCCACCCGGGTGAGGGCACGGGCATCAGCCTTCAGGCGGCGGGCCAGCTGTCGGGCCTCGGCTGCAGCCACACATTCTTCGGACAGTGGCACAGGGGGTCGGCCCACCAGTGGCTCGGTGAGGGTCAGACCCCGCAGCGTTGGCATTTCGGAGCCTGTCCCAGCTTGTGCGGCCTCGGACTGGGCCGGGTCAGCTCCGCGCTGTGCTCCTGGTGCCGCCATTTCTTGTTCTTTTCCCGCGTCTTCTTCCCGCGGTCTCTTCCGTGGGTGGCCCCGTCCCCATGGTCTCCACCCTCCGGCCAGGATCAGGAGGCGGACCTCGGCTGTTGACGGGCACGTCCTCAACACACAGAAATATTTAGACTGGGCGGCCCTTGCTGTTCGCGCTCTCCAACTTGTCTACGCCCACTCCACGCCCCTCTTCTCTTCCTGCGCTCTCCTCAGCGCTGCAATGGCGGCGGATTTTGGCGGCAAATGGCACAACACACAGTCTTTTCAATAAAGTACGGTTCAAGTACAGTAAATCACAGTCTCTAGGCACACATGACCTGATTCTTCAGGCTTAAGTAGATCCTGTTCGTGACGCCAAATTGCGGAGCGCCCCCGCACCGCCGCAGGGCCGAGGGGTACCCGGAGCCGGGCCTCTGGGATCTCAGTCCTGGGGTTGTCACGGTGGCTAGACCCGGTCCGTGGCCCTGTCTGTCAGTGGGGGACGTCCGTTGCAAATAGGTGCTGTTAACGGTGGTGTAGCGGTGCAGTTGTGGGGTGCAGGTCGCGGTAAATAACGAGGGCACCAGGTTGCAGTCTCTTTACCTCTTTACTGGAGATCTCTCGGTCCTCAGTCCAGAATCCGGTCCACCAGGCTGCGCAAGTCCGGCCGGTCCAATGGCACTTCCAGAGTTCTCCTCACAGGTGGAAATCAGTGCCTTCCTTCTTAGCGCTTTGTGTTGTAGTCCTTCCCTGCTGTGCTTACGGAAAGTACCCCACAACTGTTGTGTCTGTTTCTTAAGTTCCCTCACAACTCGATTAACTGATCTTCTGCTAATCTTCCGTCCCTTCCTGATGTTACAGTAAGAACGGCACCCGTTTGTCAGGTAGGCCTGGAGTTCTTCCGGGACCCTAGAGACGCCCCTCTCCCGCAATTGCCCCCCAAGACTTCATAGGTGATATGTGGTAGACAGCCCGCCTGAGACTGACTGTCCTGCCGCTGTTTGGAGTATGGCTTAAAGCTGTATATTATTCCACTCCCTCGGCGTTCCGGCCACCGGTAATGCGCCTCAGCAAGGTGCTGCCTCTTTCAACAAAACCCCTGCTGGTATTCTCCTTCTGCTTGATTTCATTTCTCACTCAGCACAATCTATCTCGCTTCCAATCCTTTCTTAGGGCACCGCCGCTATTCTGAGCAGGCACGGTCCCGTTACGTTCTTTCAATGCCAAGCCTCTGCCAGGATCCCACCCCTGGCAGAGACCCTACTGTCTCTTCCTCCACAACACCGTCTCTCACTAGGTGTTGCTTCGTTCGATCCAGTCAGCTTTCTCTTCTAACTTCCTGCCTAACCCCCAGTTTACCCACTATGGTGGGGAGTGGCCTAATGAATAGCACCCTTAGCTCCCCCCGGAGGCCCAGCTGTGAAACATATTGGTGTCTGTGATACCTGATTGGAGGAACTCCTTCAGTGCCATCGAACGCACCATGGCTCCCCTTAGTGGCGGAGCCACAGTACTTCAACGACCAGGACTCTGGGGCGCTGCATATATATATATATATATATAGATATATATATATATATATATATATATATATATATATATATATATATACATATACAAAAATAAATAAAACTATATAAACATCTAAAAATAGGGGGGGGAAAAAAAAAAGCACTATTCAGATGAAAACCTCAGTTATTTCATTTAAGCCTTGTGGTTTTAGGCTCCCTAATTTGTAGATCCAATATACTTCTTTCCTATTTAGTTTCATGGATCTGTTAGGTACATGCTTAGGTATATGATCAATAGGGCTGATTTTTAATAGTTTAAAGTCCTTATTATGCACTAGGGCATAATGTCTGGACAGACCATGAGTGAGTAAGCCTTTTTTTATATTGTGACGATGGGAATTCAGTCTGAGGTGAAGGGGCTGTGTCGTTCTCCCCACATACTGTTTACCACAGGGACATTCAATAACATATATTACAAAGTCAGAATTGCAATTCAGAAAAAAAGGAATCATAAATTTTTCTTTAGTGGAGCTGGAAATTATACAATCAGATTTATGATTTATGCTGGAACAGCATAAGCAATTTTTTGTGCCACATTTAAAAATTCCTTTGGTGGAATTACTGGTGAGAAACCCATTGGCCCCTGTATGGGATCTCAGGCGGCTAGGGGCTATTAAGTCCTTAATTGTGGGGGCTCTTCGAAATGTGATCCCCGGATTTCTCGGAAGAATTCTATTTAAAATAGGATCATTTAGCAGTATGTGCCAAGTCTTGTGGAAAATTTTACGGATTTCCTTGTGTTCGGTGGAGAATTGTGTTATGAAGTTCAGTACATAATTATTATTAGTTACTCTTTTTTCTTTCTGCTCTAATAATGTTCCCTGATTTAATTTAATAGAGTTTTTGAAGGCGTTTTTAATTAAATGTGAAGGATAGTTCTGGGCACAAAATCTTTTCTTTAAAACATTAGACTGTTCTTTGAAGTCTGTGTCTAATGAACAGTTCTTTCTGATACGGTTAAATTGGTTGCTGGGGATATTATTTAACCATTTGTTGTAGTGTCCACTGCTGTAATGGATGTAACCATTGGTATCTACTTTTTAAAAAAATGTTTTGCTACAAATCTTTTCTTCTTTAACAAAAAGGGTGACATCTAAAAAATTAATTGAAAAATTATTATGGACTACTGTAAAAGAAAGATTCCAACTATTAAAATTTATTGTCTGGATAAAATGTTCAATATTATTAGTGGAGTTATCCCAAATAAAAAATAAATCATCAATGAATCTCTTATATAAAATAATATTTTTACACCAATTCTCATTAAAAATAAAAATTTCTTCAAAAATCCCCATAAAAAGGTTAGCAAACGTAGGCGCTACCTTCGAGCCCATTGCGGTCCCCTTGATTTGCTGATAAAATAATTTGTCAAAAGTAAAATAATTGTTTTTCAGTATAAAATCAATTCCTTTTATAATAAAATCCTTTTGTGCTGAAGAAAGCCTAATATCAGATTTTAAAAATTGATAAAAACAATTTGTGCCAACATCATGTGCAATATTAGAGTAAAGTGCAGTTACGTCCATAGTAATAAATACATAATGCGGTTTCCAAGTGACCTCTTGCAATAAATACAATAGATGGGTTGAGTCTCTGAGGTGACTTTTTAGATTAAACACATGCGGTAACATTATCCTATCAATATAGTGGGCTAAATTTGAGGTTAGAGAATTGATACCTGCAATTATCGGTCTGCCAGGGGGATTATGAAGACTTTTGTGCACTTTTGGCAGATGGTAAAAAAAAGGGATACTGGGGTTCTTAATCGTTAAAAAATTCTTCTCCTTACTGTTAAAGATATTCTGTAAAATCCCCTCAGCAATAAGAGCGTTATAGGCTTTAATAGAGTTGGAGTAGTTACTCAATGAGCTTTTTACATAATAATCAGTGTCAGATAAAATCCTATTAGCTTCATTGATGTAGTCACATCGGTTCTGAATTACTATCCCTCCACCTTTGTCGGCTGGTCTAATCACAATTAAATTATTAAGTGAAAGTGCTTTCAACGCTTGTTTCTCTTGCAAATTAAGATTAGATTTCATCTTTTTATTGCTGACAGCACCACGTGTAATTTTCTCAAATTCTTTTAGTACGATATCATTAAAGGCATTAATTTGGTGGCTTTTATCTTCTAAAGGATAAAAATTAGATTTAGATGGTACATCTAGGTGAAAAAATCTAAAGCCCCATGGGCGCCTTCTTCAACACCTGAGGAATTAACTGTGGTGTCTTTAGCAAAGTGTCTTTTCAGGGTTAGCTTTCTAATAAAAATCTGTAAGTCCAAAAAGAGGTCAAAGTCCTTAGATTTATTATTGGGACAAAAGGATAATCCTTTAGAGAGAAGAGCTGTCTCGTCCGTAGTTAGAATATATTCTGATAAATTAAAAATATTGTTAGGAGTACAGTCTTCATCATTACTTACTAGGGTATTCTTTTCCCTCTCTTTTTTTCTCCCACCTCTTGTTCCTCTATAGCATTTTTTCTTTTTCCGTTTTTTGGAAGAAAGAACTGATTTAATTGTGGTGTGTTTTTCAAAGCCCGGGGTAAAAAAGGAACAGTACCATTATTGGAAGCATTTGAGTTGTCAAGTATAAAGGTTTTACCAATTTGTGGGGTTATGACCACATCAGTTTTTGGAATATTAGGTTTATCAGGTATAATGGTATTAGAGGGCTGTGAAGGTATAAGCATGCTTGGTGTTGTGTCATGAATAGATAGATCTAGCAATGAGATAGGAAAAGGGGGGGAAGAGTCAAGAGGCAAGAGGTCACTTGGAAACCGCATTATGTATTTATTACTATGGACGTAACTGCACTTTACTCTAATATTGCACATGATGTTGGCACAAATTGTTTTTATCAATTTTTAAAATCTGATATTAGGCTTTCTTCAGCACAAAAGGATTTTATTATAAAAGGAATTGATTTTATACTGAAAAACAATTATTTTACTTTTGACAAATTATTTTATCAGCAAATCAAGGGGACCGCAATGGGCTCGAAGGTAGCGCCTACGTTTGCTAACCTTTTTATGGGGATTTTTGAAGAAATTTTTATTTTTAATGAGAATTGGTGTAAAAATATTATTTTATATAAGAGATTCATTGATGATTTATTTTTTATTTGGGATAACTCCACTAATAATATTGAACATTTTATCCAGACAATAAATTTTAATAGTTGGAATCTTTCTTTTACAGTAGTCCATAATAATTTTTCAATTAATTTTTTAGATGTCACCCTTTTTGTTAAAGAAGAAAAGATTTGTAGCAAAACATTTTTTTAAAAAGTAGATACCAATGGTTACATCCATTACAGCAGTGGACACTACAACAAATGGTTAAATAATATCCCCAGCAACCAATTTAACCGTATCAGAAAGAACTGTTCATTAGACACAGACTTCAAAGAACAGTCTAATGTTTTAAAGAAAAGATTTTGTGCCCAGAACTATCCTTCACATTTAATTAAAAACGCCTTCAAAAACTCTATTAAATTAAATCAGGGAACATTATTAGAGCAGAAAGAAAAAAGAGTAACTAATAATAATTATGTACTGAACTTCATAACACAATTCTCCACCGAACACAAGGAAATCCGTAAAATTTTCCACAAGAATTGGCACATACTGCTAAATGATCCTATTTTAAATAGAATTCTTCCGAGAAATCCGGGGATCACATTTCGAAGAGCCCCCACAATTAAGGACTTAATAGCCCCTAGCCGCCTGAGATCCCATACAGGGGCCAATGGGTTTCTCACCAGTAATTCCACCAAAGGAATTTTTAAATGTGGCACAAAAAATTGCTTATGCTGTTCCAGCATAAATCATAAATCTGATTGTATAATTTCCAGCTCCACTAAAGAAAAATTTATGATTCCTTTTTTTCTGAATTGCAATTCTGACTTTGTAATATATGTTATTGAATGTCCCTGTGGTAAACAGTATGTGGGGAGAACGACACAGCCCCTTCACCTCAGACTGAATTCCCATCGTCCCAATATAAAAAAAGGCTTACTCACTCATGGTCTGTCCAGACATTATGCCCTAGTGCATAATAAGGACTTTAAACTATTAAAAATCAGCCCTATTGATCATATACCTAAGCATGTACCTAACAGATCCATTAAACTAAATAGGAAAGAAGTATATTGGATCTACAAATTAGGGAGCCTAAAACCACAAGGCTTAAATGAAATAACTGAGGTTTTCATCTGAATAGTGCATTTCCCCCCCCCCCCCTATTTTTAGATGTTTATATATTTTTATTTATTTTTGTATATGTATATATATATATATATATATATATATATGTATGTTTGTATGTATATATATATATGTATATATTTAGTGTAACTACCAAGGTTTTATTTGAATGCGCAGCCCTCCTCCCCTTTTTTTAAGAATTTGATATTTCTATATTTATATTTTTAATTGTATAGTTATGATTGATTTTTAATCCTTTGTGCTTTGAGCCATTTAAGATTTAAATATATATTTACATTTAGGATCATGTTGGAGTCATTCGTTGATATGTTTAGTTGTAATTTCTGCCTTTAATCCATGTAATTCCTTTTTTTATATTTTTATATTTTTTACAAGAAAATTCTTCTTCTTCTGCCCTCATGTTTGCATAGTCTGAGTCTGCCCTGGAGAGGAGCGCTTTCACTCTTTTAATCCATACAAATTGTCTCCACCACAACTGTGTCCTAAAAAATGGTTTATTTTCTCCTGGGATCAAATCCTGGGAGATAGTGCTGATTGTGGCAGCTTCACAGGGTGTAATGACCCCCCCTACAGGAGTAACTCAATCCTTTACTCTGCTGTTCTTTGTGATCACTGAGTGCTGTGCATTCATTCATTCCCCTCCCTTGGCAATGCGAAATTGTCTTTTGTTACATATGATATCTATCATTGGTCCTTGGACAGGTGAAGTGTTACTTTCACTTTGTTTCTGCGCTCACCTTAAGCTCTGGTTTGCTGCTTAAACTGTTACTCTTATATACGTGACGCAATTTTAAACTCACTACTTATAATTTTCGTAATTTTAGATCACCACAAATTACCACAAATTAATCTTCATATATATATATTTATATTTTTTAATGTAAAATAATAAAACATGATTTTATGCCACATTCAATGTAAAGATTCCAATGGATTTTTGATAAGAAAAAGCAGCTTGTTGATTCCACACGGTAGTTCATCTGTAAGGCCGGAGACACACTGGTGCGAGAGACGGCCGAGTCTCGCTGGTTAAAAGCAAGCTGTGGCACCTGCACTCCGGAGCGGAGCGTGCGGCTCCATAGCAATACATGGAGCTGCACGCTCAGCTCCGGAATGCAGGTGCCACAGCTTGCTTTTAACCAGCGAGACTCGGCCGTCTCTCGCACCAGTGTGTCTCCGGCCTAAGGCATTCGCTTCCGAACTGGAGAAATTCCTTTTCTTACAGGTTCTTGTCCATTTAAGTAGAGATCTTTTTTTTTTTTTTTTTGTTCCTCCTCCTAAATGCTGCAAATTTTGAACTATTGTCTAGAAATATAAAAGATGTCAGTGTATTTTTTTCATTATATATACCTCTCTAATCGTTTGAATTGTTAATTGTGTTATCATTGAACTTTGACACTGAGTCATCTGACCTGTTTGCGCCCTTTTTTTTGTAACCTAGCAAAACTATTTATACCTGTGATGCCTGTATATTCTGTGCGGTATTTCCTGATGAAGGGGGCATGAGACCCCTGAAACGCGTTGAATAAAACCACTGTGAATCAACTATACTCTCCTGAAATTCATCTTAGCGGCAGCACAGAATTTTATCTACAAATCTCCCTTTGAAGACATTATTTTCTCTGGTCGGTGAAGACCTGTGGATCTGCAGCAGCCGCTATCTACATGCTCTAATCTCATCCTAACCAGGTGAGCAAATTTGGTGTATATTCTCCTCTGTGTAACGTGAATAAGACCCTATTGCGCTCTTTGTCTCCCCATTGTTTTACAATAGTCCTGGAGATTGAGGGCATAGTCCCGTAAGCTTTTCTGCGGCCTCTGCTTGCACCCATAGAACGTCAGTTTAATTTCCGTAGCCGTGCAGGTGTCAAAGGTGGTTTTAAGCTTTGCAAAAACCTGCTGCGCAGTTCTCTTATCTGCGGCGGGCCAAGACTTCACTTCCCTCCGAGCCGCTCCAAAGAGTTGACCTGTTATCATATGAACTTTCTGAGGCTCTGTCAAGGGATAAAACTCAAGCAGGCTGCAGATCCCCTCTTTAAAGGCAGTTAATGTATGTGATTCTCCATAGTATCGCGGGAGCTAGGCTGCTCCAGGTAGGTACGGCATGGAGAAGGGCATTACGGCTGCTGTAGCTGCGGCAGCATCCGGCTGGCTGCTGGGGGCGGCAAGCTCTGCGGAACCCAACGGTGGTGCAAGGCCTGCGGCTGCGCCTACTGCGGGGCCCGGAGGTGCCCCCGAGTCTGCGGCTGCGACCACCGCCTCCGCTCCTCCTGGATCAGACATGGCCGCTCCTCCCCTCTGCTAACCTGGTGGAAGTCGGGGTCCCTCTTCCGGAATCGGCACCTCACCACGTCTTCTTGTTCCGCACTCTTTTCGGCCAGCTCCGCCCACAAAGCTATGGCTCCTCCCCTTGTGCCCCACACTGCGCGGCAATGGCAGATTTTGGCGGCAAATAGCAATACCCTGTCTTTGCAATAAATCACGATTCAGCACAATCCAGTCACAGTTCTAAGGCACACATGACCTGATTCTTCAGGCTTAAGTAGATCCTGTTCGTGACGCCAAGTTTGGAGCAGCCCCCAAGCGCAGGACGATGGGGTACTCAGTACCGGGTCTCTCTCGGTTCAGGGGATGTCACGGTGGCCTGACCCGGTCTGTGGCCCTGCTAAGGGGCGCCCAATTAAAGGTGTAGTTTGTCAAGTGTTACGCCACCTGTGGTGTTCGGTCAGGGTGACCGACGCTGCTTAGGGGTCCGCTGGGGTGATGGAATGGCAGCTAGATGGTATACATTCCCACAGGTGAAGTATGTGTAGCGCCCCCACTGCCGCAGGGCCAAGGGGTACCCGGTACCGGGCCTCTGAGTCTCTGCTCTGGGGTTGTCACGGTGGCTAGACCCGGTCTGTAACCCTGCCGAGGGGCGTACAGTGATAGATGTGGATGGTGGTGGTGGTGCGGTGCAGTAAATAATGAGGACACCAGGTTGCAGTCTCTTTACCTCTTTACTGAAGGCTTCTGGGTCCTCAGTCCGGAATACGGTTAGCTGGGCTGCGCAAGTCCGGCCGGTCCGATGGCACCTCCAGAGTTCCCTTCGCAGGTGGAAATCTGTGCCTTCCTTCTAGCGCTTATGTGTTGTGGTCCTCCCCTGCTGTGCTTACGGGATAGTCCCCACAACTGTTGTGTCTGTTTCTCGTGTTCCCTCACAACTCGATCCTGATGTTCTTCTTAATCTCATCCCCCAGATCTTATGGTAGGACGCACCCATATGACGGGAAGGCTCGGAGCTCTTCCGGGACCCTAGAGTCTCCCCTCTCCACAAGTTGCCCCCTATGTCTGCGTAGGTGATGTAGGTGAGACAGCCAGCCTATAGCTCTCTGCCCTGCCGTTGGTTTGAAGTAATGCTTAGAGCTCTTTACTTCCTCGGCGTTCCGGCCACCGGTTAGTTACGCCTCAGTAGGATGTTGCCTCGGTCTAACAGCACGACTCCTACTGGTATTTCTCCTTGTTGCGTTGATCTCGTTTCTCACTCAGCACAATAAATCTCGCTTCTTGTCCTTTCTTAGGGCACCGCCACTATGAAGTGCAGGCGCGGTCCCGTAGCTTTCTCTCTGTTTGCCAGGCCTCTGTCAGGATCCCACCCCTGACAGGGACCCTACCGAATCTTCCCCCACAACACCCTCTGCCACAAGGTGTTGCCTGGTTCCAACCCAGTCAGCGTTCTCTCTAACTTCCTGTCTAACCCCCAGTTTTACCAGACTGTGAGGAGTGGCCTAATGAATAGTACTCTTAGCTCCCCCTGGAGGCCAGACTGTGAAATGTATTGGTGTCTGTGATACCTGGTCAGATGAACTCCTTCAGTGCCATCAGACGTACCATAGCCCCCCTTAGCGGCGGAGCCACAGTACTGCAACGACCAGGACTCTGGGGCACTGCACTCCCCCCCGGTTAAATCCAGTACTCCTGGACTGGGAAGAAAACAACAATACATGTCAGCAAAAAGACATACAATTTTGAAAATGCAAGTACAAGTCAACTTTTTAACAGAGCTTCCCTTTATGGGAGGTGAGGACACTTGAACGTTACAAACATGGTTAAATAGTTTTAAATAACTTTACTATAAATAACTTTTCTTACCCAACCGGGTATTCTACTGAGTGCAAATTCTGAACAATAATCCAACTTTGCCTTTAAGGACGTACTCGCTAAATCCACTAAAGACCTTCTTATATCACATATAAGGCTAATTAACTTTTATGCATTCTCCTACTTTACGTCTGCAGGACCGCCTGTCCTAACTGCTCCAGACCTACTGCCTCTCCTTTCTGTTACAGGACCGCTCCTTTCCGACCGAGCCTACTGTCCTTCCACTACTATACACAGTATAGAACATATTTTTCTTTCAGTTTGAGATCGCTGAGCCATCTCTATATGGCTCCTAGGAAGACTCACCACTAACCCCTACGGGTTCACTTCCTGTCCTCATTCTTCTATTAACATTATTGAACGTTTCTTACAATCAACTAATTGGTTACATTTAACTTTCACATATCAACATCATCAATACTTTCTTTTCAAGACATTATTGCCATTCAACCATCTTAAGGCAACACTGTTCATAAGTGCAAGATGTGAACATCCCCTTTAAGAGGGGACCAAGTCTCTATGAGGTAGTGCAACTTTTCAAGCTGCAAGTCCGTATGCAGCAAGGACTCCAGTGCAGGTTCCAAGAACCGTATCTTCGCAAAGAGTCCGTCTTTTATGTAAAACCAGTAGAGAGCACCTTTAAGAAGGTGCAAACTATATACAAGGAGTTTGTATCATGCATTGTTCATGATTCAGCAGTTCTTTGATAACTTGTGCAAACGTAGAAAACAAACAAAAAGCAATAGGGATCCCGGGTCAACAAAGGGATCCCTTTAAGAATAACCCTGAACGGGTTTTAGCAGCAAAATAGCAGAGAAAAACAATGAAAACAATTAACTTATTTACAGTCATTAAGGCTTACTCATTACTCAGTTTCTGGCAGCCCCCACCGAGGCTTTACCTGGCAGGTGGCTTTCTGCGGCCCGGATAAGCTGGACTCCAAGTTTACTCCCGCGGCCAGGTGTACCCCGTGGGTTCGGGTCTTCTGCATGACCAGGTCGTGCGCTGCGATGAGGGTCTGCGTGGGCCGATGGATGATGCTGGCGGCGGCGGCGGCGGCAGCAGCGGCTTCAGCGGCAAGCTCCTCCCCCTCGGGTCGGGATACCGCCAGAACGGCGGTGCAGCGCTGCATATCCCGGGCCCACCAGCTGCTCCCCTTTAGGTGCCGTCGATATGTGACCACATCCCCCGGCTTCAGGAAGGACTTGGCGCCGTCTCCGCACAGGCAGGGCTCCACTTCACCCCGGGTGATGCGGACTCTCAGGGCGGTCCCAATCTCCTGCACGAAGCCCTTTCCTGTCTGGGGCAGGTAAACAATCACGACGCCCCACTTCGGCAGGGAGCCCTCCAGCAGCTCACCACGTGCCTCCCGCTCCACTTCCCGCTGGAACTCCGCAATCAGGTGATTCCTGTACTCTCCCCAAGGGAAGGGCACCATGTCTGGCCCCCCCGGTTCTTTGGGAGCAGGCGGCAGGAATGCTGGGGCGCCAGTGGCCGCAGCGGCGGCCGGACCTGGTGCAGAGGTTAGGCGGTCTCCCTGGGGGTCGCGGCACCCAGTACCCCTACCTGGGGTGACTCCTCCAACGTCACTCCTTCCCCCTGGGGAAGGCACACAGGCCGGGGACCCCGCAGGCAAAGGATGCCCCACCGACAGCTCCCACGGATCCAGATCCTCCAGCGGGGGCATTGTTGTGGATTCTGTTTTTGGGCTCCCTCTGGTGGTTACAACTGGTACTGGGTGACTTTGGTGGGTTGCGGTCTCTGGTTTCCACCTGTCCATCAGTGGCTGGGTGTTTCCTATTTAACCTGGCTTTCCTGTCATTTCCTTGCCGGCTATCAATGTATCAGTGTGTGTCTCTGTTACCTGCTCCTAGGCCTTCAAGACAAGCTAAGTCTGTATTTCCATGATTGCTTTCATGTTTTTTAGTCCAGCTTGCAGATATGTAATTCTCTGCTGCTGGTTGCTCTAGTGGGCTGAAATTACCACTCATGTACCATGAGTTGGCACATGAGTTCAAGTAATTTCAGGATGGTATTTTGAAGGGTTTTTCAGCTGACCACGCAGTTCACCTTTTGTATCCTCTGCTATCTAGCTTAAGCGGGCCTCATTTTACTGAATCTGTTTTCATAACTACGTTTGTGCCTTCCTCTCATTTCACCGTCATTATATGTGGGAGGCTGCTATCTCTGTGGGAATATTTCTCTGGAGGCAAGTGAGGTCTGTTATTCTTCTGATAAGGGAAGCTAGATCTCCGGCTGGCGCGAGACGTCTAGGGGCCCCCCAGGAACGTCCCCCGGCTACTGTTAGTTGAGTGTTGAGGTTCAGGATCGCGGTCAGCTCAGGTTCCATCACCCTAGAGCTCGTCCTGTTTTTGCCCGTGTTATGTTGACAAATTCCCTGCCATTGGGAATCATGACAGTATAGCCGGCCCACAAAGTGTTAATTGTTTGGGCTGAAGCAGGAGAAAAAGAAGTGTTGAAGGGAAATTTTTTTTTTTTCCCCTCAGAGTTTTGCTGCCTAGCCCTTAATTGCTGTCTAGCTGCTTCTTACCTCCTCTTAACCCTTGAATGGCTCTGACCTTAGCTGTTTAACATGGATGTCCAGAGTTTGGCTTCCAGCCTGAATAATCTTGCTGTAAAAGTTCAAAATATACAGGATTTTGTTGTTCACACTCCTATGTCTGAACCTAGAATTCCTATTCCAGAGTTTTTTTCTGGAGATAGATCTACCTTCCTGAATTTCAGGAACAATTGCAAATTGTTTCTTTCATTGAAATCCCGCTCCTCTGGAGACCCTGCTCAGCAGGTCAAGATTGTAATATCTTTCCTGCGGGGCGACCCTCAGAATTGGGCATTTGCATTGGCACCAGGGGATCCTGCATTGCTCAGTGTGGATGCGTTTTTTTCTGGCACTGGGATTGCTCTATGAGGAACCTAACCTGGAGATTCAGGCTGAAAAGGCTTTATTGGCCCTCTCTCAGGGGCATGATGAAGCGGAAGTATATTGTCAAAAATTTCGGAAATGGTCGGTGCTTACTCAGTGGAATGAGTGCGCCCTGGCTGCAAACTTCAGAGATGGTCTTTCTGAGGCCATTAAGGATATTATGGTGGGGTTCCCTGCGCCTACAGGTCTGAATGAGTCTATGACTATGGCCATTCAGATTGATCGGCGTTTACGGGAGCGCAAACCTGTGCACCAGTTGGCGGTGTCTTCTGAACAGGCACCTGAGACTATGCAATGTGATAGAATTCAGTCCAGAAGTGAACGGCAAAATTATAGGCGGAAAAATGGATTGTGTTTTTATTGTGGTGATTCAGCTCATGTTATATCAGCATGCTCTAAACGCACAAAAAAGGTTGATAAATCTTTTGCCGTTAGTACTCTGCAGTCTAAGTTCATTTTGTCTGTAACTCTGATTTGTTCACTGTCATCCATTTCCGTTGATGCCTATGTGGACTCGGGCGCTGCCCTGAGTCTTATGGATTGGTCTTTTGCCAAACGCTGCGGTTTTAGTCTGGAGCCTCTGGAAGTTCCTATTACTTTGAAGGGAATTGACTCTACACCATTGGCTATGAATAAACCGCAGTACTGGACACAAGTGACCATGCGCATGACTCCCGTTCATCAGGAGGTGATTCGCTTCCTTGTACTGTATAATTTACATGATGTACTAGTGCTTGGTCTGCCATGGTTACAAACTCATAATCCTGTCCTGGATTGGAAAACAATGTCTGTGTTAAGCTGGGGATGTCAGGGGGTTCATGATTATGCACCTCTGATTTCAATTGCTTCATCTACTCCTTCTGAGGTCCCTGCGTTTTTGTCTGACTATCGGGATGTTTTTGAGGAGCCTAAGCTCAATTCGCTCCCTCCTCATAGGGATTGTGACTGTGCTATAGAATTAATTCCTGGCAGTAAGTTCCCTAAGGGTCGTTTATTTAATCTGTCAGTGCCAGAGCATACTGCTATGCGGAATTATATTAAGGAGTCCTTGGAAAAGGGACATATTCGTCCATCTTCGTCCCCTCTGGAAGCAGGTTTTTTTTTCGTGGCTAAAAAAGATGGTTCCCTGAGGCCTTGTATAGATTATCGCCTTCTGAATAAGATTACAGTCAAATATCAGTATCCATTGCCATTATTGACTGATTTATTTGCTCGCATTAAGGGGGCTAGGTGGTTCACTAAGATAGATCTTCGCGGTGCGTATAATCTTGTGCGGATAAAGCAGGGTGATGAGTGGAAAACCGCATTTAATACGCCTGAGGGCCGTTTTGAGTATTTGGTAATGCCTTTTGGACTTTCTAATGCTCCTTCAGTCTTTCAGTCCTTTATGCACAATATTTTCCGTGAATATCTGGATAAGTTTATGATTGTGTATTTGGATGATATTTTGGTGTTTTCTGATGACTGGGAGTCTCATGTTCTACAGGTCAGGAAGGTGTTTCAAGTCCTGCGGGCCAATTCTCTGTTTGTGAAGGGCTCAAAATGTCTCTTCGGAGTCCAGAAGATTTCTTTTTTGGGGTACATTTTTTCTCCTTCTACTATTGAGATGGATCCCGTCAAGGTTCAGGCGATTTGTGACTGGACACAACCTACATCTGTTAAGAGTCTTCAGAAGTTCTTGGGTTTTGCTAATTTTTATCGTCGGTTCATTTCTAATTTTTCCAGTGTTGTTAAACCTTTGACTGATTTGACTAAAAAGGGTGCTGATGTTGCTGATTGGTCTCCTGCGGCTGTGGAGGCCTTTCAGGAACTTAAGCGCCGGTTTTCTTCTGCTCCTGTGTTATGTCAACCAGATGTTTCACTTCCTTTTCAAGTTGAGGTTGATGCTTCCGAGATTGGAGCGGGGGCGGTTTTGTCACAGAGAAGTTCCGATGGCTCGGTGATGAAGCCATGTGCGTTCTTTTCTAGAAAATTCTCGCCCGCCGAGCGCAATTATGATGTGGGTAATCGGGAGCTTTTGGCCATGAAGTGGGCATTTGAGGAGTGGCGTCATTGGCTTGAGGGTGCTAGACATCGTGTGGTGGTCTTGACTGATCACAAAAATCTGATTTACCTTGAGTCTGCCAGGCGTTTGAATCCTAGACAGGCTCGTTGGTCGTTGTTTTTTTCTCGTTTCAATTTTGTGGTTTCATACTTGCCAGGTTCAAAGAATGTGAAGGCAGATGCTCTTTCCAGGAGTTTTGTGCCTGACTCTCCTGGAGACTCTGGGCCTACTGGCATCCTTAGGGATGGGGTAATATTGTCCGCCGTCTCCCCAGACTTGCGACGTGCATTGCAGGAGTTTCAGGCGGATAAACCTGATCGGTGTCCACCAGAAAGACTGTTTGTTCCGGATGATTGGACCAGTAGAGTCATCTCCGAGGTCCATTCTTCTGTGTTGGCTGGTCATCCTGGAATATTTGGTACTAGAGACTTGGTGGCCAGGTCTTTTTGGTGGCCTTCCTTGTCAAGGGATGTGCGCACCTTCGTGCAGTCTTGTGAAATGTGTGCTCAGGCTAAGCCTTGCTGTTCTCGGGCCAGTGGGTTGTTGTTATCCTTGCCTATTC
This sequence comes from Ranitomeya variabilis, assembly GCF_051348905.1. Taxonomy (NCBI): domain Eukaryota; kingdom Metazoa; phylum Chordata; class Amphibia; order Anura; family Dendrobatidae; genus Ranitomeya; species Ranitomeya variabilis. The sequence continues at coordinate 576,233,731 of NC_135237.1, read as the reverse complement.
TGAAGAGGCCTTGGACGCACATTTCCATGGATTTTATTTCAGATCTCCCTGTCTCACAGAAAATGTCCGTTATCTGGGTTGTGTGTGACCGCTTTTCTAAGATGGTTCATTTGGTACCCTTGCCTAAGTTGCCTTCCTCCTCTGAGTTGGTCCCTTTGTTTTTTCAGAACGTGGTTCGTTTGCATGGGATTCCGGAGAATATCGTTTCGGACAGGGGATCCCAGTTTGTGTCTAGATTTTGGTGGACATTTTGTGCTAAGATGGGCATTAATTTGTCTTTCTCGTCTGCATTCCATCCTCAGACGAATGGCCAGACGGAGCGAACTAATCAGACCTTGGAAACTTATTTAAGGTGTTTTGTTTCTGCTGATCAAGATGACTGGGTTGCCTTTTTGCCACTGGCCGAATTTGCCCTTAATAATCGGGCTAGTTCTGCTACTTTGGTTTCTCCTTTCTTTTGTAATTCGGGGTTTCATCCTCATTTTTCCTCTGGTCAGGTGGAGCCTTCAGATTGTCCTGGAGTGGACGTGGTGGTGGATAGGTTACATCATATTTGGAATCAGGTGGTGGACAATTTGAAGTTGTCTCAGGAGAAGGCTCAGCAGTTTGCTAATCGCCGTCGCCGCGTGGGTCCCCGACTTCGTGTTGGGGACTTGGTGTGGTTGTCTTCTCGTTTTGTCCCTATGAAGGTCTCTTCTCCCAAGTTTAAGCCTCGGTTCATCGGTCCTTATAAGATCTTGGAGATTCTTAACCCTGTATCTTTTCGTTTGGATCTCCCAGCATCGTTTGCTATTCATAATGTGTTCCATCGGTCGTTATTGCGGAGGTATGAGGTGCCCGTTGTTCCTTCGGTTGAGCCTCCTGCTCCGGTGCTGGTGGAGGGAGAATTGGAGTATGTTGTTGAGAAGATCTTGGATTCTCGTGTTTCCAGACGTAAACTCCAGTATTTGGTTAAGTGGAAGGGTTATGGTCAGGAGGATAATTCCTGGGTGGTCGCCTCTGATGTCCATGCGACTGATTTGGTCCGCGCCTTCCATAGAGCTCATCCTGATCGCCCTGGGGGTTCTCATGAGGGTTCGGTGACCCCTCCTCAAGGGGGGGGGTACTGTTGTGGATTCTGTTTTTGGGCTCCCTCTGGTGGTTACAACTGGTACTGGGTGACTTTGGTGGGTTGCGGTCTCTGGTTTCCACCTGTCCATCAGTGGCTGGGTGTTTCCTATTTAACCTGGCTTTCCTGTCATTTCCTTGCCGGCTATCAATGTATCAGTGTGTGTCTCTGTTACCTGCTCCTAGGCCTTCAAGACAAGCTAAGTCTGTATTTCCCTGTTTCATGATTGCTTTCATGTTTTTTAGTCCAGCTTGCAGATATGTAATTCTCTGCTGCTGGTTGCTCTAGTGGGCTGAAATTACCACTCATGTACCATGAGTTGGCACATGAGTTCAAGTAATTTCAGGATGGTATTTTGAAGGGTTTTTCAGCTGACCGCGCAGTTCACCTTTTGTATCCTCTGCTATCTAGCTTAAGCGGGCCTCATTTTACTGAATCTGTTTTCATAACTACGTTTGTGCCTTCCTCTCATTTCACCGTCATTATATGTGGGAGGCTGCTATCTCTGTGGGAATATTTCTCTGGAGGCAAGTGAGGTCTGTTATTCTTCTGATAGGGGAAGCTAGATCTCCGGCTGGCGCGAGACGTCTAGGGGCCCCCCAGGAACGTTCCCCGGCTACTGTTAGTTGAGTGTTGAGGTTCAGGATCGCGGTCAGCTCAGGTTCCATCACCCTAGAGCTCGTCCTGTTTTTGCCCGTGTTATGTTGACAAATTCCCTGCCATTGGGAATCATGACAGGGCATATCAGAATAATCCTCTGGTGACGGGGGTCGATACGGGGCCATCCTTTTCTGCAGGCCTTCTCTAGTCTCCAGTCCCACCTCATCTGAGTCATAGTTTCGTTTCTTCGGTCTCCGCCCACCATAGAAGATCAGGAGGCGGACCTCCCCTGTTGACGGGCCCGCCCTTAGGATGCAACAATATTTAGACTGGGCGGCCATTGTCTTTCGCGCTCTCCAGCTTGTCTACGCCCACTCCACGCCCTTCTTCTTCTCCTACGCTCTCCTCAGCGCTGTAATGGCGGATTTTGGCGGCAAGTGGCGCGGCACAGTCTTTGCAATAAATCACAGTCCAAGTATAATAAATCACAGTTCCAAGTATAATAAATCACAGTTCCAAGGCACACATGACCCGATTCTTCAGGCTTAAGTAGATCCTGTTCGTGACGCCAAGTTGTAGCGCCCCCACTGCTGCAGGGCCGAGGGGTACCCGGTACCGGGCCTCTGAGTCTCTGCTCTGGGGTTGTCACGGTGGCTAGACCCGGTCCGTGACCCTGCTGAGGGGCGTACAGTGATAGATGTGGATGGTGGTGGTGGTGCAGTGCAGTAAATAACGAGGACACCAGGTTGCAGTCTCTTTACCTCTTTACTGAAGGCTTCTGGGTCCTCAGTCCGGAATACGGTTAGCCGGGCTGCGCAAGTCCGGCCAGTCCGATGGCACCTCCAGAGTTCCCTTCGCAGGTGGAAATCTGTGCCTTCCTTCTAGCGCTTATGTGTTGTGGTCCTCCCCTGCTGTGCTTACGGGATAGTCCCCACAACTGTTGTGTCTGTTTCTCGTGTTCCCTCACAACTCGATTCTGATGTTCTTCTTAATCTCGTCCCCCAGATCTTATGGTAGGACGCACCCGTATGACGGGAAGGCTCGGAGCTCTTCCGGGACCCTAGAGTCGCCCCTCTCCACAAGTTGCCCCCTATGTCTGCGTAGGTGATGTAGGTGAGACAGCCAGCCTATAGCTCTCTGCCCTGCCGTTGGTTTGAAGTAATGCTTAGAGCTCTGTACTTCCTCGGCGTTCCGGCCACCGGTTAGTTACTCCTCAGTAGGATGTTGCCTCGGTCTAACAGCACGACTCCTACTGGTATTTCTCCCTGTTGCGTTGATCTCGTTTCTCACTCAGCACAATAAATCTCGCTTCTTGTCCTTTCTTAGGGCACCGCCGCTATGAAGTGCAGGCGCGGTCCCGTAGCTTTCTCTCTGTTTGCCAGGCCTCTGTCAGGATCCCACCCCTGACAGGGACCCTACCGAATCTTCCCCTACAACACCCTCTGCCACAAGGTGTTGCCTGGTTCCAACCCAGTCAGCGTTCTCTCTAACTTCCTGCCTAACCCTCAGTTTTACCAGTATGTGAGGAGTGGCCTAATGAATAGTACCCTTAGCTCCCCCTGGAGGCCAGACTGTGAAATGTATTGGTGTCTGTGATACCTGGTCAGATGACCTCCTTCAGTGCCATCAGACGTACCATAGCCCCCCTTAGCGGCGGAGCCACAGTACTGCAACGACCAGGACTCTGGGGCGCTGCATATGTCCCCAGGGCTTCCCAGTAAGGTAGACAGTGATGGTGCAGGTCTCAGTAAATAACGAGGACACAGGGTTGCAGTTTCTTTACCTCTTTACTGAAGGCTTCGGCATCCGCAATCCAGAGCACTGCTAACAGGGCTGGCTGAGACCGGCCGGTCCGAAGGCACATCCAGAGTTCCCTTTGCAGGTGGAAATCAGTGCCTACCTACTAGCGCCTGGGTGTTGTAGTCCTTCCCTGCTGAGCACCACGGGATAGTCCTCACAACTGTCGTGTATGTTTCTGTTCTCTCTCTCCGTCCCCCAGATGATATGGATAGGACGCACCCGTATGACGGGGTAGGCCTGGAGTTATTTTTTAGGGACCCTAGAGATGCCCCTCTCCCACAATTGCCTCCGTTGTCGTCGTTAGGTGTAAAGGTGAGTCAGCCAACCTAAAGTTAACTGCCCAGCCATAGTTCAAAGTAATGCGTAGAGCCTATTACTTCCTCGGCATTCCGGCCGCCGGCTATGCGCCTCAGAAGGATGTTGCTGATCTTGAGGCACGACTCCTTCTGGTTCTATCTCCTTTGTGCTGTGATCCCGTTTCTCACTTCTCCACAATATGCTTCGCTTTGTGTCCTTTCTTAGGAGTCTGCCGCTATATGGCACAGGCACGGCTCCGTAACAATCTGTCTGTGCTAGGCCGCTGTCAGGATCCCACCCCTGACAGGTCCTCTCTCGAACTCTCCCCAGCTACTTTCTTCCTAACGTCCTATCCAACCCCCAGTTTTACCCATGTGTGAGGAGTGGCCTAGTAGATAGGACCTTTTGCTCCCCCTGGCAGCCGGAGTGTGAAGTGTAATGTGTGTCTGTGATACCTGCAAGGTGAACTCTTTTAGTGCAATCAGACGTACCATCACTCCCCCTGGTGGAAGAGCGACGTTACTGCAACGACCAGGACAGTGCGGCGCTGCACTCCGAACACAGGAGCAGGATCCAAAGGGCTGCAGTGGAGCAGAGCGAGGGCGCACAAAGGAACTAGGAAGACAACTGACTTGGGGCCGACACACATCTGCACTGACACTGAATACTAGATCTTGAATAAAAGACTAAGTGAAGCCCGTGTGGGAAACTGTACATAGGAGAGCTAAGCGGCCACTGCATATTAGAATAAGTGAACACCTGTGGAAATTTAATAAAAAATTCACTGGCCATCCACTATCAAATCATTTCCTGATCTATCATGGTGGCTCACCTAAAGGCACTATCATCACAGGTTTGAAAGTTGTCCAAAAGAGCTGGAGAAAGGGCAACTACAGTGGGGCAAAAAAGTATTTAGTCATTCAGCAATAGTGCAAGTTCCACCACTTAAAAAGATGAGAGGCGTCTGTAATTTACATCATAGGTAGACCTCAACTATGGGAGACAAACTGAGAAAAAAAAATCCAGAAAATCACATTGTCTGTTTTTTTATCATTTTATTTGCATATTATGGTGGAAAATAAGTATTTGGTCAGAAACAAACAATCCAGATTTCTGGCTCTCACAGACCTGTAACTTCTTCTTTAAGAGTCTCCTCTTTCCTCCACTCATTACCTGTAGTAATGGCACCTGTTGTTGTTTGCTTGTTATCAGTATAAAAAGACACCGGTGCACACCCTCAAACAGTCTGACTCCAAACTCCACTATGGTGAAGACCAAAGAGCTGTCAAAGGACACCAGAAACAAAATTGTAGCCCTGCACCAGGCTGGGAAGACTGAATCTGCAATAGCCAACCAGCTTGGAGTGAAGAAATCAACAGTGGGAGCAATAATTAGAAAATGGAAGACATTCAAGACCACTGATAATCTCCCTCGATCTGGGGCTCCACGCAAAATCCCACCCCGTGGGGTCAGAATGATCACAAGAACGGTGAGCAAAAATCCCAGAACCACGCGGGGGGACCTAGTGAATGAACTGCAGAGAGCTGGGACCAATGTAACAAGGCCTACCATAAGTAACACACTATGCCACCATGGACTCAGATCCTGCAGTGCCAGACGTGTCCCACTGCTTAAGCCAGTACATGTCCGGGCCCGTCTGAAGTTTGCTAGAGAGCATTTGGATGATCCAGAGGAGTTTTGGGAGAATGTCCTATGGTCTGATGAAACCAAACTGGAACTGTTTGGTAGAAACACAACTTGTCGTGTTTGGAGGAAAAAGAATACTGAGTTGCATCCATCAAACACCATACCTACTGTAAAGCATGGTGGTGGAAACATCATGCTTTGGGGCTGTTTCTCTGCAAAGGGGCCAGGACGACTGATCCGGGTACATGAAAGAATGAATGGGGCCATGTATCGTGAGATTTTGAGTGCAAACCTCCTTCCATCAGCAAGGGCATTGAAGATGAAACGTGGCTGGGTCTTTCAACATGACAATGATCCAAAGCACACCGCCAGGGCAACGAAGGAGTGGCTTCGTAAGAAGCATTTCAAGGTCCTGGAGTGGCCTAGCCAGTCTCCAGATCTCAACCCTATAGAAAACCTTTGGAGGGAGTTGAAAGTTCGTGTTGCCAAGCGAAAAGCCAAAAACATCACTGCTCTAGAGGAGATCTGCATGGAGGAATGGGCCAACATACCAACAACAGTGTGTGGCAACCTTGTGAAGACTTACAGAAAACGTTTGACCTCTGTCATTGCCAACAAAGGATATTTTACAAAGTATTGAGATGAAATTTTGTTTCTGACCAAATACTTATTTTCCACCATAATATGCAAATTAAATGTTAAAAAAACAGACAATGTGATTTTCTGGATTTTTTTTTCTCAGTTTGTCTCCCATAGTTGAGGTCTACCTATGATGTAAATTACAGACGCCTCTCATCTTTTTAAGTGGTGGAACTTGCACTATTGATGACTGACTAAATACTTTTTTGCCCCACTGTATATGCAGCAAATGTCCCTGGAAGAGAGGAGAATGATTTTTGAATTAGACACCTTGATACCTAAGGGCCTCAATAGTGAAATAGAGCTATTCGCCTTTAATGTATGAAGATGCCACATGATCGCCGGTAAATATAAAAAGCACCTAGGACCATCTATGGACTATCCCTGATGAAGGAATCCATGAATTCTGAAATGCGTAGGAAGTTTGGTCCATCCCGCTCTCCGTAGTGACCGTGACATCACGAAAGGTCTTGTGCACCTACCGACTCTCACAGCGGCATCTCATTCCCGCTGCATGCAGGTGAACTTTCCCGGGGGCAGCCTGTCACCAGCCGGGACAGGGCTCCCTGGTTCTTCTAACTTGAACATCCAATTGTGGACTCTACGGCACTGCAAGACTCCTTGATGCAACCATAGACATCAGCGATCAAATGGCAACACGGCACCACAGGTATTTATACAAAGAACCCAAGAGTGCTAGCATATTCCTCATCTCCTTTACACTATGCCTGATTGCCTGCTCACTTCTGACATGCTAAACTAGCGGGGCATGATTTTTAGCACATGGTACAGTGCTACAAGTTGCGACGGCTTTACTTAAAGTCTTTTATTCTTAAAGTTTTTTATTCACGATCTAGTATTAATTTTGATTATATTTACATTTTATTCATTATATTTTTTAGTCTATCATTTCACTGACCACTACGGGGCTCACCTTAGCGCAAAAACACAGGTTTTCGGTTTATCCAATTTCAGACTTTGGGACAAACTGGGTGGGATTGTCCTATTATTTGCAGCAGGGGCCCCTCTAATGCTAGCGCCACTGGTTTAATATACATTTATTGTTTTCATTTACTCATCTGTCTGCCCCATCACCTTTCAGGTGCAGCTTTATATGCTTTCCCCCTGCTGGTATTTCCAGCTGGTGATTGTCACAATAATGCCAAAAATGTCATATTGTGAGTTTAGTCTCAGAAGGTTACATGGCTTCCAGACACACACTGCAGATTTGACCCCCCTTTCTGCCCCTCTGCATTCGCTCATACAACAAACAATATTTGAGCAGTTTTATCGCTTAGCTGCAAACTACTCATTCCCCCGCCCATCTACTTCTAGTTGGAACTGAGTTTCCTTGTTCGCTTTAAGTTCTATCTAGCGGCACCGATTTGGGCTAGAAAGATAAGAATTATATATTCCGGATGTCCTTTGGTAGATCTATCACCCACTGAAAGCGCTAGCAGCTAAACGCAACAAGTGCAAAGTGCGGATTTCTCAGTAAGCGGTTTGCGTAATTACTTCGGGTTTACAGTTAAAAGAATCCTTATGATGTGGGGCAGATCCTGATCATCGTGTCTTACCTGATGAAGACTGTTTAACCATTGAAATGCGTTCTGGTTCAACACTAAAATCCTTGTTTTGGTCTCATTTCCAGCGCTCCTAGGACAGTTATTACTATTCTTTACTGCATTTTGTATCCTCCTAGAAGGTTAACGGCTGGAGCTGCGGTGGACCCTTTGCTTTCAATTTTAACTTTGACCCTCACAGCGCTCCCCCGTGACAGCTTTCTTTTCCCTTGAACTTATGCGAGGTTGACACAGCAAGTTACGCATAAAAAATAGTTTTCATATTCTAAGTAAAGGGAAGGTGTCAGCCTCTAAGTGATGTCAACCCAGGGGGAGTGCCTGGGATTTGGGCTAAGAATATCTTAGTGAGACAGCATTCCCGCAGCGTTTTCTGTCTTGCGGCTGTGCAGATATATGATGCATCTGGATATATGGAAGTCCTTTCTCCTTCATAGCACACAGCCAGTCACAAGCTGAATGACCTGTAAGTGTTCTATTCAATTTTAATCCCATTTTATTTGCAATGTACACATGATTTTGTCTTCTTTATAATATCTTTTATACTTTGTAAACACTGCCTGCCTTTTTATGGCGAAAAATATATAATTTACTAGCTTGTCTCTCCCTGCTCTATAAGTGAACTGTCGCTTCCTCCGAAGTGAACTATGCTACTGATTTGGGTTGGCTCCGGACCCTTGTAGAATCGGAGCTGGTGGCAGCATACTTTGTTCTGTGCGATTGGGAATATTTGTAGCGACGGCGTCGTTGATAATTATTGTTCATGCCTGTGTGGGGAGTAGTTATATCGCCCTTTCTGCAGTGTGCCCATTAGCCAGTTCATAGCAGGCGGCCTTTCTGGCGACTAATTACCCTAGGTGCAGTACCTAATCTGATCTGAGGGTAAGGGGGGGGCGCGACTGAGCTGCTAGTTCCAAACTGGAATAGGGATATAGATAAATCCCCTTCAGAAGGAACCAGGGGCAACCAAACAACCCCGGTTTGTGACAAATTGGTGTGAGTAGTGGGGACAATAAAGGTATCCTCCCCGGGATCCCTGACATATTGTTGGCAGCATGGTGGGAACCAAGACAGTGATATTCTCATTTCATTGTCCAACCATATTGCTGTATGTCAGTTAGTGAAAGACCAGCTAGGGTTTCTCTTTCTGCTTACATTCTTTGCCCTGCACCTATCTTGTGTTTCTTTTTAGCATGTCTGCGGCATATAGTCCAACAGTACATACTTTTTAATCCTTCATATTTTTTTGTTTTGTCTACCTACAGATGGTTAAAAGTGTGCTGGATAAAAAGAAAAAAAAAGATCCCAGAATGATTAATTTACACTCAGCTCTCCATTTCTTTAGGAGGAATGTTAAGTGCTCGACAGACTTTCAGGCAGGATTGGTCCGAGTTGCCCATGTGTAGTCTGTGGTTAGGGCTATCTCAGCTCATGCAGGAACAACTAAGGAATGCGAGGGTCAGGATCTCTAGTCTGTACGGGAACTAGCAGGGTCAGTTGCCGTTTTAGTGTGTTACCTATTTTCACGAGTGAGCTGCTATACTATCATAACAAAGACCAAAGCGCCCTAGGGGCAAGTTGTATTACAGATAGAAGGCAACTCCCCAATGAGTAATGAGGAGAGTTCTTCCTGAGAATCCAGTGTAAGGAGGTCCAACCCAAGGGAGAAGATGAAGTACCAGGAAGGGCGCTACATACACAATAACAATCTGTCCCTGTGTGTTTAAAGTAGAGAGCGTGAGTGAACCCCCAAATGAGCAGAGGAATGCTGCATCATGGAGGATTGCTGATGATGGGGAGCACCTGCAGTGTGAAGGGAAGCATTACTACCACTCCAGGCTACCCAGAGAATTGGTCAGAGGCTGAACCAGCAAGAGGAGTGCCAGAAGGCAAGAGTGTTCCAGATGATGCAAACTAAGAGGGGTCTCACAGAACTGAGCATACCAACGCTGGTATCACACCCACAAGGTATGTGGAAGACTATTTCATCTGGCAATACATTATGTGATATTAGCAATACTGAGGCTACCCCATGAATCATCTACGGTCTGAAAAGGGTCACTCACTCAAGGATTGGCGAGTTTAAATAACGGAGAAATTTGAGTAGGTGGACAGATGATTCTCATTGTGAGGCGTAACAAGATGTCTGCGAGCAGGCACCACTATCTACCAAAAATTACAAGAGAAAGTAGCAAGAGCTGCATCAGCAGGAACTTCAAAAAAGAAATACGTGGTTCCTGAGGGGGAGAGATTGGAGGAGACACAAGGTCAGGTGACAGCTGTTGCAAAGTTAAAAATGCTATAAGAGGCCAAGGAGAGAAGTCAAGGGGAGTAATTGATGCCTGGACCTGTAGCAGGACAGACATAGGGCAGGTGTTGTCTTATAGCCACCATTGCGAAGTACCAGTTCCGCGTGAAGAACTGGGAGATCAAAGCCGAGAGCGAGCAGCAGAGGGAAATTTGTTTGAGCCATCAAAGTTTATCAGATGCAGTCTCATCCTGCACCACGACCCCCTACCTGTCCCTGGCCAAAATACATGCACCTTTCAGAAAATCATCAGCATTAACTGGAACTTGTGACAAAAAAAAAAAAAAAAAAAAAAGTATATTTTCAGTTTACTGTAATTTATAGCAACTTTGCAGATTAATATTAATATATATTTATAGCATCCCCCTCCATTTTCTATGGCAGTTTCAATGTTCTAGAGCAGTCACCTTTAATAATTCATGGTACAACCCTAGTTTTGCAATATGTTTTCGGTTAGCACCTGTTCACACTAGCCTAGATGTGCGTGCTCATCTCTATTTGTATCAGATCCTTTTTGGACATGTGCACTCCTAGTCCTATCAGCCACAGGTGATTTTAACCAGTTAGTTGGTCCATTCCTGCCCCATAAACTGTAGGCTTTTCTGCCCAGGAGAGGCGACATCAGGACAGGGACCCAACTTTGAAGGACATCTTGATGTTGGCAGTTCGGCTAATCTATGCTCCAAGTACCTTTTTTTGCAGATTAATATTTCACATATACATAATATAGTATCTTCCCCATAGGTGTGCAGTGAGTCACTAGATGCTGTAGATCACATCGGCCATACATCACCATTCTGCCGCTGCCCGACTGCATTTCACTTTAAGAAAAATAACCAGCCAATAATGTAGACAGGGTTATTATTACAGTGAGGTTTATTCAGACATTACAGCAAATCCACAAGTCGTAAGATGGAAGCTTCCTATGAAATACAGATCTGGAAAAGGAGACAAAACCTGATATTACAGTAGCTATGAGCAGACTTTATCCTCGTTTGTCACAGAGTCTGAATAAGCCTCAACCTCGCACATGGACAGGTACTCGGAGCGTCCGGGGATCACCACGCTGATGTACCGACCCTCCATCCCAGGACAGCAGAAGGTCAAGGTGGAAGAGGCAACACTAGTGACTGTGCCGCACCTGGAGGAGAAAACCAGCAAATGTGACCATCAGTGGATCATTCCTTCATAGGTCACAAGACACCGGGCACAGTGCATACACTACAAAAGAGGCATCAAGCTTGGAGGTTACACTACAAGAGACGCAGATCTCTGTGGTTATAGTACCAGGGAGGCATCAAGCTTGGAGGTTACACTACAAGAGGTGCAGATCTCTGTGGTTATAGTACCAGGAGGCATCAAGCTTGGCAACTTGCAGTTACTATTGAACAGTAACATTCTGTACCAAGTTTTGAAGTGTAAGAGGCACAGACTGCAGTGTTATTACCAGGAGGCAATATGCTCAGTGGCTCCAAATTAACAAGAATATTTCTCATTCTTACAGCCAATAGTCCATCCAAGCAGATTCCTGGCCGCTTAATGGTCCTGCAGGGCGCCTCTGGCTGTCGGGAAGCCCCCTCACTTTGCTCAGCCCTGATGTAGCTGCAGTCCTCGAGCTCATCACATGCTGTTTCCCACCACAATCTTAGTTGCCATCTTAAGCCCTGCTATGTTATCACAGGTGATCATGTAAGGGGTGTACCAGGACCGACCTGTACCTCACCCCTCTTTTGCAATTAATGTTTGTATATTGTTGTGCAATATGTATATAAGGGTATGCTGTGTAATGACAATGTACATATGTTATTTTGTAGGGGGATGTGTGGTATGCAGGATAGCCACTAGAGGGGGGCATATTAGAATACTACAGGATAAGACAGTTATAGGAACTAGTTAAGTTTAGGAGGGGCCAACTGTGGGATAAGATAGTAAGCCTTTTTTTTCCAGTGGGACCAGGGAGCCCAGACAGTCCAGTAGGGCTTTAGAGTGCGGGCAACATAGTGGGCCCCGTAATATTTGAAGTCAGGAGCCCTTATGTCCAGGGCTTGGGTACTGAAGTAAAAACCAACAACAGTGGAATGCGGGGCAGCACCAGCTTACTACATGGGCAGATGCCCTTATGTCTGTTGTGAAACGGACAGGGGAACCCCTGAAGGTAGTAAAGCTGGATAGAAGGAGCACTGTGGTACCAGATGAAACATAACAACCTGGTAGAATTCTAGAAGAAGTAGGGAAAAGCACAAGAATAGACAAGGGTGTGTACTGTGATGTTCCCTGTGAAGTTGCTGTACTTCACTGGACGTAGTGCAAAAGAATTCAAGTAAAGTTGTCTGTTACAAGTTAAAAACTGGACTCTAAAACCAGCAGGAGTCAACCCACAGCAGAACAGATGGGACCCTGATGGTGCAGAAGAGGTTGCAGAAGGTGTGCTGCAAATGGGACTGTATGTATGTATGTATGTATGTATGTATGTATGTATGTATGTATGTATGTATGTATGTATGTATGTATGTATGTATGTATGTATGTATGTATCTGGTGGCCAGGGTGCGCTCCAACAGCTATCATTTTGGCCATGAATATGGCCTTGGTCCCTCTCACAATCATGCTTTAGGTCATGGGGAGGGGCGGGATGACACCAATCCACGCTGTTTGATCGCCCCACCTATCAGCCAGGGAGCGTTTAAGGGATATTTGGGTAGTGATGAACGCTTTAAGTATCATTTCGATCACCATCTGAAATATCGTACAGTGCACATAGGCGGCCATTGTTCTCAACAGAACATGCTGGTTACACAGGACGATATGCTGCCAAGAATAAGGATCGTGTCACCTTACAAAATAATTATTTGCTTGTTCAGATGATCAGCAACTTGTGCAAAGTGCACTGAACTTTTGTTTGGTCTCCTAGAAAACAAGTATTTAGCTTCTATGAACTTACACCGGGTTGTTGTTGTCAGGGGAGTTTCCGATTCGGACCTCTGCCCCCATCAGTCGCTCAGGACAGCAGTCCATCCTGTTTGTCATGACGATAATGGAGATCTTGTAGCTCTGCTTCAGGTCCAGCTTCCACCAGGGATCCTTCTCCAGGTTGGTGTGAGTGCAGGAATCACTATTGAAGTCGGTGTCTTTGTTCCCATCGATGGCGTTCTTGGCCAATCCGCTCCTGGGGGAGTATGGATAGTCCGACACCTGGGAGGCCACACCGGTCCATGCTAGATTCATGGCTGAGGAGAGAACAGAAGAGAGATGATGAATGGGATGGATGATGGATGATGGATGATGAGATGTGGGTGCTGCCAGCACTGGTGACATCTGATCCTGGATCCATCAGATGGATGAAGGGGCGGTTGGCTCGGGGGCAGAGGGGCATGTACATAAGCTCCTCATTTTAAAACTGCCCAGACACCAGGTGTTTAGCCACACTGTACTTTTAAGACACGGTCTTACTGTTGCTACTGCAAGGGGTGATGCAATGGGAAGTGGCAGTGGTTACACAAAAAAAAAAAAAAAAGCTGCGCTAGTGAAAAGGAAGAGCAACTTAGGTAGTGCAGGCTGGTACCACATTGTAAGGCCAAGAGGAGAGATGTACTGCAGCAATATATATTTATTAGTGGTTGGGAGGAGAGATGTACTACAGAATTGTAAAGAGGCACTGACAGGAGTAAATCTGCGGCCCTATCACCATCTGTAAGACGCTCACATGCAGCAGCACACTTCATGGTACATGCAGGGGTCCGGAAGGAGGGAAGAGTTTGTGGGCTGGGAGACGTCATTGCTATAACTAAGGTGAGTATGTCCAGCTATCGCCCCATATCGCTGCTCCCATTCGCTTCCAAACTCCTGGAGCAGCACGTCCTCGCTGAACTTTCCTCCCACCTAACTTGCTCTTTGACAATCTAGTTTCCATCCCCATCATTCCACTGAGCCCGTTTTGACCAAAGTTACCAATGACTTACAGCCAAAGCTAATGGACAATACTCTGTACTCCTTCTAGACTTGTCCTCCGCTTTTGACAGTTGACCACTACAGATCCTCTCCTCCTTTGGCAAAGGCCTCGCCCTATCCTGGATCTCTTCATACCTTTCAAAACCGCACATTCAGCGTCTCCCACACTACCTCCTCATCCCACCCTCTCTGTTGGAGTCCCAAAAGGCTCTGTCCTAGGACCCCTCTACTCTTCTCAATCTATACACTTGGCCTGGGACAACTCAAAGTCCCATGGATTCCAGTACCACCTCTATGCTGATGACACTCAGATCTACCTCTCTGGCCCAGATGTCACCCATAGCTCCCAACCGTCCCTCATTGTGCGGGACTGTCCCGGTTTTGATGCTTTTCCCCGCTGTCCCGCACGGGGCACTGCTTCCGGCAGACAACAGGAGAAGCAGCCGTCACACGCCCCCTTGTGTTAGGCCACGCCCCTTCCGTATGTTCCCGAGTCTTCCAGTGTGCGTGTGCGGTACAGTTCAGAGAGGGAGAGAGAGGGGACACTAGTTCTTTGAGATACGTAACAGTCACCACCTTACCAGGGCGAATTTAGGACTCCATTACCGATGCCTTTTTATAAACGCCGCCTAATAAAAACTAAGTAGGTTTTTATCTTTGGAAAAATGGCCGCCCTCAGTGATGTCATTAGACCATCTGGAGACAAACCTGTGTATTACAGTGCACGCTCTTGTGTTTAGAATTGTTAGGGAATGCACTGCCGGATACCTTTGACTGACAGGCCCATCCACCAATCAGCTGCTCGCCGAGCTCTGTGGATAAATTAGAGGAGAAGGGCTAAGCGGCAGATAGGAAGGATGGAGTGGGAAGAAGAGTCGGTGGAGTTTCATAAGGCAAGTGTTACATTGCATACCTTCTCATGGAGGTGCTTACTGAGCATAAAGTTCTGTGCATGGTGCGTTTTCATGTCCCGCCATGGAGTGTGTGTTCTGACACTGAATACTGCATACCCAGCTTGCCATGGTGCTGCTGGATGAGGTAAGTAAGCTGCTTTATGTGTGGGGTCAGGAGGTGTTTGCAGAGTGGATGTAGCAGAGCCATGTGTGTACGAGGTCAGGTGTATGGAGCGGAGATCAATGTGTACGAGGTGTACGGAGCGGAGCCGTGTGTATGAGGTGTATGGAGCGGAGATCAATGTGTACGAGGTGTATGGAGCGGAGCCGTGTGTATGAGGTGTATGGAGCGGAGCTAAATGTGTACAGAGCGGAGCCGCGTGTATGAGGTGTACGGAGCGGAGCCGCGTGTGTACGAGGTGTATGGAGCGGAGCTAAATGTGTACGAGGTGTACGGAGCGGAGCCGCGTGTATAAGGTGTACGGAGCGGAGCCGCGTGTATAAGGTGTACGGAGCGGAGCCGTGTGTGCAAAGTGTACAGAGCGCAGCCGAGTGTGTAGGAGTAGCTATGTGTGGCCATTATACGATACGAAGTATCATGTGTGGTCATTATATTGGCCACACATGATGCTCCATACTGTATACAGTATGGAGCATCATGTGGGGCCATCACACAGTATGGAGTACTGTGTGGCCATATTTTTTCTTTATAATTATTCTTTATGAAACAGTGTGATCAGCAGTGCTACATGGGTGTGGTTGGGACGTGGATATGGGTGTGACTAGTTATGGACGGGTGTGGTCAGAGGCGTGGTCTAATTGCCGCAAAGCGTGTTGCGTGCCGCAAACTTTGTCCCCCTTTCCCATCTTCAAAAGTTGGGAGGTATGCGTCACCTCTCTGGTCTCCAGAATCTCGGGAGTGTTTATCAGCCATATCCTCCTTCTCCGCTCGCTTCCTTAAACTCAGTGTGGACAAATCTGAACTCATCTTTCCTCCATCTCACAGACATTTTTCCTGACCTATCACTTTCCCCTGTACCAGAAATCCGCTGCCTCAGAGTAACACTTGACTCTGTCCTTCAAACTGCACATACAAGCTCTTTCCACCTTCTGTCGCCTCCTGCTCAAGAATATCTCCAGAATCCGTCCTTTCCTCAACCCTCAATCTACTAAAATGCTTGTGCATGACCTCATCTCCCGCCTCCACACCCTCCTCTGTGGCCTCCTTGCTAAGGCCGGCGTCACTCAGCGTAGGGAAATATGGTCCGTATTTTACGGCCATAATACGCAGTAATTTTCACAAAACACTGTTCCGTATTCAATGCGAGGATGCGATTTTTACGGACAAATGTATCCATGTGTCATCCATATGGCTTCCGTACGGCGATTTTTTTGCGCAGGCTTGCAAAATGGACAAATCATGGATCCATCGGCTAAAATATTCCTAAAAACCTATAAATTATATATATACATACATACATACATACATACATACATACATACATACATACACCTATTCTAACACCGCTGTGTATTTCTTGCAAGTCACACGCATGGTCCGTGTGTAATCCGTATTTTTCTCGCCCCCATAGACTTTCATTGGCGGATTTTTTTGCGCAATACGCTGACAAATGCAGCATGCTGCGATTTTGTACGACCGTACAAGACTAATACGGATCAGTAAAATACGGCAGATAGGAGCTGGGACAGAGAGAATCATTTTACCGTATGCAATCTGTATTTTCTGCGCCTCTCATACGTCCGTAAAACTCGCCAGTGTGACGCCGGCCTAACACCCTTTCACCTCTCCAGTCCGTCCTTAACTTTGCTGCCCGACTAATTCATCTCTCTCCTCGCTACTCCTCCACTTCTCCCTCCTGCAAATCTCTTCACTGGTTCCCAGTCCCTCAGCGTAACCAGTTCAAATTATTAACACTGACCTACAAAGCCATCCATAACTTGTGTCCTCCATATATCTCTGAACTAATCTCCTATCTTCCCTCACGTAATCTCCGGTCCTCCCAAGACCTCCTTCTCTCCTCTACACTTATCCGCTCCTCACCCAACCACCTCCAAGATTTTTTCTGAATATCCCCCATCCTCTGGAATTCTTTGCCCCAACACATCCGACTACCAACCACATTCGGATCCTTCAGACGGAACCTGAAAACTCATCTCTTCAGGAAAGCCTACAGCCTGCACTGACCCCGCTGCCTCCTCACCACTACCAAAGCTACCGCCTCACCAACACCGGAGCTCCTGCAACCCTCAACCTATTGTCTCCATCCTGTAGAATGTAAGCCCACAAGGGCAGGGTCCTCGCCCCTCTGTCATTGTTAGTTTGTTTACTGTAAGTGATATCTGTAATTTGTATGTAACACCTTCTCATGTACAGCACCATGGAATCAATGGTGCTATATCGATAATGATATTAGTGCATGGATGACTGTGCCAACAGATTAGATGGATCACACAGTAGTACTCCAGGTGTTGACCGCTGTGATCAGTCTGCATCTCCTTATGGTGATGGCAGCAGCAGTGCACTGGACCTCTTTTAGGGATGGGTGGGCGCAAGTAGAGTTTTGGTGACACACACACACACCTTTAAAAAAAAAATAATAAAATGTTGGGGTGCAGACTAATGTCTATCATTACACCATGAGTAGAAAATATATCATTGGTCAATCCAAGAAAGGGGGCGAAGACGTAAGGGGGCCAAAATGAGTGTTTGGACTGGACCATGGTGGCCTCATCTGTCTGGCAGCAGTGATGATCCAACTTTTACATCTCACTGCCGACACTACAGTCGCTCTGATCGGACTTCACTCCCCATGCACCAAGAACCACCGCATCCAAGACCGCCATCCAGCAAGACCTGCCCCACCCAAAGCACAACATGTGGGATATAGTTGCAGCGCCCCAGAGTCCTGGTCTTTGCAGTACTGTGGCTCCGCCACTATGGGGAGCCATGGTGCGTCTGATGGCACTGAAGGAGCTCATCTGACCAGGTATCACAGACACCAAGATATTTCACAGCTGGGCCTCCGGGGGGAGCTAAGGGTGCTATTCATTAGGCCACTCCCCACCATAGTGGGTAAACTGGGGGTCAGGCAGGAAGTTAGAGGAGAAAGCTGACTGGATTGGAACGAAGCAACACCTTGTGGCAGAGGGTGTTGTGGAGGAAGAGACAGTAGGGTCTCTGTCAGGGGTGGGATCCTGACAGAGGCTTGGCATTTGAAAGAACGTAAAGGGACCGTGCCTGCTCCGGGTAGTGGCGGTGCCCAAGAAAGGACTAGAAGCGAGATAGATTGTGCTGAGTGAGAAACGAGATCAAGCAATAGGAGAATACCAGTAGGGGTCGAGCTGTAAGACCGGAGCAACACCCTACTGAGGCGCACTACCGGTGGCCCGGAACGCCGAGAGAGTATTTCAACATTCAGCTTCAAGCAATACTCTAAACAGCGGCAGGACAGTCAGTCTAAGGCGGGCTGTCTCACACAAATCACCTATGAAGTCTTGGGGGGCACCTTGTGGAGAGGGGCGACTCTAGGGTCCCGGAAGAGCTCCGAGCCTACCCGTCAAACGGGTGCCGTCCCAACCAGAACATCAGGGAGGGACGGAGGATTAGAAGAACATCATTTAATCGAGTTGTGAGGGAACTTAAGAAACAGACACAACGGTTGTGGGGACTTTCCGTAAGCACAGCAGGGAAGGACCACAACACATAGCGCTAGAAGGAAGGCACAGATTTCCACCTGTGAAGAGAGCTCTGGAGGTGCCATTGGACCGGCCGGACTTGCGCAGCCTGGTGAACCGTATTCTGGACTGAGGACCCAGAGATCTTCAGTAAAGAGGTAAAGAGACTGCAACCGGGTGTCCTCGTTATTTACTGCACCGCACCACCACCACTACCGACATTCGACACACCGTTTACTGTGCGCCCCACGGCAGGGTCACGGATCGGGCCTAGCCACCGTGACAACCCCAGAGCAGACTCAGAGGCCCGGTACCGGGTTACCCCTCGGCCCTGCGGCGGTGGGGGCGCTACAACTTGGCGTCACGAACAGGATCTACTTAAGCCTGAGGAATCGGGTCATGTGTGCCTTGGAACTGTGATTTATTGTGCTTGGACTGTACTTTATTGCAAAGACTGTGTGTCGCCATTTGCCGCCAGAAGTTCCCGCCAAAACCGCCGCCATTACAGCGCTGAGGAGAGCGCAGGAGAAGAAGGGCGTGGAAGTGGGCGTAAACAAGCTGAAGAGCGCGAAAGACAATGGCCGCCCAGTCTAAGTATTTCTGCCCCTTGAGGACGTGTCCGTCAGCAGCTGAGGTCCGCCTCCTGATCCTCAATGGTGGGCAGAGACAAAAAAAACTAAACCGCCCACGAAGGAGAGAGCGGGAAAAGGACCAGGAAGAAGAAGTCAGCGACATCGAGGACGCCATGGCCAGCCGCCCGGAGCCGGAGCGTGGGGTCGGAGCCGAGGACTCGCCCAGCTACCCGGAGAGGCACCGCAGCCAGACCTCCACAGTTGACGCTGACCTCCTGCAGACGGGAGCGGACGAGCTGATCCGCCAACTCCTGCGGATGCCGCTGAGTACTGAGGCCGGGTGGAAGAAGACCATCAACGGGAGCCTCACCAGACATCTGTCGGCAGCCTCGTCTGGTCCGGAGCAAGAAAGAAGTTCCAGCGCTCCGAAGCCAGAAAGCAAGGCCCTGCCGGAAAGCGAGATGCTGCAAACGGAGATGACAGCGCCGCAGCGCAAGGCCCTGCAACCAGCGTTCCAGACCCCAGCGGAGGCGGAGCAGACCGGCACCGGAGGGACCGCATCTGAAGCAGGTATGAAGGACGACCCTGCCCTGACGACCGACACCACTCCAGTGACTGCTAGTGCCCCAGCTGCTGACTCCGATCCAGTGACTGATCTTGCAGCAGCCGCTACCCCTGTTGCAGCAAATGCCCATACTCAAGCTGCGCGGACCTCCATCGCTGCGCATGATTTCACCGTACTTGAAAGACGGATTAACGGCGTTTGTTCAGCACTGGGTGTAACCCTGGACCTCACTTTGCCCAGGCCAAGAAGGGTTAAGTGCCAGGTGCAGCCCTGGAAGCCGTCCAACTAAACCTCGGAAACCTGAATATGTAAATAGTTAACTGCTTGTTTCCCTGCTTTTTGCTGCTTTAAACCCGACCTGGGTTATTCTTAAAGGGATCCCTTTGTTTACCCGGGATCCCTTCTTCTACTTTTTGTTTTGTTTCCTGTTTATTCACTACTGAAAGAACTGCTGGAATCATGAACAGTGCATGATACAAACTCTTTGTAAATAGTTTGCACCTTCTTAAAGGCGCTCCCTACTGGTTTTACTTAAAGAAGGACTCTTTGTGAAGTTACCGCAGCGGAGCCTTTGCTGAGTACGGACTGGTAGCTTGAGAAGATATGCTACCTCAAAGAGACTTGGTCACCTCTTAAAAAGGGTGATATTGCTTTAAGACAGATAGTAGTAATGTCTTGACAGAAGAAAATGATGATGATGTTTTACATGAAAAGTTATGTGTATTTAACAAGTTAATTGTGGAAAATGTTTGATAATGTTGATAGAAAGATGAGGACAGAGAGAGTGAACCCGTATGGGGTTAGTTAGTGAGTCCTCTTAGGAGCCTTGAAGAAATGGCTCATTGATCCTAAACTGAAAGTAATGTTCTGTTCTATACTGTGTATAGTAGTTGAAAAGGCAGTAGGCCCTGGCTGAACGGGGCGGTCCTGTAACAGAAAGGAGAGGCAGAAGGTCTGGTCCGATAGGACAGGCGGTCCTGCAGATCTAAAGAAGGAGAATGAAAAAGTTAAATTGCCTTATAATGTGATTATAAGAAGGTCTTTAGTGGATACAGAGTGTATGTCCTTAAAGGCAAGGTTAAATTATTGTTCAACAATTTTGCACTTAGTAGAATACCCCGGTTGGGTAAGAAAAGCTAATTATAGCATGTTGCTATGATATTTAACCATGTTTGTAACGTTCAAGTGTCCTCACCTCCCATAAAGGGAAGCTCTGTTCAAATATGCTTATTGTTATTGCACTCAACAAAACTGTATGTCTTTTTGCTAACTTGTATTGTTGTTTTCTTCCCAGTCCCGGAGTACTGTGTTTAACCAGGGGGGAGTGCAGCACCCCAGAGTCCTGGTCGTTGCAGTACTGTGGCTCTGCCACTATGGGGAGCTATGGTGCGTCTGATGGCACTGAAGGAGCTCATCTGACCAGGTATCACAGACACCAAGATATTTCACAGCTGGGCCTCCGGGGGGAGCTAAGGGTTCTATTCATTAGGCCACTCCCCACCATAGTGGGTAAACTGGGGGTCAGGCAGGAAGTTAGAGGAGAAAGCTGACTGGATTGGAACGAAGCAACACCTTGTGGCAGAGGGTGTTGTGGAGGAAGAGACAGTAGGGTCTCTGTCAGGGGTGGGATCCTGACAGAGGCTTGGCATTTGAAAGAACGTAAAGGGACCGTGCCTGCTCAGCATAGCGGCGGTGCCCAAGAAAGGACTAGAAGCGAGATAGATTGTGCTGAGTGAGAAACGAGATCAAGCAATAGGAGAATACCAGTAGGGGTCGTGCTATAAGACTGGAGCAACACCCTACTGAGGCGCACTACCGGTGGCCGGAACGCCGAGGGAGTATTACAACATTCAGCTTCAAGCAATACTCTAAACAGCGGCAGGACAGTCAGTCTAAGGCGGGCTGTCTCACACAAATCACCTATGAAGTCTTGGGGGGCAACCTGTGGAGAGGGGCGACTCTAGGGTCCCGGAAGAGCTCCGAGCCTACCCGTCATACGGGTGCCGTCCCAACCAGAACAACAGGGAGGGACGGAGGATTAGAAGAACATCATTTAATCGAGTTGTGAGGGAACTTAAGAAACAGACACAACGGTTGTGGGGACTTTCCGTAAGCAGAGCAGGGAAGGACCGCAACACATAGCGCTAGTAGGAAGGCACAGATTTCCACCTGTGAAGAGAGCTCTGGAGGTGCCATTGGACCGGCCGGACTTGCGCAGCCTGGTGAACCGTATTCTGGACTGAGGACCCAGAGATCTTCAGTAAAGAGGTAAAGAGACTGCAACCGGGTGTCCTCGTTATTTACTGCACCGCACCACCACCACTACCGACATTCGACACACTGTTTACTGTGCGCCCCACGGCAGGGTCACGGATCGGGCCTAGCCACCGTGACAACCCCAGAGCAGAGACTCAGAGGCCCGGTACCGGGTACCCCTCGGCCCTGCGGCGGTGGGGGCGCTACATAGTTGCGCATCAAGACACCTCAGCCACTAAACATTTAGACTTTAGAGAACTTGACAAATGTAAGAATCTAAGCAAGTGACAGCTAGACCACCATTTGCTGTCACCAGAAATCCAATGTCCTTCATGTCACCTGGCACATTATGGCAGACTGGTGCCTAGGATACAGTGCAGGTAGTACGGCTGTATGATCACAGCACCAAGATGGAAGGTCATCCCTTGTGGGTGCAGGAGACCTCACAGCATCTCCAGACATCTGACCCCTCCACTATAGCCCACCCCGTGCACAGGATCTCACCTCCAGGTGCAGGAGCGCATCCCAGAGCCAGAACCACAGATCCCAGCAGAATCAGCGACAGCAGAGGATTCATCCTGGGGAAAGAGACATGGAGCAGTCAGTAATGTCCACAGAAGAGAAGATCATCTTCCTGATCCTGTGCAGACATAACCCCCCTCATCTGTAGGACAGGAGACTAATCTATTACTCCTGGTTATCAGCCATTACTGGGGAAGGCGACAAAAAAAAAAAAAAAACACCAATAACAGGGAGTAATAATTACACAGTGGAGAAAGGAAAAAAAACAAACAAAAAAAAACAAACCCACACACGTGACAAGTTCAACTAACCACAAAATCTTAACATGCGAGTGTTTGATTGTGAATACTTCGGATGATGTGAAGAAATACTAGTTGTAGCTGACATTTTATCAGCATCTGCAGTCGTTTAGGCACAGATTCAGTATGGCTGGCGAAGTACACGAATCCATGGCTACCCAGTGTCTTTGGGCATATTGTGCCACCTCAGCGACTCCTTTAGGGCGTCCATCGTGTCACGTTCTGCCTCTTGAACCGTTTTCTATGGGGTTAGGGTCCAGGGATTACCGGCCACTCTGAGTGTTGAGGTCATTGAGAGTTTGTCGTGGTCTTGGCTTTGCCCTCGGGGGCTCCACGATGCATAAAGTAGTCACACTGACGAAGCCCCCAAAAGCTAAAGAAACAATTTTCCAAGACATTAGAACAGATTACTTTCATACTCACATTCTTGGAAGTACGGACAGCCCTGCCGGCACGCTTCCACCGACTGCTCCCCGCACCTCACACCGTCAGGTACTTAACCGTATATTTCGGGTCACACGGTACAGTCTGAGCCTCCCCTGACCGACCTAAGAGCGCTCATCACTGAGCAGCACTTTCTGCCACTTTCCAGACATTTTATAGAAGTTGCCTTTTCTCCTCCATGGCTGCAGTGAGCGGAGACTTCTTGGTCGGCCCAGGTCCTTCTGCAGCCGGTGGTGACGACTTTTCCTAGTTGCGACGTTCTGGAGGAGCGGAGGGGACTTCAGTTCGGCAATATCACTGCACACTTCAGAAGCCAATCAGTCCTTGGTGACGTCATGGGCCATGTGCACACGTCGTGGATTTGACGTTGCTGATTCGCAGCAGTTTTCCATGCGTTGTACAGTACCATGTAAACCTATGGAAAACAGTCTGCAGTGCACATGCTGCAGAAAATACTGCGGTTTATTTTCCACAGCACGTCAATTCTTTGTGCGGATTCTGCAGCGGTTTACACCTATTCCTCAGTAGGAATCCGCAGGGGTAAAAACGCAGGTGAAATCTGCAGCAATTCCGCAATAAATCCACCGTAAATCTGCAGGTAAAATGCAGGGCGTCTTACCTGCGGATTCTTAGGAATCTGCGCAGAAAAATCCAGAGCAGATTCCGCAGCGTGTGCACATAGCCTTAGGTGCCAGAGTCGGACGTCCTCTGCGGTAGCGACCCAGGAGGCAATGACCGCGCCGACCACTTCAGGAGATAAACTGTCTCGCCACGCCCAGATCTGTAGCTACAGCAGGCAGTGAATCCCCTTCTCTAGCAGTCACGGCACTGGATTTCTCTCCCATTTTAAGCTTCTGCCGACCCATTGGGGGAGAATCCAAAACTGTCTAAAAGCAGCGAATCAGAGTGCAGCTTTCATTTTACCAGAGCATTGTGAGGAATGAAAGCCGAGCTTTGATTGGTGCCAGTTTTTGATTTCCCCCCCATGGCCTTGGGGTACTTGGAACCGTGTCCGGTCTTAAAGGGGATGTCACAATGGCTGCGACCCGGTCCGTGGCCCTGGGCGCCCAATTAAAGGGGAAGGTCCCCAAAGGGACTATTGTAAGAGTATTGCTTGTGACACCACCTGTGGTTGTCGGTCAGTAGGGACCGACGCCACTTAAAGGGGTTCTCTGGGGTGATGGTAGGGCATCTAGATGGTAACGCTTCCCACAGGTGAAGCGGGGTCCCCAGGGCTTCCCAGGTGTATGGCCAGATGGTGTAAGGCAATGAATGCGCAAAGAACGAGGATACAGGTTTGCAACTTTGTTTACTGTTGCTAGTAGTAGTCCTCCGTCCGGGGTACCAAGTGCAGGGTAGCTGTGCTACGGCTGGCTTGGAGGCAATAAGTGATCCCTCAGGTGTGGTCCGTAAGCCTTTCCTACTTGTGCTGTTTAGTTGGTTAGGTCCCTGCCGCTTGAAGCTCAGTGCAAGTCCCCTCTCTCCTGTCCTAAGACAGATGTCTGTACGATATGCAGTTCGAGCCTGTTTATAGGAACTCCATCATGCCCTGGGCTCTAAAGTTACTGCTTCACCCCAGACTTGGTGCAGGCAGTTGACATACAGTCCTATGCCCTCCGGTTCTGCTAAGTGTCTTTGAGTCCCACTATAGCCTCTGGCTCCCGGTACCCCATTCCTGCATTCTAGCTCCCAGGGTGTTCTTCTGCTGTTCCCCTGATGAGCCTCTTCCCTCTAAGCTCTTCCACAATTCAACTCCTTCTGCTTCTCACTCTTTCCAGGGGTAACAGCTCCCTCGTGGCCGCTCGGCCCCCACGTCTGCTCCAGACGTTCTTCTCTCCTGGAGACCAACTGTCTCCCTCCACTGTCTTCCTCAGACTGGCTGAGACTGACTCCTCCAGACCAGGATACATAAAGTGTAAGAGCTCCCCCTCCTGGCCTGGGTTCAGATTGTGTTGAATGCGAGTGCCTTACCTGGTAGATAGAATCTCCCTTGCCTCCAAGCGTGATATCACCCTCTCCGAAAGGAAAGCAACAGCACTGCAGCAACCGGTTACCTGGGGTGCTGCATGTGTACTTTTAACCCCTTAGAAACCAGGCCAAATTTTTCAAATCTTACCAGTGTCACGTTATGTGGTACTAACTCTGCAGCGTCATTAGATCTCAACCCTTTGAAATGTTTCTTATGACACATTGCACTTTATGTTAATGGTAAATTTAAGGCCTCTTCCACACTAGCGTCGTGCACTGCACGTCGCCATGCGTCGTTCTGTAGAAAAAACGCATCCTGCAAAATTGCTTGCAGAAGGCGTTTTTTCTCCATAGACTTGAATTAGCGACGCAGTGTGACGCATTGCCACACGTCGCAACCGTCGTGTCTCGTCAGACCGTCGGCAATAAAAAAGTTACATGTAACTTTTTTTGTGCGTCGTCAGCGTCTTTTCCGACCGCGCATGCGCAGCCGGAACTCTGCCCCCGCCTCCCCGCACATCACAATGGGGCAGCGGATACATTGTAGAACTGCATCCGCTGCCCCCGTTGTGCGGCGGTTTCACTGCTAGCGTCAGTGCGCTGCAACGTCGCATAGCAACGTGCGGTGCACGACGCTAGTGTGAGATATGCCTAAATCATGTTTTCTGCATTTTTTAATATAACAAAAGTTTGACAAAAAAATAAAAAGTTCTAAAAATTAGCAATTTCCAAACTTTGATTATGCCTTTAATCCAGGTAGTCAGACCACATAGTGGTCATTAAACAACATTTCCCTCAGGTCGGCTTTACATCAGCACCATATGTAATTCGTTTATTAGGATGTTAGAAGGTTTAGGACTGTAGCAGCATTTTTTTCTAAGAGATTTACAACACATTTCTTTAGGGACCTATTCCATTTTGAAGTGACTTTGGGGGTCCTATATTTTATAAAATCCCCAAAAGTGAGACCATTTTAAAAACAACACCCCTCAAACCTGCTGTCAGGTGGATTATTAACCCTTCAGGTGCTTTTCAGGAATGAACACAAAGTCACATGACAGGAAGGAAAAAGTCAATTTTTACCACCTAAACGTCGCTGACTTCTGAGCAGGCCGCCATTTGTCCATGAATTGCTATGGCAAACACCAGGACCACAGTCATGATCGCAGGACGCCCATGGGGATAATGCGGAGCCTCCCACACTGTTAACCATTTACATGCTGTGGTCACTATTGACAGCAGCATGTTCGGGGTTAAGAAACCATGGCTGGCACTAAAAACCAATCACGGCTGATACCGCGAGGTGGCAGCTGTCGTGTACAGCCGCTGGATTTACACCTGTCAGGGGAAACTATGGTCTGATATGTGAGGTCAAAGACATTGGTGGTCACTAAGGGGTTAAGAAGCAAAATAAAAACAGATTTTGGGTAAGTTCACACTGGGCGTTTTTATGCTAATTTTCAGCTGCTTTTTACCCTACCAGCAAAGCCTAGGAGATGTCAAATCTCACATAGTTCCCCCCCCAGCCAGATTTTGTGCTTGGTGCTTTTCATGGACATAGGGCATGTCACGTCACTTGCAGGGTTTTTCACCCATTGGCTTGAACGGGTGCAAAAAGACACAGGGATCATTATTTGCAGCTTTTTTTCCTGCAGAAAAGTCATGGGCAAAGACAAGTTAGCCCCCCCACCCAAGAAAAAAACCCCACACACCTAAACTTGCATTTTTGCAGCAGCTTCTTTCCTGCCAAGAAATCAGGTTTTGCTGCAGAAAAAAAAAAAAAAAAAACCCTCCATGTGACCTCACCCTTTATGTGTACAGTTTGTTGCCAGCGCTGCGCTCACCCTCAGTAACGGCTGATAACAGTAATGGATTGTAGGATAGGAGACAATTACTCCCTGTTATCAGCCGCCGTGCTGCAGTCAGGAGCCCCCCAGGTGATGCCACAGAGCAAACCCTCCAATCACCTGCTGTAGAACAGCGCTGAGGTCAGGCATGGCTGATAACCGGGTACAGTAGCTCACATTTACCTTTCAAAAGTACAAGCAACTTTCTCCCACACCTGCTCAGTGCCAGCACCTCTCTTCTGCAGCTCAGCAGCCTCACAGCTGGGTATTTATATGCTTTTACTCTCTGGCCACGCCCCCTATCCATAGCTCCTCCCTAGGCCCCTCCCCCTGAGCGCACAGACTGACAGAGTCCCGGCCCCCTCCCTCGTTGGTGGTCAGCGCGGTGCAGCTGGTGACCAGTAGTGGCCGCTCGCTCGGCTCGGGGCTGCCCGTGTCTGCTGTTTTCTGCGCTCCTCACACTTCTCTACTGCTGAGAATCCGTGTAAGAAACTCGCCCTAGTCTCCCGCCTCAATACCCGGCAGTGCCCCGGGACCGGAGTGTGCGGCTGCATGCATTTCTATGTAGCTGAGCGCTCCGGTACGAACCGCCGGCGGCAGCGCCAGGAATTGATGCGAGAGACTTGTGCTGCACTCGCATGTCTGACCCCGGCCTAAGGCTCAGTTCACACGATGAGCATCTGGTGAGTTATCGATGTCGCAGATTTTCTCCATTTCATTGCTTGTGTTTTTTCTATGTGTTTATGTTGCTGTTTTTTCCTCTTTTTCATGTGTCATGTAGATAAAGCCGCCTTGTTTTCGATGTCTCCTGGTCTCAGGCTTTACTCCTCCAGCCCGGTGCAGATTACCTGCGCTGTTTGACTGCAGAGATCCGTGTGTCGTAACCAGTGCCTTCCCCTGTCCCACCACTCCGTAGTAAAAGATACCGACAAGCCTGGATGGGGTGAACAGGTCGGTCACAGTTTATTATTTGCAAAGTAGAGAAGGGCAATTACATTTCGCGACGGACTCATTGCTGAAGGCCCCGCCGATGACCGCTGGGCCAGCAAGCCGATGAGAGGTTACGAACCTTTGACCCCCTCTACCTGCTGCTGTGACGTATATAAAAAGAACGTCAATTTTTTTATTTTTTTTTTAAATAATTTAAAATATTTTTAACAATAATAGCACAGTACATTCACCAGTTTATAAGGGAGGGAGGGTGGGACAACAGCTTCCGAGGGTCAGCCGGGGAGAAAGAGGGAGAACCTGGTCCCGTCACTAGAATTTAACCCCTGAGGGTGTGGCCAGACTCCCCTCCTCTCCCCGGTTGGTCCGCTGGGCGTCCCAATCGTGACATCACCTGGGGAAGTAGTGGGAGGGGGGAATTGGGCACTGCACGGTTTTCCCATCTAGCTATCCCTTAAAGGGGCTCTGCAGTCAGAGGCACGTTCCTTAGGCCAGTTTCACACGTCAGTGGCTCCGGTACGTGAGGTGACAGTTTCCTCACGTACCGGAGCCACTGACACACGTAGACACATTGAAATCAATGCATCTGTGCAGATGTCATTGATTTTTTGCGGACCGTGTCTCCGTGTGCCAAACACGGAGACATGTCAGTGTTCGTGGGAGCGCACGGATTACACGGACCCATTAAAGTCAATGGGTCCGTGTAAAACACGTACCGCACACGGACGTTCTCCGTGTGCCGTGCAGGAGACAGCGCTCCAGTAAGCGCTGTCCCCCCCACATGGTGCTGAAGCCGCGATTCATATCTTCTGTGCAGCAGGGTGGGGACATGGAGCTTTATTTTAAACATGAAATACCACTAAAAAAATGGATTATTCATATCTTCTTTACAGCAAACGCTGCTGCACAGAAGATATGAATCGCGGCTTCAGCACGATGCAGGGGACAGCGCTAAACTTTAGCGCTGTCTCCTGCACGGTGCGTGTGGTACCCAGTGGGCACACGGGAGGCACACGTGTGCCACACTGATGTGCCACAGAAACGCAGGGGCACACGGACACGGATAATTCCGGTACCGTTTTTTTCCGGTACCGGAATTACAGTGGGGCAAAAAAGTATTTAGTCAGTCAGCAATAGTGCAAGTTCCACCACTTAAAAAGATGAGAGGCGTCTGTAATTTACATCATAGGTAGACCTCAACTATGGGAGACAAACTGAGAAAAAAAAATCCAGAAAATCACATTGTCTGTTTTTTTATCATTTTATTTGCATATTATGGTGGAAAATAAGTATTTGGTCAGAAACAAAATTTCATCTCAATACTTTGTAATATTTCCTTTGTTGGCAATGACCGAGGTCAAACGTTTTCTGTAAGTCTTCACAAGGTTGCCACACACTGTTGTTGGTATGTTGGCCCATTCCTCCATGCAGATCTCCTCTAGAGCAGTGATGTTTTTGGCTTTTCGCTTGGCAACACGGACTTTCAACTCCCTCCAAAGGTTTTCTATAGGGTTGAGATCTGGAGACTGGCTAGGCCACTCCAGGACCTTGAAATGCTTCTTACGAAGCCACTCCTTCGTTGCCCTGGCGGTGTGCTTTGGATCATTGTCATGTTGAAAGACCCAGCCACGTTTCATCTTCAATGCCCTTGCTGATGGAAGGAGGTTTGCACTCAAAATCTCACGATACATGGCCCCATTCATTCTTTCATGTACCCGGATTAGTCGTCCTGGCCCCTTTGCAGAGAAACAGCCCCAAAGTATGATGTTTCCACCACCATGCTTTACAGTAGGTATGGTGTTTGATGGATGAAACTCAGTATTCTTTTTCCTCCAAACACGACAAGTTGTGTTTCTACCAAACAGTTCCAGTTTAGTTTCATCAGACCATAGGACATTCTCCCAAAACTCCTCTGGATCATCCAAATGCTCTCTAGCAAACTTCAGACGGGCCCGGACATGTACTGGCTTAAGCAGTGGGACACGTCTGGCACTGCAGGATCTGAGTCCATGGTGGTGTAGTGTGTTACTTATGGTAGACCTTGTTACATTGGTCCCAGCTCTCTGCAGTTCATTCACTAGGTCCCCCCGCGTGGTTCTGGGATTTTTGCTCACCGTTCTTGTGATCATTCTGACCCCACGGGGTGGGATTTTGCGTGGAGCCCCAGATCGAGGGAGATTATCAGTGGTCTTGAATGTCTTCCATTTTCTAATTATTGCTCCCACTGTTGGTTTCTTCACTCCAAGCTGGTTGGCTATTGCAGATTCAGTCTTCCCAGCCTGGTGCAGGGCTACAATTTTGTTTCTGGTGTCCTTTGACAGCTCTTTGGTCTTCACCATAGTGGAGTTTGGAGTCAGACTGTTTGAGGGTGTGCACAGGTGTCTTTTTATACTGATAACAAGTTTAAACAGGAGCCATTACTACAGGTAATGAGTGGAGGAAAGAGGAGACTCTTAAAGAAGAAGTTACAGGTCTGTGAGAGCCAGAAATCTTGATTTTGTTTCTGACCAAATACTTATTTTCCACCATAATATGCAAATAAAATGATAAAAAAACAGACAATGTGATTTTCTGGATTTTTTTTTCTCAGTTTGTCTCCCATAGTTGAGGTCTACCTATGATGTAAATTACAGACGCCTCTCATCTTTTTAAGTGGTGGAACTTGCACTATTGCTGACTGACTAAATACTTTTTTGCCCCACTGTATATGGACGTGTGGGACAGGCCTCATACAGTACCGTGCCTACCAATCTGCTGATTTTCCTCATTTCATTCAAGTCTATGGGAAAAGTCTGCAAAGAAAAATCACATCTACTGCACGAAATATTGAGTTATTGCGGATTTCATGAATATTCTGTAGGTCGGTTTACACCAAGTACAAGAAGCACAGACGCTCCAGATCTCTATGGATCCATCCACATTGCTGGAACTGGAGGATGCACTGACAATGCACAGCATCAGAATCTCATCATGGCCGCATAATCGGAAGTGTGCGAGTTTTCTCCTCCTACATGACACTGACAGCAATGCGCACACTGCGCCATCACTGCGGACCAGCGGCTCTCCTGTGCAGCTCACACCTGGAGCATAGGTGGAAAGATCCACATCTAATAACTGCTTCCACCAGACACGAGGCTTCTGGTGTGATTTTCTAAGAATATATGTTTTTTCAGCACGGTGTCTGGCTCCTTTCTGTTAGGCCGGCGTCACACTGGCGTTTTAAACAGCCGAGTGCAATGCGATAAAAATTCGCATTGCACTCGGACCAATGTTAACATATGGGGCAGCTCCCACCAGCCGACTTTCTGTCGGCCGTTTTCCTCGGTCGCAGCATGCTGCGATTGTCTCGGACCGAGGAATACTCTGGGCTCACTCGCACCCATATAAGCCTATGGTTGCGAGTGAGATAGCGCACATCACTTGGATATCATCCGACTGATGTGCGTTATAAGCGGACCCCAGCAATGGAGGAGATGGAGAAATTCATTTCTCCGCCTCCTCCGCAGCTGTGCTCCGATCCTTCCTGTGCAAGAGAATCGGAGCACGGACGCATGACACTCGGCTCCTGCTCTGCTGTGAGCAGGAGCCGAGTGTCATTAGCATCGGATGCAATATGCCAGTATGACGCCGGCCTTACTGTGGTGTCTGGCTCCTTTCTGTCACTGTGGTGTCTGGCTCCTTTCTGTCACTGTGGTGTCTGGCTCCTTTCTATCACTGTGGTGTCAGGCTCCTTTCTATCACTGTGGTGTCTGGCTCCTTTCTATCACTGTGGTGTCAGGCTCCTTTCTGTCATTGTGGTATCTGGCTCCTTTCTGTCACTGTGGTGTCTGGCTCCTTTCTGTCACTGTGGTGTCTGGCTCCTTTCTGTCACTGTGGTGTCTGGCTCCTTTCTGTCACTGTGGTGTCTGGCTCCTTTCTGTCACTGTGGTGTCTGGCTCCTTTCTGTCACTGTTGTGTCTGGCTCCTTTCTGTCAGCGTTGTGTCTGGCTCCTTTCTGTCACTGTGGTGTCTGGCTCCTTTCTGTCAGCGTTGTGTCTGGCTCCTTTCTGTCAGCATTGTGTCTGGCTCCTTTCTATCACTGTGGTGTCTGGCTCCTTTCTGTCACTGTGGTGTCTGGCTCCTTTCTGTCAGTGTGGTGTCTGGCTCCTTTCTGTCAGTGTGGTGTCTGGCTCCTTTCTGTCAGTGTGGTGTCTGGCTCCTTTCTGTCACTGTGGTGTCTGGCTCCTTTCTATCAGCACGGTGTCTGGCTCCTTTCTATCAGCGCGGTGTCTGGCTCCTTTCTGTCAGCGTTGTGTCTGGCTCCTTTCTGTCACTGTGGTGTCTGGCTCCTTTCTGTCAGTGTGGTGTCTGGCTCCTTTCTGTCAGTGTGGTGTCTGGCTCCTTTCTGTCACTGTGGTGTCTGGCTCCTTTCTATCAGCACGGTGTCTGGCTCCTTTCTGTCAGTGTGGTGTCTGGCTCCTTTCTGTCAGCGCGGTGTCTGGCTCCTTTCTGTCACTGTGATGTCTGGCTCCTTTCTGTCAGCGTGGTGTCTGGCTCCTTTCTGTCACTGTGGTGTCTGGCTCCTTTCTGTCACTGTGGTGTCTGGCTCCTTTCTGTCAGCGCGGTGTCTGGCTCCTTTCTGTCAGTGTGGTGTCTGGCTCCTTTCTGTCACTGTGGTGTCTGGCTCCTTTCTGTCACTGTGGTGTCTGGCTCCTTTCTATCACTGTGGTGTCTGGCTCCTTTCTGTCACTGTGGTGTCTGGCTCCTTTCTATCAGCGCGGTGTCTGGCTCCTTTCTGTCAGCGTTGTGTCTGGCTCCTTTCTGTCAGCATTGTGTCTGGCTCCTTTCTATCAGCGCGGTGTCTGGCTCCTTTCTGTCAGCGTTGTGTCTGGCTCCTTTCTGTCAGTGTGGTGTCTGGCTCCTTTCTGTCACTGTGGTGTCTGGCTCCTTTCTATCAGCACGGTGTCTGGCTCCTTTCTATCAGCGCGGTGTCTGGCTCCTTTCTGTCAGTGTGGTGTCTGGCTCCTTTCTGTCAGCGCGGTGTCTGGCTCCTTTCTGTCACTGTGATGTCTGGCTCCTTTCTGTCAGCGTGGTGTCTGGCTCCTTTCTGTCAGCGCGGTGTCTGGCTCCTTTCTGTCAGCGCGGTGTCTGGCTCCTTTCTGTCACTGTGGTGTCTGGCTCCTTTCTGTCAGCGCGGTGTCAGGCTCCTTTCTGTCACTGTGGTGTCTGGCTCCTTTCTGTCACTGTGGTGTCTGGCTCCTTTCTGTCACTGTGGTGTCTGGCTCCTTTCTGTCACTGTGGTGTCTGGCTCCTTTCTATCAGCGCGGTGTCTGGCTCCTTTCTGTCACTGTGGTGTCTGGCTCCTTTCTATCACTGTGGTGTCTGGCTCCTTTCTATCACTGTGGTGTCTGGCTCCTTTCTGTCATTGCAGTGTCTGGCTCCTTTCTATCACTGTGGTGTCTGGCTCCTTTCTGTCAGCGTTGTGTCTGGCTCCTTTCTGTCAGCGTTGTGTCTGGCTCCTTTCTGTCACTGTGGTGTCTGGCTCCTTTCTGTCACTGTGGTGTCTGGCTCCTTTCTGTCAGCGCGGTGTCTGGCTCCTTTCTGTCAGCGTTGTGTCTGGCTCCTTTCTGTCACTGTGGGGTCTGGCTCCTTTCTGTCACTGTGGGGTCTGGCTCCTTTCTGTCACTGTGGTGTCTGGCTCCTTTCTGTCACTGTGGTGTCTGGCTCCTTTCTATCACTGTGGTGTCTGGCTCCTTTCTATCACTGTGGTGTCTGGCTCCTTTCTGTCACTGTGGTATCTGGCTCCTTTCTGTCACTGTGGGGTCTGGCTCCTTTCTGTCACTGTGGTGTCTGGCTCCTTTCTGTCAGCGTTGTGTCTGGCTCCTTTCTGTCACTGTGGTGTCTGGCTCCTTTCTGTCACTGTGGTGTCTGGCTCCTTTCTGTCACTGTGGGGTCTGGCTCCTTTCTGTCACTGTGGTGTCTGGCTCCTTTCTGTCAGCGTTGTGTCTGGCTCCTTTCTGTCACTGTGGTGTCTGGCTCCTTTCTATCACTGTGGTGTCTGGCTCCTTTCTGTCACTGTGGTGTCTGGCTCCTTTCTGTCACTGTGGTGTCTGGCTCCTTTCTGTCACTGTGGTGTCTGGCTCCTTTCTGTCACTGTGGTGTCTGGCTCCTTTCTGTCACTGTGGTATCTGGCTCCTTTCTGTCACTGTGGTGTCTGGCTCCTTTCTATCACTGTGGTGTCTGGCTCCTTTCTGTCACTGTGGTGTCTGGCTCCTTTCTGTCACTGTGGTGTCTGGCTCCTTTCTGTCACTGTGGTGTCTGGCTCCTTTCTATCACTGTGGTGTCTGGCTCCTTTCTGTCACTGTGGTGTCTAGCTCCTTTTTGTCACTGTGGTGTCTGGCTCCTTTCTGTCACTGTGGTGTCTGGCTCCTTTCTGTCACTGTGGTGTCTGGCTCCTTTCTGTCACTGTGGTGTCTGGCTCCTTTCTGTCACTGTGGTGTCTGGCTCCTTTCTATCACTGTGGTGTCTGGCTCCTTTCTGTCACTGTGGTGTCTGGCTCCTTTCTGTCAGCATGGTGTCTGGCTCCTTTCTGTCAGCGTTGTGTCTGGCTCCTTTCTGTCACTGTGGTATCTGGCTCCTTTCTGTCACTGTGGTGTCTGGCTCCTTTCTGTCAGTGTGGTGTCTGGCTCCTTTCTGTCACTGTGGTGTCTGGCTCCTTTCTGTCACTGTGGTGTCTGGCTCCTTTCTGTCACTGTGGTGTCTGGCTCCTTTCTGTCACTGTGGTGTCTGGCTCCTTTCTGTCACTGTGGTGTCTGGCTCCTTTCTATCACTGTGGTGTCTGGCTCCTTTCTGTCACTGTGGTATCTGGCTCCTTTCTGTCACTGTGGTGTCTGGCTCCTTTCTGTCACTGTGGTGTCTGGCTCCTTTCTATCACTGTGGTGTCTGGCTCCTTTCTGTCACTGTGGTGTCTGGCTCCTTTCTGTCACTGTGGTGTCTGGCTCCTTTCTGTCACTGTGGTGTCTGGCTCCTTTCTGTCAGCGTTGTGTCTGGCTCCTTTCTGTCACTGTGGTGTCTGGCTCCTTTCTGTCACTGTGGTGTCTGGCTCCTTTCTGTCACTGTGGTATCTGGCTCCTTTCTGTCACTGTGGTGTCTGGCTCCTTTCTGTCACTGTGGTGTCTGGCTCCTTTCTGTCACTGTGGTGTCTGGCTCCTTTCTGTCACTGTGGTGTCTGGCTCCTTTCTGTCACTGTGGTGTCTGGCTCCTTTCTATCACTGTGGTGTCTGGCTCCTTTCTGTCACTGTGGTGTCTGGCTCCTTTCTGTCACTGTGGTGTCTGGCTCCTTTCTGTCACTGTGGTGTCTGGCTCCTTTCTATCACTGTGGTGTCTGGCTCCTTTCTGTCACTGTGGTGTCTAGCTCCTTTTTGTCACTGTGGTGTCTGGCTCCTTTCTGTCACTGTGGTGTCTGGCTCCTTTCTGTCACTGTGGTGTCTGGCTCCTTTCTGTCACTGTGGTGTCTGGCTCCTTTCTGTCACTGTGGTGTCTGGCTCCTTTCTATCACTGTGGTGTCTGGCTCCTTTCTGTCACTGTGGTGTCTGGCTCCTTTCTGTCAGCATGGTGTCTGGCTCCTTTCTGTCAGCGTTGTGTCTGGCTCCTTTCTGTCACTGTGGTATCTGGCTCCTTTCTGTCACTGTGGTGTCTGGCTCCTTTCTGTCAGTGTGGTGTCTGGCTCCTTTCTGTCACTGTGGTGTCTGGCTCCTTTCTGTCACTGTGGTGTCTGGCTCCTTTCTGTCACTGTGGTGTCTGGCTCCTTTCTGTCACTGTGGTGTCTGGCTCCTTTCTGTCACTGTGGTGTCTGGCTCCTTTCTATCACTGTGGTGTCTGGCTCCTTTCTGTCACTGTGGTATCTGGCTCCTTTCTGTCACTGTGGTGTCTGGCTCCTTTCTATCACTGTGGTGTCTGGCTCCTTTCTACCAGCACAGTGTCTGGCTCCTTTCTACCAGCACAGTGTCTGTCTCCTTTCTGTCAATATATACTGTACTCACTTATTATATATAGCAGTTTCTTAGAATATAGTGTACTCACTTATTATATATAGCACAGTCCTTTAGTATATAGTGTACTCACTTATTATGTATAGCACAAGCCCTTAGTATATAGTGTACTCACTTATGTCTAGCACAGTTTCTTATTAAATAGGATGCTTATTTATTATGTATGACACCATCCTTAGTATATAGTGTACTCACTTATTATAGTTAGCACAGTCTCTTAATATATAGTGTACTCACTTTTTATGTATAGCATAGTCCCTTAGTATATAGTGTATTCCTTTACTATATATAGCACAAACCCTTAGTATATAGTGTACTCACTTATTACATATAGCACAGTACCTCAGTATACACTCACCGGCCACTTTATTAGGTACACCATGCTAGTAACGGGTTGGACCCCCTTTTGCCTTCAGAACTGCCTCAATTCTTCGTGGCATAGATTCAACAAGGTGCTGGAAGCATTCCTCAGAGATTTTGGTCCATATTGACATGATGGCATCACACAGTTGCCGCAGATTTGTCGGCTGCACATCCCAAAGATGCTCCCCACAAGGCAGGATGGATCCATGCTTTCATGTTGTTTACGCCAAATTCTGACCCTACCATACGAATGTCGCAGCAGAAATCGAGACTCATCAGACCAAGCAACGTTTTTCCAATCTTCTACTGTCCAATTTCGATGAGCTTGTACAAATTGTAGCCTCAGTTTCCTGTTCTTAGCTGAAAGGAGTGGTACCCGGTGTGGTCTTCTGCTGCTGTAGCCCTTCTGCCTCAAAGTTCGACGCACTGTGCGTTCAGAGATGCTCTTAGGCCTACCTTGGTTGTAACGGGTGGCGATTTGAGTCACTGTTGCCTTTCTATCAGCTCGAACCAGTCTGCCCATTCTCCTCTGACCTCTGGCATCAACAAGGCATTTCCGCCCACAGAACTGCCGCTCACTGGATTTTTTTTCTTTTTCGGACCATTCTCTGTAAACCCTAGAGATGGTTGTGCGTGAAAATCCCAGTAGATCAGCAGTTTCTGAAATACTCAGACCAGCCCTTCTGGCACCAACAACCATGCCACGTTCAAAGGCACTCAAATCACCTTTCTTCCCCATACTGATGCTCGGTTTGAACTGCAGGAGATTGTCTTGACCATGTCTACATGCCTAAATGCACTGAGTTGCCGCCATGTGATTGGCTGATTAGAAATTAAGTGTTAACAAGAAGTTGGACAGGTGTACCTAATAAAGTGGCCGGTGAGTGTATAGTGTACTCACTGATTAAGTATAGCACATTCTATTAGTATATATTGTACTCACTTATGTATAGCAGAGTCTGTTGATATATATGCTATGTAGGAAAACCATGGGGAACTTTCTGATAGAAAATTAGAGTCTGGAATGCAGCATGAGAGGACAGTAAAAAGAGTGCAATGCCCCATTGGAAGGTGATCCTGTATTTGATAATCCTGCCCAAAAAAAATTAAGGGAGTAACTTTCTGGAGACTGGTCCAAGGAGAGGATTGCTAGCCACGAGATCTGGAGGTTGTAATAATATAAGGTAGGGATCCTAAACAGAACAGACTGGGCCTAGTGAGTGGTCCCAAGTGGGAATTCCAGGGGATGGGAGAAATTATACCATTATCTCTGAACTCAGCACTGAGAGACTTGTCACCAAGGTCTCCACAGTTCAGGCACAGCTGTGAATGCAGCCTCAGCGACAGGCAGAAACCTTGATGACATCACCCCCGTCAGTGTCACCAAGGCTGCCCTCGCAGCAGCTCATTCATCAGTGGTTCTCGGCCTGGATGGTCGCATCTTGGCAATGCCCAGGTTGAGAAATATTTAATCGCAGACATGTATTACAGCGTGGGACTGAACGTCAGACAGGTGAGGGATAGGGTTTTTGTTTTTTGTTCTTCTTTAGGCTGATCCAAAAGATGTGAGGAGCTACAAGATAGTTCTCAGTCTCCCAACAACAATGGTACCTTATATGTCCATCATATGAAATCTGGTGTACATTCTAGATCCAAGTCAGACAGGGAGTGCGCTGGAAGAGTGACCAGGGAAAAGAACTCCAAGTATATTGAAACCTCCATGGCCAATTTGAGGAGGCAGAAGTGGTCTGAGCAGGGCTGTACTTAGAGTTTATGCTGCACTAGGCACTTTTAGTTCTGCCTCCCCATTGGTGAGTATGGCTAATGCAGACACTGTCGGCAGTGACTTGGGTTACTTTCACATCAGCAATTGAAATCTCTTCAATTCAGCAGCCTCCCCTCTCCTCACCTCAGCAGCCTCCCTTCTCCTCAGCAGCCTCCCCTCACCTCAGCAGCCACCCCTCTCCTCATCTCAGCAGCCTCCCGTCTCCTCACTTCAGCAGCCTCCCCTCACCTCAGCAGCCTCCCCTCTCCTCACCTCAGCAGCCTCCTGTCTCCTCACTTCAGCAACCTCCCCTCTCCTCACTTTGGCAGCCTCCCCTCACCTCAGCAGCCTCCCCTCTCCTCCCCTCAGCAGCCTCCCCTCACCTCAGCAGCCTCCCCTCTTCTCACCTCAGCTGCCTCCCCTCTCCTCACTTCAGCAGCCTCCCCTCTCCTCAGCAGCCTCCCGTCTCCTCACCTCAGCAGCCTCTCATATCTTCACCTCAGCAGCCTCCCCTCTCCTCACTTCAGCAGCCTCCCCTCTCCTCACTTCAGCAGCCTCCCCTCTCCTCACCTCAGCAGCCTCCCATCTCCTCACTTCAGCAGCCTCCCCTCTCCTCACTTCAGCAGCCTCCCCTCTCCTCACGTCAGCAGCCTCCCCTCTCCTCACTTCAACAGCCTCCCCTCTCCTCACCTCAGCAGCCTCCCCTCACCTCAGCAGCCTCCCATCTCCTCACTTCAGCAGCCTCCTCTCTCCTCACCTCAGCAGCCCCCCCTTTCTTCACCTCAGCAGCCTCCCCTCTCCTCACCTCAGCAGCCTCCTCTCACCTCAGCAGCCTCCCGTCTTCTCACTTCAGCAGTCTCCTCTCTCCTCACCTCAGCAGCCCCCCCTTTATTCACCTCAGCAGCCTCCCCTCTCCTCACCTCAGCAGCCTCCCGTCTTCTCACTTCAGCAGTCTCCCCTCTCCTCACCTCAGCAGCCTCCCCTCTCTTCACGTCAGCAGCCTCCCCTCTCCACTTCAGCAGCCTCCCCTCACCTCAGCAGCCTCCCCTCTCCTCCCCTCAGCAGCCTCCCCTCACCTCAGCAGCCTCCCCTCTTCTCACCTCAGCTGCCTCCCCTCTCCTCACTTCAGCAGCCTCCCCTCTCCTCAGCAGCCTCCCGTCTCCTCACCTCAGCAGCCTCTCATATCTTCACCTCAGCAGCCTCCCCTCTCCTCACTTCAGCAGCCTCCCGTCTCATTCTCCTCTGCAGCCTCCCATCTCATTCTCCTCTGCAGCCTCCCCTCTCCTCACCTCAGCAGCCTCCCCTCTCCTTCCCTCAGCAGCCTCACCTCTCCTCACCTCAGCAGCCTCCCCTCCTCACACACTGCCCGCCTCCTCTGCCTGCTCATCGCTGACTTTAGTATCTCCTGTCTCCCACAAACATGACATGCTGCTCTGCTCCGGAATGAAGAGTGCGCAGCCTGTCACATGACCAGCGTCAGGACCATGATGCACTTGGGCCTGCTGCTGCTGCTTAATGGTGCAGCACCGATTTCTGGATTCACTAACAACAGTGTAGCTGTATCTTTAAATCACCGCAGTGTTGTTATGTATCTGGCTTGCAGCAGCCATGAACTATTGTGCCTGGGGCCCGACCAGCAGTAGCAAGGGAGGAGGGCCCATGCTAAAAAAAAAAAACATTGCTCAGGTCCCCCCCTGCATCCTGGTGCCCTAGGCACATGCCCTCAAGTGACTAGTGGTAAATACGGCCAGGATTCAGGATGAGAGGAGATATGGGGGTGGAGATCTGGATAGTAAGGGCAGAGAAGTGGAGCTATGGGTAGGATGGGTGGAGCTATGGGTAGGATGGGTGGAGCTATGGTGGGTGGGGCTACAGGTAGGATGGGTGGAGCTCTGGCCAGGACTGGGCGTGGCTCTAGACTAATAAGGTATAAATACCCAGCACTGAGGTCTCCAGTCCCAGATGCTGCTCCTGTGAGTACAGGCTGCAGGGAATAGTCACTGACTACAAGGAACCAGCAGGTGTGGAGATCACACAAGACCTTCACTTACATCTCCTACAGGTAAATGCAAGCTATTGTCCTCTGTTATCAGCCATGGCTGACTACACCAGGTGATTAACCCCTTAGTGATGTGGCCACATTTTTGATATCTGACCAGTGTCACTTTATGTAGTAATAACTCTGGAACGCTTCAACATATCCCAGTGATTTGAGATTTTTTTTGTGACACATTATACTTTATGCTAATGGTAACTTTAGGTCGATATGTTTTGTGTTTATTTATAACAAATATCAGAAATTTGACAAAAATTTTAAAAATATATCAATTTTCAAACTTTGAATGATTATCCCTTTAATCCAGATAGTCACACCACAGCAAACCATTAATAAATAACATTTCCCACATGTCGGCTTTACGTCAGCATCATTTGTAATAAGTTATTTTATTTTTTAGCATTTTAGGAGGTTTAAAAATGTAGCAATAATTTTTCATGGAAATTTACAAAATTGGTTTTTTTAGGCACCTCTCCAGGTTTGAAGTCACTTTAGGGGTCCTATATTGGAAAACCCCCAAAAGTGAAACCATTTTATAAACAGCACCCCTCCACATATTGAAAACTGTGGTCAGGTAGTTTATTAACCCTTCAGGTGATTTTCAGGAATTAATACAAAGTGGCATGATAGGAATGAGTTAGTTGATTTTTACCACCTAAATGTTGCGATTTGCTCGTGAATTGCCATGGCAACCACCAGGACCACACAGTCATGATCTCAGGGTGCCAATGGGGATAAAGGGGGAGAAGCCACACTTTTAAACATTTATGATATAGTTATAATTGACAGCAGCTTCTAAGGGGTTAAACAGATAATTACGGTGACAGCACTGATCGGGGCTGATGCAGCAAGTTGTCAGCTATAGTGGACAGCCGGCAGCTGCTGGATTGTCATCTGTATGGGGAGGCTATTCTCTTATGTCTCAGGTCAGTTATTGACGGTCATGAAGGGGTTAATGGGCCCCTGTCCACACAGGATGTTCACATCAGGTCCAGGCGCTCCTCAGTGCATCATGGTGGCTGAACCGTTCAGTGCCTGTTCATACCATCTCCTTTATAACTGGCTACATAGAGCAGAGAAGGAGATGGGTGAGATGACCATGGTGTCTGGACCGGGTGTGAACGGTGCTGGCAGAGGCCTCCTTAAGGCTTCTATTCCCCTTCTCACTAGAGGTGGATGGACCCCCAGATGTTCACATTTGACCAAAAAGTTTGGGTTTGGGGACCTGGATGTGAATGAGGGGCCTGAGCATCCAGTGTCTGTCACGCTGTCATGTGCATGAGAGCAACAAACTGCTTCTGATCATTGGTGAAATCAATATTGGTGAGAGCCGTGTTCCCACACTGTCAATAGCCGCATGAGCCCACAGCTGTGGTCAGAGGTGTGAAGGTCACCTGCGGTCACTGGTGTCAGCTGATGGAATATTGCTCTCATCATCTGACCCCTGTGGTGGAGGGCTGTATACAGTGCAGGAACCGGCCAATGAAAATAAACAAATAAAAACTATGTGGGTTCCCCTGTAGTTTTGATAACCAGTCAGGCAAAACTCTCAGCTGTCACCTTCAGCAAGGCTGGTTATCAAGAACAGAGGGGGGCCCACAATGTATTTTTTTAACTACCAAAATAAATAAAAAATTTAAAAAAAAAAAGCGGTGTGGGCTCCCCCTATTTTTAAGAAGCCTTGCTAAAGCAGACAGCTGGGGGCTGGTATTCTCAGGCTGGCAGGGGCCATGGATATTAGCCCCCCCAGCCTAAAATAGCAACTGCCCAGAAAAGGCCTATCTATTAGATGCACCAATTCTATCGCTTTGCCCGGCTTTTCCCACTTGCCCTGTAGCGGTGGCAAGCGGGGTTCATATTTGTGGGGTTGATGTCGCCTATGTATTGTCAGGTGACACTAAGCTCGTGGATTAGTAATGGGGAGACGTCTGTAAGACCCCTATCCATTATTTATCTTATACTTATATGGTATATAAAGTCTTTTATTAGAAATAAAACAAAACACTTTCACTTTTTTATTTAAAAATGAGTTCTACTCCCCTAGCACCGATTCCACTGAAGCCCTCTGTCTCCTGTAATAAAACAAACATAAAAACCCGTATCCCTCACCTGTCCAATGTTCTGTCCCACGCCATAATCCATGTCTGGGGGATAAACCGTTTTCAACCTGGACAGTGCCAAG
Organism: Ranitomeya variabilis; assembly: GCF_051348905.1. Lineage (NCBI taxonomy): Eukaryota > Metazoa > Chordata > Amphibia > Anura > Dendrobatidae > Ranitomeya > Ranitomeya variabilis. The sequence goes on along the minus strand of NC_135237.1, from coordinate 576,191,398 downwards.
ATGCGACCGTCCAGGCTGAGAACCACGGGGAAATGAGGTGCGGTGACGTTCTAGAGCTTTCTGCTGGTCACTGAGGCTGCGATCCCAGGCAGTAAACGAACTTCAGTGACCTCTGCATTGTGAGAGCCTCGCTGTGCACAGGAGAGTTCACCGCAGGTCACGGGGAGAATTACTGCAGTGAACTAGCTGCAGGCGTTGGCTGATGGGAGTAGTAGTCCCATCAGCTGATACCAATGACTGGCGGTAAACATGTTTACCTCCGATCACAGCTGATCTTCTGACTTCATGGGACCGGCGGGGATGATTTCACCACTGATCAGGTGCTGTTTGCCCTGCAGTCAGGCACATGACAGTGTCACACACCCGGTGTTCAGGCAGCCGAACCTGAGCAGTAACAGACGTCCTGGTGAACTCTACTGCTCACTCATCAGTCTGGAGAAAAGTGACTACAATCTATAATTCGGTTATCGGCCTTTTCACATGAGGGGAGTGTTGTCTGCACAGGATCAGTGAGACATTACTGACTCCTCCATGTCTGTTTTCTTCTTTCCTCAGGATGAATCCTCTGCTGTCTCTGATTCTTCTGGGATCTGTGGTTCTGGCTTTTGGATGCGCTCCTGCACCTGGAGGTGAGATCCTGTACCCGGGCTGGGTTATAGCGCAGGTAGAACAGTCAGGTGTCTGTCTGTCCTGGCTTTAGGGGGACGGGGCTTTCCCTGGCTCTGTGATTCTGGGTCTGTGGTGGAGGAGGGGGTGAAGTGCACCCAACAATCAGGGTTTAGGGTGACTTCAGTGGATACTGCAGGAAGTTACCGGTCAGTTGTCGGCTGTAGTGTAGTCGCAGACTAGTCACCATGACTCTGCTGACCCCTACAGGGGGTACCTCAAATCATAACAGTGGAGGGAGACAGCCGGGACTAACACTGGGGATACAGGTGGTCTAGTGGGGTCATGTATGATGTAGATGTGACCGGTATCGCCTATGTAACCATTGTGCAGCGCCCTTTCACGGTTTCCTGCTCTGTAATGGCAGCGCCCGTTCAGCAGGTAACGGCCGGGCAGGATGACTTGTCTCCATTTTCCTAGCTCTGTAGTCTCCTTTCCATTCCTTCCAGGGCCGCCTTCACACTGGCATTTATATTTTCTGTTTGGTGTTACCAGCAGGGGCTCGCTGCACACGTTACACTGGGTGCCACGATAATGTAAAAATGTCATAATGTGAGATTAGTTCTAGAAGGTACCATGGCACACACGCTGCAGTTTCAACCCCCCTTTCTCACCCTCTGCATTCGCTCAAACAAACACAGCCCTATGGCAGATACTCTGTGCAACTTGATACCAATGTGTGAGAAGTTTATGGCTGTAGCTGCAGATACCAGTCTCAATGAAAACTACTCATTCCCCCCTCTCATCTAATACTAGTTGGAACTGGTGTAAAGCCCTGAGTTTTTGTTCGATTAAAGTTATATATAGCGGCACCAATTTGGGCTAGAGAGATAAGAATTATATATTCTGGGTGTCCATCGGTAGATCTCACTCACTGAAAACGTTTCCAGAGAAACACAACGAGTGCAAAGTGTGGATTTCTCAGTAAGCGGTTCAGGTAATTACTCCGTGTGTACACTTAAAAGAATCTCCATGATGTGGGCCACATTCTGATCATCGTGTCTTACTTAAGCGATGTCACCACGGGGAAGGGGGGGGGTGCCTGGGTTTTGGGCTAAGAATATCTTAGGAAACAGCATTCCACCAGCGTCCTGTGTCCGGGGTCCTGCTGCTGATACAGATGTGCTATGCATCTAGATGTGTTTATCCTCCTAAGCCACAGGTCAGCCAAGATGATACCATGACATAACGACCTGTAAGTGTTCTTTTCAAGTTTAATCCCATTTTATTTGTGATTTGTATTGTACACATGATTTTTGTCTTCTTTATAATATCTTTTATACTTTGTTAACACTGCCTACTTTTTTTTGGAGTAAAATATATAATTTACTAGCTTGTTCCTCCCTGCTTCATAAACGAACTGTCACATCCTCTGAAGTGAATTATGCTACTGATTTGGGTTGGTTCCGGACCTGTTAATCCTTAGGAAATCGGAGCTGGTGGCAGCATACTTTCTCTTACCCCCATGACGGCACCACGGAGAGAGGGATCCGCCCTCAGGGACAGGAAACCTACCGGTGAAAAAGGCGGTACCTCTCTCCCACATCAGTTCGGTTTCCTGTCCCTGATGGGGAACCCGCAGCATGATCGTCGTGGAATGCAGGGGGTCCATCGGTGCAGTTATTGGCAGCGGGGGGCCCTGCTTCGGATACGATGGCTATTCCTCCCCCGAAGGCCACGTTCCCACGGTCGGCGGGCCTTGTATGTGAGCTGGGCAGAAGCAGTGAAGAAAGACCCAGTCTGCTTCTCCCCCATGAAAACCAAGCAGCCGGTAATAGGTGATGGTGGTCACCTGGTGCCTTACCGCCGGTTCTCCTGCTGGATGGCATGCTCGTCCTGGGCGCTCCCTCCGCTGGCGCCAGTGTGCGCCCAGGGCTGAAGCTGGTCACCTCCTCCGGCATGGTCTGCAGGCGGGCCGGTGGAATGCGGGACAGCCGTGCTCCCTCCAGGAAGCAACATGGCGGCAGAATGCGCGCGCGCAAGCGCGTACCGGGCACAAAGCATTCTGGTGGTCCCAGAATGCTCGGCGCAGGGGTCACTTTCGGGGCGGCGCACGGCATCTCTGGGTAATGGATCCAGCGGTGCGCCGCCCTGCTTATACATAAAAGAGGGCAGAAAACAGATGGCCGGTGCTCAGGAAGGTCTCACCATGAGTGAGAGAGCAACCGGCAGTAGAAATTCTGCAGCCCCCGCCGAAAAAGCACCAACCGCAGCAGCGTCAGCAGCAGCACCATCGCCAGCAGCGATGACAGCATGATACCCCTTCCCAGCGTCGCAGCTCAGGATCTCAACAGAGCAGAGGCTCTGGTGGATCCAGCAGATCAGTAACGGTTCAAGTCAAGGAAGCTACGCCTACGCCAGAACCCATATTCCCCTTAAATTAGCAGGGTAAATTATCTTCGTGAATGCTCAGTTTCTAAAAGGGGTTTTATTGCGTTTTTCTTAGGGGAAGAAATGTACAGCGAAAACCAGGCACAGAGTTTGCCTAATCTGCTCCGTAGAACTGCCCGCTACATGGGTAAAAAAAACTCTGTGCCATATGCATAGAAAATACCATTTCCGAAGAGTCCCCAAGACCGCATCCGAGTTAAAACAATTAATTAAGTCCCAGGTAGAGGATGTGTTAAAAAGTGCCAAAGGCTTAAAAAAGAAACATAGGTCCAAACATAGGTCCCCGGAGCCAAGTTCCAGTGAAGAAGATAGCGATACCTCTAATTCAGACAGTTCGCTTTCCTCTCGATCACCCTCTTCTTCCTCGGAATGGGGCCGCAATTGCTTTCCCATTGATGAGACAGACGCTTTAGTAAAAGCGGTAAGAACTACCATGGGACTAGTAGAGGCTAAATCCCAAAAAAATGCACAAGACTTTATGTTTAACGGTCTGGAACAAAGGAAACGTAGAGCATTTCCAGTAAATGATAAAATACATGCCTAATTAAAAAAGAGTGGAAGAGGCCAGACAAAAAAAGTCCTCTTAACCCCGAAAAGGAAATATCCTTTTGATGACCCAGCCTGTTCTTCCTGCAGTAAAGCACCAAAACTGGATGTCGCCATTGCAAAGGCATCGAAAAAATTTGCTTTACCGTTTGAAGATATGGATAAGAAGGCTGAAGTATTTCTAAAAGGTTCTTGGGAAGCCGCTGGGGGGGGGACTAAAACCAGCTATAGCCGCCACATGTACTGCCAGAGCGTTAATGGTGTGGTTAGATCATTTACAGTCACAACTAAAAGATAGATCCCCGAGAGAATCAGTACTAGATTCAATCTCAATAAAGAAAGGAGCAGCTGCGTTTGTAGCAGATGCATCTATAGACTCTGCGAGACTGGCGTCAAGAGCTGCTTCCTTCTCAAATGCAGCAAGGAGGGCTTTATGGCTCAAATGTTGGCCGGGGACCTACAAACGAAATCCAAATTATGTTCCATACCCTGTGAGGGGGAATTCCTATTCGGCCCTACCTTAGATGACATCCTGGAGAAAGCAGGGGACAAGAAAAAAGCCTTCCCGGGGTTCCCTAACCAATTATATAAACGGTCCTTTCGGAACAGGAAATTCATGTATAGAAGGCCCTCAAAAAATCAGAAAGAAGGATGGGACGATAAAAAATTTACGGGAAAAGGCTACTTGTTCAACAAGCCTGACACCAAAAAAAAAACCCCATTGAAGGTGGTCCCCAGGTGGGAGGAAGACTGACACACTTTCTTCCAGCCTGGGAAGAGATATCAGGGAGCCTATGGACCCTAAATATAATAAAAACTGGGCTGAAACTAATATTCCATTCAATGCCGTCTCGTCACTTTGTCATGACACCGCAAAGGAAAGCAGAAGCCGAACAGCTGGGCCTTCAAAAGGAGATACAAACGCTTTTAGCAAAGAATGTCCTACAGGAGGTCCCAAGTCAGGAGAGAGGCATGGGATTCTACTCTCCTCTGTTTCTTCGGATGAAACCGGATGGAACTTGCAGGACAATAATAAATTAAAAAAAAATTGAACCAGTACCTAGTGACGGACAGTTTCAAGATGGAAACAATAAAGACATGTGTGAGAACGCTTTATCCGTCTTGTTTTTTGACTGTCATCGATCTAAAGGATGCATACTACCATGTGCCCATACACCCAGACTACCAGAAATTTCTCAGAGTGGCAGTATTAATGCAGGGAGAGTTAAAGCACTACCAATACAGAGCCCTTCCATTCGGCCTTGCCATATCCCCGAGGGTATTCACGAAGTTGATGGCGGAGGTCATGGCTCACATAAGAGAGCAAAACATATTAATAGTTCCATATTTGGACTACCTCCTGGTAGATGGCAAAACTCCCCGCCACTGCACTCAACAATTGAGCAAAGTAATGACATCCCTGACAAATCTAGGTTGGATGTTGAACCTAGCAAAGTCAAGAATCATTCCAACCCAAGTACAACAATACTTGGGGTTAATAATAGACTCAAACCGGCAAGAATGCTGCCTTCCATGGGGGAAAGTTTCAAACATGGTCCAACTGATAGAACAACCCAGAAAGTCTGCAGTAGTAACTCTATGAAAAGCGATGTCCATACTGGGATCGATGACAGCCTGTCTTCCAGCGGTCCAATGGGCCCAAAGTCACACCAGAGACCTCCAGTGGGAGATCTTAGAAGTAGATTCTATGTTAAAAGGGGATTTAGAAAAGCACTTAAAAATCTCCTTGCAAACAATACATTCCCTAGCTTGGTGGGTGGATCCACACAATCTAACCAGGGGTGTTCCATGGGTATGGCCAACATCTATAACCCTAACTACCGACGCGAGACCTTGGGGTTGGGGGGCTCATGTAGACAACCAGGTTGCTCAAGGGCCATGGTCGGAGGAAGAAAAACTGGGTTCTTACAACATGAAAGAACTCCTAGCAGTAAAATATGCACTCATCCACTTCCTACACTCCCTCCATTCCCATCACGTGAGGGTATTATCGGACAACAGGGTGGTGGTAGCCTACTTAAGGGGGGCACGAGAAATTCCGAACCTGCTATATCAGGGGCCGGTAAATCACCCGCAAGTAAAGAACTTGCATATGATGGCTTGGAATTTGAGAGGAAGCTTCTAATCAAGAGAGGGTTCTCTTCAAATCTAGTCTCCACTCTCCTGCTAAGTAGAAAACCAGTGACTACTAGGGCATATGGGAAGGTTTGGCGGAGATTTTTATCAGTATCAGGGGCCAGTTTATCTGAGGAAATCCTGATTCAAAAGGTGCTAGAATTTCTTCAGAAGGGGATAGAAAAAGGGTTAGCAACGAGCACGCTTAAAGTCCAGGTAGCAGCATTGGGGGCCCTTTACAACTACGATTTAGTGGGGAACAAGCTGGGTAAAGAGATTCATTAAGGCCTCGACCAGATCTAGACCAGTGGTACACCATACTACACCTCCCTGGGATCTAAATTTAGTTCTCTCTGCACTGACTAAAGCACCTTTTTAGCCACTGTCTCAAGCCTCTTTAAAAATAATATCACTCAAAACCTCGCTTCTTGTGGCCCTATCAGCATATCCACCTCTGACACGCATACTAGACGACAGAGTAGTCCTTAAAACTGATCCATCCTACCTCCCTAAAGTGGCATCACGTTTCCATAGATCGTAGGAGATCTCGCTACCCTCCTTCTGTCCAAACCCCAGAAATAGGAAAGAGGAACATCTACACACACTAGACGTTAAGAGATGTTTAGTCCAATATCTAGCGGCCACAGGAGATTATAGGAAGGATAGGGCTCTGTTTGTGTGTTTTCAGGGTCCAAATAAAGGGCATAAAGCATTGAAGGCCACTCTTGCGAGATGGATAAGGGACGCCATCATCCTCTCGTATTTGTCAAGTAATGAAGCCATTCCAGGGGAAGTCAGGGCTCACTCAACCAGATTGGTGGCGGCCTCCTGGTCAGAGAGAGCAGGAGCATCAATTGAACAGAGATGTAGGGCGGCCACTTGGTCGCCTCATTCCACATTTTTTAAGAACTACCAACTAGACCTGACTCCCTCTTCTGACCTCACCTTTGGCAGAAGGGTTCTAGAGGCGGTGGTCCCCTCCCTAATGGACATCTATGAAATTCTCTCCGTGGTGCCGTCATGGGGGTAAGAGAATATCGTAGTTACTTACCGATAATGGTATTTCTCTGATCCCATGACGGCACCCGTACATTCCCTCCCTTCACGTGTGAGTGTGAACACTAGAGTTAGTCTTAACACTTAGGGTATGTGCACACGATGCAGATTTAGTGCAGAATTGGTGCAGAACTGCACTGTGATTTACAGTACAATGTAAATCAATGGGAAAAAAAAAAGCTGTGCACATGGTGCAGAAAAATCTGCGCAGAAACGCTGCAGATTTCAAAGAAGTGCACGTCGCTTCTTTTGTGCAGTTCTGCAGCGTTTCTGCTGCAGATTTTTCTGCACCATGTGCACAGCTTTTTTTTTTCCCATTGATTTACATTGTACTGCACAGAAACTGCACAGAAACTGCACAGAAACTGCATAGAATCTGCATAGAATCTGCATAGAAACTGCACAGAAACTGCATAGAAACTGCACAGAAACTGCATCAAATCTGCAGATGCAGATTTAGTGCAGAAAATTCTGCACCACATTTCCTACGTGTGCACATAGCCTTAGTCACGCGGTGCCTCTGAAAAGTTAAAATTAAAGTTTTTGTTTGATAACATTTAAGTTACAGCTGTAGTCCTGTTAAGGCTGTGTAAACCAGCTGATGTGGAGGAGAGGTACCGCCTTTTTCACCTGTAGGTTTCCTGTCCCTGAGGGCGGATCCCTCTCTCCGTGGTGCCGTCATGGGATCAGAGAAATACCGTTATCGGTGAGTAACTACAATATTTGTTCTGTGCGATTGCGAATCTTTGTAGCCACGGTGACGTTGATAATTATTGTTCCCGCCTGTGTGGGAGTAGTTATCACCCTCGCTGCAGCATGCCCAATAGCCAGTACATAGCAGGCAGCCTTTCTTGCGACTAGTTACCCTAGGTGCAGTACCTAATCTGACCTGAGGGTAAGGGGGGGGCGCCAGAGAGCTGCAAGATCCAAACCGGAGGTGGAATATAGATAAATCCCCTTCAGAAGGAACCAGGGGCAACCAAACAACCCTGGTTTGTGACAAGTTGATGTGAGTAGTGGGGATGATAAAGGTATCCTCCCCGGGATCCCTGACATATTGTTGGCAGCATGGTGTGAACTGTGACACTGGGGTCTAGCTTGGGGCAGTGGCTCATGAGTGGTGCGGTCCATCCTTGGGCTTGAGCCTCATGTAGTGATAATGGTGCACCCCCTCTTGTAAATATTTCACCAAAACCAATCACCATACCCCCATCCCTAAAAGAAAAGATCCAGGGCACTGCTGCCAGTAACACAAGACACTGGGTGTTGACCGCTGCCATTAATCAGAGTACTATTGTATGATCCTTCTGATCCTGGTGTCACCGCCGTCCATGTACAATGTCTCCTGGCCCACAAATGCCTGCTTACAGATTGTGATGAGGTCACAGATTTGCTCCACTCAACTCCATTCTGCAGTACATGGCATCTCTAAATACAGCCCCATCCTGCAGCAGATCACTCCTTTGTACCTGTGCATGGAGCACCATTCTGCAGTATATCTTCTAAGGTGATAAAACACCCAGTGGCTGAGCAACCCTACAGTTATTATGGGGCTTGTCTGGGCAGTTCTAAAATGACTAGAGGATGAGATTGCTGTGTACATGCCCCTCTGCCCCCCAGGCCAATCTCCCCTTTGGTCCATCTGATAGATCCAGGATCAGATGTCACCAGTGCTGGCAGCACCCACATCTCCTCCATATGTGATCTCTTCTGTTCTCTCCTCAGCCACGAATCTAGCACGGACCGGTGTGGCCTCCCAGGTGTCAGACTATCCGTATTCCATCAGCGGAGTGGCCAAGAACGCCATCGATGGGAACAAAGACACCGACTTCCATAAAGCATCCTGCACTCACACCAAGATGGAGAAGGATCCCTGGTGGAAGCTGGACCTGAAGCAGAGCTACAAGATCTCCGTCGTCGTCCTGACAAACAGGATGGATTGTTGTTCGCAGCGACTGATGGGGGCCGAGGTCCGAATCGGAAACTCCCCCGACAACAACAACCCAGTGTAAGTTCACAAAGTAGCAACATTTTCTCTTTAGAAGCCTTGTGCTCCCTCCAGGGTGCTTTATCTGTAGTCTGGTGCTGTCGATTGAATTACTCAAAGATACCTAGGACCAGGTCCAGCGGCCAGGTCTGCACTAGTGCAGCGCCCCAGAGTCCTGGTCGTTGCAGTAATGTCGTTCCTCCACCTGGGGGAGTGATGTTATGTCTGAAGGTAATAAAGGAGTCCATCCTTCCAGGTATCACCAAACATACACCACACTTCACACTCCAATCCACCAGGGGAGCTACGCTATCTAGTAGGGCAATCCTCACAGAAGGGTAAAACTGGTGGTTTGGATAGAAAGTTAGGCAGACGCTGCCTAGAAAGTTAGGCAGACGCTGCCTGGGTTTGACCCAGAAAGTTCCTGTCAGGCAGACAGGGGGAAAAGGAGGAACATCTGAGCTGCAGACAGAGGGTCCCTGTCAGGGGTGGGATCCTGACAGAGGCCTAGTGGGATAGAAAGCTACTGAGCTGCGCCTGCCCCACGTGCGGCAGCATCCTAAGAAAGGACAAGAAGAGAATTGTGTTGTAGAGGGTGAGAAACGAAGTCACAGCACAAGGAGAAAACACCGGGAGGAGATCTGCCCTGTAAAGGCTGCCTCCTTCTGAGGCGCGTATGTAGCGCCCCCACTGCCGCAGGGCCGAGGGGTACCCGGTACTGGGCCTCCGAGTCTCTGCTCTGGGGTTGTCACGGTGGCTAGACCCAGTCCGTGACCCTGCTGAGGGGCGTACAATGAAGGCGGAGGTATGGGATGACGTTATGGTGCGGTGAAGTGCCGGTCGCGGTCAATAACGAGGACACCAGGTTGCAGTCTCTACCTCTTTACTGAAGGCTTCAGGATCCACAATCCGGAATACGGTTAACCGGGCTGCGCAAGCCTGGCCGGTCCGATGGCACCTCCAGAGCTCCCTTTGCAGGTGGAAATCTGTGCCTACCCTCTACGCTTGTGTGTTGTGGTCCTCCCCTGCTGTGCTTACGGGATAGTCCTCACAACTGTTGTGTCTGTTTCTCGTGTTCCCTCACAACTCGATTCTGATGTTCTTCCACGTCCCTCAGATCTTATGGTTAGGACGCACCCGTATGACGGGGAGGCTCGGAGCTCTTCCGGGACTCTAGCGTCGCCCCACTGCTGTTGTTACCCCCCTGTGTCTTCCTAGGTCAATTGGGTGAGACAGCCCGCCTGTGACTGACTGTCCTGCCGTAGGTTTGAAGTTTGGCCTGGAGCTCTATACTTCCTCGGCGTTCTGGCCACAGGTTACGCGCCTCAGTAGGATGTTGCCTCGTCTTACAGCACGACTCCTACTGGTATTCTCCTTGTTGCGTTGATCTCGTTTCTCACTCAGCACAATAAACCTCGCTTCTTGTCCTTTCTTGGGGTACCGCCGCTATATCGTGCAGGCGCGGTCCCGTAACGTTCTCTCTGGTTGCTAGGCCTCTGTCAGGATCCCACCCCTGACAGGGACCCCTCTGAATCTTCACCTACAACACCCTCTGCCACAAGGTGTTGCCTGGTTCCAACCCAGTCAGCTTTCTGATCTCACTTCCTATCCAACCCCCAGTTTTACCAGACTGTGAGGAGTGGCCTAATGCATAGTGCCCTTAGCTCCCCCTGGAGGCCAGACTGTGAAATGTATTGGTGTCTGTGATACCTGGTCAGATTAACTCCTTCAGTGCCATCAGACGTACCATAGCCCCCCTTAGTGGCGGAGCAACAGTACTGCAACGACCAGGACTCTGGGGCGCTGCATGTAGTGGGTGGCAGGAACACCGAGGGAGTAATTGACTCTACGCATTAATTCAGAGACCGGCAGGACAGTCAATTCCAAGTTGGCTGCCCGACCTTAATACCTAAGAAGACATGGTGGCAAATTGTGGGGGTCGGGGCGTTACTAGGGTCCCTATAAACAAGCCTCAGGCCATCAGTCAAACAGGTTTGTCCTATCCACACCATCTGGGGGACAGAGAGAGAACATCTACGAAAGTTGTGAGGACCTTACCGAGTTGCTCAGCAGGGAGGTACTACAACACACAGGCTCTAGTAGGAAGGCTACTGATTTCCACCTGGATAAGGGGACTCTGGATTTGCCTTCGGACCGGCCGGACTCTGCCTGCCCTGTGGTCTGTACCCTGGACTGTGGATGCTGAAGCTTCCAGTAAAAGGTAAAGAGACTGCAACCTTGTGTCCTCGTTATTCTCTGCCCCTTACATCGTCCACCATCACCATCTACACCTTTGGGAAGCCCTGGGGACATACTTCACCTGTGGGAAGGTATACCATGTAGCTGCCATCACATCACCCCAGCGGACCCCTAAGCAGCGTCGGTCACCCTGACCGAATACCACAGGTGGCGTCACGAACACCGTACAAACTTTCCCCTTTTATTGGGCGCCCCTCAAAGGGCCACGGACCGGGTCGGGCCACCGTGACATTCCCCGAACCGAAGGACCCGGTGCCGAGTACCCCACTGCCCTAACCTGGGGGCGATCCACTTCCTGGCCACTGGCCATCGTGTCTTCCTAGGTAATCATGATGGTCTTGCAGACTGCTGATTTGTCAGGTGAAATGATCTTTTGTTTTGCACAAATATTATTCTCTGCATCACATTTTACTGTGAAAGTGTGAGTGTGTGGCAGCTGGGCTCAGTTGGTGGGCCTCCCTGCCGGTAGTGTGTGACGGTTGGGCTTGAGGGTGGGCTTCCCTGCTGGTAGTGTGTGGCAGCTGGGCTCAGTTGGTGGGCCTCCCTGCTGGTAGTGTGGTAGCTGGGCTCGGTTGGTGGGCCTCCCTGCTGGTAGTGTGTGGCAGCTGGGCTTGGGGGTGGGCTTCTTTGCTGGTAGTGTGTGGCAGCTGGGCTTGGGGTGGGCTTCCCTGCTGGTAGTGTGTGGCAGCTGGGGTTGGGGGTGGGCCTCCTTGCCGGTAGTGTGTGGCAGCTGGGCTTGGGGGTGGGCTTCTTTGCCGGTAGTGTGTGGCAGCTGGGCTTGGGGTGGGCTTCCCTGCTGGTAGTGTGTGGCAGCTGGGCTTGGGGTGGGCCTCCTTGCTGGTAGTTTGTGGCAGCTGGGCTTGGAGGTGAGCTTCTTTGCCGGTAGTGTGTGGCAGCTGGGCTTGGGGTGGGCTTCCCTGCCGGTAGTGTGTGGCAGCTGGGCTTGGGGTGGGCTTCCCTGCCAGTAGTGTAGCAGCTGGGCTTGGGGTGGGCTTCCCTGCCGGTAGTGTGTGGCAGCTGGGCTTGGGGGTGGGCTTCCCTGCCGGTAGTGTGTGGCAGCTGGGCTTGGGGTGGGCTTCCCTGCCGGTAGTGTAGCAGCTGGGCTTGGGGTGGGCTTCCCTGCCGGTAGTGTGTGGCAGCTGGGCTTGGGGTGGGCTTCCCTGCCGGTAGTGTAGCAGGTGGGCTTCCCTGCCGGTAGTGTGTGGTAGCTGGGCTTGGGGTGGGCTACCCTGCCGGTAGAGTGGCAGCTGGGCTTGGGGTGGGCCTCCCTGCCGGTAGTGGGTGACAGCTGGGCTCGGGGGTGGGCCTCCTTGCCTGTAGTATGGCAGCTGGGCTCGGGGGTGGGCCTCCCTGCCGGTAGTGTGTGACAGCTTGGCTCGGGGGTGGGCCTCCTTGCCTGTACTGTGGCAGCTGGGCTCGGGGGTGGGCCTCCCTTCCGGTAGTGTGTGGCAGCTGGGCTTGGGGGTGGGCCTCCCTGCCGGTAGTGGGTGACAGCTGGGCTCGGGGGTGGGCCTCCTTGCCTGTAGTATGGCAGCTGGGCTCGGGGTGGGCCTCCCTGCCGGTAGTGGGTGACAGCTGGGCTCGGGGGTGGGCCTCCCTGCCGGTAGTGTGTGACAGCTAGGCTCGGGGGTGGGCCTCCCTGCCGGTAGTGTGTAGGGCAGCTGGGCTTGGGGGTGGGCCTCCCTGCCTGTAGTGTGTGACAGCTGGGCTTGGGGGTGGGCCTCCATGCCGGTAGTGTGTGACAGCTGGGCTCGGGGGTGGGCCTCCCTGCCGGTAGTGTGTGACAGCTGGGCTCGGGGGTGGGCCTCCTTGCCTGTAGTGTGGCAGCTGGGCTCGGGGGTGGGCCTCCCTTCCGGTAGTGTGTGGCAGCTGGGCTCGGGGGTGGGCCTCCCTGCCGGTAGTGTGTGGCAGCTGGGCTCGGGGGTGGGCCTCCCTGCCGGTAGTGTGTGGCAGCTGGGCTCGGGGGTGGGCCTCCCTGCCGGTAGTGTGTGACAGCTGGGCTCGGGGGTGGGTCTCCCTGCCGGTAGTGTAGTTGTTGATCTGTACATGGTAGATCTGATCCGCTGCTGGTCACATTTGCTGTTTTTCTCCTCCAGGTGCGGCACAGTCACGAATGTTACATCCGCCACCTTGACCTTCTGCTGTAACGACATGGAGGGTCAGTACGTCAGCGTGGTGATCCCCGGACGCTCAGAGTACCTGACACTGTGCGAGGTCGAGGTTTATGGAGAACCCGTCACCAACAGTAATAACGATTCCTGCTAATAGAGGCGGTAACATCACATTGTTGCCTTCAGCTGCTGCTGGTTCTTCAACTTCTCCAGGTTTCATGAGGAACTTCCATTGTACGACCTGTGCATTTGTTAAAATGTAAAAATAAACCGGTCTGTTGAATTCATTCCTTAAAGTCTTCAATATTTAACCAGTTCATGCCTGGATGACTTTCCTTGCTCCTGACAGGCACTTTCAGACATGTAGGATTGTCCCTCTGAGCTGTCTATATGGACATGCAGGTGATAGAAGGATGAATAAAATCATACCTTAATATCTGCAGTGTGATGTCTTGTTCCTGAGAAACCCATGTTTTGCTTAATATGTAAATGAGCGGTTAATATTTGTGGGCGTGGCATAGATCTCCCTGAGGCTCCGCCCTCAGCTTATTGTAAATGATAGGCGTTACTCAGGCGGCCGAGCCTACAGTAGGCCGATCCTCTTAAAGAACTGCAAAGGCCTTTCTTGATCTGATATTTAGGTAATTTATGCTTTTTCCGTGATGCGGGGGCTTCATTTCTTGCTTTTTACAAGTGGTGCTAGTAACAGCCGTTACATGACCAAGTTTCCTTTACTTGGGGGTGATAGTGGAGCCAGTGAGGAGGGACATGCAGTGTCCATGGCAGGGCAGTCTGTCTCCGGTGACCCATCAGCTCTCCTACGACCACTGTATAGTGAGGGACGACCGCAGTATATGGAGGAGGAATGTCAGCACTTATTACTGTGTACATGGCAGCAATGCAGAAGGCACCGATGGTAATAAACCACCTCTGCCTTCTCTATGGGGACAGGCGGCTGCTCCTGATGTCTTCGAAAATCACCACAGAGCGCAGGAGTGGGACCGCCGGACGTATGATCATGAGCTCAGACATGCATGAGAACGTCACTAACACTTGGGCTCCAAATCATCAAAGTGTTTGCAACAGAAAACTGCTGAGAAACCTCAATTTCTGCAAAAATGTTGTGTATTTTGGATTTTACACATTTTGGGCAAATCTCAGAAAATCTAGCAAAATGGATGCAGAGGAGTTGGAACCTGGGAACACCATCACGTCTAGGAATGCTGGGGTTATAATTCCCCGGAGACGTTACTCCAGTCCATGTCACGGTTCAGGCCACTGAGGAGAAGTTATCGGGCGTACGTTTATTAATGAAATCAGCAAATCCTAATCCTCTCATTATGGCTGAATCCTACAGAATCGGGCCCAGTGTGCTCAGCGGCAGAACTGTGACCTTTAGTGGCCAGTGTGAGGGCTGCAATATCGAGCACTACAGATCCCAGCTGGGTTCGTTTTCCCAAATTCATGTTGTCAGATACAAAGAACCTCCTTCACTGTCACAAATTAGTGAAAAGTGTGCAATTTGCTGCAATGTCTGCCTGACTTTTCTTTTAATGTATTGATGCGCCCCCGCTCATCGTCTGCCCACCCTGGTCGTCCCCCACCTGTCTAATGACATTGAGCCAAGATATAAAACCTAATTATCAGAAATGGGCGCCCTGTATAAAAAGCCGGATGTCCCAGGAGATCAGAACCACAACATTAATAAAGCCCAAAATGTCACAGGCGTAATGATCCAGCTGTGAAGCCTGAGAGATTCCTGCTACCTGGCCTGTATGAAGATCCCAGTGGTGCACAGGCTGCGCTCCGGGGGGGGAAGATCCTAGTGGTGCACAGGCTGCGCGCTCCGGGGGGAAGATCCCAGTGGTGCACAGGCTGCGCGCTCCGGGGGGAAGATCCCAGTGGTGCACAGGCTGCGCTCCGGGGGGGAAGATCCCAGTGGTGCACAGGCTGCGCTCCGGGGGGAAGATCCCAGTGGTGCACAGGCTGCGCTCCGGGGGAAGATCCCAGTGGTGCACAGGCTGCGCTCCGGGGGAAGATCCTAGTGTTGCACAGGCTGCGCTCCGGGGGAAGATCCCAGTGGTGCACACGCTGCGCGCTCCGGGGGAAGATCCCAGTGGTGCACAGGCTGCGCTCCGGGGGAAGATCCTAGTGTTGCACAGGCTGCGCGCTCCGGGGGGAAGATCCCAGTGGTGCACACGCTGCGCGCTCCAGGGGAAGATCCCAGTGGTGCACAGGCTGCGCTCCGGGGGAAGATCCTAGTGTTGCACAGGCTGCGCGCTCCGGGGGGAAGATCCCAGTGGTGCACAGGCTGCGCGCTCCGGGGGGAAGATCCTAGTGTTGCACACGCTGCGTGCTCCGGGGGAAGATCCCAGTGGTGCACAGGCTGCGCTCCGGGGGGGAAGATCCCAGTGGTGCACAGGCTGTGCACTCCGGGGGGAAGATCCCAGTGGTGCACAGGCTGCGCGCTCCGGGGGAAGATCCCAGTGGTGCACAGGCTGCGCGCTCTGGGGGGAAGATCCCAGTGGTGCACAGACTGCGTGCTCCGGGGGAAGATCCCAGTGGTGCACAGGCTGCGCGCTCCGGGGGGAAGATCCCAGTGGTGCACAGGCTGCACGCTCCGGGGGAAGATCCCAGTGGTGCACAGGCTGCGCGCTCCGGGGGAAGATCCCAGTGGTGCACAGGCTGCACTCTGGGGGGAAGATCCCAGTGGTGCACAGGCTGCACTCCGGGGGGAAGATCCCAGTGGTGCACAGACTGCGTGCTCCGGCGGGAAGATACCTGTGGTGCACAGGCTGAGTGCTCAGGGGGGAAGATCCCAGTGGTGCACGGGCTGCGCGTTCCAGGGGGAAGATCCCAGGGGTGCACAGGCTGCGCGCTCCGGGGGGGAAGATCCCAGTGGTGCACGGGCTGTGCGCTCCGGGGGGAAGATCCCAGTGGTGCACAGGCTGCGCTCCGGGGGGAAGATCCCAGTGGTGCACAGGCTGCACTCCGGGGGGAAGATCCCAGTGGTGCACAGACTGCGTGCTCCGGGGGAAGATCCCAGTGGTGCACAGGCTGCGCTTTGGGGGGGAAGATCCCAGAGGTGCACGGGCTGTGCGCTCCGGGGGGAAGATCCCAGTGGTGCACAGGCTGCGCTCCGGGGGGAAGATCCCAGTGGTGCACAGGCTGCGCTTTGGGGGGGAAGATCCCAGTGGTGCACAGGCTGCGCTCCGGGGGGAAGATCCCAGTGGTGCACAGGCTGCGCTCCGGGGGGGAAGATCCCAGTGGTGCACAGGCTGCGCTCCGGGGGGGAAGATCCCAGTGGTGCACAGGCTGCGCTCCGGGGGGGAAGATCCCAGTGGTGCACAGGCTGCGCTCCAGGGGGAAGATCCCAGTGGTGCACAGACTGCGTGCTCCGGGGGGAAGATCGCAGTGGTGCACAGGCTGCGCTCTGGGGGGAAGATCCCAGTGGTGCACAGGCTGCGCTCCGGGGGGGAAGATCCCAGTGGTGCACAGGCTGCGCTCCGGGGGGAAGATCCCAGTGGTGCACAGGCTGCGCTCCGGGGGGAAGATCCCAGTGGTGCACAGGCTGCGCTCCGGGGGGGAAGATCCTAGTGGTGCACAGGCTGCGCTCCGGGGGGAAGATTCCAGTGGTGCACAGGCTGAGTGCTCCGGGGGGAAGATCCCAGTGGTGCACAGGCTGCGCTCCGGGGGGAAGATCCCAGTGGTGCACAGGCTGCGCTCCGGGGGGAAGATCCCAGTGGTGCACAGGCTGCGCTCCGGGGGGGAAGATCCCAGTGGTGCACAGGCTGCGCTCCGGGGGGAAGATCCCAGTGGTGCACAGGCTGCGCTCCGGGGGGAAGATCCCAGTGGTGCACAGGCTGCGCTCCGGGGGGGAAGATCCCAGTGGTGCACAGGCTGCGCCTCCGGGGGGGAAGATCCCAGTGGTGCACAGGCTGCGCTCCGGGGGGGAAGATCCCAGTGGTGCACAGGCTGCGCTCCGGGGGGGAAGATCCCAGTGGTGCACAGGCTGCGCTCCGGGGGGGGAAGATCCCAGTGGTGCACAGGCTGCGCTCTGGGGGGAAGATCCCAGTGGTGCACAGGCTGCGCTCCGGTGGGGGAAGATCCCAGTGGTGCACAGGCTGCGCTCCGGGGGGGGGAAGATCCCAGTGGTGCACAGGCTGCGCTCCGGGCCCTCCGGCTTTCTGCATATCTTGGTGGAATATCGGCTGGGTGAATAGTGATTTGTAGGGGGGAAAGCTGGGTGGATACTGTTTTGTATGGGGAAAGCTGGGTGGATAGTGATTTGTATTGGGAAAGCTGGGTGAATAGTGCTTTGTATTGGGAAAGCTGGGTGGATAGTGATTTGTATTGGGAAAGCTGGGTGAATAGTGCTTTGTATTGGGAAAGCTGGGTGAATAGTGATTTGTATGGGGAAAGCTGGGAGAATAGTGATTTGTATTGGGAAAGCTGGGTGAATAGTGATTTGTATTGGGAATGCTGGGTGAATAGTGATTTGTATGGGGAAAGCTGGGTGGATAGTGATTTGTATTGGGAAAGCTGGGTGAATAGTGATTTGTATTGGGAAAGCTGGGAGAATAGTGAATTGTATTGGGAAAGCTGGGTGAATAGTGATTTGTATGGGGAAAGCTGGGAGAATAGTGATTTGTATTGGGAAAGCTGGGAGAATAGTGATTTGTATGGGGGAAAGCTGGGTGGATACTGTTTTGTATGGGGAAAGCTGGGTGGATATTGATTTGTATTGGGAAATGTTATGATCTGGTGACCTTGGAGCCGCATGAGACTTCTCTGGAGTCGGTGGTACCTGTACTGACCGCAAACCCTAAACTGACACCGCAACTAGAAGTAGCCGTGGGATGTACCTAACACATCCTAGACACCTCGACACAGCCGGAGGACTAAATACCCCTATAGATGGAAATGGGAATTCTATCTTGCCTCAGAGCAGAACCCCAAAGGATAGGCAGCCCTCCACAAATATTGACTGTGAGTATTAGAAGAAAGACACACGCAGGCAGAAATCAGGATTTAGCAAAAGAGGCACCTCTAGCTAAATAGAAATGATAGGACAGAGTACTAAGCGGTCAGTATTAAAATCCTAAAAATAACCACAGCAGATAATACAAAAATACCACATCTAACTAAAGATATGAAATGTATATCTGCATCTCCTGAGAATCCAACATGACTGAAAAAAAAAAACACAGTCTAAGCTGGACAAATAAACACAATGAATTGCACTGAATTGTAAAGCACACAGCATGTGTGCTGCAGAGACAAAAACAGAAACTTAGCTGAATTGGCAGCAGAGCAGGAGGAACCAGACAGAGATGTAACACCTCCAAGAACAATTGACAACTGGCAAGGGCTAATGGATCCTGCACACCTAAATAGCCCAGTCAGAGCTGCAATCAGCAGAAACACCTGCCCAGGATTGCAACCCAGAGGCAAATGCACTACCACCAACAACCACCGGAGGGAACCCAAGAGCAGAATTCACAACAGTACCCCCCCCTTGAAGAGGGGTCACCGAACCCTCACCAGAGCCCCCAGGCCGATCAGGACGAGCCAGATGAAAGGCACGGACCAAATCAGCAGCATGGACATCAGAGGCAAAAACACATGAATTATCCTCCTGGCCATAACCCTTCCATTTGACAAGGTACTGAAGCCTCCGCCTCGAAAAGCGAGAATCCAAAATCTTCTCAACCACATACTCCAACTCCCCATCAACCAACACAGGGGCCAGAGGATCCATAGAGGGAACAACGGGTACCACATATTTCCGCAATAAAGATCTATGGAAGACATTATGGATAGCAAAAGAGGCCGGAAGGGCCAATCGAAAAGACACTGGATTAATAATCTCAGAAATCCTATAAGGACCAATAAACCGAGGCTTAAACTTAGGGGAAGAAATCTTCATAAGAACATGACGGGAAGACAACCAGACCAAATCCCCAACCCGAAGCCGGGAACCAACACACCGACGACGGTTAGCAAAACGTTGAGCCTCCTCCTGAGACAATACCAAATTGTCCACAACATCAGCCCAAATCTGCTGCAACCTGTCAACCACAGAATCCACACCAGGACAGTCAGAAGGCTCAACCTGCCCCGAAGAAAAATGAGGGTGAAAACCAAAATTACAAAAGAGGGGCGAAAACAAGGTAGCCAAACTAGCCCGATTTTTAAGGGCAAACTCGGCCAATGGCAAGAAAGCCACCCAATCATCCTGATCAGCAGACACAAAGCACCTCAAATAAGTTTCCAAAGTCTGATTAGTTCGCTCGGTCTGGCCATTTGTCTGAGGATGAAATGCGGAAGAAAAAGACAAATCAATGCCCACCTTAGCACAAAAGGCCCGCCAAAACCTAGAAACAAACTGAGAACCTCTGTCGGACACAATATTCTCCGGAATACCATGCAAACGAACCACATGCTGAAAAAACAACGGAACCAAATCAGAAGAGGAAGGCAATTTAGACAAAGGCACCAAATTAACCATGTTAGAGAACCGGTCACAAACCACCCAGATAACCGACATCCTCTGGGAAACTGGAAGATCAGAAATAAAATTCATAGAAATATGCGTCCAGGGCCTCTCAGGGACCGGCAAAGGCAAAAGTAACCCACTAGCACGGGAACAACAAGGCTTGGCCCGCGCACAAGTCCCACAGGACTGCACAAAAGAACGCACATCACGTGACAAAGAAGGCCACCAAAAGGACCTACCAACCAAATCTCTGGTACCAAAAATACCAGGATGGCCAGCCAACACAGAACAATGAACCTCAGAAATCACTCTACTAGTCCATCTATCAGGAATAAACAGTTTCCCCACAGGACAGCGGTCAGGTTTGTCAGCCTGAAATTCCTGAAGAACCCGCCGGAAATCAGGGGAAATGGCAGAAAGAACCACCCCTTCTTTCAGAATGCCGACCGGTTCAAGGACCTCAGGAGAATCAGGCAAAAAACTCCTAGAGAGGGCATCAGCCTTAATATTCTTAGAACCCGGAAGATACGAGACCACGAAATCAAAACGGGAGAAAAACAGGGACCATCGAGCCTGTCTAGGATTCAGCCGTTTGGCAGACTCGAGGTAAATCAGATTTTTATGATCGGTCAGGACCACAATACGGTGCTTGGCTCCCTCAAGCCAATGTCGCCATTCCTCAAATGCCCACTTCATAGCCAACAACTCACGATTGCCGACATCATAATTGCGTTCAGCAAGCGAAAACTTACGGGAAAAGAAGGCACACGGTTTCATCAAGGAACCAACAGAATTCCTCTGAGACAAAACGGCCCCTGCCCCAATCTCAGAAGCGTCAACCTCAACCTGAAACGGAAGAGAAACATCCGGCTGACGCAACACAGGGGCAGAAGTAAATCGGCGTTTAAGCTCCTGAAAAGCAGAGACAGCCGCAGAGGACCAATTCGCCACATCAGCGCCTTTCTTCGTCAAATCGGTCAGGGGTTTAACCACACTGGAGAAGTTGGCAATGAAACGGCGATAAAAATTAGCAAAGCCCAAAAATTTCTGAAGGCTCTTCACGGATGTGGGCTGGATCCAATCATGAATGGCCTGAACCTTAACCGGATCCATCTCTATAGATGAGGGAGAAAAAATAAAGCCCAAAAAAGACACCTTCTGCACTCCAAAGAGACACTTAGACCCCTTCACAAACAAAGCATTATCACGAAGGATCTGAAATACCATCCTGACCTGTTTCACATGAGACTTCCAATCATCGGAAAAAATCTAAATATCGTCCAAATATACAATCAAGAATTTATCAATATAAGTCCGGAAGATATCGTGCATGAAGGACTGAAAAACTGATGGAGCATTAGAGAGCCCGAATGGCATCACAAGGTATTCAAAATGGCCTTCGGGCGTATTAAACGCAGTTTTCCATTCGTCACCCTGCTTAATACGAACAAGATTATATGCCCCCCGAAGGTCAATCTTCGTAAACCAACTAGCCCCCTTAATCCTAGCAAACAAATCGGAAAGCAAAGGTAAAGGGTATTGAAACTTGACCGTGATCTTATTCAAGAGGCGATAATCAATACAGGGTCTCAAGGAGCCATCCTTCTTGGCAACAAAAAAAAACCTGCTCCCAATGGTGAAGAAGATGGCCGAATATGCCCCTTCTCCAAGGACTCCTTAACATAGCTCCGCATGGCGGTATGTTCTGGCACAGACAGGTTAAAAAGTCGGCCCTTAGGGAACTTACAGCCTGGAACCAAGTCAATCGCACAATCACAGTCCCTATGCGGTGGAAGGGAACTGGACTTGGGCTCATCGAATACATCCTGAAAATCAGACAAAAACTCTGGAATTTCAGAAGAGGGAGAAGAGGAGATTGACATCAAAGGAACGTCATTATGAACCCCCTGACAACCCCAACTAGTCACAGACATAGACTTCCAATCCAACACAGGATTATGTACCTGCAACCATGGAAAACCCAGCACAATAGCATCATGCAAATTATGCAACACCAGAAATCGACAATCTTCCTGATGGGCTGGCGCCATGCACATGGTCACCTGTGTCCAAAACTGGGGTTTATTTTTAGCCAAAGGTGTAGCATCAATGCCCCTCAAAGGAATAGGGTTCTGCAAAGACTGCAAGGGGAAACCACAACGCCTGGCAAACTCAAAGTCCATTAAGTTCAAGGCGGCGCCTGAATCCACAAACGCCATGACAGAAAATGATGACAATGAGAAGATCAAGGACACCGATAATAGAAATTTAGGTTGTACAGTACTGATGGTAAATGAACTAGTGATCCTCTTTGTACGCTTAGGGCAGACTGAAATGACATGAGAAGCATCGCCACAATAAAAACACAACCTATTCTGACGTCTGAATCCTTGTTGTTCCGTTCTAGACAGAACCATTTTCTAAATTTCTGACAATACAATTCTGCCACTTCTTGACCCTGAGATAGGGACAACAAGGTCTTCTCCGCTTGATCCACAGAATTTGGTTCATCATATAATAATCCTAAAGCCTGAAAAAAGGCATCTACATTAAGCAAGGCCGGATTCCCAGATTCCAAGGAAAATGCCCAATCCTGAGGATCGCCACGCAGCAGGGAGATGACAATTTTAGTATCAAGTATCTATACCAGGAGCGCTACCCCTCCTCTAAACCTGCAGCTGATATATCTACAGTGTCACCTAACTGTAGCAGTATAAAACATCAAATTAGTAAAATAAAGAATATCTGCGCTGTGAACATCAAATGAGAAGACTGTATAAAGGGCAATGGTAATACTGTGATCAGAGAAATAATGATTACCTCATAAAAAAGTGCTAATCTAAAACTGGGACCATACAAAACGGTATTCCTCACCCTCTTTCTCCTATAATCTGTTAGTCCGTCTGTATGATCCAGGTAGAAATGGTAGTCCGGTCTGGGCTTGTGTGATTTCTTCCAGGGTATGCACTACAGTACCTGTCCCGGCCTGTCCCTGAGGAAGGAGCTCGTTCAGCTCCGAAACGCGTAGGAATTGGTCCTTCTTGCTATCCATAGGCTGTCACGTGAGCAATCACGTGGACGTGACGTCACGTTAGGTCCTGCCGCAAGCAGAGCACCTACCAGAGCCGAGGAGCGCACAGAGCCTGCACGTGGGTATAGAGCACATGAGGTTCTGTCACCGGCCGGGACAGGTACTGTAGTGCATACCCTGGAAGAAATCACACAAGCCCAGACCGGACTACCATTTCTACCTGGATCATACAGACGGACTAACAGATTATAGGAGAAAGAGGGTGAGGAATACCGTTTTGTATGGTCCCAGTTTTAGATTAGCACTTTTTTATGAGGTAATCATTATTTCTCTGATCACAGTATTACCATTGCCCTTTATACAGTCTTCTCATTAGATGACAATTTTAACCTGCTGAATGGGATCACCAGAGGATCAAGGTCTCAGAGCAAAAAACAGTTTACAGTTGTTTTTAAAACTCAAGAATTTGGACCTGTCCCAAAAAAACAAATCAGGAGTAGGAATCTTAGGCTCTAAAACCGGAGTCTGAACAATATAATCAGAAATACCCTGTACCCTAGCAGCAAGCTGGTCTACACGAGAAGCCAATCCATGAACATCCATGCTAGCACAAAACTCCTCAGCAACCCAGAAAAAAAGAGGGAAGGAAAGACAAAGTAGACTACAGAAAAAAATGGCTCAACACCTTTCTTCCCTTCTTCTGAGATGCATTTACCTCATTATTGGCCAGTTGTACTGTTATGATCCGGTGACCTTGGAGCCGCATGAGACTTTCTCAGGAGTAGGTGGAACCTGTACTGACCGCAAACCCTAAACTGACACTGCAACTAGAAGTAGCCGTGGGGTGTACCTAACACATCCTAGACACCTCGACACAGCCGGAGGACAAAATACCCCTATAGATGGAAATGGGAATTCTATCTTGCCTCAGAGCAGAACCCCAAAGGATAGGCAGCCCCCCACGAATAATGACTGTGAGTAGGAGAAGAATAGACACACGCAGGTAGAAAACAGGATTTAGCAAAAGAGGCACTTCTAGCTAAATAGGAAAGGATAGGACAGAATACTAAGCGGTCAGTATTAAAACCCCAAAAATATCCACAGCAGATAATACAAAAATTCCACCATCTAACTAAAGACATGGAATGTATATCTGCATCTCCTGAGAATCCAACTAGACTGAAATATCCAAACACAGTCTAAGCAGGACAAATAAACACAATGAATAGTACTGAATTGTAAAGCACACAGCATGTGTGCTGCAGAGACAAAAACAGAAACTTAGCTGAATTGGCAGCAGAGCAGGAGGAACCAGACAGAGATGTAACACCTCCAAGAACAATTGACAACTGGCAAGGGCTAATGGATCCTGCACACCCAAATAGCCCAGTCAGAGCTGCAATCAGCAGAAACACCTGCCCAGGATTGCAACCCAGAGGCAACTGCACTACCACAAACAACCACCGGAGGGAACCCAAGAGCAGGATTCACAACAGGGAAAGCTGGGAGAATAGTGATTTGTATGGGGAAAGCTGGGTGAATAGTGATTTGTATGGGGGGAAAGCTGGGTGAATAGTGATTTGTATGGGGAAAGCTGGGAGAATAGTGATTTGTATTGGGAAAGTTGGGAGAATAGTGATTTGTATGGGGGAAAGCTAGGTGGATAGTGATTTGTATTGGGAAAGCTGGGAGAATAGTGATTTGTATGGGGGAAAGCTGGGTGAATAATGATTGTATGGAGGAAAGCTGGGAGAATAGTGATTTGTATGGGGAAAGCTGGGAGAACAGTGATTTGTATTGGGAAAGCTGGGAGAATAGTGATTTGTATGGGGAAAGCTGGGAGAATAGTGATTTGTATGGGGGAAAGCTGGGTGGATACTGTTTTGTATGGGGAAAGCTGGGTGGATAGTGATTTGTATGGGGGAAAGCTGGGTGGATAGTTATTTGTATTGGGAAAGCTGGGAGAATAGTGATTTGTATGGGGGAAAGCTGGGTGAATAATGATTGTATGGGGAAAGCTGGGAGAATAGTGATTTGTATTAAGAAAGCTGGGAGAATAGTGATTTGTATTGGGAAAGCTGGGAGAATAGTGATTTGCGTTGGAAAGGCTGGGTGAATAGTGATTTATATGGGGAAAGGCTGGGTGAATAGTGATTTATATGGGGAAAACTGGGAGAATAGTGATTAGTATTGGGAAAGCTGGGAGAATAGTGATTTGTATTGGGAAAGCTGGGAGAATAGTGATTTGTATGGGGAAAGCTGGGTGGATACTGTTTTGTATGGGGAAAGCTGGGTGAATAGTGATGTGTATGGGGGAAAGCTGGGTGGATACTGTTTGTATGGGGAAAGCTGGGAGAATAGTGATTTGTATGGGGAAAGCTGGGTGGATACTGTTTTGTATGGGGAAAGCTGGGTGGATACTGTTTTGTATGGGGAAAGCTGGGTGAATAGTGATTTGTATGGGGGAAAGCTGGGTGGATACTGTTTTGTATGGGGAAAGGTGGGTGGATACTCTTTTGTATGGGGAAAGCTGGGTGAATAGTGATTTGTATGGGGAAATCTGGGTGGATACTGTTTTGTATGGGGAAAGCTGGGTGGATAGTGATTTGTATTGGGAAAGCCGGGAGAATAGTGATTTGTATTGGGAAAGCTGGGTGAATATAATTTGTATGGGGAAAGCTGGGTGGATAGTGATTTGTATGGGGGAAAGCTGGGTGGATAGTGATTTGTATGGGGAAATCTGGGCGAATAGTGATTTGTATGGGGAAAGCTGGGTGGATACTGTTTTGTATGGGGAAAGCTGGACGAATAGTGATTTGTATTGGGAAAGCTGGGTGGATACTGTTTTGTATGGAGAAAGCTGGGTGAATAGTGATTTATATGGGGAAAGATGGGTGAATATTGATTTGTATGGGGAAAGCTGGGTGGATACTGTTTTGTATGGGGAAAGCTTGGTGAATATGATTTGTATGGGGAAAACTGAGTGAATAGTGATTTGTATGAGGGAAAGCTGGGTGGATAGTGATTTGTATGGGGGAAAGCTGGGTGGATAGTGATTTGTATTGGGAAAGCTGGGAGAATAGTGATTTGCATTTGGAAAGCTGGGTGAATAGTGATTTGTATTGGGAAAGCTGGGTGAATAGTGTTTTATATTGAGAAAGCTGGGAGAATAGTGATTTGTATTGGGAAAGCTGAGTGAATAGTGATTTATATGGGGAAAATGGGTGAATAGTGATTTGTATTGGGAAGGCTGGCTAAATAGTGATTTGTATTGGGAAAGCTGGGAGAATAGTGATTTGTATTGGGAAAGCTGGGAGAATAGTGATTTGCATTGGGAAAGCTGGGAGAATAGTGATTTGTATGGTGAAAGCTGGGTGGATACTGTTTTGTATGGGGAAAGCTGGGCGAATAGTGATTTGCATTGGGAAAGCAGGGAGAATAGTGATTTGTATTGGGAAAGCTGGGTGGATACTGTTTTGTATGGGGAAAGCTGGGTGAATATTGATTTGTATGGGGAAAGCTGGGTGGATACTGTTTTGTATGGGGAAATCTGGGCGAATAGTGATTTGTATGGGGAAAGCTGGGTGGATACTGTTTTGTATGGGGAAAGCTGGACGAATAGTGATTTATATGGGGAAAGATGGGTGAATATTGATTTGTATGGGGAAAGCTGGGTGGATACTGTTTTGTATGGGCAAAGCTTGGTGAATATGATTTGTATGGGGAAAACTGAGTGAATAGTGATTTGTATGAGGGAAAGCTGGGTGGATAGTGATTTGTATGGGGGAAAGCTGGGTGAATAGTGTTTTGTATTGAGAAAGCTGGGAGAATAGTGATTTGTATTGGGAAAGCTGAGTGAAGTGATTTATATGGGGAAAGATGGGTGAATAGTGATTTGTATTGGGAAAGCTGGGTGAATAGTGATTTGTATTGGGAAAGCTGGGAGAATAGTGATTTGTATTGGGAAAGCTGGGAGAATAGTGATTTGCATTGGGAAAGCTGGGAGAATAGTGATTTGTATGGGGAAAGCTGGGTGGATTCTGTTTTGTATGGGGAAAGCTGGGCGAATAGTGATTTGCATTGGGAAAGCTGGGAGAATAGTGATTTGTATTGGGAAAGCTGGGTGGATACTGTTTTATATGGGAAAAGCTGGGTGAATAGTGATTTGTATTGGGAAAGCTGGGTGGATACTGTTTTGTATGGGGAAAGCTGGGTGAATAGTGATTTGTATGGAGAAAGCTGGGTGGATACTGTTTTGTATGGGGAAAGCTGGGTGAATAGTGATTTGTATGGGGAAAGCTGGGTGGATACTGTTTTGTATGGGGAAAACTGAGTGAATAGTGATTTGTATGAGGGAAAGCTGGGTGGGTAGTGATTTGTATGGGGGAAAGCTGGGTGAATAGTGATTTGTATGGGAAAAGCTGGGTGAATAGTGATTTGTATGGAGGAAAGCTGAGCGGATACTGTTTGCTGGGCGGATAGTAATTTGTATGGGGGAAAGCTGGGTGAATAGTATCTTGTATGGGGGAAAGCTGGGAGAATAGTGATTTGTATGGGGAAAGCTGGGTGAATAGTAGCTTGTATGGGGGAAAGCAGGGCGGATACTGTTTTGTATGGGGAAAGCTGGGTGGATAGTGATTTGTATGGGGAAAGCTGGGAGAATAGTGATTTAGATGGGGAAAGCTGGGTGAATAGTGATTTGTATGGGGAAAGCTGGGTGAAAAGTGATTTGTATGGGGGAAAGCAGGGCGGATACTGTTTTGTATGGGGAAAGCTGGGTGGATAGTGATTTGTATGGGGAAAGCTGGGAGAATAGTGATTGTATGTGGAAAGCTGGGTGGATACTGTTTTGTATGGGGAAAGCTGGGCGAATAGTGATTTGTATTGGGAAAGCTGGGTGTTAACTGTTTTGTATGGGGAAAGCTGGGTGAATAGTGATTTATATGGGGAAAGATGGTTGAATATTGATTTGTATGGAGGAAAGCTGGGTGGATACTGTTTTGTATGAGGAAAGCTGGGTGAATGTGATTTGTATGGGGAAAGCTGGGTGGATAGTGATTTGTATGGGGGAAAGCTGGGTGAATAATGATTTGTATGGGAAAAGATGGGTGAATAGTGATTTATATGGGGAAGGATGGGTGAATAGTGATTTGTATGGAGGAAAGCTGAGCGGATACTGTTTTGTATGAGGAAAGCTGGGTGAATATGATTTGTATGGGGAAAGCTGGGGAAATAATGATTGTATGGAGAAAAGCTGGGAGAATAGTAATTTGTATGGGGGAAAGCTGGGTGAATAGTATCTTGTATGGGGGAAAGCTGGGAGAATAGTGATTTGTATGGGGAAAGCTGGGTGAATAGTAGCTTGTATGGGGGAAAGCAGGGCGGATCCTGTTTTGTATGGGGAAAGCTAGGTGGATAGTGATTTGTATGGGGAAAGCTGGGAGAATAGTGATTTGTATGGGGAAAGCTGGGTGAATAGTGATTTGCATGGGGAAAGCTGGGTGAAAAGTGATTTGTATGGGGGAAAGCAGGGCGGATACTGTTTTGTATGGGGAAAGCTGGGTGGATAGTGATTTGTATGGGGAAAGCTGGGAGAATAGTGATTGTATGTGGAAAGCTGGGTGGATATTGTTTTGTATGGGGAAAGCTGGGCGAATAGAGATTTGTATTGGGAAAGCTGGGTGTTAACTGTTTTGTATGGGGAAAGCTGGGTGAATAGTGATTTATATGGGGAAAGATGGTTGAATATTGATTTGTATGGAGGAAAGCTGGGTGGATACTGTTTTGTATGAGGAAAGCTGGGTGAATGTGATTTGTATGGGGAAAGCTGGGTGGATAGTGACTTGTATGGGGGAAAGCTGGGTGAATAATGATTTGTATGGGAAAAGATGGGTGAATAGTGATTTATATGGGGAAAGATGGGTGAATAGTGATTTGTATGGAGGAAAGCTGAGCGGATACTGTTTTGTATGAGGAAAGCTGGGTGAATATGATTTGTATAGGGAAAGCTGGGGGAATAATGATTGTATGGAGAAAAGCTGGGAGAATAGTGATTTGTATGGAGGAAAGCTGGGTGAATAGTGATTTGTATGGGGAAAGCTGGGTGGATAGTAATTTGTATGGGGGAAGCTGGGTGGATTCTGTTTTGTATGGGGAATGCTGGGAGAATAGTGATTTGTATGGAGGAAAGCTGAGCGGATACTGTTTTGTATGGGGAAAGCTGGGTGAATAGTGTTTTGTATGGGTGAAAACTGGGTGAATACTGTTTTGTATGGGGAAAGCTGGGTGAATAGTGATTTGTATGGGGAAAGCTGGGTGAATAGTTATTTGCATGGGGAAAGCTGGGTGAATAGTGATTTGTATGGGAGAAAGCTGGGTGAATAGTGATTTGTATGGAGGAAAGCTGAGCGGATACTGTTTTGTATTGGGAAAGCTGGGAGAATAGTGATTTGTATTGGGAAAGCTGGGAGAATAGTGATTTGTATGGGGAAAGCTGGGTGGATACTGTTTTGTATGGGGAAAGCTGGGAGAATAGTGATTTTTATGGGGAAAGCTGGGTGGATACTTTTTGTATGGGGAAAGCTGGGTGAATAGTGATTTGTATGGGAGAAAGCTGGGTGAATAGTGATTTGTATGGAGGAAAGCTGAGCGGATACTGTTTTGTATGGGGAAAGCTGGGAGAATAGTGATTTGTATGGGGAAAGCTGGGTGGATACTGTTTTGTATGGGGAAAGCTGGGAGAATAGTGATTTGCATGGGGAAAGCTGGGTGGATACTGTTTTGTATGGGGAAAGCTGGGTGAATAGTGATTTGTATGGGGGAAAGATGGGTGAATAGTGATTTGTATGGGAGAAAGCTGGGTGAATAGTGATTTGTATGGAGGAAAGCTGAGCGGATACTGTTTTGTATGGGGAAAGCTGGGTGAATAGTGATTTGTATGGGGAAAGCTGGGGAATATGATTTGTATGGGGAAAGCTGGGTGAATAGTGATTTGTATGGGGGAAAGCTGGGTGTATAGTGATTTGTATGGAAGAAAGCTGGGTGAATACTGTTTTGTTTGTGGAAAGCTGGGTGAATAGTGATTTGTATGGAGGGAAGCTGGGAGAATAGTGGTTTGTATGGAAGAAAGCTGGGCGGATATGGTTTTGTATGGGATAAGCTGGGCGAATAGTGATTTGTATGGGAAAGCTGGGTGAAAAGTGATTTGTATGGGAGAAAGCTGGGTGAATAGTGATTTTTATGGAAGAAAGCTGAGCGGATACTGGTATGTATGGGAAAATCTGGGTGAAAAGTGATTTGTATGGGGAAAGCTTGGGTGAAAAGTGATTTGTATGGGAGAAAGCTGGGTGAATAGTGATTTTTATGGAAGAAAGCTGAGCGGATACTGGTATGTATGTGGAAAGCTGGGTGAATAGTGATGTGTATGGGGCAAAGCTGGGTGAATAGTGATTTGTATGGAAGAAAGCTGGGTGAATACTGTTTTGTATGTGGAAAGCTGGGTGAATAGTGATTTGTATGGAGGAAAGCTGGGTGAATAGTGTGACGGGGTTTGCGACAGAGCAGCAAGAGACACCAGGCCGATAAACAATCCAACAAGATTTATTGGAACAGGGAACTGGGACAACACAAATGAAAGTAATTCTGCAGCGTCTGTAAGTAGTCCACAATGAGTCCACACTGAGTCCACACAAAGGGAGCAGATCCGGGGGCGCCACCCGGCAATCCGACGCCAGGGAAATAGAAATAGTCCTTGAGTGAATTCAATTGCTCCAGCAGATGAGGGACACAACACAGTCCAACGTGGCAGCTTTTAGCCCTCCACACACTGGCACCAGGATCTCGCCTCAGCATAAGATCCCAGCCCTTCCCAAGTCACCCCACAATAACAGTCTTCAGATTCAGTCCTTAAATCCAGTAGGGTGGTGAGACCTCACAATTCCATGTGGCAAAATGATCTCCAATCTCCATAAATGATACCAGGATCCAGCTGCAGCTGCAGATCCTTGTCCTTCAAAGCACACAGCATCGACTAACAGAAGATGTGGCTTGTTGTCCTACCACTCTTAGTATCTCTGCCCAACAAAGGGGCTGATCCCAACACCCACCCCCTTAAACATAGCTTCAAGGATTAAGAAAGTTCCAGAAACCCTGTCTGCAGTCTCTCTACAGGTTTGTGAATTGGAGATGCCACCTGCAGAGGGGAACAAAGACAAGCATACCCCCACCAGATACAGGACAAGGAATGCTAATGTAGGCCTGATTACAGTATGGTCCATGTGTAAGGGATGGGGTGACACTCTTACAAATAGTGATTTGTATGGGGGAAAGCTGGGTGAATACTGTTTTGTATGGGGAAAGCTGGGCGAATAGTGATTTGTATGGGGGAAAGCTGGGCGAATAGTGATATTTATGGTGAAAGCTGGGAGAACAGTGATTTGTATGGGGGAAAGCTGGGTGAATACTGTTTTGTATGGGGAAAGCTGGGCGAATAGTGATTTGTATGGGGGAAAGCTGGGCGAATAGTGATATTTATGGTGAAAGCTGGGAGAACAGTGATTTGTATGGGGGAAAGCTGGGTGAATACTGTTTTATATGGGGAAAGCTGGGCGAACAGTGATTTGTATGGGGGAAAGCTGGGTGGATACTGCTTTGTATGGGGAAAGCTGGGAGAACAGTGATTTGTATGGGGGAAAGTTGGGTGGATACTGTTTTGTATAGGGAAAGCTGGGTGGATACTGCTTTGTATGGGGAAAGCTGGGAGAATAGTGATTTGTATGGGGAAAGCTGGGTGAATACTGTTTTGTATGGGGAAAGCTGGGTGGATACCGCTTTGTATGGTGAAAGCTGGGAGAACAGTGATTTGTATGGGGGAAAGCTGGGTGGATACTGCTTTGTATGGGAAAAGCTGGGTGAATAGCGATTTGTATGGGGAAAGCTGGGTGAATAGTGATTTGTATTGGGAAAGCTGGGCGAATACTGTTTTGTATGGGGAAAGCTGGGCGAATAGTGATTTGTATGGGGGAAAGCTGGGCGAATAGTGATATTTATGGTGAAAGCTGGGAGAACAGTGATTTGTATGGGGGAAAGCTGGGTGAATACTGTTTTGTATGGGGAAAGCTGGGCGAATAGTGATTTGTATGGGGGAAAGCTGGGCGAATAGTGATATTTATGGTGAAAGCTGGGAGAACAGTGATTTGTATGGGGGAAAGCTGGGTGGATACTGCTTTGTATGGGGAAAGCTGGGAGAACAGTGATTTGTATGAAGTAAAGTTGGGTGGATACTGTTTTGTATGGGGAAAGCTGGGTGGATACTGCTTTGTATGGGGAAAGCTGGGAGAATAGTGATTTGTATGGGGAAAGCTGGGTGAATAGTGATTTGTGTTGGGAAAGCTGGGCGAATACTGTTTTGTATGGGGAAAGCTGGGCGAATAGTGATTTGTATGGGGCAAAGTTGGGCTAATAGTGATATTTATGGTGAAAGCTGGGAGAACAGTGTTTTGTATGGGGGAAAGCTGGGTGAATACTGTTTTGTATGGGGAAAGCTGGGCGAATAGTGATTTGTATGGGGGAAAGCTGGGCGAATAGTGATATTTATGGTGAAAGCTGGGAGAACAGTGATTTGTATGGGGGAAAGCTGGGTGGATACTGCTTTGTATGGGGAAAGTTGGGAGAACAGTGATTTGTATGGGGGAAAGTTGGGTGGATACTGTTTTGTATGGGGAAAGCTGGGTGGATACTGCTTTGTATGGTGAAAGCTGGGAGAACAGTGATTTGTATGGGGGAAAGCTGGGTGGATACTGCTTTGTATGGGGAAAGCTGGGTGAATAGTGATTTGTATGGGGAAAGCTGGGTGAATAGTGATTTGTATTGGGAAAGCTGGGCGAATTCTGTTTTGTATGGGGAAAGCTGGGCGAAGAGTGATTTGTATGGGGGAAAGCTGGGCGAATAGTGATATTTATGGTGAAAGCTTGGAGAACAGTGATTTGTATGGGGGAAAGCTGGGTGGATACTGCTTTGTATGGGGAAAGCTGGGAGAACAGTGATTTGTATGGGGGAAAGCTGGGTGAATACTGTTTTTTATGGGGAAAGCTGGACCAATAGTGATTTGTATGGGGGAAAGCTGGGCGAATAGTGATATTTATGGTGAAAGCTGGGAGAACAGTGATTTGTATGGGGGAAAGCTGGGTGGATACTGGTTTGTATGGGGAAAGCTGGGAGAACAGTGATTTGTATGGGGTAAAGTTGGGTGGATACTGTTTTGTATGGGGAAAGCTGGGTGGATACTGCTTTGTATGGGGAAAGCTGGGAGAATAGTGATTTGTATGGGGAAAGCTGGGTGAATACTGTTTTGTATGGGGAAAGCTGGGTGGATACTGCTTTGTATGGTGAAAGCTGGGAGAACAGTGATTTGTATGGGGGAAAGCTGGGTGGATACTGCTTTGTATAGGGAAAGCTGGGTGAATAGTGATTTGTATGGGGAAAGCTGGGTGAATAGTGATTTGTATTGGGAAAGCTGGGCGAATTCTGTTTTGTATGGGGAAAGCTGGGCGAAGAGTGATTTGTATGGGGGAAAGCTGGGCGAATAGTGATATTTATGGTGAAAGCTGGGAGAACAGTGATTTGTATGGGGGAAAGCTGGGTGGATACTGGTTTGTATGGGGAAAGCTGGGAGAACAGTGATTTTTATGGGGGAAAGCTGGGCGAATACTGTTTTTTATGGGGAAAGCTGGACCAATAGTGATTTGTACGGGGGAAAGCTGGGCGAATAGTGATATTTATGGTGAAAGCTGGGAGAACAGTGATTTGTATGGGGGAAAGCTGGGTGGATACTGGTTTGTATGGGGAAAGCTGGGAGAACAGTGATTTGTATGGGGTAAAGTTGGGTGGATACTGTTTTGTATGGGGAAAGCTGGGTGGATACTGCTTTGTATGGGGAAAGCTGGGAGAATAGTGATTTGTATGGGGAAAGCTGGGTGAATACTGTTTTGTATGGGGAAAGCTGGGTGGATACTGCTTTGTACGGTGAAAGCTGGGAGAACAGTGATTTGTATGGGGGAAAGCTGGGTGGATACTGCTTTGTATGGGGAACGCTGGGTGAATAGTGATTTGTATTGGGAAAGCTGGGTGAATAGTGATTTGTATGGGGACAGCTGGGTGGATAGTTATTTGTATGGGGGAAAGCTGGGTGGATACTGTTTGCATGGGGAAAGCTGCCTTACATTGTATTTGTTCTGCTCTCCACATTCCATACAATCAGTAACAAATGAAACCTGTAGAGGCAGCAGAATTGACCAGTTCTTTAGTCTGAAGTGCGTGTGTTCCTCGTGTGCATTTACCCTGAGAGACGTCAGCGCTTTCGCACATAAAAGACCATAAGACTCTGCAGCCAGAAGCCGCAGTGACCGCTCCGCCATCGCTCCGCAGGTTCACCCTGTGACGTCACAGAACTCCCAGGAGAACAGACGGGGTCCTGCTCCTGAGCACTTGTGGCCCCGGCCCCCCAGGGCTCCTCCGCCGCTGGCTGATATTTCCTTGCAGCCTCAGCAGTACCTGCTAATGGGAGCCTGGAGGACGAGGATGGGAGACGGCTGCTGAACTCTGCCCTGGCCAAGTGGAGCACCTGATGGCTGGGGACATGGGCAGCGAAGTAGCGGGCTGTGTCCGGGGTCAGGCTGCAAGGTTCAGTAACGATTGTTGCTGGGCAGGCTGACCCCCCCCCAAATTTAAAAAAAAACAAAACAACCCTTTCTCGGGTGCCACCCCCTACATCCTGGCGCCCTAGGCACGTGCCCTCAGACGTAGACCCGCAGACCTTTTTTACACCTGCGGTATTTTGCTGTGGATTTGACTGACTAAATGGAAGTCATTGGGGGCAGAAACGCTGCAGATCCACAAAAAGTATTGACCTGTTGCGGAAAATAAAAGGCTGCAAAGAAGGACTTTGCAATTTCCAGATCATGTGCACAACCTTCAGGAATGTCACTAACATTCAGTAATCCATTGTGTTTTTGAGCATCTCCACTTGGAAAAAACGCTGCGAAAACGTTACAAATCCGCATCCTCCAAAGACCGACGGATGGGGAATGTAGAGTGTGAGCCCATCGGGGACAGCGATAAGAATGATGTGTGTAAAGCGCTGCAGAATATGTTAGCGCTATATAGAAATAAAGATTATTATCGTGTGCACAAACCCTTAAGGGGCCGGCTCATCGGGAGGTGTTCAAGGATCTTCTCCCAAGGACTAGTGGTGCCCTGCTGTGGATGGTGATAATGCTGGGGGCAGCGGCTTCACTCCTTCTCCTGCACCGTTAGCGTGGCGCCTTCACTCCTCCTCCTGCACCGTTAGCGCGGCGGCTTCACTCCTTCTCCTGCACCGTTAGCGTGGCGCCTTCACTCCTCCTCCTGCACCGTTAGCGCGGCGGCTTCACTCCTTCTCCTGCACGTTAGCGCGGCGGCTTCACTCCTCCTCCTGCACCGTTAGCGCGGCGGCTTCACTCCTCCTCCTGCACCGTTAGCGCGACAGTTTCACTCCTTCTCCTGCACCGTTAGCACAACAGCTTCACTCCTCCTCCTGCACCGTTAGCGCGGCGGCTTCACTCCTTCTCCTGCACCGTTAGCGCAGCGGCTTCACTCCTTCTCCTGCACCGTTAGCGCGACAGCTTCACGCCTTCTCCTGCACCGCTAGATCAGCGGCTTCACTCCTTCTCCTGCACCGTTAGCGCGGCGGCTTCACTCCTCCTCCTGCACCGTTAGCGCGGCGGCTTCACTCCTTCTCCTGCACCATTAGCGCGGCGGCTTCACTCCTCCTCCTGCACCGTTAGCGCGACAGCTTCACGCCTTCTTCTGCACCGGTAGATCAGCGGCTTCACTCCTTCTCCTGCACCGTTAGCGCAGCGGCTTCACTCCTCCTCCTGCACCGTTAGCGCGGCGGCTTCACTCCTTCTCCTGCACCGTTAGCACGGCGGCTTCACTCCTCCTGCACCGTTAGCGCGACAGCTTCACTCCTTCTCCTGCACCATTAGCGTGGAGGCTTCACTCCTTCTCCTGCACCGTTAGCGCGGCGGCTTCACTCTTTCTCTTGCACCATTAGCGCAGCGGCTTCACTCCTTCTCCTGCACTGTTAGCGTGGCGGCTTCACTCCTTCTCTTGCACCATTAGCGCAGCGGCTTCACTGCTTCACCTGCACTGTTAGCGCGGCGGCTTCACTCCTTCTCTTGCACGTTAGCGCGGCGGCTTCACTCCTCCTCCTGCACCGTTAGCACAGCGGCTTCACTCCTTCTCCTGCACCGTTAGCGCGGCGGCTTCACTCCTTCTCCTGCACCGTTAGCGCGACAGCTTCACGCCTTCTTCTGCACCGGTAGATCAGCGGCTTCACTCCTTCTCCTGCACCGTTAGCGCGGCGGCTTCACTCCTCCTCCTGCACCGTTAGCGCGGCGGCTTCACTCCTTCTCCTGCACCGTTAGCGCGGCGGCTTCACTCCTCCTCCTGCACCGTTAGCGCGGCGGCTTCACTCCTTCTCCTGCACCGTTAGCGCGGCGGCTTCACTCCTCCTCCTGCACCGTTAGCGCGACAGTTTCACTCCTTCTCCTGCACCGTTAGATCAGCGGCTTCACTCCTTCTCCTGCACCGTTAGCGCAGCGGCTTCACTCCTTCTCCTGCACCGTTAGCGCGGCGGCTTCACTCCTCCTCCTGCACCGTTAGCGCGACAGTTTCACTCCTTCTCCTGCACCGTTAGATCAGCGGCTTCACTCCTTCTCCTGCACCGTTAGCACGGCGGCTTCACTCCTCCTGCACCGTTAGCGCGACAGCTTCACTCCTTCTCCTGCACCATTAGCGCGGCGGCTTCACTCCTTCTCCTGCACGTTAGCGCGGCGGCTTCACTCCTTCTCTTGCACCATTAGCGCAGCGGCTTCACTGCTTCACCTGCACCGTTAGCGTGGCGGCGTCACTCCTTCTCCTGCACCGTTAGCGCGGTGGCTTCACTCCTCCTGCACTGTTAGCGCGGCGGCTTCACTCCTTCTCTTGCACCATTAGAGCGGCGGCTTCACTCCTTCTCCTGCACCGTTAGCGCAGCGGCTTCACTCCTTCTCCTGCACCGTTAGCGCAGCGGCTTCACTCCTTCTCCTGCACCGTTAGCGCGGCGGCTTCACTCCTTCTCCTGCACCGTTAGCGCGACGGCTTCACTCCTTCTCTTGCACCTATAGCGCGGCGGCTTCACTGCTTTACCTGCACTGTTAGCGCGGCGGCTTCACTCCTTCTCCTGCACTGTTAGCGCGGCGGCTTCACTCCTTCTCCTGCACCGTTAGCGCAGCGGCTTCACTCCTTCTCTTGCACCATTAGCGCGGCGGCTTCACTCCTTCTCCTGCACCGTTAGTGCAGCGCCCCAGAGTCCTGGTTGCTGCAGTAATGTTATTCTTCCACCAGGGGGAGTGATGTTACGTCTGATGGCAATAAAGGAGTTCATCCTTCCAGGTATCACAGTGACACACTACACTTCACACTCCAACCACCAGGGGGAGCCTTGCTCCTATCTACTAGGCCACTCCTCACAGAAGGGTAAAACTGGTGGTTTGGATAGAAAGTTAGGGAGACCCTGGCTGGGCTGTTGCCCAGACAACACCTGTCAGGCAGACGGGGAGAAGGAGGAACATCGGAGCTGCAGACAGAGGGTCCCTGTCAGGGGTGGGATCCTGACAGAGGCCTAGTGGGATAGATAGCTACGGAGCTGCGCCTGCCCCACGTGCGGCAGCATCCTAAGAAAGGACACGAAGAGAAGTATATTGTGGAGAGTGAGAAACGAAGTCAGAGCACAAGGAGATAATACCGGGAGGAGTTCTGTCCTGTAAGAGGCTGCCTCCTTCTGAGGCGTGTAGCCGGTGGCCGGAACACAAGCATTACTTCAGAGACCGGCAGGACAGTCAATTCCAAGTTGGCTGCCCGACCTAAATACCTATGAAGACACAGGGGCAAATTGTGGGGGTCGGGGCGTCTCTAGGGTCCCTATAAACAAGCCTCAGGCCATCAGTCATACGGGTACGTCCTATCCATACCATCTGGGGGACAGAGAGGAAGGAATAACATCTAGAAGATCTACAAAGGTTGTGAGGACTATCCCGTGGTGCTCAGGAGTAAGGTACTACAACACCCAGGCGCTAGAGGAAGGCTACTGATTTCCACCTGGATAAGGGAACTCTGGATTTGCCTTCAGACCGGCCGGACTCTGCCTGCCCTGTGATCTGGTGCCCTGGACTGTGGACACTGAAGTCTTCAGTAAAGGTAAAGAGACTGCAATCTTTGTGTACTCATTATTTATTGCACCTTACATCGTCCACCATCACCACCTATACAACTGGGAAGCCCTGGAGATCAGTGGCGTAGGAAGGGGGGTGCGGGGGGGGCGGGCCGCCCCGGGCGGCACAATGCGGGGGGGCGGCACAATGCGGGGGTGAGTCAGTGGCGTATCTAGGGGGGGAGCAGCCGGCAGGGGGGCGCAGTCGGGCCGCCTAAAGCGGCGGTCCGCAGTGTCTCCCCCGGCGGCTGCATTCTGTCACCCCCGCGCTGGGAGTCAGCTGTTCTCTGTGCCGACTGTCAAGCTGACAGCCGGCACAGAGAAGCTGCGGCGCGCCGGCTCCCAGTGTTCAATTGTACTCGTATCTGTGATGCGAGTACAATTGAAGCTCTGACTGCCGGGTCAGAGCGATGCCAGCAGCGTGATCAGGTCATGTGATCACGCTGCTGACGTCACTCACCTGCGCGGCAGAGCAGGAGCTGCAGAGCGGTGGTAAGTGCTCCAATGGAGCTGAAGACACCGAAAGTGCAGGGGGGGAATTTACTGTGTGGGGAAGGGGGGCATATATTGTGGGGGGGATTTACTGTGAGTGGAGGCTGGAGCTGAAGACACCGAAGGTGCAGGGGGGGATTTACTGTGAGTGGGGATGGGGGAAAATATTGTGGGGGGGATTTACTGTGAGTGGGGATGGGGGCATTTATTGTGGGGGGGATTTACTGTGAGTGGAGGCTGGAGCTGAAGACACCGAAGGTGCAGGGGGGGATTTACTGTGAGTGGGGATGAGGGGCATATATTCTGGGGGGGATTTACTGTGAGTGGGGATAGTGGGATATATTATTGGATTGGGGATATTTAATATGAGTGGGGATGGGGGGGTTTATTGTGGGGGGAGATTTAATGTGAGTGGAGATGGGGTATTTATTGTGTGTGGGGGGAGATTTGTCATGGGGATGGGGGGATTTAATGTGTGGGGGAGATCTGAGGACACAAAATGAAGAGCAAAGGGGGAGATGGGGGGGCATATATGAGGAAACAGTATGGGGGATGGGTGCAGACAGCTTGGGGTCAAACGGGGGGATGTATGCGGACACAGTATGAGTAGCGATGTGAAAAACGTATGTGGACAGAGTACGGGGAGTGAGGGTGTTGGGATGTGTGCATGCGTAGCATGGAGGACAGTGTAAGGGCACAGCCAGGAGGGGACAGTATACAAAGGAGGGGGAGTGTGATGAGAGAGTACAGTATAAATACTGGGCCCTATAGGGGGGGACACAGTGTGAGAGGTCAGTGTGAAGAGGGGGCCGGTATAGAAAGGGGAGGTCAGTGTGAAGAGCAAGTACCATAAGACAGACAGTGTGGGGGTCATATTTTATGCAGACAATATAGTGCGGGGAAATTTTTTATTCAGGAGCATTATAATGACACTTGTATCTTTAAGGGCATCGTGGAGACTTTCTGCAAAAGAATGGAGAAGATGGAAGTCTGCAGAGACGGCTGTGGATGAGAAAACTCATCATGGGATCTGGACAAGATGAAGAAGAGGAGAACGGCTCCAGAGGCGACGTCATCTATAAGGTACCTGGATGTAAATGTTATTTGTGATACTGACTAACTCTCATGTTTTTATTTATGTTAGGAGCATTAAAGGGGATGTCCAGGTTTGTAATGAGTCTGCAGTCATTCTTTGTGACTGCAGACTTCTGACTTCTCACAGTGCACCCTGCACACTGTCAGGATTCTCTGGTGCTGGCGATTTACATACATGCGGTCACGTGCTGACTAGACATGTGTGGCCTCACTCTATGAAAATGAACTGAGCGAGGCCAGGCACGTCTAGTCGGAATGTGGTCGGAAGTATACAAATCGCATGCTTGTGCTGACATGACTGTCCACCGGCCAGGGAGAATCCTAAAAGTGTGCAGTGCATGCACTGTGAGAATTCAGAAGCTGCGATGTCAGGATTCAGCTCTGCAGGTTTCAGTCGTCGACACATGGACACGTCACTCATATGCGATTTTCATACTCATGGTCCTGTAACAACGAGCTTCTCTTCTGCTTCTCTCAGTTTTTCACTGAACATTGGGAGCTTAAGGGAGAGGAGCTCGTCGGTACATGACTAAGTGTGAAAATCGCATACGTTCTAGGGGGGGGGGGGGGGGGCGCCAAACTCGGGAACAGCCCCGGGCGGCAAAAGCTCTAGCTACGCCCCTGCTGGGGATACACTTCACCTGTGGGAAGGTATACCATCTAGCTGCCATAACATCACCCCAGCAGACCCCTAAGCAGCGTTGGTCACCCTGACCGAAGACCACAGGTGGCGTCACGAACACCAGACAAACTACACCTTTAATTGGACGCCCCTCAAAAGGGCCACGGACCGGGTCAGGCCACCGCGACATCCCCAGCACCGAGAGGGACCCGGTACCAAGTACCCCATTGCCCTTAACGTGGGGGCGCTCCAACTTTGGCATCACGAACAGGATCTACTTAAGCCTGAAAAATCGGGTCATGTGTGCCTAAGAACTGTGTCAGAATTGTGATCGGAACTGTGATTTGCTTAAAGACTGTGTATTGTAAAAGACCGCCAAAATTCCCGCCAAAACTGCCGCCATTATAGCGCCATGAGGAGCGCAGAAGACGAAGAAGGGCGTGCCATGGTAGGAGCCCACCACAGCGGCGCCAAAAGTGACGACCGTCCCCTCCGACTACTGCTACAAGATGACGATGTGCCCAGAAGTCAAGAAGGAGCTCCACCCCCAGAAAATGGAGGAGCAGTGTGCATGTGCGGCCGCCGACCTCGAGGCAGTGAGGACGACCAGCGAGTACCTGAACGACGACGGAGTGACCCAGGACTGTCTCAGTCGACCAGAGGCGGACCCGAACCTGCCGCAGCTGGAGGATCCGGACTCCTTGGATCCGCCAGTGGAGGAACTGAGTCCCCCACTCCAGGACGCGGAGCCGACAGCAGCGAGGAAATGGAAGTCGGAATTGTGCAGGAAGACTACATTGGAAGAACCGCGGTCCGAGCAGCAGCAGATTCCAGTGTCCTCATCAGCGGAGCAGATCGACATCGGTGGAACCACATCAGATGCAGGTACGGGAAACGCCCCTGCCCCACCGACCGATCCTGCTCCGGTGACCGCTCCCCGCTCCGACTGTAACCAACCACCTGCTGCCAAACTAGTCATGACAGCTCTCGGCACGATGGAAGGGATACTGCCCACGTTACCGACATCTATGGGCGAACCATTAGACGTGAGCTCTGAGGGGGTGATCTTCAAATGGGATGCCCCAAAGACTAAACCGGATGGGTCAAAGCCGGAGGGGACCTACATTGCCGTGCTCACCTGGGAGCAGTATAAACAATGCCTAATTTCTCACTGGAAACATCAAAAGGAAACAGAACAAAATGACCAACCTAAAGTACAGAAGCCAAAGACCAAATGCAGTAATAAGAACTCAGCGAGGCAAGGAACAGTATTAGCCTTTCACCCGAAAAGGGGTTGGGGCTTTATACAGGAGCTGGGACTACCGGCTGAAGTCTTCGTTATCAGCTACAACGTGGAAGCCCAGTTCCGCGATGGACACCATAACCGAAAAATGTATATAGTTCTTTTAAAACTGTTCATTTCTTCTTTGCTGATTTTTCAAGTATTGAACCCGTCCCGGTTTAACTCTTAAAGGGATCCCTTTGTTTACCCGGGATCCCTATTGTTTCAAGTTTACACAAGTTTTCCTGCTTTTATACTAAAGAACATTGGAATCATGGACGGTGAATGATTCACAAACTGTTGTTGTACATAGTTTGCACCTTCTTAAAGGTGCCCTCTACTGGTTTTACATAGGAGGCTTTTACAGACACTGCCTCTTAACAGAACCTGCTTTTAATTATGATGTAAAATAACTGCTTTGCTTCACAGACCTGAAGAACAACCTGTTGGTGTGGTAGAATTCCGGGTCAGGATTACACGTCTTGTAGCTCACCCAAGACCAACGTTTGGGGGTTCGTAACGGGTCCCTCATATCACGTCATACAGCTTTAAACAAACTTGGAAAATTAATGATGTGATTATTTGCACTACCTCTGAAATGACTTGGAGTTTCCTCTTAAAGGGAATGTTTAAAAGTGATAAAGTTGCTTTAAGAAGTTGGATAGCAATAATGTTTTATATAGTGATAGTATGTAGTTAGAAAGTAAGTGATAAGAAATGTTTGATAAATGTTGAGAGTAAAATGTTTAATGATGTACTTTAAATAAAACTGAGGACAAAAGGAAATTGGAAGAAAGATACAGTCTAGCCTGTAGTGGAGGTGAAACCAGTTCTGAATTTCAATAAAGTGAACCCGTAGGGGTTAGTGAGTCCTCTAGAGAGCCATAGATAGATGGTTAGTAGACTTTGCACTTAGAGAAGAATAACGGTTTTATGCTTGAGTAAAGAAATGTTAATTTATTGTTGTGAGATAGCACTTAGTAATTAACAGATAGAATACCTGTACGGGTAATTGTGTATCATAGATAGATAATAACTGTTTCCCATTTGCCTTATGCACAATGTAAATATGTTCTTGTTTTGCAACGTTCAAGTGTTCTCACCTCCCGTCAAGGGAAGCATTGTTATATTTACTTGTTTACAGCATTCCAAAAATTTGTATGTCTTTTGCTAACATGTATTGTTGTTCTTCTTTTCCCAGTCCCGGAGAACTGGATTTAACGGGGGGGGGGAGAGTGCAGCGCCCCAGAGTAATGTTATTCTACCACCAGGGGGAGTGATATTGGTCTGGGGGAAAATGTGTGTAAATGGGTTAGTAACTGGCTTAGTGATAGAAAGCAGAGGGTGGTTTTAAATGGTATAGTCTCTAACTGGGTCGCTGTGACCAGTGGGGTACCGCAGGGGTCGGTATTGGGACCTGTTCTCTTCAACATATTCATTAATGATATGGTAGAAAGTTTACACAGTAAAATATTGATATTTGCAGATGATACAAAACTATGTAAAGCAGTTAATACAAGAGAAGATAGTATTCTGCTACAGATGGATCTGGATAAGTTGGAAACTTGGGCTGAAAGGTGGCAGATGAGGTTTAACAATGATAAATGTAAGGTTATACACATGGGAAGAAGGAATCAATATCACCATTACACACTGAACGGGAAACCACTGGGTAAATCTGACAGGGAGAAGGACTTGGGGATCCTAGTTAATGATAAACTTACCTGGAGCAGCCAGTGCCAGGCAGCAGCTGTCAAGGCAAACAGGATCATGGGGTGCATTAAAAGAGGTCTGGATACACATGATGAGAGCATTATACTGCCTCTGTACAAATCCCTGGTTAGACCGGACATGGAGTACTGTGTCCAGTTTTGGGCACCGCTGCTCAGGAAGGATATAATGGAGCTAGAGCGAGGACAAAGGAGGGCAACAAAATTAATAAAGGGGATGGGAGAACTACAATACCCAGATAGATTAGCGAAATTAGGATTATTTACTCTAGAAAAAAGACGACTGAGGGGCGATCTAATAACCATGTATAAGTATATAAGGGGACAATACAAATATCTCGCTGAGGATCTGTTTATACCAAGGAAGGTGACGGGCACAAGGGGGCATTCTTTGCGTCTGGAGGAGAGAAGGTTTTTCCACCAACATAGAAGAGGATTCTTTACTGTTAGGGCAGTGAGAATCTGGAATTGCTTGCCTGAGGAGGTGGTGATGGCGAACTCAGTCGAGGGGTTCAAGAGAGGCCTGGATGTCTTCCTGGAGCAGAACAATATTGTATCATACAATTATTAGGTTCTGTAGAAGGACGTAGATCTGGGGATTTATTATGATGGAATATAGGCTGAACTGGATGGACAAATGTCTTTTTTTGGCCTTACTATGTTACTATGTTACTATATTACGTCTGATGGCACTAAAGGAGATCTTCTTTCCAGGTATCACGGCATCACAACACACTTCACACTCCAGACCACCAGGGGGAGCCATGCTCCTATCTAGTAGGGCACTCCTCACAAAAGGGTAAAACTGGTGGTTTGGATAGAAAGTTAGGGAGACGCTGGCTGGGCTTTTGCCCAGGCAACACCTGTCAGGCAGACAGGGGGAAGTCAGGCAGACAGGGGGAAGGGAGGAAGATCTGAGCTGCAGACAGAGGGTCCCTGTCAGGGGTGGGATCCTGACAGAGGCCTAGCAGGATAGAAAGCTACTGAGCTGCGCCTGCCCACCGTGCGGCAGCATCCTAAGAAAGGACACGAAGAGAAGTGTATTGTAGAGAGTGAGAAACGAAGTCACAGCA
The DNA here is from genome assembly GCF_051348905.1 of Ranitomeya variabilis. Lineage (NCBI taxonomy): Eukaryota > Metazoa > Chordata > Amphibia > Anura > Dendrobatidae > Ranitomeya > Ranitomeya variabilis. Next base: position 576,147,133 of record NC_135237.1, on the reverse strand, counting down.
CAAGGAGAAATCACCGGGAGGAGTTCTGCCCCGAGATAGGCAGCCTCCTTCTGAGGCGCGTAGACGGTGGCCAGAACACCGAGGGAGTAACTGACTCTAAACATTACTTCAGAGACCGGCAGGACAGTCAATTCCAAGTTGGCTGCCCGACCTTAATACCTAAGAAGACACGGTGGCAAATTGTGGGGGTCGGGGCGTCTCTAGGGTCCCTATAAACAAGCCTCAGGCCATCCCAGTCAAACGGGTTTGTCCTATCCATACCATCTGGGGGACAGAGAGGAAGGAATAACATCTAGAAGATCTACAAAGGTTGTGAGGACTATCCCGTGGTGCTCAGGAGTAAGGTACTACAACACACAGGCGCTAGTAGGAAGGCTACTGATTTCCACCTGGTTAAGAGAACTCTGGATTTGCCTTCGGACCGGCCGCCTTCACTCCTTCTCCTGCACCGTTAGCGCGGCGGCTTCACTCCTTCTCCTGCACCGTTAGCGCGATGGCTTCACTCCTTCTCCTGCACCGTTAGTGCGACGGCTTCACTCCTTCTCCTGCACCATTAGCGTGGAGGCTTCACTCCTTCTCCTGTACCGTTAGCGCGACGGCTTCACCCCTTCTCCTGCACCGTTGGCGCGACAGCTTCACTCCTCCACTTTTACTGACTGGGACGCAGAAGGAGACAACGTTGGCGTGGAGGCTTCACTCCTTCTCCTGCGCAGTTAGTGCTGTGGCTTCACTCCTTCTCCTACAACGTTAGTGCGACGGCTTCACTCCTTCTCCTGCACCTTTATCGTGGAGGCTTCACTCCTTCTCCTGTACTGTTAGCGTGGTGGCTTCACTCCTTCTCCTGCACTGTTAGCGTGGAGGCTTCACTCCTTCTCCTACAACGATAGCGTGGAGGCTTAACTCGTTCTCCTGCACCGTTAGCGTGGAGGCTTCACTCCTTCTCCTGTACCGTTAGCATGGCAGCTTCACTCCTCCTGCACCGTTGGTGAGGCAGCTTCACTCCTCCACTTTTACTGACTGGGACGCAGAAGGAGACAACGTTAGCGTGGAGGCTTCACTCCTTTTCCTGCGCAGTTAGCGCTGTGGCTTCACTCCTTCTCCTACAACGTTAGCATGGCGGCTTCACTCCTTCTCCTACAACGTTAGCGTGGAGGCTTCACTCCTTCTCCTGCGCAGTTAGCGCTGTGGCTTCACTCCTTCTCCTACAACGTTAGCGCAGCGGCTTCACTCCTTCTCCTGCACTGTTAGCCCTGTGGCTTCACTCCTTCTCCTGCACTGTTAGTGTGACGGCTTCACTCCTTCTCCTGCACCGTTAGCGTGGAGGCTTCACTCCTTCTCCTGCACTGTTAGCGCTGTGGCTTCACTCCTTCTCCTGCACCGTTGGCGTGGAGGCTTCACTCCTTCTCCTGCACTGTTAGCGCTGTGGCTTCACTCATTCTCCTGCACCGTAAGCGCGGCGGCTTCAACTCCTTCTCCTGCACCGTTAGCGCGGCGGCTTTTCTCCTTCTCCTGCACTGTTAGTGTGGCGGCTTCACTCCTTCTCCTGCACTGTTGGCGCTTTGGCTTCACTCCTTCTCCTGCACCGTTAGCGCGGCGGCTTCAACTCCTTCTCCTGCACCGTTAGCGCGGCGGCTTCTCTCCTTCTCCTGCACTGTTAGTGTGGCGGCTTCACTCCTTCTCCTGCACTGTTAGCGCTTTGGCTTCACTCCTTCTCCTGCACCGTTAGCGCGGCGGCTTCACTCCTCCTCCTGCACCGTTAGCGTGGAGGCTTCACTCCTTCTCCTGCACCGTTAGCGTGGAGGCTTCACTCCTTCTCCTACAACGTTAGCGTGACGGCTTCACTCTTTCTCCTGCACTGTTAGCGGTGTGGCTTCACTCCTTCTCCTGCACCGTTAGCGCGGCGGCTTTACGCCTTCTCCTGCACCGTTAGCGCGGCGGCTTCAACTCCTTCTCCTGCACCGTTAGCGCGGCGGCTTCTCTCCTTCTCCTGCACTGTTAGTGTGGCGGCTTCACTCCTTCTCCTGCACTGTTAGCGCGGTGGCTTCACTCCTTCTCCTGCACCGTTAGTGCGATGGCTTCACTCCTTCTCCTGCACCGTTAGCACGGCAGCTTCACTCCTCCTGCACCGTTGGCGAGGCAGCTTCACTCCTCCACTTTTACTGACTGGGACGCAGAAGGAGACAACGTTAGCGTGGAGGCTTCACTCTTTCTCCTGCGCAGTTAGCGCTGTGGCTTCACTCCTTCTCCTACAACGTTAGCGCGGCGGCTTCACTCCTTCTCCTATAACGTTAGCATGGCGGCTTCACTCCTTCTCCTACAACGTTAGCGTGGAGGCTTCACTCCTTCTCCTGCGCAGTTAGCGCTGTGGCTTCACTCCTTCTCCTACAACGTTAGCGCAGCGGCTTCACTCCTTCTCCTGCACTGTTAGCCCTGTGGCTTCACTCCTTCTCCTGCACCGTTAGCGCGGTGGCTTCACTCCTTCTCCTGCACCGTTAGTGCGATGGCTTCACTCCTTCTCCTGCACCGTTAGCGTGGAGGCTTCACTCCTTCTCCTGCACCATTAGTGCGGCGGCTTCACTCCTTCTCCTGCACCGTCAGTGTGGCGGCTTCACTCCTTCTCCTGCACCGTTAGCGCGGCGGCTTCACTCCTCCTCCTGCACTGTTAGTGTGGAGGCTTCACTCCTTCTCCTGCACTGTTAGCGCGGCGGCTTCACTCCTTCTCCTACAACGTTAGCGTGGCGGCTTTACTCCTTCTCCTGCACCGTTAGCGCGGCGGCTTCACTCCTTCTCCTGCACCATTAGTGCGGCGGCTTCACTCCTTCTCCTGCACCGTCAGTGTGGCGGCTTCACTCCTTCTCCTGCACCGTTAGCGTGGTGGCTTCACTCCTTCTCCTGCACCGTTAGCGCGGTGGCTTCACTCCTTCTCCTGCACCGTCAGTGTGGCGGCTTCACTCCTTCTCCTGCACCGTTAGCGTGGTGGCTTCACTCCTTCTCCTGCACCGTTAGCGCGGCGGCTTCACTCCTTCTCCTGCACCATTAGTGCGGCGGCTTCACTCCTTCTCCTGCACCATTAGTGCGGCGGCTTCACTCCTTCTCCTGCACCGTCAGTGTGGCGGCTTCACTCCTTCTCCTGCACCGTTAGCGCGGCGGCTTCTCTCCTTCTCCTGCACCGTCAGTGTGGCGGCTTCACTCCTTCTCCTGCACCATTAGTGCGGCGGCTTCACGCCTTCTCCTGCACTGTTAGCGCTGTGGCTTCACTCCTCCTCCTGCACCGTTAGCGTGGCGGCTTCACTCCTTCTCCTGCACCATTAGCGCAGTGGCTTCACTCCTTCTCCTGCACCGTTAGCGCGGCGGCTTCACTCCTTCTCCTGCACCGTTAGTGCGGCGGCTTCACTCCTTCTCCTGCACCGTTAGCGCGGTGGCTTCACTCCTTCTCCTGCACCGTTAGCGCGGCGGCTTCTCTCCTTCTCCTGCACCGTTAGCGCGGCAGCTTCTCTCCTTCTCCTGCACTGTTAGCGCGGCGGCTTCACTCCTTCTCCTGCACCGTTAGCGCGGCGGCTTCACTCCTTCTCCTGCACCGTTAGCGCGGCGGCTTCACTCCTTCTCCTGCACCGTTAGCGCGGTGGCTTCACTCCTTCTCCTGCACTGTTAGCGCGGCGGCTTCACTCCTTCTCCTGCACCGTTAGCGCGGTGGCTTCACTCCTTCTCCTGCACCGTTAGAGCGGCGGCTTCACTCCTTCTCCTGCACCGTTAGCGCGGTGGCTTCACTCCTTCTCCTGCACCGTTAGCGCAGCGGCTTCACTCCTTCTCCTGCACCGTTAGCGCGGTGGCTTCTCTCCTTCTCCTGCACCGTTAGTGCGGCGGCTTCACTCCTTCTCCTGCACCGTTAGCGCGGTGGCTTCACTCCTTCTCCTGCACCGTTAGCGCGGCGGCTTCTCTCCTTCTCCTGCACCGTTAGCACGGCGGCTTCTCTCCTTCTCCTGCACTGTTAGCGCGGCGGCTTCACTCCTTCTCCTGCACCGTTAGCGCGGCGGCTTCTCTCCTTCTCCTGCACCGTTAGCGCGGCGGCTTCTCTCCTTCTCCTGCACTGTTAGCGCGGCGGCTTCACTCCTTCTCCTGCACCGTTAGCGCGGCGGCTTCACTCCTTCTCCTGCACCATCAGTGCGGCGGCTTCACTCCTTCTCCTGCACCGTTAGCGCGGCGGCTTCACTCCTTCTCCTGCACCGTCAGTGCGGCGGCTTCACTCCTTCTCCTGCACCGTTAGAGTGACGGCTTCACTCCTTCTCCTGCACCGTTAGCGCGGTGGCTTCACTCCTTCTCCTGCACCGTTAGCGCAGCAGCTTCACTCCTTCTCCTGCACCGTTAGCGCGGCGGCTTCACTCCTTCTCCTGCACTGTTAGCGCGGCAGCTTCACTCCTCCACTTTTACTGACTGGGACGCAGAAGGAGAAAGTGATGTCTTTTGTGATATCTGAGAGTCAGCGACTGAGCAATTATCTAGATATATAGGAGTAAGTTGCAAGGGGTTGAAGTGTAAAATGGGCATTTCAGGGGTCTCATATTTACTCTTATTAGGTCTCCGGCCACGAAGGCTCCTCCATTGTTAAATGTTGTAACATTCTCAAAGATCTGACTGAGACTTGGAGAAGCCGCTAATCTATGGTGGATCTATGGTGTAGATACATGAATGGCAGGAATCTCCTTATTGTCTATTCTTAAAGAATCTGGAAACATTTATACTCACTTCTATTGTTACGTTTTGCATTTCAGACACATTATCAGCTTTTGTTTGCTGCTGCAGGGCTTCTAGCAGTTCTCTGTCTTTTGTTTGCTCAGCAAATATGAGATGAGCAGAGAACAAGTTTTAGCCAGGAACAGTGTGGAGAGGAGGGAAAGCATCAATGTTGTCAGGGAGGGCAGAGAAAGCCGTCTGTAGATAGGGAGGACAGTACATAAAATGGCTCCATTTATGCAGCTGTGCTGATACCTGACAGCTAATGGCAGACAGCGCATGCAGTGACTCATTCAGGTGTCCACATTTTTTTAATTCTCCCTCCCCATGTGCAAAAAGAACTGTTTTAGTTTCATCAGTGTGCTTGTTCATAGTTTCCTCTGAGTTAGGTCAAAAGTTCATCAGTTTTTCTTGGATAAGAAACCAATAAAATCTTCTTGATCTGACGCTTAGACCAATATTGGACAAGTGAACCACTCCATAGACTAAACTAGGAACGAGATCTGTTCTTGAAAAATGGACGTGAGTGATTCCTTACTGGAGGGACGCGACCATACGAGCAAAATCTGATACAGGACAAAGGCAAAACTGCGTATCAGGGGTCTTCAGTAAAGAGATTACTACGATCACGTGCCCAATAAGTGGTTCATAGAGATGAGCAGGTCTCCTAAGACTTGTCTAGGGCAGAACCGCGCATTTCTGGAGGAATACATTAGATGTCAATTGAATCTACAAGGAATCGATGAAAATACTAATCTCATGCTTCCCTCTACTTCACCCACCCCGTTTCCCACTACCGGCCTCCAATGGGACCTTCTACTATTCTATTGGTCAGTCTTCGTCGTTAGGTGGGACGCCGTCACATGGGGCGCGATATTGTCTTACGTTGTGGTCCATATGGTGGCATAAGGTCTACGCAATGGAAGACCCAGCCAGAAAGAAGAGCCAATGAGTGGCCCTGCGGTGGTGGGACATGTTCAGGAGGGCGGAGGAAAGGCGACTATAAGATATACACCGTATCGATGTTGTTTATTTATCCTTCCTTGGCCTATAAAATCCATGCACAAAGGGTATTGGTGCCTCTCATCGGGACAACATCCGTTGTGACTTCAGAGTCCTCCTCCGCTTCAGAAGTCCCAGAACAGAGAGAATATGGTGGAAGAGGAAGGCGGATTCCTCACAGGCTACAATGTATCACTCTGGAGTTGTCTAGACTGGATACAATGTATCACTCTGGTGTCCGGGCCTTTAGCTCATGTTGTCTAGACTGGATACAATGTATCCACTTGTCAGCTGAGGTCAGGACCCGCCATTTACTAGATTATTGACCGGGAGTGTAAACAGGCGCGTTCTCACTCCCCAAAAGCAAACGCCGAATCTGACACCGGTGAGAACGTGGAACAGAAGTTATTAGAAAGCTGCAGAACATTTCATTTATCCAGAGATTATGTTTTATTGATCTACAATCCAAGCAGAAAATCTCAGCCTGAGTCTCGGGAAATGTTGACACTGATATTAGTGAGTCACTGTACAATCACCCGCTTCATGAGGGAAAGGGCCGAGGAGCCCCCGGGCTGCAGCATCTGATGAGGCTTCATGAGGGAAAGGGCCGAGGAGCCCCCGGGCTGCAGCATCTGATGGGGCTTCATGAGGGAAAGGGCCAAGGAGTCCCCGGGCTGCAGCATCTGATGAGGCTTCATGAGGGAAAGGGCCGAGGAGCCCCCGGGCTGCAGCATCTGATGGGGCTTCATGAGGGAAAGGGCCGAGGAGCCCCCGGGCTGCAACATCTGATGGAGCTTCATGAGGGAAAGTGCCGAGGAGCCCCCGGGCTGCAACATCTGATGGAGCTTCATGAGGGAATGGGCCGAGGAGCCCCCGGGCTGCAGCATCTGATGGGGCTTCATGAGGGAAAGAGCCGAGGAGCCTCAGGGCTGCAACATCTGATGGAGCTTCATGAGGGAATGGGCCGAGGAGCCCCCGGGCTGCAGCATCTGATGGGGCTTCATGAGGGAAAGTGCCGAGGAGCCCCCAGGCTGCAGCACCTGATGGGGCTTCATGAGGGAAAGGGCCGAGGAGCCCCCGGGCTGCAGCATCTGATGGGGCTTCATGAGGGAAAGGGCCGAGGAGCCCCCGGGCTGCAGCACCTGATGGGGCTTCATGAGGGAAAGGGCCGAGGAGCCCCCGGGCTGCAGCATCTGATGGGGCTTCATGAGGGAAAGAGCCAAGGAGCCCCCGGGCTGCAGCATCTGATGGGGCTTCATGAGGGAAAGAGCCAAGGAGACCCCGGGCTGCAGCACCTGACGGGGCTTCATGAGGAAAAGTGCCGAGGAGCCCCCGGGCTGCAGCATCTGAAGGGGCTTCATGAGAGAAAGGGCCGAGGAGCCCCCGGGCTGCAGCATCTGATGGGGCTTCATGAGGGAAAGGGCCGAGGAGCCCCCGGGCTGCAGCATCTGATGGGGCTTCATGAGGGAAAGAGCCGAGGAGCCCCCGGGCTGCAGCATCTGATGGGGCTTCATGAGAGAAAGGGCCGAGGAGTCCCCGGGCTGCAGCATCTGATGGGGCTTCATGAGGGAAAGGGCCGAGGAGACCCCGGGCTGCAGCATCTGATGGGGCTTCATGAGGGAAAGGGCCGAGGAGCCCCCGGGCTGCAGCATCTGATGGGGCTTCATGAGGGAAAGGGCCGAGGAGCCCCCGGGCTGCAGCATCTGATGGGGCTTCATGAGGGAAAGAGCCGAGGAGCCCCCGGGCTGCAGCATCTGATGGGGCTTCATGAGGGAAAGGGCGGAGGAGCCCCCGGGCTGAAGCATCTGATGGGGCTTCATGAGGGAAAGGGCAGAGGAGCCCCTGGGCTGCAGCATCTGATGGGGCTTCATGAGAGAAAGGGCCGAGGAGTCCCCGGGCTGCAGCATCTGATGGGGCTTCATGAGGGAAAGGGCCGAGGAGACCCCGGGCTGCAGCATCTGATGGGGCTTCATGAGGGAAAGAGCCAAGGAGCCCCCGGGCTGCAGCATCTGATTGGGCTTCATGAGGGAAAGAGCCAAGGAGCCCCCGGGCTGCAGCACCTGACGGGGCTTCATGAGGAAAAGTGCCGAGGAGCCCCCGGGCTGCAGCATCTGAAGGGGCTTCATGAGAGAAAGGGCAGAGGAGCCCCCGGGCTGCAGCATCTGATGGGGCTTCATGAGGGAAAGGGCCGAGGAGCCCCCGGGCTGCAGCATCTGATGGGGCTTCATGAGGGAAAGGGCCGAGGAGCCCCCGGGCTGCAGCATCTGAAGGGGCTTCATGAGAGAAAGGGCCGAGGAGCCCCCGGGCTGCAGCATCTGATGGGGCTTCATGAGGGAAAGGGCCGAGGAGCCCCGGGCTGCAGCATCTGATGGGGCTTCATGAGAGAAAGGGCCGAGGAGACCCCGGGCTGCAGCATCTGATGGGGCTTCATGAGGAAAAGTGCCGAGGAGCCCCCGGGCTGCAGCATCTGAAGGGGCTTCATGAGGGAAAGGGCCGAGGATCCCCCGGGCTGCAGCATCTGATGGGGCTTCATGAGGGAAAGGGCCGAGGAGCCCCAGGGCTGCAGCATCTGATGGGGCTTCATGAGGGAAAGGGCCGAGGAGCCCCAGGGCTGCAGCATCTGATGGGGCTTCATGAGAGAAAGGGCCGAGGAGCCCCCGGGCTGCAGCATCTGAAGGGGCTTCATGAGAGAAAGGGCCGAGGAGACCCCGGGCTGCAGCATCTGATGGGGCTTCATGAGGGAAAGAGCCGAGGAGCCCCGGGCTGCAGCATCTGATGGGGCTTCATGAGGAAAAGTGCCGAGGAGCCCCCGGGCTGCAGCATCTGAAGGGGCTTCATGAGGGAAAGGGCCGAGGATCCCCCGGGCTGCAGCATCTGATGGGGCTTCATGAGGGAAAGGGCCGAGGAGCCCCAGGGCTGCAGCATCTGATGGGGCTTCATGAGGGAAAGGGCCGAGGAGCCCCAGGGCTGCAGCATCTGATGGGGCTTCATGAGAGAAAGGGCCGAGGAGCCCCTGGGCTGCAGCATCTGAAACGGCTTCATGAGGGAAAGGGCCGAGGAGCCCCCGGGCTGCAGCATCTGATGGGTCTTTACAAAGGAAAGGGCCGAGGAGCCCCCGGGCTGCAGCATCTGAAGGGGCTTCATGAGGGAAAGGGCCGAGGAGCCCCCGGGCTGCAGCATCTGATGGGGCTTCATAAGAGAAAGGGCAGAGGAGCCCCCAGGCTGCAGCATCTGATGGGGCTTCATAAGAGAGGGCAGAGGAGCCCCTGGACTGCAGCATCTGAAGGGGCTTCATGAGGGAAAGGGCAGAGGAGCCCCTGGGCTGCAGCATCTGACGGGGCTTCATAAGAGAAAGGGCAGAGGAGCCCCCGGACTGCAGCATCTGATGGGGCTTCATGAGGGAAAGGGCCGAGGAGCCCCCGGGCTGCAGCATCTGATGGGGCTTCATGAGGGAAAGGGCCAAGGAGTCCCCGGGCTGCAGCATCTGATGGGGCTTCATGAGGGAAAGGGCAGAGGAGCCCCTGGGCTGCAGCATCTGACGGGGCTTCATAAGAGAAAGGGCCGAGGAGCCCCCGGGCTGCAGCATCTGACGGGGCTTCATGAGGGAAAGGGCCGAGGAGCCCCCGGACTGCAGCATCTGATGGGGCTTCATGAGGGAAAGGGCCGAGGAGCCCCCGGGCTGCAGCATCTGACGGAGCTTCATGAAGGAAAGGGCCAAGGAGTCCCCGGGCTGCAGCATCTGATGGGGCTTCATGAGGGAAAGGGCTGAGGAGCCCCCGGGGCTGCAGCATCTGATGGGGCTTCATGAAGGAAAGGGCCAAGGAGTCCCCGGGCTGCAGCATCTGATGGGGCTTCATGAGGGAAAGGGCAGAGGAGCCCCCGGGCTGCAGCATCTGATGGGGCTTCATGAGGGAAAGGGGCGAGGATCCCCCGGACTGCAGCATCTGACATCTGACCAGACCATACCCCATAAAGGACAAATATAGAGATATTTAGAACTCCTGCCATAATTAGTAATTAACACAGCTTATGGTTTGTTACAATGTATACAGTCCAGACAACCTGTGCACTGAATGCATTGATGCCATGAATCTATATGCTGTTCTTTTAGTTTGTTGCAATGTATCAGTCCTGAGTTCAGACTATTTAGCTACATTGTCTACACTGTAACATTGTAACAAACTCTTGCTGCGAAAGGTATGAGGACAGAAAGGGGGTTAATCCTCCAGTTGTTAAAACTGTAAAGTGAAAGTTGATCGCTAATGTTGATGACTATTAATCCTATCAATGATCCCTAATAGGTATGAAGAGCAAGAAGTGGTTGAGGAGCTGAATAAAGTGCAATTTTCATTTTTTTTATTTCTTTTTATTATCTAATATTGACTTCTATAATTTATGGACCATAATATGAAAATTTCCCCTGCAGCCATAGAGGTGATAACAGATTCTTCCCTGGAGAGCTTTACTTTTTCCCATATATGATTTTGCTCAAACATAAGACAGCAGCATTATACAGGGGGAAAGCAAACTCCCCTGGAGAACGTCAGAAGTGTCGTTTTCAGTGTGATCTGGTCGGACTGAGGTCTAACCTGATCACACTGAGATCTCCTCACTCCTGTGCTGTAAAGTCCTCACATACGACCCCTTATCTCTATCACAGGTAATGAGGAATAATGCACCGATACCAGGGATAAATCCAGAGTGCAGTCTGTGACCAACACTGCATGCTCACTGCCATGGTACAGATGGCTGCACGAGTGTCTGCCCAAGGCTGCACTCTGCATCTATTCCAGGTGTTGTGCGCACACTCTCCCTGGGCTCTTCACCTAACCCTGGTGGGTAAGAGAAGTCAGAGAAAGGATTCTAGAGAAGCATGAATAATGGGCAGCGACTCATAGAATGTTATTTAACAGGGAGAAATGCAAGATTCTACATCTGGGCAAGAAAAATGAAAATTACATCTACAGAATGGGAAGAATAAAACTAAGCAACAGCACATGTGAAAATGACTTGGGTATACTAATAGATCACAGACTGCACAGGAGTCAACAGTGTGATGCAGCAGCGAAAAAGGCAAACACAGTTCTAGGATGTATTAAGAGAAGCATAGAGTCTTGATGACGTGAAGTAATTGTCCCCGTCTACTCCTCCTTGGTCAGGCCTCATCTGGAATACTGTGTGCAGTTCTGGGCTCCGCATTCTATAAAATACATCAACAAACGGGAGCAAGTTCAGAAAGAGCAACCAGGATGGTGAATGGACTGCAAAGTATGTCCTACAAGGAATGGTTACAGGATCTGGGAATGTTTAGCTTCCAAAAAGAAGAGTAAGAGGAGACGTAATAGCTGTCTACAAATGTCTGAAGGGCTGTCACATTGTAGAAGGATCATTATTCTCATCTGCACATGGAAACACGGAAGCAATGGAAGAAACTGAAAGGGAGAAGATACAGATTAGATCTTAGAAAACACTTTCAATGGAAGTCTTCATACAGAGGCTGGACAGACATCTGTCTGAGATGGGTTAGTGACTCCTGCATTGAGCAGGAGGGGGTCGGACACGAGGACCCAGGAGGTCCCAATGGCCCTGGAGGTCCCTTCCAACTCTAACATTCTAGGATTCTATGATAACAGTTCATGGCTGAATAATATGATACAATTGCTGACTATCCCCGCCATATTGTGACTACATAATAAATCCATAAAGGAACCAAGTAATGCCGCCATACAATTACTGAATGTTACCCCCAGACAGGACTACTTGCAGGGTTTACATGGTCCCTATTTCCCCCAGTCCTTTTACTCATACACCGCATGGACCTTTCCCGTGGTGTAGACGTACAAGCGGTATAGACCGCACACTTATGGTGGCGATGTTTTTATTTTCACGCTTCCATTTTCTCAGTGACTCCTGGACCCTTTGTGGCTATTGATCTCGGCTGCAGGTGAACGAGTCTGTTTGGTTTATTAGTCATGAGATAATTCTCTTCAGGGAGGAAAACCACAACGTAGAGGCCGGATCAGAGCGGGAGGAGGACCTGGAGGTATAAATGTCCAGCACTGGGGCCACTCGGGTCACACAGACTGCAGGACCTGACTATAGGGGGCGCCAACATCCATACACTGTCACTTTATTGCAGGACAGCGCTGCATCTTATGTATAGGTAAGTGCAATCTATCTTCCCCTGTTATCAGCCATTCGTATCTAGTGCTGATCCTGAGACTCCTGACTCAATGTGAGGGATGAGTAATTTCATGAAATACTTTTCAGAAATATTCCGGCTGATCCCCACAAAAGTTATGCAAATCATAATTGCTGTGAGAAGACGTTTCTGTTCTGAGTTTTCTCTGTCAGGATCCCAAATCAAAAGCTATGGAGAGCCAGGAAGGGGTTAAAAATGCTTCTCCTGAGCTTTCCCAGGGGCCACTCACTAGTGCAGCCACTTCTCGCCAGGTCCTCCTCTTGCTTCTCGCCAGGTCCTCCTCACTTTGCTCTTTGGATCGTTGGGTGTTGACAATGCACCAACCGGTCATGTGGGACTCGACAGACATCAGTGATCTGCAACATTCAGTACATGAGTCCACGATGGGGAATAGACTGTAGGACAAATGTGACCGATGATGGAGATGACAAAGAATCTGTGCGTGAAACCTGCCAACTCCAACCAACTCCATCATCTGTAATAACGGTCCAAAAAGCCAACTGACCCAGAAGAGTGAGTGCAGCTCCGGCTGTGACTGGAGCAGAAGACCAGTGAATGACGTACTCTTCCTCCATTAGTCTTATTACGTTTAGGTACTTTGTTGGCTTCAGTGATTTCTCGGTGTCTGTTCCTCTTCTTTCCCCAGGATGAATCTTCTGTCGTCTCTGATTCTGCTGGCATCTGTGGTTCTGACTCTGGGATGCGCTCCTGCACCTGGAGGTGAGATCCTATCCACACCGCGGACTGCAGAGCAGTCATACATGACGGGATTATATCTCTGCCACGGGGCGGTCACATATCTGTACCACAGAGTGGGATAAAGCATGTGCAGAGGGGTTACATTCCTGGTGATGCCGCTACTGAGGTCTCTCAAGCCCAGAACCCAACGCAGTCTAAACTTCCACCACTGTATCACCCATAGTATAAGTTTGTGGCTACATAACGTCATTATTGTGGTGCTATATACATATAATCCAGGAATCATCAAACTGTCAAATATATAGCTAATAATCTGGAATTATTATTCCATAAACCCAAAGAATTCCGGATGTGGAACATGGGAAATAATGAGAATCCCATCAGGTTGGTCTACTGCTTCTCACTGAAAGCTCTTCTGTTCTTATTCCTTCAGCCACAAATATAGCAAGAAATGGAGAAGCCTCGCAGATATCTGACTATAAATATCGAATAATGGGATACGCCAAGAATGCCATAGATGGTGGCAAAAACACCGATTACCACAAAGGTTCCTGCACTCACACCAATAATCAGAAAAATCCCTGGTGGAAGCTGGACCTGAAGCAGATCTACAAGATCTCAAATGTTGTAATAGCAAATAGAATGGACTGCTGTAAAGAGAGGCTGATGGGAGCCGAGGTCCGAATCGGGAACTCCCCCAACAACAACAACCCGGTGTAAGTCAATGTTAGGTGAAAGAAAACAGGTCATTCCATCTTGTATTCTTCTACAAGGTCTTGTCTTGCTTTTCTTCAATGTCTCATCTTGCGTTCTTCTAAAATGTCCCTTTTTATGTTCTTCCACAATGTCCCATCTTAGGTTTCTCCTCAGTGTCCTGTGTTCTGTTTCCCAGATTCACACACCATGTGAACATTTTTTCATAAAGTCTTGTTTTTTTCCCCAAAACTTCTGTCCTGCATTACTTCACAATGTTCTGGCTTGCATTCCTTAACCATGGCCATCTTTGGTTTCTGCTCTATGTCCTGTCTTACTTTCTCTCAAAAGCAAAATAATTTTTCCCCACAAGATTCAGTTTTGTGTTCTTCAACAAATTACTATGTTGTGTCTTTTCTCAATGTTCTATCTGGTGTTGCCATCTTATTAATTTCCACAATGTTCTGTCTTCCTTTTATCCACAACATCTTGTTTTCAGTTTCTCCACATTGTCCCATCTTGTAGATCTTGTGACCTACTATAATGTCCTGTCCTGTGTCCCTCAGAATCACACATCTTGTTTTTTCTATAATGCTTTTTGTATCTCAGAAAATTTTCATAACGTGTTTCACCACAGTTTTGTGTTTTGTTCCTCAATGTTGTCCCATTTTGTGTTTCTCCAGAATATCATGTCCTGTGTTTTACCTTGATCTACTATATTACGTCTCTTCACACACTTCTTTTCAGTGTTTTGCTTTGTGTTTTTTTTGTTATTCCTAATGTCCTCTTTTGCATTACTCCAAAACGTTCTGTCTTGTGTTTTCATGCTGTATCCTGTCTTGCTTGTCTCCACATTGTCCCTTGTCCCATTGTCTATTATTACTATAAAAGGCCGCTTGTCGTGTTTCTTCATGATGTCCCATCTTGTAATTATCCACATTGCTCTACCTTTTGTTCCCTTGGAGACATTTTTTTGTTTTTTCCACAATGTCTTGTTTTGTGTTCTGAGAAACATACTGTCTTATTTCATTCTGTTCTATCATAATTATATATTTTGCTTTTGAACACTTTTCTTCCAAAACTCTCATCTTCTGTTCTTCCACAATGCTTTGTCTTGGATTTCTCCATGATGTGTTGTCTTGTGTTACTCCAAAATGTCCCTCATTTTTCTTCACAATGTCCTTGATTGTGCTATTTCTCTTGTGTTAGTCAGCAATGTACTGTTTTATGTTTCTTCATCTTGTGCCATCTTGTGCTTCTTTATATTGTTCCATCTTGTTTTCTTCGATAATGACTAATGACATATTTCTCAGCATATCGTGTCTTGTATTTCTCTACAATGTCTCAATTTTGTGCATCTCCATAATGTCCCGTGCTACGTTTCTCCACAGGGTTCCATTTTGGGCTTATCCATAACATCTCAATTTGTGTTTCCTGATAATGTCCCACCTTGTGTTTCTCCATGATATCCCATCCTGTGTTTCTCCACAATGTCCCACCTTGTCTCTCTTCTTACTGTCCCACCTCGTGTTTCTCCATGATATCCCATCCTGTGTTTCTCCACAATGTCCCACCTTGTCTTTCTTCTTACTGTCCCACCTTGTGTTTCTCCATGATATCCCATCCTGTGTTTCTCCACAATGTCCCACCTTGTCTCTCTTCTTACTGTCCCACCTCGTGTTTCTCCATGATATCCCATCCTGTGTTTATCCACAATGTCCCACCTTGTCTCTCTTCTTACTGTCCCACCTCGTGTTTCTCCATGATATCCCATCCTGTGTTTCTCCACAATGTCCCACCTTGTCTCTCTTCTTACTGTCCCACCTCGTGTTTCTCCATATCCCATCCTGTGTTTCTCCACAATGTCCCACCTTGTCTTTCTTCTTACTGTCCCACCTTGTGTTTCTCCATGATATCCCATCCTGTGTTTCTCCACAATGTCCCACCTTGTCTCTCTTCTTACTGTCCCACCTCGTGTTTCTCCATGATATCCCATCCTGTGTTTCTCCACAATGTCCCACCTTGTTTCTCTCTCTTACTGTCCCACCTCGTGTTTCTCCATGATATCCCATCCTGTGTTTCTCCACAATGTCCCACCTTGTCTCTCTCTCTTACTGTCCCACCTCGTGTTTCTCCATGATATCCCATCCTGTTTTTCCACAATGTCCCACCTTGTCTTTCTTCTTACTGTCCCATCTTGTGTTTCTCCACATTTGATTTGTGTTTCCTCATAATGTCCCATTTTGTGTATCTCCAGAATCTTCCATCTTGTGTTTGTCTTCACTGTCTGATCTTGTTTTTCGTCTTATTGTCCCATCCTGTGTTTTTCCACAGTGTTCTGTGTTGTGTTTCTCTACAATGTCCCATCTTGTGTTTCTCCATAATGTTCTTTCTTGTATCTCTCCAAAATGTCTCACCTTGTCTTTCCACCCAATGTCTCATCTTTTGCTTCTCTACAATGTCCTATCTTGTGTTTCTGACTGTGCATGGTTGAACTGTAAAGGTTTGTTATAATCGTGTAACTTTTGGACTGAAATATTACAAAGTTTAACATCTGGCCTTGTGGCTGACGGTCAGCTTACATCTTATGTATATTGTCAGCTCAAGAGTCATAGGAACATGGGTTCGAATGTTGGTCCTTAGCTGGCACTTTGGGGGGGTTCCTGAATGTTGTTTTTGTTGTTGTTTAGCAGTGACCTAAAAGTGACAAATGTGTTGGAACCTGCAATTGATCATCACAAGGTTTTGATGGTTTTCTCCTCTAGGTGTGATAAAGTCAAAAGTGTGAAATCTGCCACCTTGTCCTTCTGCTGTAATGGAATGGAAGGTCAATACGTCAGCGTGGTGATCCCAGGACGCTCAGAATCCTTATCTCTTTGTGAGGTTGAGGTTTATGGAGACCCAGTCAATAAAGGCAATAAAGTCTGCTGGTAGCTGCCAAAGTCAAGGCCAACTTCAAAAATGTGAAGATTTGTGTTTGTGTAGCGGGTGTTCATCAGCTCTGAGTTCTATAAAGGTCTCCAAAACACAAAGGGGGGTTAGGGGATGAGAAGGAACATTTCCTCAACTGATATTTCTGCATTTGGTAACATTTCTAAATAAACCCAATTTCCTCGGTTCAAACTCATATCTACATGTCTTCGATGATCAAGGGAAGAAACAATAAAATAGAGAATCACGAATCCCTTCACTTCCATGTTCCATGTAGTCCCACGTCTATGTCATGTCTGCTCCTAATAAAAGAAATAAAACAAGATTTTGGGATTCTCTGATAAGAGATGTTTTAGCTATTGGGTCTGATTCATCATTTGCATTCTTTTAGGTTACTTTTCTTTTTTGACTTGTGGTTTTTCTAACATTTTTGTGCACTAAATTAATCAAAATAGCACTTGCAATGGAAAAATTTTGCACAAAGCCAAAAATTTGATTTTTTTTTCTGTCCTTAACTGGTTTTGCAACCTTTTAGCGGGAAAAGTTGCACATTTTGCAAAGTGCCAAAAAACTGACATACATAAAATCACTTCAGGGGGAGGGAGGGCCCGAAAGTAGAGTTCTGACAAATTTAGCAACTTTTGAAAAGTTGCATTTCATGAATCTGTCTACAACAACTGGAGAAGCCACACTGATGCAAAAATCAGAAAACTAAGACACTAAAGAGCACTTTAAAAACAACGCAAATCGCTTCATGAATTTGTTGCGAACAAAAAAGTTGATAATTCAGAGGTAACGGCTGCAAAAACTGGCGGAAAAGTAATGAGGAATCGGGCCCCAAGTGTCTGTGTAGGGCCACCCATTAGGATGAAGCGAATATTCATTGACTTTGTTATGAGACATTGGAGCCAGTAACCAATATCCACAATCCTGACAGCCCGGGCCGCACTGCGGCTCTTTATGGCGCCACTTTAACTATATAGTGGCAGCTGCCGTCCTCCCAGAGGTGAAGCTCAGGGCTGGGCGAAACATCTGAGTGGGCTCCTAACTAGGTATAGGGGAACCTCAGCAGAAGACAGCGCTCTTACTGAAAATTACTCACTATACAAAGACCAACACTGATATTAGCGCCGTACATAGGCGGATTATAATGAGGGCAATCTGGGCTACTGCCCGAGGCTCGATGCAATGGGGGGCCCATGGCCAGATTGCCCTCATTATAATTTGTGCGCCACCCACATGACAATATAGCAGATTAGAACATTTGCACGCTCAGCGTGGTCACGTCTGCCATACTTAGATCACGCAGACCCATGTGATTCCCGGCTGTGGCCTCCTGTTGCTCCGGACTTCTGCGGTGATCAGTGCCGGCTCTGCCTCCTGCTCCTCTTGTGCTGCCTAGTGATGGTAAGATGCAAACAGCATGTGACAGGTGTGTGAGAGAGGGACATGGGCATGTAACCATGGGGGCTGCGAGGTACGTAACCATGGGGGCTGCAGGGTACGTTACCATGGGGGCTGCAGGGTATGTAACTGTAGCGCCCCCACTGCCGCAGGGCCGAGGGGTACCCGGTACCGGGCCTCTGAGTCTCTGCTCTAGGGTTGTCACGGTGGCTAGACCCAGTCCGTGACCCTGCTGAGGGGCGTACAATAATAGATGTGGTATGGTGCAGTGTAGTGCCGGTCAAGCATAAAGGTCTCAGGACCGAAACGTTGCAGATGGCAGAATAAACACGTAAGCTGTTCTGTCACAATTGCTGTGGTGCTGTCCGTTTCTTCTTTTGCACTTGAACGTTACAAACATGGTTAAATACTTTCAATAACATACTATAAATACTTTTCTTACCCAACCGGGTATTCTACTAAGTGCAAAATCTTTGAACAATAATTTAACATTGCCTTTAAGGACGTACTCGCTAAATCCACTAAAGACCTTCTTATATCACATATAAGGCTAATTAACTTTTATGCATTCTCCTTCTTCATATCTGCAGGACCGCCTGTCCTAACTGCTCCAGACCTACTGCCTCTCCTTTCTATACAGGACCGCCCCTTTCCGCCCGGGCCTACTGTCCTTCCACTACTATACACAGTATAGAAGATATCACTTTTCTTTCAGTTCGAGATCACTGAGCCATCTCTGTATGGCCCCTAGGAGGACTCACTAACTAACCCCGTACGGGTTCACTTCCTGTCCTCATTCTTCTATTAACATTATTAAACATTTCTTACAATCAACCAGTTAACTACATATAACTTTTACATATCAGCATTATCAGTACTTTCTTTCAAAACATCATCATTCTTTAAGTGCTTTTGATGAACATCCCCTTTAAGAGGGGACCAAGTCTCTATGAGGTAGTGCAACTTCTCAAGCTGCAAGTCTGTTTGCAGTAAGGACTCCGATGCTGGTTCTGCGACCAGTGTCTTCGCAAAGAGTCCTTTCGCTTATAAAACCAGTAGAAAGCACCTTTAAGAAGGTGCAAACTATTTACAAGATCAGTTTTTGAATCATTCACCATCCATGATTCGGCAGTCCTTTGATAACGGCGCAAAAATAGAAAACAAACAAAAGGCAATAGGGATCCCGGGTCAACAAAGGGATCCCTTTAAGAATAACCCTAGACGGGTTTTAGCAAAGCAGAACAGTAGAAACAGTTAACTATTTACATGTTCAGGTTTCCGAGGTTTAGTTGGACGGCTTCCAGGGCTGCACCTGGCACTTAACCCCTCTTGGCCTGGGAAGAGTGAGGTCCAGGGTCACACCCAGTGCTGGACAAACGCCGTTAATCTGTCTTTCAAGTACGGTGAAATCATGCGCAGCGATGGAGGTCTGCGCAGCTTGAGTATGGGCATTTGCTGCAACAGAAGTAGCAGCTGCTGCAAGATCAGTCACTGGAACGGAGTCAGCAGCTGTGGCACTAGCAGTCACTGTAGTGGTGTCGGTCGTCAGGGCAGGGTCGTCCTTCATACCTGCTTCAGATGCGGTTCCTCCGGTGCCGATCTGCTCCGTCCCCGCTGGGATCTGGAACGCTGGTTGCAGGGCCTTGCGCTGCGGCGTTGTCATCTCCGTTTGCGGCATCTCGATTTCCGGCAGGGCCTTGCTTTCTGGCTTTGGAGCGCTGTAACTTCCTTCTTGCTCCGGACCAGACGAGGCTGCCGACAGACGTCTGGCGAGGCTCCCGATGATGGTCTTCTTCCACCCGGCCTCAGTGCTCAGCTGCGTCCGCAGGAGTTGGTGAATCAGCTCGTCCGCTCCGGTCTGCAGGAGGTCAGCGTCAACTGTGGAGGTCTGGCTGCGGTGCCTCTCCGGGTAGCTGGGGGAGTCCTCGGCTCCGACCCCACGCTCCGGCTCCAGGCGGCTGGCCATGGCGTCCTCCATGTCGCTGACTTCTTTTTCCTGGTCCTTTTCCCGCTCTCTCCTTCGTGGGCGGTTTCGTTTTCGTTGTCTCCGCCCTCCATTGAGGATTAGGAGGCGGATCTCGGCTGCTGACGGACACGTCCTCACGGTGCAGAAATATTTAGACTGGGCGGCCATTGTCTTTCGTGCTCTCCAGCTCGTCCACGCCCACTCCACGCCCCTCTTCTTCTCCTGCGCTCTCCTCAGCGCTGTAATGGCGGCGGATTTTGGCGGCAAGTGGCACAGCACAGTCTTTGCAATAAGTCACAGTCCAAGTATAATAAATCACAGTTCCAAGGCACACATGACCTGATTCTTCAGGCTTAAGTAGATCCTGTTCGTGACGCCAAGTTGTAGCGCCCCCACTGCCGCAGGGCCGAGGGGTACCCGGTACCGGGCCTCTGAGTCTCTGCTCTAGGGTTGTCACGGTGGCTAGACCCGGTCCGTGACCCTGCTGAGGGGCGTACAATAATAGATGTGGTATGGTGCGGTGTAGTGCCGGTCGCGGTCAATAACGAGGACACCAGGTTGCAGTCTCTTTACCTCTTTACTGAAGGCTTCTGAGTCCTCAATCCTGAATACGGTTAACAGGGCTGCGCAAGTCCGGCCGGTCCGAGGGCACCTCCAGAGTTCCCTTTGCAGGTGGAAATCTGTGCCTACCTTCCTGCGCTTGTGTTGTGGTCCTCCCCTGCTGTGCTTACGGGATAGTACCCCACAACTGTTGTGTCTGTTTCTCGTGTTCCCTCACAACTCGATTCTGATGTTCTCCCTCTACGTCCCCCTGATCTTACGGTTAGGACGCACCCGTATGACGGGAGGCTTGGAGCTCTTCCGGGACTCTTGCGTCGCCCCACTCCTGTTGTTACCCCCCTGTGTCTTCCTGGGTCTGGGTGAGACAGCCCGCCTGTGACTGACTGTCCTGCCATAGGTTTGAAGTTTGGTCTGGAGCTCTATACTTCCTCGGCGTTCCGGCCACCGGTTATGCGCCTCAGTAGGATGTTGCCTCGTCTTACAGCACGACTCCTACTGGTATTCTCCTTGTTGCGTTGATCTCGTTTCTCACTCAGCACAATAAACCTCGCTTCTTGTCCTTTCTTAGGGTACCGCCGCTATATCGTGCAGGCGCGGTCCCGTAACGTTCTCTCTGGTTGCTAGGCCTCTGTCAGGATCCCACCCCTGACAGGGACCCCTCTGAATCTTCCCCTACAACACCCTCTGCCACAAGATGTTGCCTGGTTCCAACCCAGTCAGCTTTCTCTCTAACTTCCTGCCTAACCCCCAGTTTTACCAGATTGTGAGGAGTGGCCTAATAAATAGAACCCTTAGCTCCCCCTGGAGGCCAGACTGTGAAATGTATTGGTGTCTGTGATACCTGGTCAGATGAACTCCTTCAGTGCCATCAGACTTACCATAGCCCCCCTTAGCGGCGGAGCCACAGTACTGCAACGACCAGGACTCTGGGGCGCTGCATAACCATGGGGGCTGCAGGGTATGTTACCATGGGGGCTGTAGGGTATGTAACCATGGGGGCTGCAGGGTATGTAACCATGGGGGCTGCAGGGTATGTTGCCATGGGAGCTGCAGGGTATGTAACCATGGGGGCTGTGAGGTACGTAACCATGGGGGCTGCAGGGTATGTAACCATGGGGGCTGCAGGGCATGTAACCATGGGGGCTGTGAGGTACGTAACCATGGGGGCTGCAGGGTATGTTACCATGGGGGCTGCAGGGTATGTAACCATGGGGGCTGCAGGGTATGTAACCATGGGGGCTGCAGGGTATGTTGCCATGGGAGCTGCAGGGTATGTAACCATGGGGGCTGTGAGGTACGTAACCATGGGGGCTGCAGGGTATGTAACCATGGGGGCTGTGAGGTACGTAACCATGGGGGCTGCAGGGCATGTAACCATGGGGGCTGTGAGGTACGTAACCATGGGGGCTGCAGGGTATGTAACCATGGGGGCTGTGAGGTACGTAACCATGGGGGCTGCAGGGTATGTTACCATGGGGGCTGTGAGGTACGTAACCATGGGGGCTGCAGGGTATGTTACCATGGGGGCTGTGAGGTACGTAACCATGAAGGCTGCAGGGTATGTTACCATGGGGGCTGTGAGGTACGTAACCATGGGGGCTGCAGGGTATGTTACCATGGGGGCTGCAGGGTATGTAACCATGGGGGCTGCAGGGTATGTTACCATGGGGGCTGCAGGGTATGTAACCATGGGGGCTGCAGGGTATGTAACCATGGGGGCTGCAGGGTATGTTACCATGGGGGCTGCAGGGTATGTTACCATGGGGGCTGCAGGGTATGTTACCATGGGGGCTGCAGGGTATGTTACCATGGGGGCTGCAGGGTATGTTACCATGGGGGCTGCAGGGCATGTAACCATGGGGGCTGCAGGGTATGTTACCATGGGGGCTGCAGGGTATGTAACCATGGGGGCTGCAGGGTATGTTACCATGGGGGCTGCAGGGTACGTAACCATGGGGGCTGCAGGGTATGTTACCATGGGGGCTGCAGGGTATGTGACCATGGGGGCTGCGAGGTACGTAACCATGGGGGCTTCTGTAGTGATCCCAGTCTTATTCCTGCTGTAATGATCCCAGTACCGTCTAGAGGAGATCTGCATGGAGGAATGGGCCAACATACCAACAACAGTGTGTGCCAACCTTGTGAAGACTTACAGAAAACTTGACCTCTGTCATTGCCAACAAAGGATATATTACAAAATATTGAGATGAACTTTTGTTAATGACCAAATACTTATTTTCCACCATAATTTGCAAAATAAATCTTGCCAAATCAGACAGGGTGATTTTCTGGATTTGGTTTCTCATTGTGACTCTCATAGTTGTGGTCGACCTATGATGTCAGTTACAGGCCTCTCTCCTCTTTATAAGTGGGAGAACTTGCACAGTTGCTGCTGACTGACTAAATATTTTTTTCCCCACTATATATATATATACACACACTGCTCAAAAAAATAAAGGGAACACTAAAATCCCACATCCTAGATATCACTGAATGAAATATTCCAGGTGTAAATCTTTATTCGTTGCACTAGATGGTGGCCTGATTCTAATGCAGACCTGGGCAAGATGCGGCCCGCCTGATGATTTTAAACGGCCCGCCAGCTAGCTGTCACTTCTGACAGCTGCCCCCGGCACCGTTCGGCCAGCCGCCAGATGCTGAGGTGAGGTAACGCAATGTGAGCAGCAGAAGCAGAGCCGGGTTGAATATCGGTGGTGGCGGCCATCTTCCCGAGGCCGCGCGTGCGCAGATGGAGTGCTCTGCTTCACGGGGCTTCAGGAAAATGGCCGCGTGTGCGCAGATGAAGATCGCGGCGGCCATTTTCCTGAAGCCGAGTTTGCAGATTTCAGCTCCGCTTCGGGCTCGGCAGCCCCTCCTTGCCGCCTGGCCCATTACTTCATGATCTGTGGGACAGATGCGGGCTGGAGCCGGATGAGCTGACCGGTATGATGAGCGCTGGGGTACGGGGAGATGGCGGAGGAGGCAGCGGGAGAGACCTGGGCATTGTGTGCGGGGGCGACCGGGATGGAGTCAGGGGTGCTGAGGTGAGAGTGGGGGGCGACTGCGATCAGATCAGGGGGCATCAGGATGGAGTCTGCATCAGGGGGGTGCTGGCATCGGATGGGGGCAACTGGGATGAAAGGGGGGACAACCAGAATAAAGTGGCATCAGATCAGTGGGCGACTGGGATGAAAGTGGATGGAGCCGGCTTCAGGAAAATGGTCGCCGCGATCTCCATCTGCGCACGCGCGTCCTCCAGCGGCCATTTTCCTGAAGCCCCGTGAAGCAGAGCACTACATCTGCGCACGCACGGCCTCGGGAAGATGGCCGCCGCCACCGATATTCAACCCGGCTCTGCTGCTCACATTGCATTCCGGGCCGCTGCGTCACCTCACCGGTGGAAGGGACCCTGCGCACGCCATACTGCACCTCTGCCGCCGCCACACCACTGCTGCAACCCCCCCATGGACACCAGGCCGTGGCGTCACCCACCTAAGCAGGAAGGGACCCTGCTCAGGTGCACGCCACACCGCATCACCCCACCTCTGCCGACACCATGCCTCCTGTGACCCTGCTCTGCCACCGCCAGCCCTCAGGTAAGATACTGTAAATTCGGACAATAAGACGGACCCCCATCTTATAAAAAATCTTTTTTTCTGCAATTTTCACCCCAAATTTGGGGTGCACCTTATTGTCCGGTGCGTCTTATAGTCCGTAAAATACGGTAATTATATTAGTCCGGCCCTCTAAAACCATCCCAATTTCTCATGCGGCCCCATGGCAAAATTAATTGCCCACCCCTGTTCTAACGCATCAGGTATTCTAGAATATGTATGTTGTTTATTTATGAAGATTTAAGAATAATGCAATGAATACACAGGATTCGGTCGGCTGGGCGTGACCAATCAGCGAAGCGTGGTTCAAATCCCGCGGCCGGACTGCACCTGTCGCTGATTGGTCGGGCCCGGCCGGACGTGACCAATCAATGAGGCCAGGGCCGGCTCCAGGTTTTTGAGGGCCCCAGGCAAAAGAGTCTCAGTGGGCCCCCCTTTAACACATACCACGATTCATGATGCACAGATACAGCAGAGAAATATGCGTAGCATACAACACAGCCCATGTAGTATATAACACAGTCCACGTAGCATATAGCACAGCCATGTAGTATATAACACAGCCCACGTAGCATATAGCACAGCCACGTAGTATATAACACAGCCCACGTAGCATATAGCACAGCCCACGTAGCATATAACACAGCCACAAAGCATATAGCACAGCCATGTAGTATATAACACAGCTCACGTAGCATATAGCACAGCCATGTCGTATATAACACAGCCCACGTAGCATATAGCACAGCCATGTAGCATACAACACAGCCCATATAGTATATAACACAGCCACGTAGCATATAACACAGCCACGTAGTATATAATATAGCCCATGCAGTATATTGCACAGCCACATAGTATATAGCACAACCCACGTAGTATATAGCAATGTGGGCATCATATCCCTGTTAAAAAAAGAATTAAAATAAAAAATAGTTAAATACTCACCTTCCGGCGGCCCCCGGATCCAGCCCAGGCTTTTAGCAATGCTGCCGCCAGGTCCGTTCCCAGTAATGCTTTGCGGCAATAAACCGTGATGAGGTAGTGGTCTCGCGAGACTGCTACGTCATCTGGTGTCATTACCGCAAAGCATTACTGGGAACGGAGCATCGCAAGGAGCGGGAAAAGCTGCTGGGGACGCCGTAAGGTGAGAATATCACTATTTTTTAAAATTATTTTGAACATGATATCTTTTTACTATTGATGCTGCATCAATAGTAAAAAGTGAAGCGGTGTTTAAATCCCGCCCCAATATCGCTGAATGGTCGCGGCCCGCCGAGTGCAGCCAATCAGCGATGAGGGATTTCGGTGACAGACAGGAGTGGACCATAGACAATTATATATATAGATAGTGAGGCAGCGACAGGTGTTATATGCGAGGGTCGCTGTGTCCTCCAGGATGCGCTCAGAAGCATATGGAGGCCGTGGGAGGGCACTGCAGGCCCAGGTATATCTGTGGTTGCAATGCCGAATAAAAGTGAGTGTTGGCTTTGGACAAGCTATTTGTTCAAGGCAGATTTAGGAAAACCTGTCATGGGCTTTTATTTTTTAAACGGACTACAGGAACATAGTGGGGTTGGTTCGTTTCCTCCCCCCACCGGGTTTTCCATGTGGCCTATGGCCACAGGTTATTGTAGGGCTGTGTGCGCACATTCCGGATTTTTCGCGTTTTTTTAGCTGTAAAAATGAAATAAAACCGCGAAAAAAAGAAACAAGTAAGCATCCTATTGATAGAATGCAATCCGCAGTTTTTGAGCATATGTTGCGGTTTTTTTTCCACGATAAAAACGCATCGCGGAAAAAACGCAGCATGTTCATTAATTTTGCGGATTTTTTACGGATTTCCCGCTATTTAATGCATTGGGAAGCTCCAGAAAAAAACACGAAAAATACGCACAAAAAACAAGCAAAAACCGAGAGGAAAACGCGATGAAATCGTGCAAACAACGCATGCGGATTTCCTGTGAAAAAGTCTGGTTGTGTTCAGGAAATTTCTGCAAATAACCCTGACATGTGCACATAGCCTTAAAGCCCCTGAAGCAGAGGGGTTGGGTGTGTCAGTGAGAGTGGAGTTGGGCAGCGAGCAGATCAGTGGGCAAAAGCTCAGCCTGTGTGAGAGTAAGGCCTCTTTCACACTTGCATCGGTACGGGTCCGTCGCTATGCGTTGGGCCGACGTACCGACGCACGTTGTGAAATTTGTGCACGTCGTGGGCAGCGGATGCAATTTTTCAACGCATCCGCTGCCCATTCTGAAGTCCGGGGTGGAGGGGGCAGAGTTTCGGCTGCGCATGCCCGGTAGAAAATGGCGGACGCGATGGACAAAAAAACGTTCACTTGAACGTTTTTTCGTGCCGACGGTCCACCAAAACACGACGGATCCGTTGCACGACGGACGTGACGTGTGGCAATCCGTCGCGATCCGTCGCTAATACAAGTCTATGGGCAAAAAAACGGATCCTGCGAGCGCATTTGCAGGATTCGTTTTTTGCCCAAAACGATGGATTGTGACGCATTGCTAAAAATGCAAGTGTGAAAGTAGCCTAACACAGAGCCCAGCAGAGTGAACTCCTGGCACCCCGCAGTCTGATACGGTGGTGCAGTCGCCCTCGGACGCACTTATGGAAGGTCTCATTTCCCGGCTGCGATCTGGAAGATACCGAGTTCTGTACACTTGTGTGAGGTTTTTTTTTACATTAAACACGTTTTGCTGTGAACTTTCCCTGTGGTCACTGCCTGTGACACTGCACCACTGCACCAACCCCGCTGCACTACATAATATATATATATATATATATATATATATATACATATATATATATATAGGTGCTTCTCACAACATTAGAATATCATCAAAAAGTGAATTTATTTCAGTTCTTCAATACAAAGAGTGAGACTCACATAACCTATAGAGTCATTACACACAGTGATCTATTTCACGTGTTTAGACAATGTTGTCCCAGTCCTTTGTGCGTTTGTGGAGTCTCCAAAGTGGCCTCTTCAGGTACGTCTGCTCTGTTTGCCCCCTATTCTCCGCCACATACGTCCTTCTCTTGTTCTTGTCTAGTTCATCTCCCTCTTTGCTTCTGTCTTCTCTGAGACTCTCTCACAAAGATGGATGCCAAGTCTTCAGTCATCCTTCAGTCTAAAGCCGCCCTCTCAGAGCCGACCTAACTGGTTAATGACCTCCTGTTCTACCAGGACCTGAAGGCAAAGTGCTATTCACAGTAACACATTGCTGCCATCTAACGGCCAAACAATAAATAACATTAATTATGACAGCATAAGAAAACCGTAACAGAGGGGTGTGCGAATCCTCCACCGCCCCCTACAACCCACACCACCTTCATCCCATCTGTTCAACGTGGATGGACTGGAAATGAGGGGTAGAGGCAGGACGAGGAGGAGAAGTTGGACATCCTCCTCTTGGTATGGACAGGGAAGTCTTAGCTGGTGAGAGTCGGCACACATGGCTGAGTTTAGGTTCCGCTGCCGTTCCCGGTGACCCTTGCGTTGTACACATTTTGGCCAACACTAATAACTGGTTGGTCACCCGTCTAGACCCACGCTACAAGGAGAACTTTCCATCTCTCCTTCCTGTGGCGGAGAGGTCCAATAGAATGTTGTGGTACCAGAAGGCTCTAGTTAAAGAATCATTCAAGTCGCGGCCCTTTTTCGTTTTTGCGTTTTCGTTTTTCGCTCCCCTCCTTCCCAGAGCCATAACTTTTTTATTTTTCTGTCAATTTGGCCATGTGAGGGCTTATTTTTTGCGGGACGAGTTGTACTTTTGAATGACATCATTGGTTTTACCATGTCTTGTACTAGAAAACGGGAAAAAAATTCCAAGTGTGGTGAAATTGCAAAAAAAGTGCAATCTCACACTTGTTTTTTGTTTGGCTTTTTTGCTAGGTTAACTAAATGCTAAAACTGACCTGCCATTATGATTCTCTAGGTCATTACGAGTTCATAGACACCAAACATGTCTACGTTCTTTATTATCTAAGTGGTAAAAAAAATTCCAAACTTTGCTAAAAAAAAAAAAAAAATGCGCCATTTTCCGATACCCGTAGTGTTTCAATTTTTCATGATTTGGGGTCAGGTGAGGGCTTATTTTTTGCACGCCGAGCTGATGTTTTTAATAATACCATTTTGCTGCAGATACGTTCTTTTGATCGCCCGTTATTACATTTTGCGTTTTGAATTTTTTTTTCTCGCTACGCTGTTTAGCGATCAGGCTAATGCTTTTTTTTATTGATAGATCGGGTGATTCTGAACGCAGCGATACTAAATATGTGTAGGTTTGATTTTTTTTATTGTTTTTTTTGAATGGGGCAAAAGGGGGGTGATTTAAACTTTTAATTATTTTTTTTATTTTTTAAAACTTTTTTTTTTACTTTTGCCATGCTTCAATAGCCTCCATGGGAGAAGCTGGTACAACTGGATCGGCTCAGCTACATAGCAGCGATCATCAGATCACTGCTATGTAGCTGAATTACAGGCTTGTTTTGAGCGCCGACCACAGAGTGGTGCTCACAGCAGGCCGGCATCAGTAACCATAGAGGTCTCAAGGAGACTTCAGGTTGTCATGCAGAAGCATCGCTGACGATCAAGTGACGGGGTCGGTGATGTGATCATTTCTGGCCCGATGGCCGGAAGCGGCAGTTAAATGCCGCTGTCTGCGTTTGGCAGCGGCATTTAACTAGTTAATAGCGGTGGGTGGATCACGATTCCACCTGCCGCTATTGCGCGCACATGTCAGTTGTACAAAACAGCTGACATGTCGCGACTTTGATGTGGGCTCACCGCCGGAGCCCACATCAAAGGGGGAGACACGACATGCGCAGTACTAGTATGGCACATGTCGTGAAGGGGTTAAAAAAAATTCCCATCTGACATCGTTGGCGGCAGAGGTCAAAGTTTCTTTGCCAACCAAGGAGTATAGACGAAGGAGACACACACCAGATGCAGCAGAGCCAGGGGAACACTATCAAACGTCTAGAACAGTTTCATTAGACATGACATACAAAGCCATCCACAACCTGTGTCCTCCATACATCTGTGACCTCGTCTCCGGGTACTTACCTACACGCAACCTCCGATCCAGGGGCGGACACTGACAGCTTGGGGCCCTTGTGCAAGAAATGTGTCTGGGCCCCCTCCTTTTATGGTGACAAAGATATACATATATATACTGTATATAGGCACACACACACATACTGTACATGTATTGCATAGTGTCCGTTATTATGTATATTGCCGTCCCTTATTATACAGTGACCTCTCTTGTTATGTACAGCACCGTTCCTTACATATTGGATTATATACCCCCCTGTTTTTTATTACATACCGTCCTGTCTTGCTAGCTGTATAATGTAATGGTGGCTGATGGAGGATGGGAAAGCTTCTTTTCTAATGGAGGAGCTGATGGACTGATCTTCTGGTCACCGCCTCCTCCATCAGCAGTCACTTTATATCTAAAAAGGGAGGGGACTATGTAATAAAAGAGGGCGCTGTGAATAAGAAAATTAACAATAATACACTATGTAAGGGACAGCACTGTACATAGCAGCAGAGGAAGCTATATAATAAGGGAGGGCATCATATATAACTAGAGAGGATGGTGCGTAATAAGGGACAGTGTTATATATAATAAAAGAGGAAACTAAGGATGGTGTTATACAGAATTAGTGAGTACACTATATACTAAGGGGCTGTGCTATACATAATAAGTACGTACACTCTATACTAAAGGACTGTGTTAGACATAATAAGCGATAATAATGTCTTCCTACACCTCCTTTTCCTAAGTTCATTATAAGTCCTGCTTCCACCCCCATCATTGCTTATTCCACCACCTCCATAATTTCCTTCTCCCCCACCATCCCCATCATTGCCTTTTCCACCATATCCATCATTTCGTCCTCCCTCACCAT
Source organism: Ranitomeya variabilis (assembly GCF_051348905.1). NCBI lineage: Eukaryota > Metazoa > Chordata > Amphibia > Anura > Dendrobatidae > Ranitomeya > Ranitomeya variabilis. The sequence goes on along the minus strand of NC_135237.1, from coordinate 576,117,399 downwards.
CCCCATCTTTGCCCTTTCCACCACCATCATTGTCCTTTCCACCACGACCATCCTTGCCCATTCCACCACCTCCATCATTTCCTCCCCCTCCACCCCTCAATATTGCCCTTTCCACCACCTCCATCATTGCCTTCTCCCCCTCCACCACCATCATTGTCCTTTCCACCACTATCATCCTATCCCATTCTACCACCTCCATCATTTCCTCCCCCTCCACCCCCATTATTGCCCCTTCCACCACCCCATCATTGCCCATTCCACCACCTCCATCATTTCCTCCTCCCCCTCCCCATCATTGCCCATTCCACCACATCCAACATTTCCTCCTCCCCCACCATCCCCATCATTGCCCTCTCCATCACCCCATCATTGCCTTCTCCCCATCATTGCTCTCTCCTCCCCTTACACAGACACACACAGCACATTCCCCCACAGCTGTACGCATGCACGAACACACACAACACATGTACACACAGACACAGCACCTCATACCTTTCTGCACGCTCTGCTGCAGCATCACCGTCGTCTTCCTCTCTCTGGCACAGCCGGCCGCTGAATGATGACGTCATCCAGAGGCGCTGATGTCTATGTGAGAGGAACCGTCGGCAGGAAGCAGAACAGATCGCTGCAGCTCCGCTGCTTTTTTCTCTTGCAGGCAGTGGAGCTCCAGGGATCTCTCCCTGCCCGCCGCATATAAGAGCAATCTGGCTAGGGGCAAGAAGAAGATTGACCTCTTCTGACAAGCCTACAACCTGCAGTAACCACCGATCCACCAAACCGCTGCACGACCAGCTCTATCCTTACCTACTGTATTCTCACCCATCCCTTGTAGATTATGAGCCCTCGCAGGCAGGGTCCTCTCACCTCCTGTATCCTCACCCATCCCTTGTAGACTGTGAGCCCTCGCAGGCAGGGTCCTCTCTCCTCCTGTATCCTCACCCATCCCTTGCAGACTGTGAGCCCTCGCAGGCAGGGTCCTCTCTCCTCCTGTATCCTCACCCATCCCTTGTAGATTGTGAGCCCTCGCAGGCAGGGTCCTCTCTCCTCCTGTATCCTCACCCATCCCTTGTAGATTGTGAGCCCTCGCGGGCAGGATCCTCTCTCCTCCTGTATCCTCACCCATCCCTTGTAGATTGTGAGCCCTCGCGGGCAGGGTCCTCTCACCTCCTGTATCCTCACCCATCCCTTGTAGACTGTGAGCCCTCGCAGGCAGGGTGCTCTCTCCTCCTGTATCCTCACCCATCCCTTGTAGATTGTGATCCCTCGCAGGCAGGATCCTCTCTCCTCCTGTATCCTCACCCATCCCTTGTAGACTGTGAGCCCTCGCAGGCAGGGTCCTCTCTCCTCCTGTATCCTCACCCATCCCTTGTAGATTGTGAGCCCTCGCGGGCAGGGTCCTCTCACCTCCTGTATCCTCACCCATCCCTTGTAGACTGTGAGCCCTCGCGGGCAGGGTCCTCTCTCCTCCTGTATCCTCACCCATCCCTTGTAGATTGTGAGCCCTCGCAGGCAGGGTGCTCTCTCCTCCTGTATCCTCACCCATCCCTTGTAGATTGTGATCCCTCGCAGGCAGGATCCTCTCTCCTCCTGTATCCTCACCCATCCCTTGTAGATTGTGAGCCCTCGCGGGCAGGGTCCTCTCACCTCCTGTATCCTCACCCATCCCTTGTAGACTGTGAGCCCTCGCAGGCAGGGTGCTCTCTCCTCCTGTATCCTCACCCATCCCTTGTAGATTGTGATCCCTCGCAGGAAGGATCCTCTCTCCTCCTGTATCCTCACCCATCCCTTGTAGACTGTGAGCCCTCGCAGGCAGGGTCCTCTCTCCTCCTGTATCCTCACCCATCCCTTGTAGATTGTGAGCCCTCGCGGGCAGGGTCCTCTCACCTCCTGTATCCTCACCCATCCCTTGTAGACTGTGAGCCCTCGCAGGCAGGGTGCTCTCTCCTCCTGTATCCTCACCCATCCCTTGTAGATTGTGATCCCTCGCAGGCAGGATCCTCTCTCCTCCTGTATCCTCACCCATCCCTTGTAGACTGTGAGCCCTCGCAGGCAGGGTGCTCTCTCCTCCTGTATCCTCACCCATCCCTTGTAGACTGTGATCCCTCGCAGGCAGGATCCTCTCTCCTCCTGTATCCTCACCCATCCCTTGTAGACTGTGAGCCCTCGCAGGCAGGGTCCTCTCACCTCCTGTATCCTCACCCATCCCTTGTAGACTGTGAGCCCTCGCAGGCAGGGTCCTCTCTCCTCCTGTATCCTCACCCATCCCTTGTAGATTGTGAGCCCTCGCAGGCAGGGTCCGCTCTCCTCCTGTATCCTCACCCATCCCTTGTAGATTGTGAGCCCTCGCAGGCAGGATCCTCTCACCTCCTGTATCCTCACCCATCCCTTGTAGACTGTGAGCCCTCGCAGGCAGGGTCCTCTCTCCTCCTGTATCCTCACCCATCCCTTGTAGATTGTGAGCCCTCGCGGGCAGGGTCCTCTCTCCTCCTGTATCCTCACCCATCCCTTGTAGATTGTGAGCCCTCGCAGGCAGGGTGCTCTCTCCTCCTGTATCCTCACCCATCCCTTGTAGATTGTGATCCCTCGCAGGCAGGGTCCTCTCTCCTCCTGTATCCTCACCCATCCCTTGTAGATTGTGAGCCCTCGCAGGCAGGGTCCTCTCTCCTCCTGTATCCTCACCCATCCCTTGTAGATTGTGAGCCCTCGCGGGCAGGGTCCTCTCACCTCCTGTATCCTCACCCATCCCTTGTAGACTGTGAGCCCTCGCAGGCAGGGTGCTCTCTCCTCCTGTATCCTCACCCATCCCTTGTAGATTGTGATCCCTCGCAGGCAGGATCCTCTCTCCTCCTGTATCCTCACCCATCCCTTGTAGACTGTGAGCCCTCGCAGGCAGGGTCCTCTCTCCTCCTGTATCCTCACCCATCCCTTGTAGATTGTGAGCCCTCGCGGGCAGAGTCCTCTCTCCTACTGTACTAGTCGTGACTTGTATTGTTTAAGGTTATTGTACTTGTTTTTATTATGTATACCCCTCCTCACATGTAAAGCACCATGGAATAAATGGCGCTATAACAATAAATAATAATAATATTTAGACCCTCCCATTGCCCAGGTCCTGATGTGCAGAGTACTCTGACAAGGAGGAAAAAGTTTTGAAAGATGCTGAAGGAGTACCTTGCTGAACCTACCAGCATCCTCCGTGATTCCTCTGTTCCTTACAACTATTGGGTTTCCAAGCTCGACACGTGGCATGAACTGTCTCGCTATGCCTTGGTGGTGCAGGACTGTCCTGCTACTAGCATTTTGTCAGAGCGGGATTTTAGTGCCACTGGGGGTATTATAAGTGGTAGGCGCATCTGCCTGTCAACTGAAAATGCTGACAGGCTGACTCTTATCAAAAAGAAGGCTGGATTGACCCAGACTTCTGTACACCACAGGATGACAGCAGCGGAACATAAAATCAAATTCAGTGGGTTTTTTTCTGACCTATTCCCAGGCACGCCTTCTCATCCAAACATGGGTATACGCTTCAGGATTTCATCTTTTTTTGTGTCATCCTCCTCCTTCACCACCATATCAGTACGGGAAAACACTCTAGTCTCACTAAAGATTTTTTAAGGGTGTTTATGATTCCCGTATTAACAATTTTGAGAGGCCTACATGTAAGGAGATTGCTTTCCCTGCTCCTTTCCTGGAACCATGTAGACAGCTGGGTTGTTGGGGGAAGACCATGTGACTCCTGGGGGCAGAGAGGAAGAGAGAGGGGTGTGGTCAGAAAAGAGTGGGAGAGCAGAGCGAGCAGGACAGAGGGGACAGCGCGCCAGAGAGAGAGCAGGCTGCAGCGCCGCGCTCCCCATGAGAGTGCTCCCCGTGAGGGCACTAAGGCTGAGATACTAGCCGTAGTGGAGGCTGGATGTGAGAGTGTGGACTTGGAAGCCTCCATAATCAGAGAAGACGTATCCCCTGACAGTGACCTGAGCGCGCAGCCCCGGTGACCGCAGTGACAAGCCAGGACCCCTGAGTGTGACAAGTAAACTGCTCAGTGTGTGTGTAGCATTGCTGCTGCAGAGAGAGAGACTGTCAGCCTAATAAACAGAGACTCTTAACCCCGGAGTCTCCAGTTCCCAGGAGACAGAGGAGAGACTTCAGGATCTCAAGCGCTGCTGGTGACTGTATCCACGTTGGAATAAGGACCCTCCAGTCAGGACTGCACTGGACTGATAAGATCTTTTTATAGTTAACAACTGTCCTTCAAGTCAGCATTCACAGGTAAAGGTAGAAAGTTAAGGTAAAGGAGAAAAATGGTAATAAGACCAACTTGCATTATTTGATTATGTAATCTATTTGCATAGTTTTTTCTCCTCTATTTTGCAAATCAACAAACTGGCTGGTCTGGACAATGTCTAATCAATATAGCTAGAAAGAAACCTGCCAGCAACCAACCAGAGAGATACACATACATTCGAAAGTCAATCTATAGATAACAGTCTATTCATCCTGGCTTGCTGAAAATAGAAATCTGGTTGATTAAGATAAAATGCTGTGTCCTCACAAAGAGTATTGTAGTGTCTCCCTCTACTTTACAATGCTCTCAGTGTGAAAAAGAAGATAATCTTGTAAGTTATGATACTGTTTAATGGCTAGCAAAAATAATATAAATGATGTTACAAAGCAAGCTTTCTGGACTTCTTAGTTCCCTTCCTCAGGCATGGTATCCATGCCTCACCAAAACAGGCCTGGCAAATAATTAATCAGGCCACAGAATGTTCAGTTCAAACAAATATTTTATTTATAAACAACTAAAATAAAAGTTCATCACTTAACAAATACAATTTTCATAATATACAGAATGCCTCCAATCCAAAAACTGGTTTCATGTGCAGTGCAAATATAAAAACAATAACCCAGTTATGGTACATAATGAGGTAAGTCTAAATAGCTTATTCCTCAGTTATTGTTAACCCAATTAATCGGTGTTATGTCGAATGAGTTGCCTAAGAAAAATAAATGATGCTATATTAAAGTGCCAATGTGCGTAACTATGTAACTGTTTGGGGTTTCTTGCTGGGTCCGTGTGAGTGCACAAGAGGTAACTATGATCTTATGAGTACGCCGCAGTTGCGGTCTGTGTCTGACTATTTGGCTAGTATCGAAGCTTGGGTGCTATTTAGTATTCTATGGTTTTGGCCACATTCATGATGGACTACTGTGGTATATATTACCATACAAGCCTTATAGGCTGTTGGGGCCAAACAGTTACATAGTTACGCACATTGGCACTTTAATGTTAAGTGATGAACTTTTATTTTAGTTGTTTATAAATAAATTATTTGTTTGAACATTCTGTGGCCTGATTAATTATTTGGCAGGCCTCTTTTGGTGTATCATAGTTTTGAATAAATGAGTTCTATGTAAATTCTTGGACTAATATGTATAAATGGTATCCATGCCTGTGGATGGGACCTAAGAAGATGGGACCTTTCTCAAGATAACATCTATTCTATTCCCTCTTAATACTGCTGCTAGCACTATTTAGTGTAGGGATAGGTGCTAGGTATCTTCTGATGGCAATGAGTGTTCATCCTCAGTGGTTGATACCTTGCAACGGCTAACTGAAAAGATGGTAACAAATTGTGGAGCGCCCGCTAGGACCGTGGGATACTCGGGTCGGACAAGTCTTCAGAGGGGTTGTCACTGCAGCAGTGACCAGGTTCGTGGCCCTGGGCGTTCAATAAAAGTCAATTAAAGGGGAAAATAAAGTTTATAGGGGATTTGTTCATGATGCCATCCGTGATACTCGGCAATAGGGAAATGTCCGACACTACAGTTCAGGTCCACTGGGGTAGTTGGTAATGCACACAAATATAGCACAGAAAGAGGATTCAGAGATCCTCCAAAAATTCAGAAAACAGAAAAAGGCAGCGATGTTCACCTGCCCAGGCCTCCAAACAAATGCACTATCAGGATGCAGTGGACCCATGTGGATAAGATGGCGGTGCAGAAATACTGATGAGGCAACTGCTCCCAGCCTACCAAACTAATGGAGGTGGCGGCTGCTTGGCATATTACTGCACATAAAAGTTGGCAATGCAGCAAAGATATTACAGCTCTCCACGGGTAGAGCTAGGCCCCAGGGAAGTTAAAGAGTTAAAGTCAATGATGGTGAATGTTGTAGTGCAGGGCAGGTGATGCAGTAATAATTCAGAGGACACAGCAGGATGCAGTTTCCACACTTTACTCACAGTTCATATATGCAATCCCCAGCCGGGTGCCGTGTCCTCCGAGTCTGTGGTGCAGTCAGCTCTCAGGTAAATTGGGGTACACTTTGCCAGAACCCCCTGCTTATGTTTCTGGCTTCACCCTCCTGCCCTGCACCTTCACACACAGTGTCCTGAGCCAGCAGCCTCAGATCCTGTCGGGTGACGTCCTCTTGATCTCCTTGATCCTATATGGCTGCCTTTTCAGCGAATGTGTGTGGATGTGGCTGTAGCACATACAGATACCACAGCCTCTTGTTTGCTAGCTAAGCCTTGTAGTTCCTCCACTAGTCTAGGGCCAGTCTCCTACTGTGACCTGGTCCCTCCACCCAACTACGGTCAGCATGGATTCGGGCCCCACGGGTCCTCACTACCCGTGCCCGTAGGACCCCTTCTTCCTCTCTCACTCTCTGGAACTTCTCTCTATCTTCCTTGTTCTCTCTCTCTGTACTCTAATGCTGGGTTGAGCTACTCACTCCTCAAGTCCCCAGCTCCAACTGCCTCTGCTTCAATTCTCCTCACCAACTCCTTACAACTCACTAACTCCACCCTCTAGTTTCCATGACAACTCCTCTGTCACTCTCTCCACCCACACCTTCTACCTAGTCCCTCCCTGGAGAGGTCTAATGTAGGGTGCTAGTGTGTGGGTACTGGGCAGTGTCCCCCTCCTTACCCGAGAGTGGAGTACCACACCTCTGGCTGAGGTGCAGTACCTCTGTGGTGACTGGACCCTCAGGGGTGCCACAATTGCAGCTTTCGTGACTACTCAGGTCTCTTCATCAAGCATAGACTAATACAAAGTCTGAAGAATCACATATTTATATGCAGCGCCCCAGAGTCCTGGTCGTTGCAGTACTGATGTTCCGCCGCTAAGGGGGGCTATGGTACGTCTGATGGCACTGAAGGAGTTCACCTGACCAGGTATCACAGACACCAATACACTTCACAGTCTGGCCTCCAGGGGGAGCTAAGGGTGCTATGTATTAGGCCACTCCTCACAATCTGGTAAAACTGGGGGTTAGAGAGGAAGTTAGTGAGAAGCTGACTGGGTTGGAACCAGGCAACATCCTGTGGCAGAGGGTGTTGCAGGGGAAGATTCAGGGGGGTCCCTGTCAGGGGTGGGATCCTGACAGAGGCCTAGCGAACAGAAAGAACGTTACGGGACCGCGCCTGCACTTCATCGCGGCGGTACCCTAAGAAAGGACAAGAAGCGAGGTTTATTGTGCTGAGTGAGAAACGAGATCAACGCAACAAGGAGAAACACCAGTAGGAGTCGTGCTGTAAGACGAGGCAACATCCCACTGAGGCACATAACCGGTGGCCGGAACGCCGAGGAAGTATAGAGCTCCAGGCCAAACTTCAAACCTACGGCAGGACAGTCAGTTATAGGCGGGCTGTCTCACCCAAATCACCTAAGAAGACATAGAGGGCAACAACTGGAGAGGGGCGACACTAGGGTCCAGGAAGAGCTCCGAGCCTACCCGTCATACGGGTGCGTCCTAGCCATATCATCTGGGGGACGAAGAAGAACATCATAATCGAGTTGTGAGGGAACTTCAGAAACAGACACAACAGTTGTGAGGACTATCCCATAAGCACAGCAGGGAAGGACTACAACACACAAGCGCTAGAAGGTAGGCACCGATTTCCACCTGCAAAGGGAACTCTGGAGGTGCCATCGGACCGGCCGGACTCAGGTAGCCCGGTTAACCGTATTCAGGACTGAGGATCCTGAAGCCTTCAGTAAAGAGGTAAAGAGACTGCAACCTGGTGTCCTTGTTATTTACTGCGACCGGCACCACACCACAACAACATCATTCTCAACTTTCACTGGACGCCCCTTAGCAGGGTCACGGGCCGGGCCTAGCCACCGTGACAACCCCAGGACTGAGACACAGAGGCCCGGTACCAGGTACCCCTCGGCCCTGCGGCGGTGGGGGCGCTCCAACTACATAACACAGAACAGAAGTAATGATCCCAGGTACTTTCAGCCATATCACATCTAATGTGGTGTACTTAATTATTCGTACCAATTGTACCAAAAGCCCAGCTGGGGGTCTGTATGTAGGGTAGACAGGGCAAAAGCTTAGAACAAGGATGAACTCTCACTGCCACATAATAAGAGAAAAAAAGAATGGATCTACCTGTGGCCAAACATTTTTATATCCCAGATCCAGCACCATGGACATGAAATTACTTGGCTTAAAACGTAACTTCAAATCTCATAGAGACAGGAGAATCTGGGATTACAAACTGATGACGACCTTTGACACTCTCAGTGCAGGAATGAATATGTCTCATGGATTTATGTCATTCTACTAAGGAATTTGCTCCTCAGACCTTGTGGGGGCATCAGGACCATGGACCAGACCCCAATCAAAGGACAATTAAACTTTCACACTCCTTATCTATGAACTGCTCCAATATTTATGGCCACAACTGTGCATGCCCAGTGGCGTAGGAAGGGGGGGGCGGGCCGCCCCGGGCGGCACAATGCGGGGGGCGGCACAATACGGGGGACGGGTCGCCGGCGGCGCAGAATTTACCTGTTCGCATCTCGGCTTCAGAAAAATGGCCACCGCGATCTCCATCTGCGCATGCGCGGCATCCCGCGGCCATTTTCCTGAAGCCCCGGGCAGTCCACCTGCGCACGCGCGGCCTCAGGAAGATGGCCGCCCCCACCGATAACCAGAGAGAGCAGGATCGCGGTCAGGTAAGCAGAACTTTTTTTTTTTTTTTTTTTTATTGAGAGCGGCGATCGGGGGGGCCCAGGGCAGAAAGCTGGACGCAGGGGGTCAGAAAGCTGGACGCAGGGGGTCAGAAAGCTGGATGCAGGGGGGCAGAAAGCTGGACGCAGGGGGGCAGAAAGCTGGACGCAGGGGGGCAGAAAGCTGGACGCAGGGGGGCAGAAAGCTGGACACAGGGGGGCAGAATGCTGGACGCAGGGGGGCAGAAAGCTGGACACAGGGGGGCAGAAAGCTGGACACAGGGGGGCAGAAAGCTGGACACAGGGGGGCAGAAAGCTGGACACAGGGGGGCAGAAAGCTGGACACAGGGGGGCAGAAAGCTGGACACAGGGGGGCAGAAAGATGGACACGGGGGCAGAAAGCTGGACACAGGGGGGCAGAAAGCTGGACACAGGGGGGCAGAAAGCTGGACACAGGGGGGCAGAAAGCTGGACACAGGGGGGCAGAAAGATGGACACGGGGGCAGAAAGCTGGACACAGGGGGGCAGAAAGCTGGACACAGGGGGGCAGAAAGCTGGACACAGGGGGGCAGAAAGCTGGACACAGGGGGGCAGAATGCTGGACACAGGGGGGCAGAAAGCTGGACACAGGGGGGCAGAAAGCTGGACACAGGGGGGCAGAAAGCTGGACACAGGGGGGCAGATTGCTGGACACAGGGGGGCAGATTGCTGGACACAGGGGGACAGATTGCTGGACACAGGGGCAGATTGCTGGACACAGGGGCAGAATGGAGAAACGGGGCATGATTGGAGACACTGGAGGCAGGATTGGAGACAGATGGGGCAGGATCATGGGGCAGGATGGATATGATGGAGACAGATGGGGCAGGATGGGAAGATCATATGGGGCAGGATGGATACTCATTAGGGCAGGATGGGAGAACATATGGCTGACGCCAGGAATGAGACACACAGGGGCCAGGATGGCGAATATTATTACCATAGGGGCTAATTAAGGGATATTATTACTGCAGTGATGTATTTATTTTATTTTTTGAGTACACTGTTTTAAATGGAGGGGCGGTCCTATTACTGTGTACAGTGACACTATGTCGCCTTCTTCATGTGGTGTAATGTAAAAGTTGGGAAAATTAAGTAATGTGTTCTGCAAGTGGAACTCGAGATAACTGTGTTATTTCCTGCAGAGACGAGTCCTGGCTGGATGAAGTGATGGCGGTCTGTGCGGGATGAATAATGAAGGACTTCACCTAGAGACGTCACTGGTGAGTCAGTGTGTTACCTATACATTGACACTATACACTGTATACTATATACAGAGGTCCTGTGTACAATGTCACCAGTGATCACTGTATTACCTATACACTATATACAGAGCTCCTGTGTATAATGTCACTGGTGATCACTGTATTACCTGTACACAGACACTGCATACTAAGTACAGATCTCCTGTGAATACTGGCACTTATGGTGTTAGTATTGTGTTTTTTTATTATTGATCAGTACTATAGTATTCAGTCACTATGTGGTGGTAATATGTGGTCTGGTCATGTTGTTTTGGTATTTGTTCCTTGTATTTGATATTATTCGATCACTGTGGTGGTAATATGTCATCTGGTCATGGTGTGGCGGTATTTGTGCCTTGTAGATAGTATTATAGAGGGGGGGGGGGCGCCAAACTCGGGAACAGCCCCGGGTGGCCAAAGCTCTAGCTAAGCCTCTGTGCATGCCTCTCCTATAATGACAGCTCTGCTTCACGTCACTTGTCTTATCTATTGCATTATTTCTGTGCTGTGTTGTGTATAAATATGTGAACATGTTGCAGCATGCAGTGACAGGAGGCAGAGCAAGGGTTAACAATTTTAATTAACAATGGAATATTCCTCGCAGGAAGATAAATGGTTAACAGGAGGGTAGACTGTTCATAATGTAGATAGTATGCAGGGTTAAAGAACAGTAGAAAAGGTATTAACAGTTCTTGTTTTGTCAACTTATCCTGTCAGTTGTTTCTTAGGACGTGGCGGATCACAGAGCAGGTGATGGCGCCCACAACGTCTGATGAGGTCCTGAAGGCAGAGATGATCCGTGTTCTGGCGGAAGCAGTTGGTCTCCGGTACCTTCCGCTGAGCCCCTAGTCCATATACTGATATGGCCGGGTGTCATGGTTCTCAATGGCAAGAGACCGTAGTAAAGCATACAAAGGACTAGCTCTTGGAAGATGGGAACTCGAGCTGACTGTGAGCTAAACCTACCGCACAACTAACAGTGGCCGGGTAGCGTGCCTACGTTTTATCCCTAGACGCCCAGCGCCAGCCGGAGAACTGACTGACCCTAGCAGAGGAAAATACAGACCTGGCTTACCTCTAGAGAAATTTTCCCCAAAAGGCAGACAGTAGCCCCCACATATAATGTCGGTGATTTTAGAGGAAATTGACATACGAAGTATGAAGATAGGTTTAGCAAATTGAGGTCCGCTTACTAGATAGTAGGAAGACAGAAAAGGGAACTACACAGTCAGCTGAAAACCCTTTCAAAACACCATCCTGAAATTACTTTAAGACTCTAATATCAACTCATGACACCAGAGTGGCAATTTCAGCTCACAAGAGCTTCCAGCCTCAGAAATATTCAAACACAGAGAACTGGAACAAAAATGCAAAACAAACTTAGGACTACAAGTCCAACTTAGCTGATAGTAGTCTAGGAGCAGGAACATGCAACAGAAAGGCTTCTGGTAACATTGTTGGCCGGCATAGAAATGACTGAGGAGCAAGGCTAAATAGACAACTCCCACATCCTGATGGAAACAGGTGAACAGAGGCGATGAAGCACACAAGTTCAGTACCACCAGTGACCACCGGGGAAGCCCAGAAACCAAATTCACAACAGTACCCCCCCCTCAAGGAGGGGGCACCGAACCCTCACCAGAACCACCAGGGCGATCAGGATGAGCCCTATGAAAGGCACGGACCAAATCGGAGGCATGAACATCAGAGGCAGTCACCCAAGAATTATCCTCCTGACCGTAGCCCTTCCACTTGACCAGATACTGAAGTCTCCGTCTGGAAACACGGGAGTCCAAGATCTTCTCGACAACGTACTCCAACTCACCCTCAACCAACACCGGAGCAGGAGGCTCAACGGAAGGCACAACCGGTACCTCATACCTGCGCAACAATGACCGATGGAAGACATTATGAATAGAAAAAGATGCAGGAAGGTCCAAACGAAAAGACACAGGGTTAAGAATCTCCAATATCTTGTACGGGCCGATGAACCGAGGCTTAAACTTAGGAGAAGAAACCTTCATAGGGACAAAACGAGAAGACAACCACACCAAGTCCCCAACACAAAGACGAGGACCAACACGACGACGGCGGTTGGCAAAATGCTGAGTCTTCTCCTGGGACAACTTCAAATTGTCCACCACATGCCCCCAAATCTGATGCAACCTCTCCACCACAGCATCCACTCCAGGACAATCCGAAGACCACCTGACCGGAAGAGAAACGAGGATGAAACCCCGAATTACAGAAGAAAGGAGAAACCAAGGTGGCAGAACTAGCCCGATTATTGAGGGCAAACTCCGCCAAGGGCAAAAAGGCAACCCAATCATCCTGATCCGCAGACACAAAACACCTCAAATAAGTCTCCAAGGTCTGATTAGTTCGCTCGGTCTGGCCATTAGTCTGAGGATGGAAAGCAGACGAAAAAGACAAATCAATGCCCATCCTAGCACAGAACGCTCGCCAAAATCTAGACACGAATTGGGTTCCCCTGTCAGACACGATATTCTCCGGAATACCATGCAAGCGAACCACATTTTGAAAAAACAGAGGAACCAGCTCGGATGAGGAAGGCAATTTAGGCAAGGGGACCAAATGGACCATCTTAGAGAAACGGTCACACACCACCCAGATGACAGACATCTTCTGAGAAACAGGGAGATCAGAAATAAAATCCATGGAGATGTGAGTCCAAGGCCTCTTCGGAATAGGCAAAGATAACAACAATCCACTAGCCCGAGAACAACAAGGCTTGGCCCGAGCACAAACATCACAAGACTGCACAAAACCTCGCACATCTCGCGACAGGGAAGGCCACCAGAAGGACCTAGCCACCAAATCCCTGGTACCAAAGATTCCAGGATGACCAGCTAACGCAGAAGAATGGACCTCCGAGATGACTCTAGTGGTCCAATCATCAGGAACAAACATTCTACCAGGCGGGCAACGATCAGGTCTATCCGCCTGAAACTCCTGCAAGACCCGTCGCAAGTCTGGGGAAACAGCAGATAATATCACTCCATCCTTAAGGATACCTGTAGGTTCAGAATTACCAGGGGAATCAGGCTCAAAACTCCTAGAAAGGGCATCCGCCTTCACATTTTTAGAACCCGGTAGGTAAGAAACCACAAAATTAAACCGAGAGAAAAATAACGACCAGCGCGCCTGTCTAGGATTCAGGCGCCTGGCAGACTCAAGATAAATCAAATTCTTGTGGTCGGTCAATACCACCACCTGATGTCTAGCCCCCTCAAGCCAATGACGCCACTCCTCAAAAGCCCACTTCATAGCCAAGAGCTCCCGATTACCAATATCATAATTTCGCTCAGCGGGCGAAAATTTACGAGAAAAGAACGCGCAAGGTCTCATCACGGAGCAGTCGGAACTTTTCTGCGACAAAACCGCCCCAGCTCCGATTTCTGAAGCGTCGACCTCAACCTGAAAAGGAAGAGTAACATCAGGCTGACGCAATACAGGGGCGGAAGAAAAGCGGCGCTTAAGCTCCCGAAAGGCCTCCACAGCAGCAGGGGACCAATCAGCAACATCAGCACCCTTTTTGGTCAAATCAGTCAAAGGTTTAGCAACATCAGAAAAACCAGTTATAAATCGACGATAAAAATTAGCAAAGCCCAAAAACTTCTGAAGGCTCTTAAGAGAAGAGGGTTGCGTCCAATCACAAATAGCCTGAACCTTGACAGGGTCCATCTCAATGGAAGAGGGGGAAAAAATGTACCCCAAAAACGAAATCTTTTGAACCCCAAAAACGCACTTAGAACCCTTTACACACAAGGAATTAGAGCGCAAAACCTGAAAAACCCTCCTGACCTGCTGGACATGAGAGTCCCAGTCGTCCGAAAAAATCAAAATATCATCCAGATACACAATCATAAATTTATCCAAATATTCACGGAAAATGTCATGCATAAAAGACTGAAAGACTGAAGGGGCATTTGAAAGACCAAAAGGCATTACTAAATACTCAAAATGGCCCTCAGGCGTATTAAATGCGGTTTTCCACTCATCCCCCTGCTTAATTCGCACTAAATTATACGCCCCACGAAGATCAATCTTAGAGAACCACTTGGCCCCCTTTATTCGAGCAAACAAATCAGTAAGCAGTGGCAAAGGATACTGATATTTAACCGTGATTTTATTTAAAAGCCGATAATCAATACACGGCCTCAAAGAGCCATCTTTTTTAGATACAAAGAAAAAACCGGCTCCTAAGGGAGATGACGAAGGACGAATATGTCCCTTTTCCAAGGACTCCTTAATATATTCCCGCATAGCAGCATGTTCAGGCACAGATAGATTAAATAAACGACCCTTTGGAAACTTACTGCCCGGAATCAGATCTATTGTACAATCGCAATCTCTGTGCGGAGGTAGTGAACCAAGTTTAGGCTCCTCAAAAACGTCACGATAATCAGATAAAAATTCCGGAATCTCAGAGGGAATAGATGACGAAATGGAAACCAAAGGTACGTCCCCATGAGCCCCCTGACATCCCCAGCTTAACACAGACATTGCTTTCCAGTCGAGGACTGGGTTATGAGATTGCAGCCATGGCAATCCAAGCACCAACACATCATGTAGATTATACAACACAAGGAAGCGAATAATCTCCTGGTGATCCGGATTAATACGCATAGTTACTTGTGTCCAGTATTGTGGTTTATTACTAGCCAATGGCGTGGAGTCAATACCCTTCAGAGGTATAGGAACTTCCAGAGGCTCTAAATCAAACCCACAGCGTTTGGCAAAGGACCAATCCATAAGACTCAAAGCGGCGCCAGAGTCGACATAGGCGTCCGCGGTAATAGACGATAAAGAGCAAATCAGGGTCACAGATAGAATAAACTTGGACTGTAAAGTACCAATTGAAACAGACTTATCAACCTTCTTAGTACGTTTAGAGCATGCTGATATAACATGAGTAGAATCGCCACAATAGAAGCATAACCCATTTTTTCGCCTAAAATTCTGTCGTTCGCTTCTGGACAGAATTCTATCACATTGCATAATCTCTGGCGCCTTCTCAGTAGACACCGCCAAATGGTGCACAGGTTTGCGCTCCCGCAAACGCCGATCAATCTGAATAGCCATTGTCATGGACTCATTCAGACCTGCAGGCACAGGGAACCCCACCATAACATCTTTAATGGCATCAGAGAGACCCTCTCTGAAATTCGCCGCCAGGGCGCACTCATTCCACTGAGTAAGCACAGACCACTTACGAAATTTTTGGCAGTATATTTCAGCCTCATCTTGCCCTTGAGACAGGGCCATCAAGGCTTTTTCAGCCTGAATCTCTAAATGAGGTTCCTCATAAAGCAACCCCAAAGCCAGGAAAAACGCATCCACATTGAGCAACGCAGGATCCCCTGGTGCCAAAGCAAATGCCCAATCCTGAGGGTCGCCCCGGAGCAAGGAAATTACAATCCTGACCTGCTGTGCAGGATCTCCAGCGGAGCGAGATCTCAGAGACAAAAATAATTTACAATTATGTTTGAAATTCTGGAAGCGAGATCTATCCCCGGAGAAAAATTCAGGCAAAGGTACTCTAGGTTCAGATATAGGAGCATGAATTACAAAATCCTGTAAACTTTGAACCTTCATAGCGAGATTATTCAAACCTGTAGCTAAACTCTGAGGATCCATTTTCATCAGGTGAAATCAGAACCATTCAAGGATTAGAAGGAGAGAGAGACGAAGGCTGCAGTAAGCAGAGATGCTAGTGAATCAACTAATGAGCAAACTCAGGAAAAAAAAAAAAAAAATTCTCTGCAGACTTCTTTTCTCTCCTTTCTTCTGCCAATTATTTTAACCCCTGGGCCGGCCAAACTGTCATGGTTCTCAATGGCAAGAGACCGTAGTAAAGCATACAAAGGACTAGCTCTTGGAAGATGGGAACTCGAGCTGACTGTGAGCTAAACCTACCGCACAACTAACAGTGGCCGGGTAGCGTGCCTACGTTTTATCCCTAGACGCCCAGCGCCAGCCGGAGAACTGACTGACCCTAGCAGAGGAAAATACAGACCTGGCTTACCTCTAGAGAAATTTTCCCCAAAAGGCAGACAGTAGCCCCCACATATAATGTCGGTGATTTTAGAGGAAATTGACATACGAAGTATGAAGATAGGTTTAGCAAATTGAGGTCCGCTTACTAGATAGTAGGAAGACAGAAAAGGGAACTACACAGTCAGCTGAAAACCCTTTCAAAACACCATCCTGAAATTACTTTAAGACTCTAATATCAACTCATGACACCAGAGTGGCAATTTCAGCTCACAAGAGCTTCCAGCCTCAGAAATATTCAAACACAGAGAACTGGAACAAAAATGCAAAACAAACTTAGGACTACAAGTCCAACTTAGCTGATAGTAGTCTAGGAGCAGGAACATGCAACAGAAAGGCTTCTGGTAACATTGTTGGCCGGCATAGAAATGACTGAGGAGCAAGGCTAAATAGACAACTCCCACATCCTGATGGAAACAGGTGAACAGAGGCGATGAAGCACACAAGTTCAGTACCACCAGTGACCACCGGGGAAGCCCAGAAACCAAATTCACAACAGCCGGGGAAGTGTGGGCCACTGCACGGTCTGAGCTCACCGTAGTCCGGCAGATATACACTGGGGAATCGGGGCGCAGATGACGGACCTGCACCCGGTCTCTGTTCGGCGACGCGCACACAGTATTCACGGGCATCTCGCTTCCAGGCACACAGCATGCCTCTCCTCACAGTCTCTGTCAGCGGTGATGGCGATGTTCGGGCCTACACTGTACTGATACTCGTGGGCCGGAGCACCCACTTCTCCCTGCTGTGCACTACCTGTTCTCGCCAAATCTGCCTGTTTCCGAGCGCGCTGGGGCTGTGTACCCTAGGCCACACCCCCTGCTTCCGCCTGCAAGGATTGGGCCGGTCCCTTAAGCTTTCCCACGGACAACAGAGGAGACAGCCCAGACAGTTCCAGAACCGACACAGAACAGGTATCCGCGGCACGGTCCCTCTTCTTACAAATTTGTGATTCTTCAGATTTTTTGTTAGTCTCTACCTGATGAAGAGACCGGAGTAGTCTGGAAAGCTGCAATTTGTTACCATCTTTTCAGTTAGCCATTAAAAGGTATCAGCCACTGAGAACTCTCAATTCTAAATATTTTTCTATCTACTGGCTAACACGGTACCAAGATATATATCTTTCCTGTATCTTTCTGGTCACACACATCCCTTCCACAGGCCATAACTTGATTGCTTTTTTTCTCATTGACTGACTCATTTATCTTACAGTGATCTGTAATCAAAAATTTATCGATAAAGTATTATGGGCGCCACATAGTCCTCTATACAGTATATGGGCACCACATAGTCCGCTATACAGTATATGGGCACTACATAGTCCTCTATACAGTATATGGGCACCACATAGTCCGCTATACAGTATATGGGCACTACATAGTCCTCTATACAGTATATGGGCACCACATAGTCCGCTATACAGTATATGGGCACCACATAGTCCTCTATACAGTATATGGGCACCACATAGTCCTCTATACAGTATATGGGCACCACATAGTCCTCTATACAGTATATGGGCACCACATAGTCCTCTATACAGTATATGGGCACCACATAGTCCTCTATACAGTATATGGGCACCACATAGTCCTCTATACAGTATATGGGCACCACATAGTCCTCTATACAGTATATGGGCACCACATAGTCCTCTATACAGTATATGGGCACCACATAGTCCTCTATACAGTATATGGGCACCACATAGTCCTCTATACAGTATATGGGCACCACATAGTCCACTATACAGTATATGGGCACCACATAGTCCTCTATACAGTATATGGGCACCACATAGTCCTCTATACAGTATATGGGCACCACATAGTCCACTATACAGTATATGGGCACCACATAGTCCTCTATACAGTATATGGGCACCACATAGTCCTCTATACAGTATATGGGCACCACATAGTCCTCTATACAGTATATGGGCACCACATAGTCCTCTATACAGTATATGGGCACCACATAGTCCTCTATACAGTATATGGGCACCACATAGTCCTCTATACAGTATATGGGCACCACATAGTCTTCTATACAGTATATGGGCACCACATAGTCCTCTATACAGTATATGGGCACCACATAGTCCTCTATACAGTATATTGGCACCACATAGTCCTCTATACAGTATATGGGCACCACATAGTCCGCTATACAGTATATGGGCACCACATAGACCTCTATACAGTATATGGGCACCACATAGTCCGCTATACAGTATATGGGCACCACATAGTCCGCTATACAGTATATGGGCACCACATAGTCCGCTATACAGTATAAAAGCACCACATAAACCTCCAAGTAACACAAATTGAGGAGGCACCACAGGAAAATCTTGATGGGATCCAACCTCGGCCTATAATAATAGAAACACCAACTAATCCAAGAAAAAGATATAGGCCATAAAGAGGGGATCAGCACAAGGCATTAGATACAAAAGGACACACAAAAAACATTAAAAACATTAAAATAGTCACACGTGACATACCAAGACGTAACATAAGCTCATGATAACGCTTTGAACCTTAAACCAGACTTCAAATATGTGCAAATATATACAAAGGCGAATAAACAGCATACCATCACTGATACTTGGCTGTTCCCCCACACAATAGAAATACATAATGACCCTCACTGGAACAGACCCACCTAGCTCGAGTGCGGAAACAACAGGCAGCTTACCAGATACAAGCTCCAGGCCAGAGCTCCTCAAAATTAGGACCCAATACAGAAAAAAGCTTGAGTGGGAAGTTACATAAAGTGTAAGAAAAACGTTTAGGTCTGAGCGATTGCTAAGGGGGTGCCCATGAGGAATATTGCTAAGGGGGTGCCCATGAGGAATATTGCTAAGGGGGTGCCCATGAGGAATATTGCTAAGGGGGTGCCCATGAGGAATATTGCTAAGGGGGTGCCCATGAGGAATATTGCTAAGGGGGTGCCCATGGATAATATCTTGGAGCAGCCATGACGCCAGTATATTCAGCACACATGGAGTCAGGTAGGGCAGGAAGAACCCAACGCGTGTCACCACTCACGGTGGCTTCGTCGGGGGTAATCACTGCTTACGTCCAGTATCCATGGAGCTCGCCATACTGGAAGTATCTATTCAGCATGTAATAGCAGTGTACGAGGCGGTACCATTGAGGATCACACACAGCGCATGCGCCGGTAACCATTATACCGGAAACACGTCAGCCCAATCACTAGAGCTAGCTTGCTAAGGCAACACAGGCACAAAAAGTCGCGAATGCACTGGTATGCATAATATCGGGAACGTGTCCGTCCAGTCACAGTAACTCGGTTGCTAAGGCGACGTAAACTCACAATTGTAGCGCATGCGTTGAAATCAACAAAATAATGGTATAAAAGGAAAAACTTCTAGTAGCGCCTGCGTTAGTATCCATAAAGCCCACATTTTACCGGCATTGACTTGAAAGCAACATATCAGCAATGTACAAAGCAGTGCCATTAAGGATCACGCACGGCGCATGTGCTGGTATCCACTATACCGGGAGCACGTCAGCCCAATCACTGAGGCCAAGTTGCTAGGGCGACGCAAACACAGAGCGTCGCGCATGCGTAGATGTGCATAATACCGAGAGCACGTCAGCCTAGTCACTAAAGCCCGGTTGCTAAGGCGATGTAAACTCACCGTTATAGCGCATGCGCTAGAGTAAACAGAATAATGAGCCTATAAAGGTATAACATAGCGCCTGCATTAGTGCCCATAAACCCTCCATCCTACCGACATTGCCGCTGAAGCGAGATTGCTAAAAAAAAGTCTCACAAGCTAAAACCAATAAGAATATGACGTGAAAAATAGAACTTCCAAAGGTGAAAAATAGCGCATGCGTTATTACCCCCGATACCTGAATCTGACCGGCATTGTCCCTGAAGTTGAATTGCCAAGATGACGCAAATGCATAATCCTGGCACCTCAGTAGCTAGGACTGTGTAACACCAAACTAAGCCTAAGGGTCATCTCAGTCCAGATGGCACGGGAGCCCGGAGAGCAAGCGCGCAGGCACACGAGCACCCGCGATGGTGTATAACAAAGACACAACCGGTGTCAAATGGTCATCAGGATGCAAGAGACAACACTAGAAGTGGTATAATCTGTCATGAGGTGCAACCATGCCCAACAAACCCTTACTATCAGTGACTGGGTCCAGCACTCTCCCATCAGGCCCGTCCGCTACCGATCGACACCATAGTCAGGACCAATATGCAAAAAGGCCTAGCCCATTGCGTAACGCTAGTTGGGGGGGAATTAGTGCGCTAAATAGTACACAGCACCTGCAAAGAGGTTTCTGATGACCTGGGGCCAAAGGTGATATGTACAAGAAACCCTTAGTTTGATCAACATGTGGCCTAGCACAGTGTAAGGACAAGTACACAAAGAAACGCTGTATACAGGGGCACAAGTCAAACCTTGAGTGTATCCATGTATCCAAGTGTTTAGATATCAGACACATCAGTATCACTGATTTATTACATGATACACTATACCCCCAATAACCGCTAAAAATTACACTTAGCTGGGACCGGAAAGAGCTAGAACAATGCAGCACCGAAAATGATATGCTGTTAATTGATTTATTAAATATCCCTTATTTGTGATATAATCAAATAAGCATTTACGGCCACAAACTTCAACGTATTCAATATATTAGATAGTAGTCGTAGGTAGCCGTAATATAAAGTGCTAGTATGCTGTTTATAAAAGCACGCATAGAGGAAGCGATGTCATGAGCTATACCCCCAGCTACAGTGCAAACACTGATTAGTTGGCACCACATAAACCTCCATACAGGATTATAGGCACCATATAGTCATCCATACAGTATTATCGGCACTACAGTCATCCACACAGTATAATGAGCCCCATATATTCCTCCACACAGTATAATGGGCCCCATATATTCCTCCACACAGTATAATGGGCCCCATATATTCCTCCACACAGTATAATGGGCCCCATATATTCCTCCACACAGTATAATGAGCCCCATATATTTCTCCATACAGTATAATGGGCCCATATATTCCTCCACACAGTATAATGGGCCCCATATATTCCTCCACACAGTATAATGGGCCCCATATATTTCTCCATACAGTATAATGGGCCCCATATATTTCTCCATACAGTATAATGGGCCCCATATATTCCTCCACACAGTATAATGGGCCCCATATATTTCTCCATACAGTATAATGGGCCCCATATATTTCTCCACACAGTATAATGGGCCCCATATATTCCTCCACACAGTATAATGGGCCCCATATATTTCTCCATACAGTATAATGGGCCCCATATATTTCTCCATACAGTATAATGGGCCCCATATATTCCTCCACACAGTATAATGGGCCCCATATATTCCTCCACACAGTATAATGGGCCCCATATATTCCTCCACACAGTATAATGGGCCCCATATATTTCTCCATACAGTATAATGGGCCCCATATATTTCTCCACACAGTATAATGGGCCCCATATATTTCTCCATATAGTATAATTGGCCCCATTTATTGCTCCATTCAGTATAATGGGCCCCATATATTGTTCCAAACAGTATAATGATGTCACGCACAGTGTAGGCAAGACTATGTGCATGTGCATGCATATGGGTCCTAGAGTCAGAAGGACCAGGAAGAAGTCTGCACAGCAAACTACTGAGACCTTCTGCAGTCAGATGCTGTGCTATGGTCTGCATCCTCTGACACACCCATGACAATTGAGCCCCATACATTGCTCCATTTAGAATAACGGGTCCCATATAATGCTGCATACAGAATAATAACCTTCATTCTGGACTCCTTTCTGACATAATGACCCCTATCCTGGTATAATGACTCCTATTCTTATATAATGACCCCTATCCTGGTATAATGACTCCTATTCTTATATAATGACCCCTATCCTGGTCCCCTTCCTTGTATAATGACCCCCATTCTGGTATAATGACTCCCATCCTAGGCCCCTTCCTTGTATAATGACCCCCATACTGGGCTCGTTCCTTGTATAATGACCCCCATACTTGGCCCCTTCCTTGTATAATGACCCCCATACTGGGCTCGTTCCTTGTATAATGACCCCCATACTTGGCCCCTTCCTTGTATAATGACCCCCATACTGGGCTCGTTCCTTGTATAATGACCCCCATACTTGGCCCCTTCCTTGTATAATGACCCCCATCCTAGGCCCCTTCCTTGTATAATGACCCCCATACTGGGCCCCTTCCTTGTATATTGATCCCCATACTTGGCCCCTTCCTTGTATAATGACCCCCATACTGGGCTCGTTCCTTGTATAATGACCCCCATACTGGGCTCGTTCCTTGTATAATGACCCCCATACTTGGCCCCTTCCTTGTATAATGACCCATCCTGGTATAATAACCTCCATCCTGGGCCCCTTCCTTGTATATTGACCCCCATACTTGGCCCCTTCCTTGTATAATGACCTCCATACTGGGCTCGTTCCTTGCGTAATGTAAATTCTATTTTCCAAAACAAAAAAAGAAATGATGTTCTTACCTTCCCACAATGGCGCTTCTGCAGCTGACCTTAGTGTGGCGGCACGGTCAGAGCCCGAGGTCCCTGCCATGTCAGCAGCGTCTATTCCAGCGTAGAGAGCGGAGGCCTCTGTGCATCCTCGGACTCACATCCAGCTGCAGTAGGCCCCGGCATTGTCGGCTCCTCCATCATGGGCCTGGTTCAATCACAGCCTCTAGTCTACGGCCTCGATCGCTACTCCTCTGGGCAGGAGGATATAATACACAAATACGATTCTTCCTGAGAAAAAGGGAACGGTATTTTATCCTGTGTGCCATCATCATAAAAATACAAGAGCGGAAACGTCAATATTAGTGCAAGGAGGAAACACAAAGTACAAAGATAACAATAAAGCTACGGACTCCGCCATAAAACGTTTATCTTCCAAAACTAGTTTCCATCGGAGAGATACCTATCGGCATGGGCACTTAGTATCCTTACAAATCGATACTTCATACACAGCCTAATGCCGGACGACCTCCGCTGGGCACTGACTACTACAAGGCGGCGCTGATGAGAGTAGTCATCGGGAGACCATAGAATGGATGAGCAATGGAGAGTCCAACACAGCAGAAGATCTCATCACTCTCTCCATGTATGACTAATCCTTCCACTTTAGAAATGCTGCTCTGCTGTTCAATAGGATTATAAGGGATCTTCTGGGAACAACCATTCATATAGTGAGTGGCGTAACTAGAGTGCCAGGGGCCCAGTGCATAGTTTGGAGCTGGGCCCGCACTTCCATGTTGGTCAGATGTAAGGGCCTTTGTAGCGTTCTACATCCTATCAAGACATATGTGTAATAATGTCCCCATAAAGACACCTTCCTGTAATAGTGTCCCCATAATGGCACCTTCCTGTAATAGTGTCCCCATAAAGACACCTTCCTGTAATAGTGTCCCCATAAAGACACCTTCCTGTAATAGTGTCCCCATAATGGCACCTTCCTGTAATAGTGTCCCCTGTCATGATCTCTGCAGGCAGAGATCATAGCAAGCCTATAGAGGGACAAGCTCTCGGAAGATGGAACTATACTGACCATGAACTAAGCCTGCCGCGCAACTAGAAATAGCCAGGTAGCATTTCCTATTTATCGCTAGATGCCCAGCTCTGGCCTAAGACCTAAATAGCTAGCAGAGGGAAATATAAGACCTGGCTCACCTCTAGAGAAATATTCCAAAGAAGACAGTAGCCCCCCACATATAATGACGGTGAGTTCAGATGAAACAACAAACGCAGCAGGAAAATAGTCTTAGCAAATTTGAGGTCCGCTTACTAGATAGCAGAAGACAGATAGTATACTTTCATGGTCAGCAGAAAAACACTAACAAAACACCATCCAGAGATTACCTTAAACTCTGGCATTAACTCATAACGCCAGAGTAGCAATCCCTGATCAACGAGAGCTTTCCAGACACAGTAACAAAACTTCAGCTGTGAACTGGAACAAATAGGCAAAACGAAACATGGACAAAAGTCCAACTTATCTAGTAGTTGTCTAGAAGCAGGAACAAGCACTGAGAGGCATCAGAGAACATTGTTGACCGGCAAGAAACCACCAGAGAAATGAGCTTAAATAGCGACACCCACTACCGATGGAACCAGGTGAAACAGGAAAGAGGATGACAAGTCCAATTCCACAAGCGGCCACCGGGGGAGCCCAGAATCCAAATTCACAACAGTACCCCCCCCTCAAGGAGGGGGCACCGAACCCTCACCAGATCCACCAGGGCGACCAGGATGAGCCCTATGGAAGGCACGAACAAGATCAGAAGCATGAACATCAGATGCATTGACCCAAGAATTATCCTCCTGGCCATAACCCTTCCAGTTGACCAGATACTGGAGTCTCCGTCTGGAAACACGAGAGTCCAAAATTTTCTCCACAACGTACTCCAACTCACCCTCAACCAACACCGGAGCAGGAGGCTCAACTGAAGGTACAACAGGTACCTCATACCTGCGCAATAACGACCGATGAAAAACGTTATGAATGGAAAAGGACGCAGGGAGGTCCAAACGGAAAGAAACAGGATTAAGAATCTCCAATATTCTATAAGGGCCGATGAACCGAGGTTTAAACTTAGGAGAAGAGACCCTCATAGGGACAAAACGAGAAGACAACCACACCAAATCTCCAACACAAAGCCGAGAACCAACACGACGATGACGGTTGGCAAAACGCTGAGTCTTCTCCTGGGACAACTTCAAATTGTCCATAACCTGCCCCCAGATGTGATGCAATCTCTCCACCACCGCATCCACTCCAGGACAATCCGAGGATTCCACCTGACCGGAGGAAAATCGAGGGTGAAACCCCGAATTACAGAAAAACGGGGACACCAAGGTGGAAGAGCTGGCCCGATTATTGAGGGCGAACTCTGCCAATGGCAAAAAAGCAACCCAATCATCCTGGTCAGCAGAGACAAAACACCTCAGATATGTCTCCAGGGTCTGATTAGTCCGCTCGGTCTGGCCATTAGTCTGAGGGTGAAAAGCAGATGAAAAAGACAAATCCATGCCCATCCTAACACAATCCATTCTTCCGTCTAAAATTCTGTCGCTCACTCCTGGACAGAATTCTATCACACTGCATACTTTCTGGCGTCTTTTCCATAGACACCGCCAGATGGTGCACCGGTATCTGACCCGAGAATTCCTTTGCCGGAGTTCTTCACAGGGAATAGAAATGAGCTTAAATAGCGACACCCACTACCGATGGAACCAGGTGAAACAGGAAAGAGGATGACAAGTCCAATTCCACAAGCGGCCACCGGGGGAGCCCAGAATCCAAATTCACAACAGTCCCCATAATGGCACCTTCCTGTAATAGTGTCCCCATAATGGCACCTTCCTGTAATAGTGTCCCCATAATGGCACCTTCCTGTAATAGTGTCCCCATAATGGCACCTTCCTGTAATAGTGTCCCCATAATGGCACCTTCCTGTAATAGTGTCCCCATAATGGCACCTTCCTGTAATAGTGTCCCCATAATGGCACCTTCCTGTAATAGTGTCCCCATAATGGCACCTTCCTGTAATAGTGTCCCCATAAAGACACCTTCCTGTAATAGTGTCCCCATAATGGCACCTTCCTGTAATAGTGTCCCCATAATGGCACCTTCCTGTAATAGTGTCGGCCATTGTTACTTCTTGTGATCGGCACTCCGCAGTCTGACTGCTCTACCTGTAAAGAACCCTTTCCTGTTCAGCTGTCGGAATCGCCTTTCCTCCCCCCGTAGTAATTGTCCCCTGGGACTTTGGCAGGAATAAGTCATGCGCTGTACTTTATACTGACCACTATGAGGCCACTATGTTTTGTTGTCCTCTGATTGGGGTCTGGTTCTGTTGTGATGCCCCATAAGGTCTGAAGTGCAAATTCCTTAATTGATGTAAAAAGACATAAATCCATGTGACACATTCATTCCTGCACTGAGACTGTCAAAGGTCGTCATCAGTTTATATTCCCAGACTCTCCTGTCTCTCTGAGATTTGAAGTTACCTTTCAATACAAGTAATTTCAGGTCCTTGGTGCTATGATCAGGCATACAAAAATGTTTGGCCTGAAACAAATGTTTACTACAAAAAGATGCCCGCTTACAATCCATTTTTCCAGACCACCCACTACTGTGTTTTAGGCAGCCCCCAAATCTAAGAAGCATCATTGTCAGAAGCTCCCTGTCCTCTCCAACAGCTGCAGGAACCTTTCCTTGCAACCAGAAAAAATGTAAAACCTGTCCATTTATAATGACCACGGACAAGATAAAGATCACAATTCACATCAGGACTACAAGATCCCAGGTACTTTCAGCTGCGTCACTTCTAATGTGGTGTACCTAATTATTTGTACTAAATGTCCAACTGGGGGTCTGTATGTGGGGGAGACAGGGCAGAAACTGAGAACAAGGATGAACTCTCACCGCCACACAATAAGAGAAAAAAGAATGGATCTACCTGTGGCCAAACATTTCTGTCTCCCAAATCATAACATTATGGACATGAGATTACTTGTACTAAAAGGTAACTTCAAAACTCAGAAAGACATAAGAGTCTGGGAATATAAACTGATGACGACCTTAGACACTAACTGCAGGAATGAATGTGTCACATGGATTTATATCTTTTTACATCAACTAAGGACTTTGCACTTCAGACCTTGTGGGGTCATCACAACAGAACCAGACCCCAATCAGAGGACAACAAAACATTCACTCCGAATCTAGGAACTTTCCAATATTTATGGACACAACTGTTTATCACTTATCACTCTCCCATAATGACTGTTCTATGGTGTGTTGTGTATAAATATGTGATTCTTCAGAATTTGCTTCAGTCTGTGCCTGATGAAGAGACCTGTGTAGTCTCGAAAGCTGCAATTTGTTACCATCTTTTCAGTTAGCCATTAAAAGGTATCAACCACTGAGGACTCTCAATTCTAAATATTTTTCTACCTATAAACGAGATCTCTGAGACATCTATATTCTACACTCAAGAAGCTCAACTTGTAATATAGGAGAGGTCTCCATCCTTTTATGATATGAGAGGTCTCCAACCCGTGTAATATAGGACAGGTCTCCATCCCGTGTAATAAAGGAGAGGTCTCCATCCTGTGTAATATAGGAGAGGTCTCCATCCCGTGTAATATAGGAGATGTCTGCATCCGGTGTAATATAGGAGAGGTCTCCATCCCGTGTAATATAGGGGAGGTCTCCTTCCCGTGTAATATAGGAGAGGTCTCCATCCCGTGTAATATAGGAGAGGCCTCCATCCCATGTAATATAGGAGAGGCCTCCATCCTGTGTAATATAGGAGAGGCCTCCATCCCGTGTAATATAGGAGATGTCTGCATCCGGTGTAATATAGGAGAGGTCTCCATCCCGTGTGGGGGCTTCTCATACATGGAGGGGATCACTCACAATGTGTGGGGGCTTCTCATCCATGGAGGGGGTCACTCACAGTGTGCGGGGGCTTCTCATCCATGGAGGGGATCACTCACAGTGTGCGGAGGCTTTTCATCCATGGAGGGGTCACTTGCGGCGCCCCCACTGCTGCAGGGCCGAGGGGTACCCAGTACCGGGCCTCTGAGTCTCTGTTCTGGGGTTGTCACGGTGACCCTGCTGAGGGGGGGGGGCGCCCAAATAAAGGGATGACAGTTCGGTGTGTGGTGTAGGACGCAATCAATCACAAGGACACAGGGGTGCAGTCTCTTTACCTCTTTACTGAAGGCTTCAGGATCCTCAATCCGAAATACGGTTAACCGGGCTGCACAAGTCCGGCCGGTCCGATGGCACCTCCAGAATTCCCTTTGCAGGTGGAAATCAGTGTCTACCTGCTAGCGCTTGTGTGTTGCGGTCCTCCCCTGCTGTGCTTACGGGATAGTCCTCACAACTGTTGTGTCTGTTTCTCGTGTTCCCTCACAACTCGATCGGATGATGTTCTTCTCCTCCGTCCCTCCCTGATGGTCTGGTTAGGACGCACCCGTATGACGGGTAGGCTCGGAGCTCTTCCGGGACCCTAGAGTCGCCCCTCTCCTAGTGTGCCCCCTATGTCTTCGTAGGTGATGTAGGTGAGACAGCCCGCCTGTAACTGACTGTCCTGCCGTTGGTTTGAAGTATGGCCTGGAGTTCTATACTTCCTCGGCGTTCCGGCCACCGGTAAATTGCGCCTCAGTAGGATGTTGCCTCGGTCTAACAGCACGACTCCTACTGGAATTTCTCCTTCTTGCTTTGATCTCGTTTCTCACTCAGCACAATAAATCTCGCTTCTTATCCTTTCTTAGGGCACCGCCGCTATGAAGTGCAGGCGCGGTCCCGTAATGTTCTCTCTCGTTGCCAGGCCTCTGTCAGGGTCCCACTCCTGACAGGGACCCTACCGAATCTTCCCCTACAACACCCTCTGCCACAAGGTGTTGCCTGGTTCCAACCCAGTCAGCTTTCTCTGATCTAACTTCCTGCCTAACCCCCAGTTTTACCAAAGTGTGAGGAGTGGCCTAATGAATAGTACCTTTAGCTCCCCCTGGAGGCCAGACTGTGAAATGTATTGGTGTATGTGATACCTGGTCAGATGAATTCCTTCAGTGCCATCAGACGTACCATAGCCCCCCTTAGTGGCGGAGCAACAGTACTGCAACAACCAGGACTCTGGGGCGCTGCACTCTCCCCCGGTTAAATCCAGTACTCCAGGACTGGGAAGAAAACAACAATACATGTCAGCAAAAAGTCATACAATTTTGAAAATGCAAGTACAAATCAACTTTTTAACAGAGCTTCCCTTTATGGGAGGTGAGGACACTTGAACGTTACAAACATGGTTAAATATTATAAGCAACATGCTATAAACAACTTACTATGAATAACTTTTCTTACCCAACTGGGTATTCTACTAAGTGCAAAATTTTTGAAAAATAATTTAACTTTGCCTTTAAGGACGTACTCGCTAAATCCACTAAAGACCTTCTTATAAAACACTATAAGGCTACTCAACTTTTCTACATTCTCCTTCTTTAAGTCTGCAGGACCGCCTGTCCTAACTGCTCCAGGCCTGCTGCCTCTTTCTGTTACAGGACCGCCCCTTTCCACCCGGGCCTTCTGCCTTTCCACTACTATACACAGTATAGAACATATCATCCATCTTTCAGTTCAAGATCACTGAGCCATCTCTGTATGGCTCCTAGGAGGACTCACTAACTAACCCCGTACGGGTTGTAGCAGCAACGTCAGCAGAAAACAAACAGTTAAATGAACTATTTACATGTCCAGAGTATTAGGATCTTACTTGAACCACGCAGGAGGCAGCACCACCGGAGGCAACCCCTTTGGATATTGCGCTCCGCCTGGTACGGCGTAAGGGGGAGTGTTGTCCCACCTGGGGGTCTGTGTACCCACTGTCTTCTGTTCTGGGGCAGCAGGGACACCGGTCACCTGAGGAGGTGCCCCCTTGGCCACGATGGTGGTGGAGGCGACGATGCTGCAGGTCGTGGTCTTTACAATCGTGCAAGTTGGAGTGACCACGGTGGTCTTAGTAGTGATCGTGGGCTGCCCACAAGGGGGCACCTTGGCTACGGGGGACAGCTTCACCGGTACCTTAGTCGGGGGTATCACGGGGTTCTGCTGCTTTCGGACGTTCAGGGTAAACCATCCCTTTTCCCCAAAGTGCCTGGTGTAAGTAACTCCATCCCCCGGGTAGAGATCCCGGTCCGGGTGGCCCTCTCTGAGATGAGACTCCACATCCCGTCGATTAACAAAGACTTTGGGGTATAGGCCCGGCTCTTTTATAAAGCCCCAGCCTCCACGGAGCTTGAAGGCAACGACGATGCCCTGCCTGCGCGGGGCCTGGTGAGCGGTGGGGTCCTTGCGGGCCCGGTCCTTGACCGCCAGGTCTTTTTGGTGGTGGGCCTCTAGCCCGGCCTGGTACTCTCTTTCCTTCTCCTTCCACTGCTGTTCCAACTGGGTCTGATATTCCTCCCAGCTCAGGGCCTGCACCATCTCCCCTTCCTGTGTCTTCACTCCGGGGAACCCCATGAGGTTGGATCCTGGGCTCACCCAGCGGCACACTGTGCGCTCCGCATGGACCTCACACAACAGGGTAGTTCGGGGAATCGGGGCTTTCAGGAGGTGTTCCACACCCGTTGGTTCCTCCCACGGTAACAGGCGCTGGAGTCTATAGGTCCCAGGGAGAGGGGGTGCTGCGACGGGGCCTACTAACATGCCCGCCGTCAGCGAGACGGGGTCGGCGGACTCACCAGCCGGTGCAGGCTCCTCCTCTGTGGTGGGTTCCGCTGGCGGGGTCGGCGAGGATCTCAGTAGCAACTCCGGTAGCGGTGTAGGGTCCGATGCCAGAGGACTTTCTTCCGGCGCTACCTGGTGCAGAGGCGGGGCCTTCACGTCCATCTGAAGGAGCTGGTTGATCAAGTCCTCCATCTCAGCCTGCAAAAGATCAGTGTCGACCGTGGAGCATTGGCTGAGGTACTCATCTGGGTAGTTGGGGGAGGCTTCCGCTTCGACCCCACATTCGGGTTCTGAGCTGCTGGCCATGGCGTCCTCCACGTGGGTCACTTCCTGATCCTTTTCCCGCTCTCTCCTTCGTGGGCGGTTCCGTTTCTTCTTTCTCCGCCCACCATTGAGGATTAGGAGGCGGATCTCTGCTGCTGACGGACACGTCCTCACGGTGCAGAAATATTTAGACTGGGCGGCCATTGTCTTTCGCGCTCTCCAGCTCGTCTACGCCCACTCCACGCCCCTCTTCTTCTCCTGCGCTCTCCTCAGCACTGCAATGGCGGCGGTTTTGGCGGTAATCTTTATAGTAATGGCAATACACAGTCTCTCCAATAAAGCACAGTCCAAACACAGTAAATCACAGTTCCAAGGCACACATGACCTGATTCTTCAGGCTTAAGTAGATCCTGTTCGTGACGCCAAGTTTGCGGCGCCCCCACTGCTGCAGGGCCGAGGGGTACCTGGTACCGGGCCTCTGAGTCTCTGTTCTGGGGTAGTCACGGTGGCTAGGCCTGATCCGTAACCCTGCTGGGGGGGGGGGTGCCCAAATAAAGGGATGACAGTTCGGTGTGTGGTGCAGGACGCAATCAATCACAAGGACACAGGGGTGCAGTCTCTTTACCTCTTTACTGAAGGTTTCAGGGTCCTCAGTCCAGAATACGGTTAACCGGGCTGCGCAAGTCCGGCTGGTCCGATGGCACCTCCAGAATTCCCTTTGCAGGTGGAAATCAGTGTCTACCTGCTAGCGCTTGTGTGTTGCGGTCCTCCCCTGCTGTGCTTACGGGATAGTCCCCACAACTGTTGTCTGTTTCTCGTGTTCCCTCACAACTCGATCGGATGATGTTCTTCTCCTCCGTCCCTCCCTGATGGTCTGGTTAGGACGCACCCGTATGACGGATAGGCTCGGAGCTCTTCCGGGACCCTAGAGTCGCCCCTCTCCTAGTGTGCCCCCTATGTCTTCGTAGGTGATGTAGGTGAGACAGCCCGCCTGTAACTGACTGTCCTGCCGTTGGTTTGAAGTATGCCCTGGAGTTCTATACTTCCTCGGCGTTCCGGCCACCGGTAAATTGCGCCTCAGTAGGATGTTGCCTCGGTCTAAAAGCACGACTCCTACTGGAATTTCTCCTTCTTGCTTTGATCTCGTTTCTCACTCAGCACAATAAATCTCGCTTCTTATCCTTTCTTAGGGCACCGCCGCTATGCTGAGCAGGCACGGTCCCGTAACGTTCTCTCTCGTTGCCAGGCCTCTGTCAGGGTCCCACTCCTGACAGGGACCCTACCGTATCTTCCCCCACAACACCCTCTGCCACAAGGTGTTGCCTGGTTCCAACCCAGTCAGCTTTCTCTGATCTAACTTCCTGCCTAACCCCCAGTTTTACCAAAGTGTGAGGAGTGGCCTAATGAATAGTACCCTTAGCTCCCCCTGGAGGCCAGACTGTGAAATGTATTGGTGTATGTGATACCTGGTCAGATGAATTCCTTCAGTGCCATCAGACGTACCATAGCCCCCCTTAGTGGCGGAGCAACAGTACTGCAACAACCAGGACTCTGGGGCGCTGCACACTCATAATGTGTGGGGGCTTCTCATCCATGGAGGGGGTCACTCACAATGTGCGGGGGCTTCTCATCCATGGAGGGGGTCACTCACAATTTGTGGAGGCTTCTCATCCATGGAGGGGATCACTCACAATGTGTGGAGGCTTCTCATCCATGGAGGGGGTCACTCACAATGTGTGGAGGCTTCTCATCCATGGAGGGGATCACTCACAATGTGCGGAAGCTTCTCATCCATGGAGGGGGTCACTCACAATGTGTGGGGGCTTCTCATCCATGGAGGGGATCACTCACAATGTGTGGAGGCTTCTCATCCATGGAGGAGATCATTCACAATGTGTGGGGGCTTCTCATCCATGGAGGGGATCACTCACAATGTGTGGGGGCTTCTCATCCATGGAGGGGGTCACTCACAATGTGTGGGGGCTTCTCATCCATGGAGGGGATCACTCACAATGTGCGGAGGCTTCTCATCCATGGAGGGGATCACTCACAATGTGCGGAGGCTTCTCATCCATGGAGGGGTGTTGTGAAATTGGATTTTGGGCTCCCCCGGTGGCCACTGGTGGAATTGAACTTGTGTGCATCATCCCCTCTGTTCACCTGTTCCCATCAGGATGTGGGAGTCGCTATTTAACCTTGCTCCTCTGTCACTTCCATGCCGGTCAACATTGTAATCTGAAGCCTTTCTGTGCATGTTCCTGCTACCAGACAACTTCCAGCTAAGTCGGACTTTTGTCCTTGTTTGTTTTTTGCATTTTGTTCCAGTTCACAGCTGCAGTTTCGTTTCTGTGTCTGGAAAGCTCTTGTGATCTGAAATTGCCACTCTGATGTTATGAGTTAATACTAGAGTCTTAAAGTAATTTCAGGATGGTGTATTGATAGGGTTTTCAGCTGACCATGAAAGTACCCTTTCTGTCTTCCTGCTATCTAGTAAGCGGACCTCGATTTTGCTAAACCTATTTTCATACTACGTTTGTCATTTTCATCTTAAATCACCGCCAATATATGTGGGGGCCTCTGTCTGCCTTTCGGGGAAATTTCTCTAGAGGTGAGCCAGGACTATATTTTCCTCTGCCAGGATTAGTTAGTCCTCCGGCCGGCGCTGGGCGTCTAGGGATAAAACGCAGGCTACGCTACCCGGCTACTGTTAGTTGTGCGGCAGGTTTAGTTCATGGTCAGTTTAAGTTTCCATCCTTCCAAGAGCTAGTTCCTATGTATGCTGGGCTATGTTCTCTTGCCATTGAGAACCATAACAGTTTGACCGGCCCACAAAGGGTTAAATTAATTGGCAGAGAAAGGAGAGAAAAAAGAAGTCTGCTGAAAATTTTTTTTTTTTTTTTCCTTCAGTTCTGAGTGTGCTTTCAATTTAATCACTTGCAAATCTGCCTATATTGCAGCCTTCCTCTCTCTCTCTCCTTCTAATCCTGGAATGGCTCTGTGTTCACCTGTTTAAAATGGATATTCAGAGTTTAGCTGCAGGTTTGAATAATCTCACCACGAAAGTTCAAAATTTACAAGATTTTGTTGTTCATGTTCCTATATCTGAACCTAGAATTCCTTTGCCTGAATTTTTCTCGGGGAATAGATCTTGCTTTCAAAATTTCAAAAATAATTGCAAGTTGTTTTTGTCCCTGAAATCTCGCTCTGCTGGAGATCCTGCTCAGCAGGTCAGGATTGTGATTTCCTTGCTCCGGGGCGACCCTCAAGATTGGGCTTTTGCATTGGCTCCAGGGGATCCTGCGTTGCTCAATGTGGATGCGTTTTTTCTGGCCTTGGGGTTGCTTTATGAGGAACCTCATTTAGAGCTTCAGGCGGAAAAAGCCTTGATGTCCCTATCTCAGGGGCAAGATGAAGTTGAAATATACTGCCAAAAATTCCGTAAATGGTCTGTGCTTACTCAGTGGAATGAGTGCGCCCTGGCGGCGAATTTCAGAGAGGGTCTCTCTGATGCCGTTAAGGATGTTATGGTGGGTTTCCCTGTGCCTGAGGGTCTGAATGAGTCCATGACAATGGCTATCCAGATCGATAGACGTCTGCGGGAGCGCAAACCTGTGCACCATTTGGCGGTGTCTACTGAGAAGACGCCAGAGAATATGCAATGTGATAGAATTCTGTCCAGAAGCGAACGGCAGAATTTTAGACGAAAAAATGGGTTGTGCTTTTATTGTGGTGATTCAACTCATGTTATATCAGCATGCTCTAAGCGTACTAAGAAGCTTGATAAGTCAGTTTCAATTGGCACTTTTCAGTCTAAGTTTATTCTATCTGTGACCCTGATTTGTTCTTTATCATCTATTACCGCGGATGCCTATGTCGACTCTGGCGCCGCTTTGAGTCTTATGGATTGGTCCTTTGCCAAACGCTGTGGGTATGATTTAGAGCCTCTTGAAACTCCTATACCTCTGAAGGGGATTGACTCCACCCCATTGGCTAGTAATAAACCACAATACTGGACACAAGTAACTATGCGAATTAATCCGGATCATCAGGAGATTATTCGCTTTCTTGTGCTGTATAATCTACATGATGTGTTGGTGCTTGGATTGCCATGGCTGCAATCTCATAACCCAGTCCTCGACTGGAACGCTATGTCTGTGTTAAGCTGGGGATGTAAGGGGATGCATGGGGACGTACCTTTGGTTTCCATTTCGTCATCTATTCCCTCTGAGATTCCTGAATTCTTGTCTGACTATCGTGACGTTTTTGAAGAACCTAAGCTTGGTTCATTACCTCCGCACCGGGAGTGCGATTGTGCCATAGATTTGATTCCGGGTAGTAAATACCCTAAGGGTCGTTTATTTAATCTGTCTGTGCCTGAACATGCTGCTATGCGAGAATATATAAAGGAGTCCTTGGAAAAGGGACATATTCGTCCTTCGTCATCTCCCTTAGGAGCCGGTTTTTTCTTTGTGTCTAAGAAAGATGGCTCTTTGAGGCCGTGTATTGATTATCGGCTTTTGAATAAAATCACGGTTAAATATCAATATCCGTTGCCACTGCTGACTGATTTGTTTGCTCGCATAAAGGGGGCCAAGTGGTTCTCTAAGATAGATCTCCGTGGGGCGTATAATTTGGTGCGAATTAAGCAGGGGGATGAGTGGAAAACCGCATTTAATACGCCCGAGGGCCACTTTGAGTATTTGGTGATGCCTTTTGGCCTTTCAAATGCCCCTTCAGTCTTTCAGTCCTTTATGCATGACATTTTCCGTGATTATTTGGATAAATTTATGATCGTGTATCTGGATGATATTCTGATTTTTTCGGATGACTGGGACTCTCATGTCCAGCAGGTCAGGAGGGTTTTTCAGGTTTTGCGGTCTAATTCCTTGTGTGTGAAGGGTTCTAAGTGCGTTTTTGGGGTTCAAAAGATTTCCTTCTTGGGATACATTTTTTCCCCCTCTTCCATCGAGATGGATCCTGTCAAGGTTCGGGCTATTTGTGATTGGACGCAACCCTCTTCTCTTAAGAGTCTTCAGAAATTTTTGGGCTTTGCTAACTTTTATCGTCGATTTATTGCTGGTTTTTCTGATGTTGTTAAACCATTGACTGATTTGACTAAGAAGGGTGCTGATGTTGCTGATTGGTCCCCTGCTGCTGTGGAGGCCTTTCGGGAGCTTAAGCGCCGCTTTTCTTCCGCCCCTGTGTTGCGTCAGCCTGATGTTGCTCTTCCTTTTCAGGTTGAGGTCGACGCTTCTGAAATCGGAGCTGGGGCGGTTTTGTCGCAAAGAAGTTCCGACTGCTCCGTGATGAAACCTTGTGCTTTTTTTTCTCGTAAATTTTCGCCCGCCGAGCGGAATTATGATATTGGGAATCGGGAGCTTTTGGCCATGAAGTGGGCTTTTGAGGAGTGGCGTCATTGGCTTGAGGGGGCTAGACATCAGGTGGTGGTATTGACCGACCACAAAAATTTAATTTATCTTGAGTCCGCCAGACGCCTGAATCCTAGACAGGCGCGCTGGTCGTTGTTTTTCTCTCGGTTTAATTTTGTGGTGTCATACCTACCGGGTTCTAAGAATGTTAAGGCGGATGCCCTTTCTAGGAGTTTTGAGCCTGACTCCCCTGGTAATTCTGAACCTACAGGTATCCTTAAGGATGGAGTGATATTGTCTGCCGTTTCTCCAGACCTGCGGCGGGCCTTGCAGGATTTTCAGGCGGATAGACCTGATCGTTGCCCACCTGGTAGACTGTTTGTTCCTGATGATTGGACCAGTAAAGTCATTTCTGAGGTTCATTCTTCTGCGTTGGCAGGTCATCCTGGAATCTTTGGTACCAGGGATTTGGTGGCAAGGTCCTTCTGGTGGCCTTCCCTGTCACGAGATGTACGAGGCTTTGTGCAGTCTTGTGACGTTTGTGCTCGGGCCAAGCCTTGTTGTTCTCGGGCTAGTGGATTGTTGTTGCCCTTGCCTATCCCGAAGAGGCCTTGGACGCACATCTCGATGGATTTTATTTCGGATCTTCCTGTTTCTCAGAAGATGTCTGTCATCTGGGTGGTGTGTGACCGTTTCTCTAAGATGGTTCATTTGGTTCCCCTGCCTAAGTTGCCTTCTTCTTCCGAGTTGGTTCCTCTGTTTTTTCAAAATGTGGTTCGTTTGCATGGTATTCCGGAGAATATCGTTTCTGACAGAGGAACCCAATTCGTGTCTAGATTTTGGCGGGCATTCTGTGCTAGGATGGGCATAGATTTGTCTTTCTCGTCTGCTTTCCATCCTCAGACTAATGGCCAGACCGAGCGGACGAATCAGACTTTGGAGACATATTTGAGGTGTTTTGTGTCTGCAGATCAGGATGATTGGGTTGCTTTTTTGCCTTTAGCGGAGTTTGCCCTCAATAATCGGGCCAGCTCTGCCATCTTGGTGTCTCCTTTTTTCTGTAATTCGGGGTTTCATCCTCGATTTTCCTCCGGTCAGGTGGAATCTTCGGATTGTCCTGGAGTGGATGCTGTGGTGGAGAGGTTGCATCAGATTTGGGGGCAGGTGGTGGACAATTTGAAGTTGTCCCAGGAGAAGACTCAGCTTTTTGCCAACCGCCGGCGTCGGGTTGGTCCTCGGCTTTGTGTCGGGGACTTGGTGTGGTTGTCTTCTCGTTTTGTCCCTATGAGGGTTTCTTCTCCTAAGTTTAAGCCTCGGTTCATCGGCCCGTACAAGATATTGGAGATTCTTAACCCTGTGTCCTTCCGTTTGGACCTCCCTGCATCTTTTTCTATTCATAATGTTTTTCATCGGTCATTGTTGCGCAGGTATGAGGTACCGGTTGTGCCTTCCGTTGAGCCTCCTGCTCCGGTGTTGGTTGAGGGCGAGTTGGAGTACGTTGTGGAAAAAATCTTGGACTCCCGTGTTTCCAGACGGAAACTCCAGTATCTGGTCAAATGGAAGGGATACGGTCAGGAGGATAATTCTTGGGTGACTGCCTCTGATGTTCATGCCTCCGATCTGGTCCGTGCCTTTCATAGGGCTCATCCTGATCGCCCTGGTGGTTCTGGTGAGGGTTCGGTGCCCCCTCCTTGAGGGGGGGGTACTGTTGTGAAATTGGATTTTGGGCTCCCCCGGTGGCCACTGGTGGAATTGAACTTGTGTGCATCATCCCCTCTGTTCACCTGTTCCCATCAGGATGTGGGAGTCGCTATTTAACCTTGCTCCTCTGTCACTTCCATGCCGGTCAACATTGTAATCTGAAGCCTTTCTGTGCATGTTCCTGCTACCAGACAACTTCCAGCTAAGTCGGACTTTTGTCCTTGTTTGTTTTTTGCATTTTGTTCCAGTTCACAGCTGCAGTTTCGTTTCTGTGTCTGGAAAGCTCTTGTGATCTGAAATTGCCACTCTGATGTTATGAGTTAATACTAGAGTCTTAAAGTAATTTCAGGATGGTGTATTGATAGGGTTTTCAGCTGACCATGAAAGTACCCTTTCTGTCTTCCTGCTATCTAGTAAGCGGACCTCGATTTTGCTAAACCTATTTTCATACTACGTTTGTCATTTTCATCTTAAATCACCGCCAATATATGTGGGGGCCTCTGTCTGCCTTTCGGGGAAATTTCTCTAGAGGTGAGCCAGGACTATATTTTCCTCTGCCAGGATTAGTTAGTCCTCCGGCCGGCGCTGGGCGTCTAGGGATAAAACGCAGGCTACGCTACCCGGCTACTGTTAGTTGTGCGGCAGGTTTAGTTCATGGTCAGTTTAAGTTTCCATCCTTCCAAGAGCTAGTTCCTATGTATGCTGGGCTATGTTCTCTTGCCATTGAGAACCATAACAGAGGGGATCACTCACAATGTGTGGAGGCTTCTCATCCATGGAGGGGGTCACTCACAATGTGTGGGGGCTTCTCATCCATGGAGGGGATCACTCACAATGTGTGGAGGCTTCTCATCCATGGAGGGGATCATTCACAATGTGTGGGGGCTTCTCATCCATGGAGGGGATCACTCACAATGTGTGGAGGCTTCTCATCCATGGAGGGGATCACTCACAATGTGTGGGGGCTTCTCATCCATGGAGGGGGTCACTCACAATGTGTGGGGGCTTCTAATCCATGGAGGGGATCACTCACAATGTGTGGAGGCTTCTCATCCATGGAGGGGGTCACACACAATGTGTGGGGGCTTCTCATCCATGGAGGGGATCACTCACAATGTGTGGAGGCTTCTCATCCATGGAGGGGATCATTCACAATGTGTGGGGGCTTCTCATCCATGGAGGGGGTCACTCACAATGTGTGGGGGCTTCTCATCCATGGAGGGGGTCACTCACAGTGTGCGGGGGCTTCTCATCCATGGAGGGGATCACTCACAGTGTGCGGAGGCTTTTCATCCATGGAGGGGTCACTCATAATGTGTGGGGGCTTCTCATCCATGGACGGGGTCACTCACAATGTGTGGGGGCTTCTCATCCATGGAGGGGGTCACTCACAATGTGTGGAGGCTTCTCATCCATGGAGGGGATCACTCACAATGTGTGGAGGCTTCTCATCCATGGAGGGGGTCACTCACAATGTGTGGAGGCTTCTCATCCATGGAGGGGATCACTCACAATGTGCGGAGGCTTCTCATCCATGGAGGGGGTCACTCACAATGTGTGGGGGCTTCTCATTCATGGAGGGGATCACTCACAATGTGCGGGGGCTTCTCATCCATGGAGGGGGTCACTCACAATGTGTGGAGGCTTCTCATCCATGGAGGGGATCACTCACAATGTGTGGGGGCTTCTCATCCATGGTGGGGGTCACTCACAATGTGTGGGGGCTTCTCATCCATGGAGGGGATCACTCACAATGTGTGGGGGCTTCTCATCCATGGAGGGGATCCTCACAATGTGCGGGGGCTTCTCATCCATGGAGGGGGTCACTCACAATGTGTGGAGGCTTCTCATCCATGGAGGGGATCACTCACAATGTGCGGGGGCTTCTCATCCATGGAGGGGGTCACTCACAATGTGTGGAGGCTTCTCATCCATGGAGGGGATCACTCACAATGTTTGGAGGCTTCTCATCCATGGAGGGGATCACTCACAATGTGTGGGGGCTTCTCATTCATGGTGGGGGTCACTCACAATGTGTGGGGGCTTCTCATCCATGGACGGGATCACTCACAATGTGTGGGGGCTTCTCATCCATGGAGGGGATCACTCACAATGTGTGGAGGCTTCTCATCCATGGAGGGGATCACTCAGCTTGTTCTGTCCGTTTCTCTCTCCTTTGCAGGAGCTGCAGCACCTCATGTGGCTGCACGGCCCCTTCAGTCTTCCTGACTCTCTCTGTCTCTCTCACAGACTGATTGACTATTTTTCCTCCAGCCAGAATATATTTGTAGGGGAGCCACCCACAAGCTGGATCAGAGCTCCCCCTTCTGGCCTGGAGTAAGAACATGTTGCATGTATGTGAATACCTGATAAAGGGATCCTTCCTCGCTTCTAAGCGTGATATCACTCTCCCCTGAGGAAAGCAATGAAACTGTAACAACCAGGAACCTGGGGTGTTACAGAGTTGATACGTTTTCCCAGCTTTTTTTCTAGAAAAATTAGGGGTCTCGGCTTATACTTGAGTATATACGGTAAGTTGTCGGGGAACAAACCATTGACATTTAGGTTCTATGAACGGAAATTTCACGTATTTCAATCCCATTGAGAACTTGAGAGAACTCCTCAAAAAGTGATAACAGCCATAAATTGTGATAAACTCCAAGCTCTGATGAGAAAAGAATGGGTGACCATCAGTGAGGATCCGCCCGGAAGCCGATGCCCACATGCAAGGGTGAAAGCATAAACTTTTTATTTTATCTCAAGGGCAGCACGGTGGCTCAGTGGTTAGCGCAGCAGTCTTGCAGGGTTGGAGTCCTGGGTTCAAATCCCACCAAGGACAACATCTGCAAGGAGTTTGTATGTTCTCCCTGTGTTTTCCTTCAGGTTCTCTGGTTTCCTCTCACATTCCAAAGACATACTGATAGGGAATTTAGATTATGAGCCCCATCTGGGACAGTGATGATGATGTGTGTAAAGAGCTGTGGAATATGCTAGTGCTATATAAAAATTATTATTAAAAATAAAGATTATTATCTCCATAAATTACAAAAGATTAAGCTAACCACCACCCCACACTCAAGCCCACTATTCCCAACCCCCGCACTGACCTGAGAGCTGGTCCTGCGTCTCATGCCTCAGTCCATGTCCAACGTCCATAGGCCAGATCAGGCAGTGTCGGTTTTCTGTCCAAACACCCGTGTCCCATAGTCCCACAAGATGAACCCACCACCACCCAACCTAACACCTACACCCACATCTATCTATCTATATATATATATATGTGTATATATACGCTATATACAATGTATATGTAGCGCCCCCACCGCCGCAGGGCCGAGGGGTACCCGGTACCGGGCCTCTGAGTCTCTGCTCTGGGGTTATCACGGTGGCTAGGCCCGATCCGTGACCCTGCCGAGGGGCGCACAGTGAATAGGTATGATGAACGGTGGTGGAGGTGATGGTGCGGTGCAGTTGTGGGGTGCAGGTCGCGGTAAATAACGAAGACACCAAGTTGCAGTCTCTTTACCTCTTTACTGAAGATCTCTGGATCCTCAGTCCGGATTCTGGATAACCAGGCTGCGCAAGTCCGGCCGGTCCAATGGCACCTCCAGAGTTCTCTTCACAGGTGGAAATCGGTGCCTTCCTTCTAGCACTATGTGTTGCGGTCCTTCCCTGCTGTGCTTACGGAAAGTCCCCACAACTGTTGTGTCTGTTTCTTAAGTTCCCTCACAACTCAATTAGATGATGTTCTGCTAATCCTCCGTCCCTCCCTGATGTTCTGGTTGGGACGGCACCCGTTTGACGGGTAGGCTCGGAGCTCTTCCGGGACCCTAGAGTCGCCCCTCTCCACAAGTTGCCCCCCAAGACTGCATAGATGATTTAAGTTAGACAGCCCGCCTGAGACTGACTGCCCTGCCGCTGTTTAGAGTATTGCTTGAAGCTGGATGTTGAGATACTCCCTCAGCGTTCCGGCCACCGGTAGTGCGCCTCAGTAGGATGTTGCCTCGGTCTTACAGCACGACTCCTACTGGTATTTCTCCTTTGCTTGATCTCGTTTCTCACTCAGCACAATCTATCTCGCTTCTTGTCCTTCCTTGGGCACCGCCGCTACCCTGAGCAGGCACGGTCCCGTTACGTTCGTTCAAGTTGCCAAGCCTCTGTCAGGATCCCACCCCTGACAGAGACCCTACTGTATCTTCCCCCACAACACCCTCTGCCACAAGGTGTTGCCTGGTTCCAACCCAGTCAGCTTTCTGATCTAACTTCCTGCCTGACCCCCAGTTTAGCCACTATGGTGGGGAGTGGCCTAGTGAATAGAACCCTTAGCTCCCCCTGGAGGCCCGACTGTGAAATGTATTGGTGTCTGTGATACCTGATCAGATGAACTCCTTCAGTGCCATCAGACATACCATGGCTCCCCATAGTGGCGGAGCCACAGTACTGCAACGACCAGGACTCTGGGGCGCTGCACTCCCCCCTGGTTAAACACAGTACTCCGGGACTGGGAAGAAAACAACAATACAAGTTAGCAAAAAGACATACAGTTTTGTTGAGTGCAATAACAATAAGTATACTTGAACAGGCTTCCCTTTATGGGAGGTGAGGACACTTGAACGTTACAAACATGGTTAAATATCATAGCAACATGCTATAAATAACTCTTCTTACCCAACCGGGTATTCTACTAAGTGCAAAATTGTTGAACAATAATTTAACATTGCCTTTAAGGACATACACTCTGAATCCACTAAAGACCTTCTTATAATCACATTATAAGGCAATCTAACTTTTACATTCTCCTTCTTTAAATCTGCAGGACCGCCTGTCCTATCGGACCAGACCTACTGCCTCTCCTTTCTTACAGGACCGCTCCTTTCAGCCCGAGCCTTCTGTCTTTTCAACTACTATACACAGTATAGAACATAACATTACTTTCAGTTCAAGAGCACCGAGCCATCTCTACATGACTCCTAGGAGGACTCAGGGTTCACCTTCTATCCTTGTTGTCTACCCACATTATCAAACATTTTCTATATTACGTTAAACCTTCCCATTACTTTCTTACTGACATGTATGCAGGACACTACGTCTACCCCTGCAGGTCCACTGCATCCTTCTTCTAGCTCTGACTTTCTTTCATGGAACATTATCAGCATTTCTTTACAATTAACTAGTTGGATACATATAACTTTCTTATACAAACATTATC
Organism: Ranitomeya variabilis; assembly: GCF_051348905.1. NCBI lineage: Eukaryota > Metazoa > Chordata > Amphibia > Anura > Dendrobatidae > Ranitomeya > Ranitomeya variabilis. The sequence goes on along the minus strand of NC_135237.1, from coordinate 576,074,223 downwards.
ATCATTTTCTTGTGTTAAAACATTATTGCTACTATCTTAAAGCAATATCACCATTTAAGTGCAACAAATGAACATCCCCTTTAAGAGGGGACCAAGTCTCTATGAGGTAGCGTATCTTCTCAAGCTACCAGTCCATACTCAGCAAAGGTTCCAGTGTGGTATCTTCACAAAGAGTCCTTCTTTAAGTAAAACCAGTAGGGAGCGCCTTTAATAAGGTGCAAACTATGTACAAAAGGTTCGTATCATGCACTGTTCATGATTGCGGCAGTTCTGGAAACTTGTGCAAAACTTTAGAAAAAAATCAAACAAAACAATAGGGATCCCGGGTCAACAAAAGGATCCCTTTAAAAGTTTACCCTGGGCGGGTTTAGCAGCAAAACAGCAGAGAAACAGTTAACTATTTACATACTCATGGTATCGAGGTTTATCCTTATAGCAAATCACAAGACATCAGCCGAAAGTGGACACCTTCCGAATGTACAGGCTTTGATCCTAGGTCAGCAGCTGATGCCGCACCAGTGTCACTGGCGGATTTCCCTGGGGCAGTCAGACCTCCTGATGTCTGAACCTGAAGGCGGACTCTAGCTGCCAGCTCAGTCGCTGCAATGAGACGTACGGCGGCAATATTGGTAAGATCCGTCACGTCTGGTTCCATCATGGTTGGAGTAACAGATGACACTCTCCCAGGCCCACAGCGGCACACATTCCGGGCATACCATCCGCATGCATTCCGATGACGGGTGTAAGTCACCTGATCCCCCTTTTGCAATGGGTCACCACTTCGGCCGCAGCAGGGAGTCTTCACATTGCAACTGGCAACAAAGACGTCAGTTGGTAGCCCCGGTTCCTGTATGGAGCCCCATCCCCTCTTCGGGTGGAAGGTCAATACAGTGCCCCGCTTTACCATGTCCCTGTCATCACATACAAGAGGCGATGGTTGCACCCTCGGTGGGTCAGTCGGTTCTGCCTCTTTTTGCCTTTTCCAATGTAGGATCAAGCATTGTTTGTATTGTTCCCAAGTTAGCAAAGCAAGGGTGAATCCCTCCTCCCGAACTCCATCTGGCCCAACCCGGGGGGTGTCCCACTGGAGGATCACCCCATCCGGGCCCACATCTATGGGTTCTCCCATCCTAGTCGGCAGCGGCGGTACCAGCTTCCCCATTGCATCAGGGGGTAGCACCATTAGCTCTGCCGAGCGGAGACGGCTTTTACTGGGGTGAGAGCCGATCGCGGGAGCGGGACCGAGCGGGGGAGCAGGGGCGTCTTCCATACCTGCGCCTGATGTGATTCCACCGATGTCGATCCGGTCCGTTGACGGGGACACTGGAATCGGCTGCAGCCCGGACCGCGGCTCTTCCTCGGTGGTCCCCGGATGCGGCTCCGCCCACCAGGGTTCCTCCTCCGCTGGCTTCGAGGACGGGATGGATAGGCTCAGTTCCGCGGCCGGCTCCAAGGAATTCAGATCCTTCCGCTGCAGTGGACGTAGGTCCGCCTCTGGTGGAGGAGGGCAAGCCGGGATCGCTCCTTCCTCGTTCAGGCACTTGCTGTTCGTCATCGCTGCCTGATAGTCGATGGCAGTGCATGCACCTGACTCTGCCATTTCTCCGAGGTCGAGCTTCTCCGTCACCCGCTCCCCGCCGTTGCAAATCAAGGGGTCGTCCTCTGCTTTGGGGCAGGTCTTCGCTTTGCAGCAAGAGGTGCAGGGGGCGGTCGCCGCTTCTGGCGCCACTTTGGTAGTCCCCTCCCATGGCACGCCCCCCTTCTTCTTTGGTGTAGCAATGGCAGCGGTTTTTGGCGGGAACTTTTGGCGGCAAACGACACAGCACAGTCTTTGCAATAAAGTACAGTCCAAGCACGATAAATCACAGTTCCAAGGCACACATGACCTGATTCTTCAGGCTTAAGTAGATCCTGTTCGTGACGCCAAGCTTGTAGCGCCCCCACCGTCGCAGGGCCGAGGGGTACCCGGTACCGGGCCTCTGAGTCTCTGCTCTGGGGTTATCACGGTGGCTAGACCCGATCCGTGACCCTGCCGAGGGGCGCACAGTGAATAGGTATGATGAACGGTGGTGGAGGTGATGGTGCGGTGCAGTTGTGGGGTGCAGGTCGCGGTAAATAACGAGGACACCAAGTTGCAGTCTCTTTACCTCTTTACTGAAGATCTCTGGATCCTCAGTCCGGATTCTGGATAACCAGGCTGCGCAAGTCCGGCCGGTCCAATGGCACCTCCAGAGTTCCCTTAGCAGGTGGAAATCGGTGCCTTCCTTCTAGCGCTGTGTGTTGCGGTCCTTCCCTGCTGTGCTTACGGAAAGTCCCCACAACTGTTGTGTCTGTTTCTTAAGTTCCCTCACAACTCAATTAGATGATGTTCTGCTAATCCTCCGTCCCTCCCTGGTGTTCTGGTTGGGACGGCACCCGTTTGACGGGTAGGCTCGGAGCTCTTCCGGGACCCTAGAGTCGCCCCTCTCCACAAGTTGCCCCCCAAGACTGCATAGGTGATTTAAGTTAGACAGCCCGCCTGAGACTGACTGCCCTGCCGCTGTTTAGAGTATTGCTTGAAGCTGGATGTTGAGATACTCCCTCGGCGTTCCGGCCACCGGTAGTGCGCCTCAGTAGGATGTTGCCTCGGTCTTACAGCACGACCCCTACTGGTATTCTCCTATTGCTTGATCTCGTTTCTCACTCAGCACAATCTATCTCGCTTCTTGTCCTTCCTTGGGCACCGCCGCTACCCTGAGCAGGCGCGGTCCCGTTACGTTCGTTCAAGTTGCCAAGCCTCTGTCAGGATCCCACCCCTGACAGAGACCCTACTGTATCTTCCCCCACAACACCCTCTGCCACAAGGTGTTGCCTGGTTCCAACCCAGTCAGCTTTCTGATCTAACTTCCTGCCTGACCCCCAGTTTAGCCACTATGGTGGGGAGTGGCCTAGTGAATAGAACCCTTAGCTCCCCCTGGAGGCCCGACTGTGAAATGTATTGGTGTCTGTGATACCTGGTCAGATGAACTCCTTCAGTGCCATCAAACGTACCATAGCTCCCCTTAGTGGCGGAGCCATGGTATTGCAACGACCAGGGCTCTGGGGCGCTGCATATACATGTCACATTTCCATCAGAACATGCTCCTGGGACTTCTACTTCTGTCACCAGTCACTGCTATATTCACTCTGCAGGTGGTGCTGGTGATAGAAATGGGAGAACCAGACGCTCTGGACTTCTGGCTCTGTCCAGGCATTAACGTTAGTATGGCTGGGACCTGTAGTGCCATCAGTCTGGCAGTATGGGTGTGTGTGTTTCCAACTGAAGTTATCAGCTCCCTGCTCCTACCTATTGCAGAGCACCGCACCCTACTAATTCTTCTAGCTTGCTGCTGGAAGCTGCCACATATAGCTTAGTGTTTCCCTGGCTAGGTGTGCGTCTTCTGCTCCTGTTTAATGTATTCCTGTTTGACCCAGTTGTCTCTGACTAATCTTACAGATCCTGATTTTGTCCTTGATGTGACCTCTCAGCTCTGACCCTGCTTGGTGACCATTCCTACGTCTGGATGGCAGCCCTTCTATGGTAGAATTCCATTGGGTCCTATTGTAAAACCAGATCCTTGTACAGGGGTTAAAGGATATTGGGATTTCTCTGGAGTTTTGCTAGATTGAGTGGCTTGTGCCAAGTCTGTACGAAGCCTTTTGAACCTGTGGCCTTGGTCAGACTTTATATTTTATCTAACCAACAAAGTAGCACTCTGTAGCGATATAGCCTGAAAACAAGACATATATATATGAAATTGCATTACTGCTCTAAAAAATAGGAAAAATTGAGAATACTTAGTGCATAAATTGGCCAATTCATGTGTACCCGACAGCCGCAATAAGGTAATTCTCTTTGCTACCCGCATAAATTCAGGCTCCAGCCTAGAAGAGGATTCACATTAGATAGGTTCCCAGCAGTGAGAATCGCCTTATCGCGGCTGCCGGGTACACATGAATTGGCCAATTGATGCACTAAGTATTCTCAGTGTTTCCAGCTTTCTAGAGCAGTAATGCAATTCATATTTCATGTAGCATTACAGCGTGCGGCTTTATTTGTTGGTTATGGAGATGGCTGCTCTTAGTTTGCACCTGTACATACCTGTCTTCTGCTTGGAAGTGACGATCAGTCTTTTGTTATTTGTTTTCATTTTATCTGGCCCCAAAAAATAATGATCACCCTCCAAATAGTGGTGGATCAAATGCAAGATCTGGCCTATTTAGTCCAAGGTCTTGCAGAGCGGATTCAGTATCATAAACCCTCCAAAGCCCTTGCAGCAGCACCTCACTTGATTTTTCTGGAGCCCAAGGTAAACTTCCTAACTGATTTTCAGGCAACCGTAAAAAAAATTTTTTCCTTTAAGGAAAGCTGCCGCTTGTATTTCAGGCTCTGCCCACTTTCATCTTGTTCTGAGACCCAGTGTGAGGGACTCCTCATATTATTATTATAAATTATTATGCCTTGGAGATCGAAGTCACACAGCTCAAGAGTTGTGGACAGCTCTCCAGGCCGAGTTAGAGCAATGGCTGTCTCCACTACACCTGGAGCCAGGGAAGGCTGTGTGCGATAACACTGCAATCCTGATGGCGGCCCTACACCGTGGCAATCCCACATATGTGCCTTGCATGGCTCATGTCCTCAACCTGGTGGTACAGGAATTTGTATGCCACTATCCCAGCCTGGATGCACTGCTGAAGAAAGCACCATCACTGTGTGCTCATTTCTGAAGATCGCACCCCACAGGTGAACGACTTGCATCGCTACAGACGTCTTTTCGGCCTATCCTTTAACCGTTTGTTAGGGATGTTCCAACATGGTGGAATTCCACTCTGCACATGTTGCAGCGGCTGTGGTAGCATTGATGAGCTGTGGTGCAGTATGTCATTTTGCATAGCCTGGGCCAACACAGTACGGATGTTGTGCAAACCACACTTGCAGAGCGGGCACAGGTGAAGGACCTCTGCACCCTTCTGCACAGTTTTCAAATGTTTACTAAGATGGTTAGTGTTAATAATGCTGTCATCAGCATCACTATTCCGGTCATCTACATGCTGGAGCACTTTGAATAGTCTGTGCAAAGAGGTGGTTGTCCCAAAGGAAAAGTTAAAACCAGAGGAGGATTCAGAAGGGATAACAATATCTCAAATTTCTGGACTGTCGTTGCACATGTGAGTACCAATGGAGGGTGTATTACAGTGATCAAGGGGGCTCATGGTACCTTAAAATCTGTTAGTGAAGATGCTGGAGCCGAGGAACAAAATTGATGAGGATGAGATGATGGACGAGCAACAGTCAGGAGATGAAGAGGATAATGATATGCTCTCTGTTGTCCGTGGTTGGCAGCTCATGGTACCAGACAAACTGTTAATGAAGATGCTGGAGCCGAGGAACAAATTGAGGAAGACGAGGTGATGGATGCGCAACAGTCAGGAGATGAAGAGGATAATGATATGCTCTCTGTTGTCCGTGGTTGGCAGCTCATGATACCAGACAAACTGTTAATGAAGATCCTGGAGCCGAGGAATAAATTGAGGAAGACGAGGTGATGGACGCGCAACAGTCAGGAGATGAAGAGGATAATGATATGCTCTCTGTTGTCCGTGGTTGGCAGCTCATGATACCAGACAAACTGTTAATGAAGATCCTGGAGCCGAGGAATAAATTGAGGAAGACAAGGTGATGGACGCGCAACAGTCAGGAGATGAAGAGGATAATGATACGCTCTCTGTTGTCCGCGGTTGGCAGAAGGGGACAGAGGAAACAACCTTGATTGTTACCTGCCACCAACACAGCATGGACTTGGACCTCATGTAAGTGCCCAACACATGAGGGCCTTCTTGCTGCACTATCTTCAACACGATACCGGTATTCTCAGGGTTAGAAATAGCACTGACTACTGGGCTGCCATTCTGTTAGATCCACTGTACAAGAGTGAATTTAGCCAGATGATTCCCCCCTGGAAAGAGTTGCACGCATGCTGGAGTATCGAAATACTCTTATAGACAAAATTTTTGAGAGTGGTTTTCCCCAAGACAGCAGTCAGACACAGAGTGTTTACATCCCAGTTCTAGATGTCCAACCCTGGGAACGTCAAGGCGTCATCGCCAAAATATTAGCAGCAGTAGTGTAAGTAGCATAAGGAATTTCTGTGAGTCGTTTCAGACATTTTTTAAACCAGCCTGTGCACCAGCAGAACAGAGTACAAGTCTGACACGTTGTGAACGACTGGAGAGGATGGTGCAGGAGTATCTGGAGCTCAGTATCAGTGCCATCAGGAAAATGGATGCGTGGCCTGAGCTCCACTGTCACGCCTTGGAGGTTTTGTCATGCCCGGCAGGCAGCATTCTTTCAGAACGTGTCTTTAAGTGCTGCTGGTGGTGTCCTGATGGATAGGCGCATCCGGCTGTCCCCTGAAATTGTAGACCACCTAACTTTCAAGTCATGGATCTCCGATGACTTTTGCACCCCAATCGCAGATTGGACAGACTAAGCGATGGTGTAGTATTTAGCTTCATGTATTGATCTTGCATTACTACAGTCTGCGCCATCTTTGTGGCGTCTTCTGTACCTGCTGTGGCCACTGCTGCTGATGTCATAAATAATTTTTTGAAATTCCAAGTAGGGTCTCCATCTGGTGTGTTGCCTGTGGTGGAAGTTGTGTAGGTGGCTATTATACTGTTTCTTCTCTGGGGAAATTGATGCCACTTGGTGTGTGACAATTATTTTTTGAAATGTGGAGACTCCAGTTGTGTCTCCATCTGGTTGGTTGCCTGTAGCAGTAGGGCTCCCAGACAGGCAGGCCTGCAGGTACTTTCAGTTAACTACCCATGTTACTTTCCTTACATTTTTCTACCAATATCACTGTATGAAACTGATGTTTCTGCCATCTGAGTGTGGCTGAAATAAAAAAAGAAAAAAAATTGGAGATGTTGGATGAGGTATTAGGGCTCCCAGCGTACACCGCTCCCTTATCCAGCAGGTCCTCATTGAACCTCAATTCCAAGCTGTAGATACCTCATGCATGGTCCATGGCTGACTGCTGCTGTGCCATTTGCAAATTTCTACTGTGTCTCAATTGATGCCACTTTTCCTGGTGTCTGCCCCTAGTTTTAGCTGTTTGGGAAGCTCTTCGTCACCCCTTAAGGGGTTATGTATATGTTTGTTTTTGCCTCCCATTGAATTTAATGGGACTCGGGTACGTTTGTCGAACAGTTTGGCAAACGGAGGTCCATTCCGCGAACCCGAACCTTGAAATGTTCACTCATCTTTGTTTTGGGCCCTTTGTGGCTGTTGACCTCGGCTGCAGGTGAACGAGTTTGTTTGGTTTATTAGTCATGAGCTAATTCTCTCCAGGGAGGAAATTCACTGGAAAACCATAAAAGTAGAGACCGGATCAGAGCGGGAGGACCCGGAGCGTAATAAGGTATAAATGTCCAGCACTGGGGCCACTCGAGTCACACAGACTGCAGGACCTGACTATAGGGGGCGCCACTATCCGTACACTGTCACTTCACTGCAGGACACCGCTGCATCTTCTGTATAGGTAAGTGCAATCTATTTTCCCCTGTTATCAGCCATTCTGATCTATTGTGGTACAAAGAAAAAAACTGGTTTATGTGATTAAATTAGCAGTTTAATTTGTAATCCATGAAATTTTGTTATAGCAGGATAGTGATACAACATGACCAGTTTCATCTTAGCAGTGTGAATAGTGACGTACTCTGGTGTGCTGCCCGATCAGTGATCAACCATTAGAGTCTCCCTCCACCACAGCATCAGATTATATACATACAACATATGAATCTCACATAACAATAAGGAACATAGGAAAAGGACAATGTACATGTAGACATAAGTATACGTCCTCAATAACTATACATGAGATCATTACGGTAATCCAAACCACATGGTACCTGGTGTTTAAGTTCACGATTAGTGATGAGCGAGTATCCCTGGGCTCAGATGTGCTCGGTGCTACTCAGAGATCATGGTGCTCCGATAACACTAAAGTATCCCAGGGCTCAGATGTGCTCGGTGATACTCAGAGATCACGGTGCTCGGTTATCACCCGAGCATCCCAAGGCTCAGATGTGCTCAGTGATACTCGGAGATCACGGTGCTCGGTTATCACCCGAGTATCCCTGGGCTCAGATGTGCTCAGTGATACTCGGAGATCACGGTGCTCGGTTATCACCCGAGCATCCCAAGGCTCAGATGTGCTCGGTGCTACTCAGAGATCACGGTGCTCGGTTATCACCCGAGCATCCCAAGGCTCAGATGTGCTCGGTGATACTCAGAGATCATGGTGCTCCGATAACACTAAAGTATCCCTGGGCTCAGATGTGCTCGGTGATACTCGGAGATCACGGTGCTCGGTTATCACCCGAGCATCCCAAGGCTCAGATGTGCTCGGTGATACTCAGAGATCATGGTGCTCCGATAACACTAAAGTATCCCTGGGCTCAGATGTGCTCGGTGATACTCGGAGATCACGGTGCTCGGTTATCACCCGAGCATCCCAAGGCTCAGATGTGCTCGGTGATACTCGGAGATCACGGTGCTCGGTTATCACCCGAGCATCCCAAGGCTCAGATGTGCTCGGTGCTACTCAGAGATCACGGTGCTCCGATAACACTAAAGTATCCCAGGGCTCAGATGTGCTCGGTGATACTCAGAGATCACGGTGCTCGGTTATCACCCGAGCATCCCAAGGCTCAGATGTGCTCGGTGATACTCGGAGATCACGGTGCTCGGTTATCACCCGAGCATCCCAAGGCTCAGATGTGCTCGGTGATACTCAGAGATCACGGTGCTCCGATAACACTAAAGTATCCCAGGGCTCAGATGTGCTCGGTGATACTCAGAGATCACGGTGCTCGGTTATCACCCGAGCATCCCAAGGCTCAGATGTGCTCGGTGATACTCAGAGATCACGGTGCTCCGATAACACTAAAGTATCCCAAGGCTCAGATGTGCTCGGTGATACTCAGAGATCACGGTGCTCGGTTATCACCCGAGCATCCCAAGGCTCAGATGTGCTCGGTGATACTCAGAGATCATGGTGCTCCGATAACACTAAAGTATCCCTGGGCTCAGATGTGCTCGGTGATACTCGGAGATCACGGTGCTCGGTTATCACCCGAGCATCGCAAGGCTCAGATGTGCTCGGTGATACTCGGAGATCACGGTGCTCGGTTATCACCCGAGCATCCCAAGGCTCAGATGTGCTCGGTGCTACTCAGAGATCACGGTGCTCCGATAACACTAAAGTATCCCAGGGCTCAGATGTGCTCGGTGATACTCAGAGATCACGGTGCTCGGTTATCACCCGAGCATCCCAAGGCTCAGATGTGCTCGGTGATACTCGGAGATCACGGTGCTCGGTTATCACCCGAGCATCCCAAGGCTCAGATGTGCTCGGTGCTACTCAGAGATCACGGTGCTCCGATAACACTAAAGTATCCCAGGGCTCAGATGTGCTCGGTGATACTCAGAGATCACGGTGCTCGGTTATCACCCGAGCATCCCAAGGCTCAGATGTGCTCGGTGATACTCGGAGATCACGGTGCTCGGTTATCACCCGAGCATCCCAAGGCTCAGATGTGCTCGGTGCTACTCAGAGATCACGGTGCTCCGATAACACTAAAGTATCCCAGGGCTCAGATGTGCTCGGTGATACTCAGAGATCACGGTGCTCGGTTATCACCCGAGCATCCCAAGGCTCAGATGTGCTCGGTGATACTCAGAGATCACGGTGCTCCGATAACACTAAAGTATCCCAGGGCTCAGATGTGCTCGGTGATACTCAGAGATCACGGTGCTCGGTTATCACCCGAGCATCCCAAGGCTCAGATGTGCTCGGTGATACTCAGAGATCACGGTGCTCGGTTATCACCCGAGCATCCCAAGGCTCAGATGTGCTCGGTGATACTCAGAGATCATGGTGCTCCGATAACACTAAAGTATCCCTGGGCTCAGATGTGCTCGGTGATACTCGGAGATCACGGTGCTCGGTTATCACCCGAGCATCCCAAGGCTCAGATGTGCTCGGTGATACTCGGAGATCACGGTGCTCGGTTATCAACCGAGCATCCCAAGGCTCAGATGTGCTCGGTGCTACTCAGAGATCACGGTGCTCCGATAACACTAAAGTATCCCAGGGCTCAGATGTGCTCGGTGATACTCAGAGATCACGGTGCTCGGTTATCACCTGAGCATCCCAAGGCTCAGATGTGCTCGGTGATACTCGGAGATCACGGTGCTCGGTTATCACCCGAGCATCCCAAGGCTCAGATGTGCTCGGTGATACTCAGAGATCACGGTGCTCTGATAACACTAAAGTATCCCAGGGCTCAGATGTGCTCGGTGATACTCAGAGATCACGGTGCTCGGTTATCACCCGAGCATCCCAAGGCTCAGATGTGCTCGGTGATGCTCAGAGATCACGGTGCTCGGTTATCACCCGAGCATCCCAAGGCTCAGATGTGCTCGGTGATACTCGGAGATCACGGTGCTCGGTTATCACCCGAGCATCCCAAGGCTCAGATGTGCTCGGTGATACTCAGAGATCACGGTGCTCCGATAACACTAAAGTATCCCAGGGCTCAGATGTGCTCGGTGATACTCAGAGATCACGGTGCTCGGTTATCACCCGAGCATCCCAAGGCTCAGATGTGCTTGGTGATATTCAGAGATCACGGTGCTCGGTTATCACCCGAGCATCCCAGGGCTCAGATGTGCTCGGTGATACTCAGAGATCACGGTGCTCGGTTATCACCCGAGCATCCCAAGGCTCAGATGTGCTCGGTGATACTCAGAGATCACGGTGCTCGGTTATCACCCGAGCATCCCAAGGCTCAGATGTGCTCGGTGATACTCGGAGATCACGGTGCTCGGTTATCACCCGAGCATCCCAAGGCTCAGATGTGCTCGGTGATACTCAGAGATCACGGTGCTCCGATAACACTAAAGTATCCCAGGGCTCAGATGTGCTCGGTGATACTCAGAGATCACGGTGCTCGGTTATCACCCGAGCATCCCAAGGCTCAGATGTGCTCGGTGATACTCAGAGATCACGGTGCTCGTGTTGAGGAGAGCCATAAGATCAAATACTTAATTAACCTCAACACATAAGGTAATTGAGGAAAGCAACCTATAACATGTATTGTTTAACCTTACATAAGTTTTCCTCAGACAAAGTAAGACACTTAAGATGGCTGCCATCTCCTCTACCAGAGCCGTGTGCTCTGGTATATGAACAATGAAGACACTGAAGATGGCTGCCATTTCCTGTCTCAGCAGACCATGCGGTCTGGTATCCAAGATGACGCCCACTCTGATGACCTCATGGATCCACCCACAGCGACGCCCACTCTGATGACCTCACGGACCAACCCACCTTGATGACCTCATGGATCCGCCCATGGACTTGCTCATGCCCAACCCACTAACCAATGGAATACATCCGATCACTCCCATTTTAGAACTAACCGAGCCCCCTTACTGGAGATATATAACATTGTGTTTTCACTAATAAATCGTTTCTTGGAGCTGAGCCACACTTTGATCAAGGAGAGTTACAGCTGACTGTGTCTGGTGTATTTCTTTAGTGCACATGATCAATATCCATTAGGCCAGGAGTAGGCAACTAGAGAATTGAACATTTATATTAATTGTTCAACCCTAATATTTGGCCGCCCAACCTGGGCCAGCAGAGGAAGAGCCCTGAACCCTGTAAAACCGGCGAGTGGAACGGCTGGATGCACTGAGTACCCCGAATCTGGAGACTGATCAACTCCTTAACAGAACACGGTAAGTCTGCTGATTTTTATAATCTGTAGTCTTTACCTGTGTCTTTCGGGGTATCCTGTGCAGATTGCCTGACCGTGTCCGGTTTTCTTGGTATCTGTAAGACGGCAGAAAGGGTATCTCCGCTGCTGGTCATTTAATTGCAAGAACCGTCACGTTTTAGTTGCCTACGGCCTGTTACATGTTGTGAAGAGGGGAGATGATTGGTAGTAAAGAAAAGAAATATTGTGTAAGGACAGTCAAAGCAGGTTAGTGTTTACAGAGGGCTACAGGCAAGTGATAAAACAGGAAAAACAGGGTATGTACTGGTAGTTAAAGAAAAGCATTGTGTTTGGAACAAAGAAGGTTTCTAGGAAAGACAAAGCAAGTGTTTACAGAAAGAGAACCATTGTGTTTGGAACAGGGCAGGTTTGTTTTTAAAGAAGGAAAGCAAGCAAGTGTAGAATAATAATAATTTTTGTCTGTGGTATACGGTTGTCGCCTGTGATAAGATTTTCAGTTCTGTACAAGAAGGACTAGGACCTGGAGTAATTGACTCGGCCTAGGGGCCCGGTAAATCTTGGAGCAATTGGCTCAGTTCGGGCATAATAAATTGTGTAGCGGCTCATTGAAACTTGGAGCAATTGGCTCAGTTTGGGCCAATTAAATTTATAGTTTTTCTTTTTTTGCCCCGTGACATCGAGTAATTGACTCTGCACGGGGACCGGTAAGTTAGGGAGCAATTTGACAAAGTAGGGAAGAATTGGTTTGTAAAGTACGGAGCACGGAAGTCAGACAGGGACCACGTGACAAGAAGCAATAGGAACTGGGTACTGCAGACTCAGTTCCCTTTAGAATCTCAGGTTTGAGTCATCTCCCCCGTCTTATTGTTTGTTTGGTGTTTGTTATCTTGATAGATATATATATATACTGTGTATCTATAGAAAGATGGAGAAAGTAATGCAGTTCTGCCGTATGGGCACTAAGCCAAATTCAGATGGCGTTAGACTCATGCAAATTAGTGGAAATTGTGTGAAATGCCAGAAGGGGGGATGGTTGCAGCCCCTGGAGTGGAAGATTGTCTTAGGAAAAAAAAAAAAAAAAAAAAAAAAAGAGAAAGAAAAGGTATCCTAGAAGATAATGGATTGTTGTCTATTGCTAGGACAGGAGAAAGAGTCTCTGAAAGTCTGTATAAAAAAAAAAAAAAAAAAAAAAAAAGGAAAAATTGGAAATTGGGTAGAAGAGAAAAGGAATAGAAAGAATAGAGTTTTGAGTTGTGTATTACAAAAATATATCCTGTGAGCGGCCACCACCGTATAATGGTGGCTCAGAGCCATGTGGTAAATGTAATGGTCGCCATTTTGTTAATGGCCAATGTGTTAAATGTAATAGCAGCCAAAATGGTGGCTCAGAGCCATGTGGTAAATGTAATGGTCGCCATTTTGTTAATGGCCAATGTGTTAAATGTAATAGCAGCCAAAATGGTGGCTCAGAGCCATGTGGTAAATGTAATGGTCGCCATTTTGTTAATGGCCAATGTGTTAAATGTAATAGCAGCCAAAATGGTGGCTCAGAGCCATGTGGTAAATGTAATGGTCGCCATTTTGTTAATGGCCAATGTGTTAAATGTGATAGCAGCCAAAATGGTGGCCCAGAGCCAGGTGCTAAATGTAACGGCAGCCATCTTGGTGGTGGTAAATATAATTCTGATAGCGGCCATCTTGGTGGTGGTAAATATAATTCTGATAGCGGCCATCTTGGTGATGGTAAATATAATTCTGATGGCAGCCATCTTGGTGGTGGTAAATATAATTCTAATAGCGGCCATCTTGGTGGTGGTAAATATAATTCTGATAGCGGCCATCTTGGTGGTGGTAAATATAATTCTGACGGCAGCCATCTTGTTGGTGGTAAATATAATTCTGACGGCAGCCATCTTGTGGATGGCAAAGGTGTTAATTCTGACGGCAGCCATGTTGTGGATGGCGAATGTGCTGCTCCTGGTGGTGAACATCTCAGATTAAGGCTACACGCCACATCACCAAATCCTTGTTACCCAGTAATGACCACCAACGGCCAATACTATATTCCTTCGGGAAGTGAACAGGCTTTACCCATGTTTCCTATCTCTGTTGTTTCCAATGGGGCACCAACCCTTTCCTCTATCACTCCTGTTGTGAATCCAGCAGTCCTCCCACCTGGATCGTCCCCAGCACCTACCCTTTCTACTGTCACTTCCACTGCCAATTTAGCCGCACACCCACATGAGATGCTCCAAGCAGCGGCCTCTCCTCCCAATGCTTCCACAACAGCACTCTCACGCAGCCTACATAACCCTATGCCCAGTACCTCACAGGCTGTCTCGCAGCCAAGCGCACACCTGTATGGGACGGTGGCGACTGTATCAAGGGGGGGCTCAATGTGGGAGGGGGATACCAATAGCACAGGAAGCACAAAGGGGAGGGAATGTTGGCAACCTATTTTTGAAAAAGAACTTCCTGAGGGACCCTTGTTAGTGGTGGGAAAGGGTGACATAACAATGGAGACAGACGCTATTGTTAATGCTGCCAATTCTCGGTTAGAACACAATGGAGGTGTAGCTAGAGCTATAGTGGAAGCAGGAGGGGCGACTATTCAAGCTGACAGTCGAATCATTGTTGAGTCACGTGGTCAGATAGCTGTTGGGGACATAGCGGTGACTAAAGCTGGCAATCTTCCATGTAGAATGATCATACATGCTGTGACCCCTACTTATGACCCTATTCATCCAGACGTTAGTGCTCAGCAACTTCATGCAGCAATAACTCGCATTAATGAGGACAGGACTGTTAAAGTTTTTTTTTTTTTTTTTTTTTTAAGACTGTCTGTGTCACCTGGACCCCACACCATGATACTGGAGCTGCCCAAATAGAGCCCCTCATTCCAGGACTGTTACCTCCTCCGGCTCCTCATACACAAGGGACTACATCTGCACTCCTGGTGCCATCTCTACTCCCGCTTCAGGCGCCACCGCCAACAGTGCCAATGCTCATGTCTGAGGAGCCCACCATCTGTGTCAAGTTTACACCCCGGCACGCTGCTACTCTGTTGAACCAAGTTCTAGATCCAGAAAAACAGCCGATGCCTTTCTACAGGAGCATGACGAGACATGGGACTCTGGTGTTGAGTTCTGCCAAGAACCTAAGACAAGGGCCTCGGATGAGTTGGCTGACCTATCAATTATTATTGTTGCCAAAGGTTTCCAGATGCCTCAAAGCTGATGCAGCCATTGTACAATGACCTCAAGACGTCAGCGTTTCCACTATGTACTAAATCCGTGGAAGCTTTCTACGCTCTTAAACAGGCCATACAGTCTGCACCAGCTCTTGGAATCCCAAATTATCAACTACCTTTTTACTTGTTTGTCAGTGAAGTAGCAGGACATGCTTCCGGAGTCCTAGCACAAAAACATGGGGGAAGAACAAGACCAATCGGCTACTACTCTGCCCGCCTGGACTCTGTGTCTCAAGCTTCCCCGACTTGCCTCAGAGCTGTTCATGCTGCACATATGCTTCTGGACAAAACTTCTGATATCATCTGAGGACATCCAGTTCTCTTAATGGCTCCACAAGACATAATTGCTATTGTTGGAACCTAAACATCTGTTGGTGCAGCATCATATGAGACTCCAACGTTGGCTCTTGGTTCCGGACAATGTCACTCTTGTCCGCTGCAGCATCTTCAAACTGTCCACGCTGCTTCCTCTTTCCAGGGGGGGATGTGGATGATACTGATGCCCTCGGAGAAGATGCCTCTACACACTCAGAGGATCATGACTGTCTTGAACAAATGCATGAAGAAGTAGCCTCCCAGAAAAACGTGTCTGAAGACCCACTCCCACATGCTGACGTGACGTTCTTCACTGATGGTTCCAGATTTGCAGATGAAACAGGAAGGTTCCACATGGGATATGCCATGGTTACACATGACCAGGTCATCTCAGCCGGATCCCTACCACCGCACGTCTGCACAAGAAGCGGAACTTAAGGCTTTGACGTTGGCTTGTCAGGAAGCGACGGAGAAGGTGGTCAACATCTACACGGATTCAAGATACGCTTTTGGAGTGGCTCATGACTTCGGCAGTATCTGGGAAGCCAGAGGATACCTAACGTCCAGTGGAACTCCTGTCAAACATGCTGCTATCATACAAGAACTTGTGGCCGCTCTAGATCTACCTTTGGAGGTTTCAGTAATCAAGATCAAAGCTCACGGGAGATTGGATTCTCCAGAAGCAAGGGGGAACTTCTTTGCTGACAAAACAGAAAAAACCTATGCTGTGGATCCATTTAGGAAAGAGAAAGCAGCGGTGTACGTGTCACAAGACACTGAAGAAGGGACTAAAAGCTCTCTTATGAGGATTATCCATCTACATCAAGACAAGACATCAGATGATGAAAAGAAGTCATGGCAAGAAGGAGGCACTAAAAAAGGATGAAGATGGAGTCTGGAGGGTGAACACAAAGGTCTACCCCGTAATCTGTACCCCTCAGTGACAGAATGGGCACACGGTATCACCCACAGAGGCAAGAATCGGATGAATGACCTGATTTGGAAGACCTACATGGCACCTGGGATTTCTACTGTCACCCAAAAATATTGCAAGTCCTGCCTTGTGTGTGCAACATGCAATCCAGCACCGCCTCAGAAACATTTGGCTAAACCACTTTATCCCTTTCAGAGGATTCAGATTGATCACATTCAAATGCCAAAAGTAGGGAAGTGCGAGTATGTACTGGTAGTGACTGACATGTTCTCAGGATGGCCCGAAGCCTATCCAGTAACCAACATGACTGCCAGAGTGACTGATGACTGAAGTAGTATGCAGATATGGGGTCCCAGAGGTAATTGAGAGTGACCAAGGACCTGCGTTCACTGCAGCACTGTCTAAGGAACTATGAACATTAGTGGGAGCGGATTTGGGTTTACATACTCCATATCACCTACACAGCAGTGGGAAAGTAGAAACACTGAATGGCACCTTGAAAAATAAAATACTGAAAGCCAGTTAGGAGGTCAGACTTGGGACAGACATTTTGCACGTTGCCTTATACTCAGTCAGAAACACTACAAGGGGTCCCATTAAACTCACACCATACGAGATTCTTTTTGGGGGGCCTCCAAGATTGGGTCAATATTTTCCACAACAGCTAGCCTTAGGAAGTGATACTCTTGTAAATTATGTAATTGTTGTTACTAAAGAACTGTCAATAACACATGTACGAGTTTTATCATCCATTCCAGGTCCAGATTCCAGTGAAGGTACCCATGCTTTCCAACCTGGTGACTACGTGCTTGTAAAGAAGTTCATCAGAAAAGACATTCCTGGAGTCGAGATTTAAGGGTCCCTACTCCCTACCAAGTGCTCCTGACTACTCCTACTTCGGTCAGGATTGCTGAGCGCCTCCTGGATCCATCTCTCACATTATAAACTTGTTTAGACAGTTAGGGACAGAGTAGGATCTGACCTGCTTGTCAAAGTCCAGCTACAAAGGGAGGTTTTCTACAAGGGAAAACTTGTCTCAAACTGGTGAAAACTCCAATTCCCCCTCCCGGGCAAGACGGTCAGATCTAGGATGTGTACAACAGGGTTAGTCGCACATGTGTATTTTACTCTAAGTAACCATGGAGATGGGAGATTGGAGAGTAATAGATCCAGCAGGTTGGGAAGTCCCGAGGACACTGGTAACACGCTCCGATATACCTCCGCAGTATACCCATAATTAGCCACACATTCTCTGGTGTCTATAGCATCCATATTGTCATGAAGCTTCTGATGTCATAATAACACTTAACATCGATGGGTTAGGGAACCACGGTGGGATCAAGATAAAAGAAAAGGTTAATAAAGTATTTAGGGGGGACTGTTGAGGAGAGCCATAAGATCAAATACTTAATTAACCTCAACACATAAGGTAATTGAGGAAAGCAACCTATAACATGTATTGTTTAACCTTACATAAGTTTTCCTCAGACAAAGTAAGACACTTAAGATGGCTGCCATCTCCTCTACCAGAGCCGTGTGCTCTGGTATATGAACAATGAAGACACTGAAGATGGCTGCCATTTCCTGTCTCAGCAGACCATGCGGTCTGGTATCCAAGATGACGCCCACTCTGATGACCTCATGGATCCACCCACAGCGACGCCCACTCTGATGACCTCACGGACCAACCCACCTTGATGACCTCATGGATCCGCCCATGGACTTGCTCATGCCCAACCCACTAACCAATGGAATACATCCGATCACTCCCATTTTAGAACTAACCGAGCCCCCTTACTGGAGATATATAACATTGTGTTTTCACTAATAAATCGTTTCTTGGAGCTGAGCCACACTTTGATCAAGGAGAGTTACAGCTGACTGTGTCTGGTGTATTTCTTTAGTGCACATGATCAATATCCATTAGGCCAGGAGTAGGCAACTAGAGAATTGAACATTTATATTAATTGTTCAACCCTAATACTCGGTTAACACCCGAGTATCCCTGGGCTCAGATGTGCTTGGTGATACTCAGAGATCACGGTGCTCGGTTATCTCTCGAGTATTCTGGGGCTCAGATGTGCTCGGTGATACTCGGAGATCACGGTGCTCGGTTATCACCCGAGCATCCCAAGGCTCAGATGTGCTCGGTGATACTCGGAGATCACAGTGCTCGGTTATCACCCGAGCATCCCAAGGCTCAGATGTGCTCGGTGATACTCGGAGATCACGGTGCTCGGTTATCACCCGAGCATCCCAAGGCTCAGATGTGCTCGGTGCTACTCAGAGATCACGGTGCTCCGATAACACTAAAGTATCCCAGGGCTCAGATGTGCTCGGTGATACTCAGAGATCACGGTGCTCCGATAACACTAAAGTATCCCAGGGCTCAGATGTGCTCAGTGATACTCAGAGATCACGGTGCTCCGATAACACTAAAGTATCCCAAGGCTCAGATGTGCTCGGTGATACTCAGAGATCACGGTGCTCAATTATCACTCGAGTATCCCAGGGCTCAGATGTGCTCGGTGATACTCAGAGATCACGGTGCTCGGTTATCACCCGAGCATCCCAAGGCTCAGATGTGCTCGGTGATACTCAGAGATCACGGTGCTCGGTTAACACCCGAGTATTCCTGGGTTCAGATGTGCTCGGTGATACTCGGAGATCACGGTGCTCGGTTATCACCCGAGCATCCCAAGGCTCAGATGTGCTCGGTGATACTCAGAGATCACGGTGCTCGGTTAACACCCGAGTATCCCTGGGCTCAGATGTGCTCGGTGATACTCAGAGATCACGGTGCTCGGTTATCTCTCGAGTATTCTGGGGCTCAGATGTGCTCGGTGATACTCGGAGATCACGGTGCTCGGTTATCACCCGAGCATCCCAAGGCTCAGATGTGCTCGGTGATACTCGGAGATCACAGTGCTCGGTTATCACCCGAGCATCCCAAGGCTCAGATGTGCTCGGTGATACTCGGAGATCACGGTGCTCGGTTATCACCCGAGCATCCCAAGGCTCAGATGTGCTCGGTGATACTCAGAGATCACGGTGCTCCGATAACACTAAAGTATCCCAGGGCTCAGATGTGCTCGGTGATACTCAGAGATCACGGTGCTCCGATAACACTAAAGTATCCCAGGGCTCAGATGTGCTCAGTGATACTCAGAGATCACGGTGCTCGGTTATCACCCGAGCATCCCAAGGCTCAGATGTGCTCGGTGATACTCAGAGATCACGGTGCTCGGTTATCGCTCGAGTATCCCTGGGCTCAGATGTGCTCAGTGATACTCAGAGATCACGGTGCTCGGTTATCACCCGAGCATCCCAAGGCTCAGATGTGCTCGGTGATACTCAGAGATCACGGTGCTCGGTTATCACCCGAGTATCCCTGGGCTCAGATGTGCTCGGTGATACTCAGAGATCACAATGCTAGGTTATCACTCTAGTATCCTGGAGTTCAGATGTGCTCATGATACTCAGAGATCACGGTGCTCGGTTATCACTGGAATATCAGATGTGCTCGGTGATACTCAGAGATAACAATGCTGGATTATCATTCGAGTATCCCTGGGATCACATGTACTCTGTGATACTCAGAGAGATCACGGTGCTCGGTTATCACTCAAGTATCCTGGGGCTCAGATGTGCTCGGTGATGCTCAGAGGTCATGGTGCTCGGTAATCACTCAAGTATAGTGATGAGCGAGTGTACTCATTGCTCTTGTTTTCCCCAGCACGCTCGGGTGGTCTCCGAGTATTTGTAACTGCTCAAAGATTTAGTTTTCTTTGCCCCAGCTGCATGATTTACAGCTGATAGACAGCTTGAATACATGTGGGGATTCCCTAGCAACCAGGCAACCCCCAAATGTATTCAGGCTGGCTAGCAGCCGTAAATCATGCAGCTGCATGAACAAAAGCTAAATCTCCGAGCAGTTACAAATACTCAGAGACCACCCGAGCATGCTAGGGAAAACCTGAGCAACGAGTACACTCACATTCATCATTACTCAAGTATCCCGGGGCTCGGATGTGCTCGTAATACTTAGAGGTCATGGTGGTCGGTTATCACTGGAATATCCCGGGGCTCAGATGTGCTTGGTGATACTCAGAGATCACGATGCTAAGATATCACTCGAGTATCCCAGAACTTAGATGTGCTCAGTGATACTCGGAGATCACGGTGCTCGGTTATCACTTGAGTATCCCGGGGCTCAGATGTGCTTGGTGATCTTCGGACATCACGGTGCTCGGTTATCACTCGAGTATCCCAGGGCTCGGATGTGATCGGTGATACTCAGAGATCACGGTGCTCGGTTATCACTCGAGTATCCTGGGGCTCAGATGTGCTTGGTGATACTCAGAGATCATGGTGCTCAGTTATCACTCGAGTATCCTGGGGCTCAGATGTGCTCGGTTATACTTGGAGATCACGGTGCTCAGTTATCACTGGTATCCCAGGGCTCGGATGTGCTTGGTGATACTCGGAGATCACGGTGCTCAGTTATCACTGGTATCCCAGGGCTCAGATGTGCTCGGTGATACTCGGAGATCACGGTGCTCAGTTATCACTGGAGTATCCCAGGGCTCGGATGTGATCGGTGATACTCAGAGATCATGGTGCTCAGTTATCACTGGAGTATCCCAGGGCTCAGATGTGCTCGGTGATACTCGGAGATCACGGTGCTCAGTTATCACTGGAGTATCCCAGGGCTCGGATGTTCTCGGTGATACTCAGAGATCACGGTGCTCAGTTATCACTGGAGTATCCCAGGGCTCAGATGTGCTCGGTGATACTCAGAGATCACGGTGCTCAGTTATCACTCGAGTATCCTGGGGCTCGGATGTGCTTGGTGATACTTGGAGAACACGGTGCTCGGTTATCACTCGAGTATCACAGTGCTCGGATGCGCTCATTACTCGGCCATCATTAGCCGGTGCTCAATGTAAACTCGAATCCCCGCCCCGCATTTTTGGTGTCTGTTATGCAGCCAATAAGCATGAGGGGATTGCCTGCCGCTGTAATGTCGTAGCCATCTTGGTTGTGGCATTACTGTGGTTGGCTAGCCTTGTGACATCATCACGGATTATAAAAGGACATGCACCACCCGGATTGGCACACTGACGCTGTTGCACAGCTCTGTGACACTCCATATTGGAGGGAGAGAGTGTTTGTCCAGGCCTGTGTGTGCACAGTATAACGATGCAGAGGCCTATAGTGTAGATACTGGGGCTGAAGCTGAGCCGTCATACTAACAGCCCTACTAAGGTTAATCCTCTGTATCACATGCAATCTGCATTTAGCCTACAGAGGGAGAGTGCTAGAATAAAGGCTCTAGGCAGGGCTGAGGGCGTCACAGTCTTATGCTAAATATATAGGTGCTGCAAGGGACCAGATTTTTATTGGGGGGGAGAGAAGTGGGTCAAAAATTGACTATATTGTCATCAATAGTTTACTACATGCTTTATGTTACATTTCTGTGATATATAACACTCCCAAAAAGCATAGAAAAAAAATTCTGGATTCAATTACTCGCATGTATAGTATTATGTACCTTGTGGTACATTTCTGTGTTCTAAAACATTTCCAAAAAGGTTTTTATCATTTTTTGGATTGAATTACTCACCCATGTAGTATCACATGCTGAGCTACATTTTGGTGTTATAAAACACTTCCAAAAAGCATTTACATTTTTTCTGGATTCAGTTAGGCCCCCATTTAGTATTTCGTGGTCTGGTTTACATTTCATTGGTATATACTGTAACACTCCCAAAAAGCTTTGTAAAATTATTCTTGATTTAATTACTCATCCCTACAGTCTTGAGTGCCTTGTGATACATTACGTTAGTATTAAACCCCCAACAACCACTTTGACTGCTGCAGGTGACCAATTTTTTTTTTTTAAAAGAGATTTAGCAATTACATTATGCGTTGGACATGCAATAAGGGACAGGGAAGTGGAAGTGCTGATGATGGTGCACTCAGATGCCGAGGACGTGGGGCAGGTGCGACAACGCCTGTTGCTGGAGCAGGAGAAACACACACATCCATGACACGTAGGTTCCTTCCCACTTTGCAGAGAGACACCGTGCACCACTTCTGAAGCCAGAGCAGTGCGCACAGGTGAGCGGTTGGATTGCAGATAATGCTACCAGCAGGCTTGGCAGCACCACACTGTCTTCCTCATGGTCCAATCTCAGGAGCCAACAGTTTGGATCCCTTCATCCTTACTCTGATTCTCCATGTCGAGTTTCAGGGGACTAGTGATCCCACACTAGGACACTCCAAGTTAGGCCTCTTTCACACTAGCGTCAAGCACTGCACGTCGCTATGCGTCGTTTTGCAGAAAAAAAGCATCCTGCAAAATTGCTTGCAGGATGCGTTTTTTCTCCAGACTTTTATTAGCGACACAGTGCGACGCATTGCCACACGTCGCAACCGTTGTGCGACGGTTGCGTCGTGTTGCATCGGACCGTCGCCACCAAAAACATTACATGTAACGTTTTTTGGTGCGTCGTGAGCGTCTTTTCCGACCGCGCATGCGCGGCCGGAACTCCGCCCCCGCCTCCCCGCACATCACAATGGGGCAGCGGATGCGTTGTAAAACTGCATCCGCTGCCCCCGTTGTGCGGCGCTTTCACAGCTAGCGTCGGTGCGCCGCAACGTCGCATAGCGACGTGCAGTGCACGACTCTAGTGTGAAAGTAGCCTTATTTACAACATCACTTATTGGTTTTGGCCTCTCAACCAGCATGCTCCAAGAAGGTCAGGAGGACACGCTGTTTAGTGATGCACAAAGCTTAGAGCTGCCACAAGAAGATGACAGTGGGTGATGGCAAATTTTGTCAAGGGAGGAAGATGATGATGAGACACTGTTGCTGATAAGTCGGCTTGTTGTAATCCAGTCACCAAGTCAGGAGGACCAGAGTGCAGTGGCGGAAGACGAGGTGGTGGATGACGAAGTCACCCACCCAACCTGGGAATCTGGCATGCAGAGCGAGTGCTGAGTAGGAGTGATGGGTAGCACCGAAACAAACAGGAAGAGGCACTGGTGTGACCACAGGGACAAGGCAAGCACACGCACTCCTGAATTTGTATGTCAAAGAGATTGGTGTTCCCCAGTCTGGCAGTTTTTTAAAGAAAGTTCTTAGACCCAAAAAAATGGTCATTTTCAAACTGTGCCATGCCAAAATCAACAGGTGCCTGACCACTAAGAACCTAACCACCAGCAGCATGTTCAGGCACATGTCATCTAAGCACACGACTCAGTTTGCCGAACGCCGTGGTCCATGATTGCTGCCATTGGGTAACACCACTGCCTCTTCCCTCGTGTTAAGTCCTTCACAATCCCCTCTCCAAAACACTGGTGCAGATGCCTCCTGGCCTGCAACTATCCTTACACATTCTGACTTTCCATCATCAGGCACTTCCAAATCCCTTCCCCAGCCCAGCATTCAGTTGTCCCTACCCCAGGCCATGGAATGAAAGAGAAAGTTTCCAGCCACCCACCCACAGGCCAAAAGGCTATTTCCAGGCTGCTTGCCGTGGAAATGTTGCTGTTATGTCTTGGTCCCTATCAGCCACCTTTTCACCTGATATGGCATCCCAACCTTGTACCAGCACGTGTCGAGGAACATCACCCATGCCCTTACCAATGCTGTTACTGGGGATCTCCACTTCACGATCGACATATGCACATGCGCTGTTCACTAGGTGAACATTGTGGAGGCCAAGGCTGAGTACCACCCTGGCATGGCACATGTGCTCTGTTAGATGACAGTAACTGGTCCTATTTCTATCAGGGAATCCTCCACCTCATGCATCAGTTCCTGCACTCATTCCTGCTCCTCCTCATCCTCTATCTCCAATGTGCTATTTCAGAGCATATTGTCCACATCAGCCGGAAGCTGGAAGCTCTGCAGCACTGCCTCAGTGAAGCTGCAACAGGCTCTGTTAAAGCTGATTTGTCTAGGACACAAACTGCACACTGAAGCAGTATTATTATTATTATTTATTTTTATAACACCATGGATTCCATGGGTGCTTGCTGTACATGAGAAGGGGTTACATACAAAATACAAATATCGCTACAGTAGACAAACTAATAATGGTAGACTGATACAGAGGGAAGAGGACCCTGCCCTTGCGGGCTTACATTCTACAGGATGATTCGTAAGGAGACAGTTGGTCAGGGGTTGCAAAAGCTCCAATGGTGTTGAGATGGCAGCATGGTCATTGCAGGTTGTAAGCTTTCTTGAAGAGATGGTTTTCAGGTTCCATCTGAAGGATCCGAATGGGGAGGATTATCAGACGTGTACAGAATTCCAGAGGATGGGGGATATTTAGGAGAAGTCTTGCAAGTGATTGGGTGAGGAACAAATAAGTGTGGAGGAGAGAAGGAGCTCTTGGGAGGACCGGAGATTATGGGAGTGAAGATAATGGGAGTTCAGAGATATGCGGAGGAGAAAGGTTATGGACAGCTTTGTGGGATAAGAAGTTGTGAGCCAATGAAGGGATTTAAAAGTGGAGAAGTTGAGGAGTTTAGCGAGGCGAGAGAAGAATTAGTCGGGCAGCAGAGTTAAGGACGGACTGGAGGGGTGCAAGAGTGTTAGCAGGTACGCTACAGAGGAGGATGTTGCAGTAGTCGAGGCGGGAGATGATTTGGACATGCACAAGCATTTTAATAGATTGAGGGTTGAGAAAAAAATGGATTCTGGCAATATTTTTGAGCTGGAGGTGATGAGAGTTGGATGTGTGGTTTGAAGGACAGGGCAGAGTAAAGGGCTACTCCGAAGTAGCGTATTTCTGGTACAGGGGAAAGTGTGATGTCATTTATTGTGATAGATCAGCTGTTGGTTTTCCCTTTGCTGGCTATGAAAATTACATGGGAACGATTTTCTTAAATTTAATTGTTAATTTTACACAGGAGGGAAACAGCGGGTGCTGAATACAACTCCCATCATTGTTTCCTGGTCGCGGTGATCACAGGGAGACCA
This sequence comes from Ranitomeya variabilis, assembly GCF_051348905.1. Taxonomy (NCBI): domain Eukaryota; kingdom Metazoa; phylum Chordata; class Amphibia; order Anura; family Dendrobatidae; genus Ranitomeya; species Ranitomeya variabilis. Next base: position 576,048,900 of record NC_135237.1, on the reverse strand, counting down.
ACCAACAATGATGACAGCTGTCTTGAGCCGACGGCACCTGGGAACAGCGTGAACGCTACAGCTTCTTCCCAGGCACCAGTTTGTGTCATGCTGATGACACACGGATGTCAACCATGTGTCATCAGTGTGCATGTGGGCCAAACTTATTTTGTCCATGCTGCTCATAAAAAACTGACATGTCTGCGGGTTTTTCCCTCTGACACACATTTGTGCAAAGCGGCTCATTCATTTGGACCATTTGCAAAGTTTGACCAGATTAGAGATGCCCTTAATCTGGTAGACTGGGACAATATCCTCAGAAATAAGAATACAGATAATAAATGGGAAATGTTTAACAACATCCTAAATAGGCACTGTAAGCGGTTTATACCTTGTGGGAATAAAAGGACTAGAAATAGGAAAAACCCAATGTGGCTAAACAGAGAAGTAAGACAGGCAATTAACAGTAAAAAGAAAGCATTTGCTCTACTAAAGCAGGATGGCACCATGGAAGCTCTAAAAACTATAGGGAGAAAATACTTTAGCTAAAAAACTAATTAACGCCTTCCCGACCTGTGACACAGCGTATGCGTCATGAAAGTCGGTGCCAATCCGACCTGTGACGCATATGCTGTGTCACAGAATGATCGCATCCCTGCAGATCGGGTGAAAGGGTTAACTCCTATTTTGCCCGATCTGCAGGGACAGGGGGAGTGGTACTTTAGCCCAGGGGGGGTGGCTTTGCCCCCACGTGGCTACGATCGCTCTGATTGGCTGTTGAAAGTGCAACAGCCAATCAGAGCAATTTGCAATATTTCACCTATGAAAATGGTGAAATATTGCAATCCAGCCATGGCCGATGCTGCAATATCATCGGCCATGGCTGGAAAACCTGATCTGCCCCCCCCACCACCACCGATCGCCTCCCCAGTCGTCCGTTATGTGGCCCGGTCCCCTCCGTCCTCCTGTCCGCTCCCCCGTCCTCCTGCCCGCTCCTTCCTTGCTCCGATCCACCCCCCCGAGCTCCCCCCCTTACCCCCTCATACTTACCGAGCCTCCCGGTGTCGGTCCGTCTCCTCCCTGGGCGCCGCCATCTTCCAAAATGGTGGGCGCATTCGCAGTACGCCCGCCGAATCTGCCGGCCGGCAGATTCGTTCCACGTACATTTTGATCACTGTGAAAACCTATCACAGTGATCAAAATAAAAAAAAATGTAAATGACCCCCCCCTTTATCACCCTTATAGCTAGGGACAACAATAAAATAAAGAAAATATTTTTTTTATTTATTTTTCCCCCACTAGGTTCAGAACCAGGGTTAGGGTTAGGGTTAGGGTATTCTGGTCCTCTGTGGATTTTTCCACAGCGCATTTGATAAATTCGCAGTGTAAAACCGCTGCGGAATACGCAGAAAGAAGTGACATGCTGCGGAATGTAAACCGCTGCGTTTCCGCGCAGTTTTTTCCGCAGCATGTGCACAGCGTTTTTTGTTTCCCATAGGTTTACATTGAACTATAATCTCAAGGGAAACTGCTGCGGACCCGCAGCTGCGGAAACGCTGCGGATCCGCAGCGTTTACCGCAGCGTGTGCACATAGCCTTAGAATTAGGCTATGTGCACACGGTGTGGATTTGGCTGCGGATCCGCAGCGGAATGGCTGCTGCGGATTCGTAGCAGTTTTCCAACAGGTTTACAGTTCCATGTAAACCTATGGAAAACCAAATCCGCTGTGCCCATGGTGCGGAAAATACAGCGCGGGAATGCAGCGTTGTATTTTACGCAGCATATCAATTCTTTGTGCGGATTCCGCAGCGTTTTACACCTGTTCCTCAATAGGAATCCGCAGGTGAAATCCGCACAAAAACCACTGGAAATCTGTGGTAAATCCGCAGGTAAAACGCAGTGCCTTTTACCTGCGGATTTTTCAAAAATGGTGCGGAAAAATCTCACACGAATCCACAACGTGGGCACATAGCCTTAGGGTTAGGGATGGAATTAGGGCTAGGGTTGGAAATAGGTTTAAGATTAGGCTTGTGGTTAGGGTTATGGTTAGGGGTGTGATGGGGTTAGGGTTGTGGTTAGGGTTGAAATTAGGGTTGGGATTAGGGTTAGGGGTGTGTTGGGTTAGGGTTGTGGTTAGGGGTGTGTTGGGGTTAGGGTTATGGCTAGAGTTGGGATTAGGGTTAGGGGTCTGTTTGGGTTAGTGTTGGAGTTAGAATTGAGAGGTTTCCACTGTTTAGGCACATCAGGGGTCTCCAAACGCAACATGGCGCCACCATTGATTCCAGACAATCTTGCGTTCCAAAAGTCAAATGGTGCACCCTCCCTTCCGAGCCCCAACGTGAAACCAAACAGTGGTTTACCCCCACGTACGGAGTACCAGCATACTCGGGACAAACTGGGCAACAACTATTGGGGTCCAATTTCATCTGTTACCCTTGTGAAAATAAAAAATTGCTTGCTAAAACATCATTTTTGAGGAAATAAAAATGATTTATTATTTTCACGGCTCTGCGTTGTAAACTTCTGTGAAGCACTTGGGGGTTCAAAGTGCTCACCACATATCTAGATAAGTTCCTTTGGGGGTCTAGTTTCCAAAATAGGGTCACTTGTGGGGGGTTTCTACTGTTTAGACACATCAGGGTCTCAGCAAATGCAACGTGACGCCCGCAGACCATTCCATCAAAGTCTGCATTTCAAATGTCACTACTTCCCTTCCGAGCCCTGACGTGTGCCCAAACAGTGGTTTACCCCCACATATGGGGTACCAGCATACTTGAGACAAACTGGGCAACAACTATTGGGGTCCAATTTCTCCTTTTAGCCTTGTGAAAATAAATAATTGCTTGCTAAAACATCATTTTTGAGAAAAGAAAAATGATTTTTTATTTTCACAGCTCTGCGTTGTAAACTTCTGTGAAGCATTAGGGGGTTCAAAGTGCTCACTACACATCTAGATAAGTTCCTTTTGGGGTCTAGTTTCCAAATTGGGGTCACTTGTGGGGGGGGTTTACTGTTTAGGGACATCAGGGGCTCTGCAAACGTAACATGATGCCCGCAGAGCATTCCATCAAAGTCTGCATTTCAAAATGTCACTACTTCACTTCCGAGCCCCGGCATGTGCCCAAACAGTGGTTTACCCCCACATATGGGGTATCAGCGTACTCAGGAGAAACTGGACAACAACTTTTGGGGTCAAATTTCTCCTGTTACCCTTGGGAAAATAAAAAATTCTGGGCAAAAAAATTATTTTTGAGGAAGAAAACATATTTATTATTTTCACGGCTCTGCGTTATAAACTTCTGTGAAGCATTTGGGGGTTCAAAGTGCTCACTACACATCTAGATAAGTTCCTTTGGGGGTCTAGTTTCCAAAATGGGGTTACTTGTGGGGAGTGTCTACTGTTTAGGCACATCAGGGGCTCTGCAAACGCAACGTGACGCCCGCAGAGCATTCCATCAAAGTCTGCATTTCAAAACGTCACTACTTCCCTTCCGAACCCCGACGTGTGCCAAAACAGTGGTTTACCCCCGCATATGGGGTATCAGCGTACTCAGGAGAAACTGGACAACAACTTTTGGGGTCAAATTTCTCCTGTTACCCTTGGGAAAATAAAAAATTCAGGGCTAAAAAATCATTTTTGAGAAAAGAAAAATTATTTTTTATTTTCATGGCTCTGCGTTATAAACTTCTGTGAAGCACTTTGGGGTTCAAAGTGCTCACCACACATCTAGAAAAGTATGCTTTCAAGTGAATAAATTTTATTTACGGTGGTGGATGAAGCGACAGTTTTTTGACGTTTCGGCCGAACTCCGGCCTTTATCACATAGTCGCTGGAAAAAATATAAAACAATATATACAATCAGAATGTTTCATATACAAATATACAAGATATTTACAAAATATAAGAGAGCCAGCATATCCAGGTTGGTGTGGGTGCAAATATGCAGATGCATTTAGGCTGGCAACATCAAAGAACAAAAAGACACTGGGTATCAGTAGTACAAGAATTGGCATAGAACGTAAATGATTAAATCTAAAATAAATAGACATGGAGCATACCCTTTAAGGTCACCGAAAGATTATTGGCACCGTTTATTGGGATATCTCAAATTGATGATGTACATCCTAAAGGTGAAAGGAAAGGGGGAAGAATAGTTAAGAAGGTAGCCTAGATATCACTGGCAAAGTGTAACATTGAAAACAGAGACCTAGATGTGGTCTGTAGTAGTGCGTCTCTCAACGATGTAATGTGACCTGACCGAGGGTGAGAAATGAAGGAAGGAAAAAAGGAACAAGAGGGGAAAAAGGAAAGAATATATGCATATATATATGTACCAGTTGGATGATCCAGGAGGGGTTTGCGGCAAGCCAAAGGAGCGCTGTCCTGACTGTGATGACTGAGCTATAGTGGGTAAAGTTGTCAGGGTAAGGATATGGCATATACTGGCGCTGGAGTCGATTACCGAGTGAGCGGTAAATGTACGCAACAGTACTTACAAGAATAGGTGGCGCAGTAGTCTTGCGGGAGCAACAGCGTGCTCGTGCAGTATATGTGTACTGCACTGGAGGAGGAACAGGAGCAGCAAGCCAGGGGAGCGCTGTCCTGACCGTGAACACAGAGCTGTAGTAAGTAGAGTGGTAAGGGTGAGAATGTGGCATGTAATGCCGCTTGAGTTCAAGAGGGTAGTAAAGACGTACTTACTAGGATTGGTGGCGCAGTGGTCCTGCGAGCACAACGGCGTGCTGGTGCAGTGTGTGTGTTCTGCACCGGAGGAGGAATCCTTTTCATATAGTGCCGTCCGGTCATGTGACCGGAAGTGAATGCGGCGCTAATGCGCCTGCGCCGGACCACAGCATGGTGTCTATGGAGACCTGCGCCTGCGTGTATGGTGTAACACCGCTCTCTGTCATGATGTAAAATGTCATGGCAGTTTGCGGAGGGGATATAGCGCACGCACTGGACTGTACTAGCAGGGAATGTCTGCGCCTGCGTGGGTGACCGAGCCGCTCTAGTAATACGTAAGAAGGAGGGAGGCACTAGTGGATGGAGATAAAAGTGGAATAACCTTCTAAAGAGAATGTTGGTAGTGTACACATGGTAACAATATATAGCACAATCGGCGGTTCGTATAAATGGAATGCTGATAGTATATATAGTACAATAAGCGGTCAGTACAATGAGGATGGTACAATAGACAATTGAACCAATAAACAAAAATGAGTAGATAAGTAAATGAATGGGTAAATAATTGAAAAAATAATAATGATAATCGGCATTTGTAGGAGTCCAAACAAAAGAAAAATGGGAGGTAAAGGAAATGAAAAAAGGGGTTAAAGGAAAAAAGAAAAAAGAACATAGAAAAAAAGGGGGGGGGGAAGAAAGGAGCAAAAAGAGGAGGGATGTAGGTTGGTCTTACCGCCCCAGAAGAAGGATGAAGAAACTGAGACAAACGATTTTTCAAATGGTTTTTCAATGGGTCTAAGGAAAGAAATATATCAGATTAGCCAATCTATTTCTCGATTTAACCCTCTGGGGTGTAGGGTATCCAAGGTGTAGATCCACCCAATATCACCATATTCAGAAATCCACCTTTAATGTGTCTCAGAAGACCTCAAAATATTAAAGACAGAGTGGTCAGAGCTGACATAGGACATAACAACAAAACATCCACACGTACCCTCACAGGGCTTCGCAGAACTGGCACCTTTCCGTGCCTAAACTGTATGAGTTGTTCAAACATCATTAAAGGCAATGAAGTCGTACACCCCCGAACAGGCAAATCATACCCTATTAAAGATTTCTTCACATGCGAAACAAACTTTGTGGTATACATAATAAAATGCCCATGTGGATTGCTATACGTGGGAGAGACCACCCAGGCCATACGTGACCGTATTTCTGGACATAAGTCCACTATTCGATGTGGTAAGACATGGCTGGTGTTTAAAGTGGCCTGGTGGTTTAAAGTGCTCACTATGCATCTAGATAAGTTCCTTGGGGGGTCTATTTTCCAAAATGGGGTCACTTGTGGGGGAGCTCCAATGTTTAGGCACACAGGGGCTCTCCAAAGGCGACATGGTGTCCGCTAATGATTGGAGCTAATTTTCCATTCAAAAAGTCAAATGGCGCTCCTTCCCTTCTGAGCCTTGCCGTGCGCCCAAACAGTGGTTTACCCCCACATATGAGATATTGGCGTACTCAGGAGAAATTGGCCAACAAATTTTAGGATCCATTTTATCCTGTTGCCCATGTAAAAATGAAAATATTGAGGCTAAAAGAAATTTTTTTGTGAAAAAAAAGCACTTTTTCATTTTAAGGATCAATTTGTGAAGCACCTGGGGGTTTAAAGTGCTCACTATGCATCTAGATAAGTTCATTGGGGCGTCTAGTTTCCAAATTGGGGTTACTTGTGGGGGAGCTCCAATGTTTAGGCACACGGGGGCTCTCCAAACGTGACATGCTATCCGCTGAAGATTGGAGCCAAATTTTCATTCAAAAAGTCAAATGGCGCTCCTTCCCTTCCGAGCCCTGCCGTGCGCCCAAACAGTAGTTTACCCCCACATATGAGGTATCAGCGTACTCAGGACAAATTGGACAACAATGTCCGTGGTCCCGTTTCTCCTTTTACCCTTGGGAAAATTAAAAAATTGTTGCTAAAAGATCAAGTGCTCACTATGCCTCTAGATAAGTTCCTTGGGGGGTCTAGTTTCCAAAATGCGGTCACTTGTGGAGGAGCTCCAATGTTTAGGCACACAGGGGCTCTCCAAACGCGACATGGTGTCCGCTAACGATGATCATTTTTCATTCAAAAAGTCAAATGGCTCTCCTTCCCTTCCGAGCCTTACCATATGCCCAAACAGTGGTTTACCCCCACATATGAGGTATCAGTGTACTCAGGAGAAATTTCCCAATAAATTTTAGGATCCATTTTATCCTGTTGCCCATGTGAAAATGAAGAAATTGAGGCTAAAACAATTTTTTTGTGAAAAAAAAGTACGTTTTCATTTTTACGGATCAATTTGTGAAGCACCTGGGGGTTTAAAGTGCTCACTATGCATCTAGATAAGTTCATTGGGGCGTCTAGTTTCCAAATTGGGGTCACTTGTGGGGGAGCTCCAATGTTTAGGCACACGGGGGCTCTCCAAACGTGACATGCTATCCGCTGAAGATTGGAGCCAAATTTTCATTCAAAAAGTCAAATGGCGCTCCTTCCCTTCCGAGCCCTGCCGTGCGCCCAAACAGTAGTTTACCCCCACATATGAGGTATCAGCGTACTCAGGACAAATTGGACAACAATGTCCGTGGTCCCGTTTCTCCTTTTACCCTTGGGAAAATTAAAAAATTGTTGCTAAAAGATCATTTTTGTGACTAAAAAGCTAAATGTTCATATTTTCCTTCCATGTTGCTTCTGCTGCTGTGAAACACCTGAAGGGTTAACAAACTTCTTGAATGTGGTTTTAAGCACCTTGAGGGGTGCAGTTTTTAGAATGGTGTCACTTTTGGGTATTTTCAGCCATATAGAACCCTCAAAATGACTTCAAATGTGAGGTGGTCCCTAAAAAAAATGGTTTTGTAAATTTTGTTGTAAAAATGAGAAATCACTGGTCAAATTTTAACCCTTATAACTTCCTAGCGAAAAAAAATTTTGTTTCCAAAATTGTGCTGATGTAAAGTAGACATGTGGGAAATGTTATTTATTAACTATTTTGTGTCACATAACTCTCTGGTTTAACAGAATAAAAATTCAAAATTAGAAAATTGTGAAATTTTCAAAATTTTCACCAAATTTCCATTTTTTTCACAAATAAACGCAGAAATTATTGACCTAAATTTACCACTATCATGAAGCCCAATATGTCACGAAAAAACAATCTCAGAATCGCTAGGATCCGTTGAAGCGTTCCTGAGTTATTACCTCATAAAGGGACACTGGTCAGAATTGCAAAAAATGGCAAGGTCATTAAGGCCAAAATAGGCTGGGTCATGAAGGGGTTACAGGAAACCCAGAAGCACATTGCTGAGGAGAGAAAACTAACCGCAATCTGTTCTCCAACTATATCAATAGTAAAAGGATCCTAAGTGAAAGTGTAGGAAAGAATGGTTGTAGATGACGAGGAAAAAGCGAATATATTACACACCTTCATCTCCACGGTATTCACAGCGGAAAATGAAATCCCAAGAAACAATGAAAACCCAATATTAAGGCCGGCCTCACACTAGCGAGTTTTACGGACGTAAGAGCGCAGAAACTACGTCCGTAAAACTCGCATTACATACGGCACAATTATTCTCAATGGGGCTGCTCCTATTAGCCGTATATTACGGTTCAGTATTATACGGCTTTCTACGGCCGTACAAAATCACAGCATGCTGCGTTTGTCAGCGTATTGCGCAAAAAAATCGCCAATGAAAGTCTATGGGGGCGAGAAAAATATGGATTCCACACGGACCAGCAGTGTGACTTGCGAGAAATACGCAGCGGTGTTAGTGAAAAGCCGGTAATTCAATTGCCGGCTTTTCATTTCTCCTGCACAAACCCGACAGGATATGAGACATGATTACACACAGTAAACCATCTCATATCCCCTTTTTTTTGCATATTCCACACTACTAATGTTAGTAGTGTGTATGTGCAAAATTTCAGCGCTGTAGCTGCTGAAATAAAGGGTTAAATGGCGGAAAAAATTGGCGTGGGCTCCCGCGCAATTTTCTCCGCCAGAATGGTAAAGCCAGTGACTGAGGGCAGATATTAATAGCCAGGAGAGGGTCCATGGTTATTGGCCCCCCCATGGCTAAAAACATCTGCCCCCAGCCACCCCAGAAAAGGCACATCTGGAAGATGCGCCTATTCTGGCACTTGGCCACTCTCTTCCCACTCCCTGTAGCGGTGGGATATGGGGTAATGAAGGGTTAATGTCACCTTGCTATTGAAAGGTGACATTAAGCCAGATTAATAATGGAGAGGCGTCAATTATGACACCTATCCATTATTAATCCAATTGTAGGAAAGGTTAAAAAACACACACATTATTAAAAAGTATTTTAATGAAATAAACACAGCGGTTGTTGTAATAATTTGTTGCTCTCTCAATCCATTTCCAGGCCCTCGCTTGGCAAAATAATAAACCAACAATATACATACCCTCAGCTGAACCGTCACGTCCAACGAGGTAATCCATCTGAAGGGGTTAAAATATTTTACAGGCAGGAGCCCTGCTAATGCAGCTGTGTGCTTGTGCTTGTAATTCCCCGGCGAATGAATGAAATGTAGGTCATTGACCTACATTTCCTTCAGTCGCGGTGATGCGCCCCCTGGTGGATGTCCTCATCTGACCTGGAGCGTGGGAAAAAGTTCCCAGGCTGCAGTTCATGAGAACATCCAGCAGAGGGCGCCTCACCGCGACTCAATGTAAGTACAGATCACTCTGCTTTCCTTTCAGCACCCGGGGATTACAGACACGAGCGAGTGGTTTATCGCAGCTCGTGCCTGTAATATTAGTTAACCCCTTCAGATGGATTATTTCGTTGGACGTGATAGGACATCAGAAGGTATGTATCTTGTGCGTTTATTATTTTTCCAAGCGAGGGTGTTCCTGATGGACTGAGAGTACAATAAATTATTAAAACAACCGCTGTGTTTATTTCATTAAAGGACTTTGTAATAATGTGTGTGTCTTTTATTAACCATTTCGTACTATTGGATTAATAATGGATAGGTGTCATAATTGACGCCTCTCCATTATTAATCTGGCTTAATGTCACCTTACAATAGCAAGGTGGCATTAACCCCTCATTACCCCATATCCCACCGCTACAGGGAGTGGGAAGAGAGTGGCCAAGTGCCAGAATAGGCGCATCTTACAGATGTGCCTTTTCTGGGGTGGCTGGGGGCAAATGTTTGTAGCCAGGGGGGGGGGCCAATAACCATGGACCCTCTCTAGGCTATTAATATCTGCCCTCAGTCACTGGCTTTACCACTCTGGCGGAGAAAATTGCGCGGGAGCCCACGCCAATTTTTTCAGCCATTTAACCCTTTATTTTAGCAGCTACAGCGCTGAAATTTTGCACATACACACTACTAACATTAGTAGTGTGGAATATGCAAAAAAAAAGGGGATATGAGATGGTTTACTGTATGTAATCATGTCTCATATCCTGTCGGGTTTGTGCAGGAGAAATGAAAAGCCGGCAATTGAATTACCGACTTTTCACAGATATCGCGCTGAATTAAATATAAATACAGTATATATATATATGTGTGTCTCAATGACATATACTGTATATATATATACTGTATATACACTCACCGGCCACTTCATTAGGTACACCATGCTAGTAACGGGTTGGACCCCTTTTGCCTTCAGAACTGCCTCAATTCTTCGTGGCATAGATTCAACAAGGTGCTGGAAGCATTCCTCAGAGATTTTGGTCCATATTGACATGATGGCATCACACAGTTGCCGCAGATTTGTCGGCTGCACATCCCAAAGATGCTCCATACAAGGCAGGATGGATCCATGCTTTCATGTTGTTTACGCCAAATTCTGACCCTACCATCCGAATGTCGCAGCAGAAATCGAGACTCATCAGACCAAGCAACGTTTTTCCAATCTTCTACTGTCCAATTTCGATGAGCTTGTACAAATTGTAGCCTCAGTTTCCTGTTCTTAGCTGAAAGGAGTGGTACCCGGTGTGGTCTTCTGCTGCTGTAGCCCATCTGCCTCAAAGTTCGACGCACTGTGCGTTCAGAGATGCTCTTAGGCCTACCTTGGATGTAACGGGTGGCGATTTGAGTCACTGTTGCCTTTCTATCAGCTCGAACCAGTCTGCCCATTCTCCTCTGACCTCTGGCATCAACAAGGCATTTCCGCCCACAGAACTGCCGCTCACTGGATTTTTTTTCTTTTTCGGACCATTCTCTGTAAACCCTAGAGATGGTTGTGCGTGAAAATCCCAGTAGATCAGCAGTTTCTGAAATACTCAGACCAGCCCTTCTGGCACCAACAACCATGCCACGTTCAAAGGCACTCAAATCACCTTTCTTCCCCATACTGATGCTCGGTTTGAACTGCAGGAGATTGTCTTGACCATGTCTACATGCCTAAATGCACTGAGTTGCCGCCATGTGATTGGCTGATTAGAAATTAAGTGTTAACAAGAAGTTGGACAGGTGTACCTAATAAAGTGGCCGGTGAGTGTATGTTTTAATGAACATTTGAGCACATAAATCCATTAGATGTCGGTTTTGCAAGCCTGCGCGAAAATCTCGCAGTACGGATGCCATACGGATTACATACGGAGGATGCCATGCGCAAAATACGCTGACACACCCTGCCTACGGATCACTATTTTGGGAACATTTCTCCGTATTACGGCCGTAGTACGGACGTATAATACGTGGCGTATTGTCTTACGCCAAGTGTGACCCCAGGCTAAGGGTCACCAATCTAACCCAAGAAGAGGTGCGAAACCGGCTAAATAAGATTAAAATAGATAAATCTCCGGGTCCGGATGGCATACACCCACGAGTACTAAGAGAACTAAGTAATGTAATAGATAAACCATTATTTCATATTTTTAGGGACTCTATAGCGACGGGGTCTGTTCCGCAGGACTGGCGCATAGCAAATGTGGTGCCAATATTCAAAAAGGGCTCTAAAAGTGACCCTGGAAATTATAGGCCAGTAAGTCTAACCTCTACTGTTGGTAAAATATGTGAAGGGTTTCTGAAGGATGTTATTCTGGATTATCTCAATGAGAATAACTGTGTAACTCCATATCAGCATGGGTTTATGAGAAATCGCTCCTGTCACCAATCTAATCAGTTTTTATGAAGAGGTAAGCTATAGGCTGGACCACGGTGAGTCATTGGACGTGGTATATCTCGATTTTTCCAAAGCGTTTGATACCGTGCCGCACAAGAGGTTGGTACACAAAATGAGAATGCTTGGTCTGGGGGAAAATGTGTGTAAATGGGTTAGTAACTGGCTTAGTGATAGAAAGCAGAGGGTGGTTATAAATGGTATAGTCTCTAACTGGGTCGCTGTGACCAGTGGGGTACCGCAGGGGTCGGTATTGGGACCTGTTCTCTTCAACATATTCATTAATGATCTGGTAGAAGGTTTACACAGTAAAATATCGATATTTGCATACGATACAAAACTATGTAAAGCAGTTAATACAAGAGAAGATAGTATTCTGCTACAGATGGATCTGGATAAGTTGGAAACTTGGGCTGAAAGGTGGCAGATGAGGTTTAACAATGATAAATGTAAGGTTATACACATGGGAAGAAGAAATCAATATCACCATTACACACTGAACGGGAAACCACTGGGTAAATCTGACAGGGAGAAGGACTTGGGGATCCTAGTTAATGATAAACTTACCTGGAGCAGCCAGTGCCAGGCAGCAGCTGCCAAGGCAAACAGGATCATGGGGTGCATTAAAAGAGGTCTGGATACACATGATGAGAGCATTATACTGCCTCTGTACAAATCCCTAGTTAGACCGCACATGGAGTACTGTGTACAGTTTTGGGCACCGGTGCTCAGGAAGGATATAATGGAGCTAGAGCAAGTACAAAGGAGGGCAACAAAATTAATAAAGGGGATGGGGGAACTACAATACCCAGAGAGATTAGCAAAAATAGGATTATTTAGTCTAGAAAAAAGATGACTGAGGGGCAATCTAATAACCATGTATAAGTATATAAAGGGACAATACAAATATCTCGCTGAGGATCTGTTTATACCAAGGAAGGTGACGGGCACAAGGGGGCATTCTTTGCGTCTGGAGGAGAGAAGGTTTTTCCACCAACATAGAAGAGGATTCTTTACTGTTAGGGCAGTGAGAATCTGGAATTGCTTGCCTGAGGAGGTGGTGATGGTGAACTCAGTCGAGGAGTTCAATAGAGGCCTGGATGTCTTCCTGGAGCAGAACAATATTGTATCATACAATTATTAGGTTCTGTAGAAGGACGTAGATCTGGGGATTTATTATGATGGAATATAGGAATATAGGCTGAACTGGATGGACAAATGGCTTTTTTCAGCTACGCTAGTGTGACGCCCCAGGATCCTGGTTGTTACAGTGGCATTGCTTTCCTCACGGGGAGAGTGATGTCCTGCTTGGAAGCGATGGAAGATTCCTTTTTAACAGGTAATCAGCACATACAACACCGTTCTAAATCCAGACCAGAAGGGGGAGCTCTACACCCAACTTCAGGGGAGCTGCTCTCTCTGGTCGGGAGGAGGAGTTAGTTGCTAGGCAGTTGGGAAGAATTAGACAGTTGGTGCCAGACAGCAGACTGGAGCAGTCTGAAAGAAGAAGGATGGGTGAGGGGCCGTACAGCATGAGGTGCTGTAGCTCATAGATAGCGAGATACAGAAGGAAGAACAGCCTTTAGCAAAAGTGCCAGAGAGCAAAGCACAGGAGAGAGATAACGGGAGACTGGGCTACCTCCCTGACAGAGCGCAGATACTAGTAACCGGAAGACCGAGGCTTTTGTGGGACTCTAAGACACATAGCAGAAACCGGTAGGACAGATAAACTACATGTAACATGTCCGCCCTAATACCCAGGAGACACAGTAACATATAGAGCCCAGGTCATGATAGAGATCCTGTAAAAAGGCTCGAGTCACCTGTCATACGGGTTTGTGTCCCACTTCACTAAAGGACAGAGATAACTGAGAGGACATTGCGGAGAAACCATAGGCAGTAAGGGACTACAACAACAAGCGCTAGAAGGAAGGCTTTTAACTCCACCTTTTAAAGCTGGACTCTGAACTCGCTTCCAAGTCGGCCGGACCCTGCCTGTACCTGTGATCTGGTGCCCTGGACTGTGGCTGCTGAAGACTTCAGTAAACCAGGTAAAAAGACTGCACAACTGCGTTCTTTGTTCTTTACTGCACCACTCACCATCTTCCATCTATTCACCGGGAGCCCTGGGGACATACTTCACCTGTGGGAAGTTATGCCATCTGGCTGCCATAACATCACCCCAGAGGACCCCTTTATGCAGCATCGGTCACCTCTGTCCGAGAACCACAGGTGGCGTCACAAACTTTCATTATTTCCAAAAACCCTTTTAAAGACCGTAAATTTAACATGGGCGCCCTGGCCCACGGACTGGGTCGACGCTGCCGTGACACATCCCTTTAAGTAACAGACCCGGTACCGGTGAGCACAATCCTGATCACAGGTATCAGTGTAATCAGTATAACGTGCCGACCTGACACTGTCTGTAGTCACTGAGCACAATCCTGATCACAGGTATCAGTGTAATCAGTATAACGGCACCGACCAGACACTGTCTGTAGTCACTGAGCACAATCCTGATCACAGGTATCAGTGTAATCAGTATAACGGCACTGACCTGACACTGTCTGCAGTCACTGAGCACAATCCTGATCACAGGTATCAGTGTAATCAGTATAACGGCACTGACCTGACACTGTCTGTAGTCACTGAGCACAATCCTGATCACAGGTATCAGTGTAATCAGTATAACGGCGCTGACCTGACACTGTAGTCACTGAGCACAATCCTGATCACAGGTATCAGTGTAATCAGTATAACAGCGCTGACCTGACACTGTCTGTAGTTACTGAGCACAATCCTGATCACAGGTATCAGTGTAATCAGTATAACGGCACCGACCTGACACTGTCTGTAGTCACTGAGCACAATCCCGATCACAGGTATCAGTGTAATCAGTATAACACCGCTGACCTGACACTGTCTGTAGTCACTGAGCACAATCCTGATCACAGGTATCAGTGTAATCAGTATAACGACACTGACCTGACATTGTCTGTAGTCACTGAGCACAATCCTGATCACAGGTATCAGTGTAATCAGTATAACGGGGCCGACCTGACACTGCCTGTAGTCACTGAGCACAATCCTGATCACAGGTATCACTGTAATCAGTATAATGGCACCGACCTGACACTTTCTGTAGTCACTGAGCACAATCCTGATCACAGGTATCAGTGTAATCAGTATAACGGCACTGACCTGACACTGTCTGTAGTCACTGAGCACAATCCTGATCACAGGTATCAGTGTGATCAGTATAACGGCGCTGACCTGACACTGTAGTCACTGAGCACAATCCTGATCACAGGTATCAGTGTAATCAGTATAACAGCGCTGACCTGACACTGTCTGTAGTTACTGAGCACAATCCTGATCACAGGTATCAGTGTAATCAGTATAACGGCACCGACCTGACACTGTCTGTAGTCACTGAGCACAATCCTGATCACAGGTATCAGTGTAATCAGTATAACGGCACCGACCTGACACTGTCTGTAGTCACTGAGCACAATCGTGATCACAGGTATCAGTGTAATCAGTATAACGGCGCCGACCTGACACTGTCTGTAGTCACTGAGCACAATCCTGATCACAGGTATCAGTGTGATCAGTATAACGGCACCGACCTGACACTGTCTGTAGTCACTGAGCACAATCCTGATCACAGGTATCAGTGTAATCAGTATAACGGGGCCGACCTGACACTGTCTGTAGTCACTGAGCACAATCCTGATCACAGGTATCAGTGTAATCAGTATAACGGCACCGACCTGACACTGTCTGTAGTCACTGAGCACAATCCTGATCACAGGTATCAGTGTAATCAGTATAACGGCACTGACCTGACACTGTAGTCACTGAGCACAATCCTGATCACAGGTATCAGTGTAATCAGTATAACAGCACCGACCTGACACTGTAGTCACTGAGCACAATCCTGATCACAGGTATCAGTGTAATCAGTATAACGGCACCGACCTGACACTGACTGTAGTCACTGAGCACAATCCTGATCACAGGTATCAGTGTAATCAGTATAACGACACCGACCTGATACTGTCTGTAGTCACTGAGGACAATCCTGATCACAGGTATCAGTGTAATCAGTATAACGACACCGACCTGACACTGTCTGTAGTCACTGAGGACAATCCTGATCACAGGTATCAGTGTAATCAGTATAACGGCACCGACCTGACACTGTCTGTAGTCACTGAGCACAATCCTGATCACAGGTATCAGTGTGATCAGTATAACGGCACCGACCTGACACTGTAGTCAAGGAGCACAATCCTGATCACAGGTATCAGTGTAATCAGTATAACGGCACCGACCTGACACTGTCTGTAGTCACTGAGCACAATCCTGATCACAGGTATCAGTGTAATCAGTATAACGGCACCGACCTGACACTGTCTGTAGTCACTGAGCACAATCCTGATCACAGGTATCAGTGTAATCAGTATAACAGCACCGACCTGACACTGTCTGTAGTCACTGAGCACAATCCTGATCACAGGTATCAGTGTAATCAGTATAACGGCACCGACCTGACATTGTCTGTAGTCACTGAGCACAATCCTGATCACAGGTATCAGTGTAATCAGTATAACGGCACCGACCTGACACTGTAGTCACTGAGCACAATCCTGATCACAGGTATCAGTGTAATCAGTATAACGGCACCGACCTGACACTGACTGTAGTCACTGAGCACAATCCTGATCACAGGTATCAGTGTAATCAGTATAACGACACCGACCTGACACTGTCTGTAGTCACTGAGGACAATCCTGATCACAGGTATCAGTGTAATCAGTATAACGGCACCGACCTGACACTGTCTGTAGTCACTGAGCACAATCCTGATCACAGGTATCAGTGTAATCAGTATAACGGCACCGACCTGACACTGTCTGTAGTCACTGAGCACAATCCTGATCACAGGTATCAGTGTGATCAGTATAACGGCACCGACCTGACACTGTCTGTAGTCACTGAGCACAATCCTGATCACAGGTATCATTGTAATCAGTATAACGGCACCGACCTGACACTGTCTGTAGTCACTGAGCACAATCCTGATCACAGGTATCAGTGTAATCAGTATAACAGCACCGACCTGACACTGTCTGTAGTCACTGAGCACAATCCTGATCACAGGTATCAGTGTAATCAGTATAACGGCACCGACCTGACACTGTCTGTAGTCACTGAGCACAATCCTGATCACAGGTATCAGTGTAATCAGTATAACAGCACCGACCTGACACTGTCTGTAGTCACTGAGCACAATCCTGATCACAGGTATCAGTGTAATCAGTATAACGGCACCGACCTGACACTGTCTGTAGTCACTGAGCACAATCCTGATCACAGGTATCAGTGTAATCAGTATAACGGCACCGACCTGACACTGTAGTCACTGAGCACAATCCTGATCACAGGTATCAGTGTAATCAGTATAACGGCACCGACCTGACAGTCTGTAGTCACTGAGCACAATCCTGATCAAAGGTTCGCTTTAACATACTTTATGTAAAATTATTGAGGGTGGTAGAGTTCACTTAGTGCATAGCTTTTATGAGTCTGGAAGACCGATACATGACAATGGAATCAAAAGGTGTATGACGCCCTCCTTTATGTCTAATACAGGGTGTACCTGAGTCCCTACTTTTTGGCAGTTCTTGCTTCCTTCATAAGTTACACCGAAATTTCCAAATTTTATTAAAATTATTATTGTTTAAATCCTTTCGAAATTTTGCCTTATATAAAAGTCATTAAACAGGAAAATATTACATTTTTTCCTGTAAATTCCAAATTTTCATAGATTTTGAATGTTTTATCGTCAGTCCTTAAAGTGGAGTAAAAGTGTGACCCCATTGTTCTCAGCAGGGATCTGGGGGCAGAGATGCTTCCAGGGGTTATCTCCGTGCTGTTCTCCTTCCATTCAGCACTTTTCCAATTATTTTAACACTTTTATTGCCCCTCAGACCTCTCTGTAGGATCTGCTGGAAAAAAGCTCAGATTTCCCATTGACTCCCACTGGACTTGTTACTGGAGATGAGACCCCGAGTATTGGAATTTGTCTGGTTTGTGTAACGCGCCCCCGAGCATTTTTGTGCTTGCTCAGTCATGATCCATAATGTTTCATTTCCTCCCAATCACCCCTACATGTCGGCTTTTTAACCCTTATAAACGCCAAAAAGGCAAATGTTTTCAAACCACCATGATGTTGTTCAGAAATCTGCTTCTCTGCACCAGACGTGTTTGTCATTAGTGATGAGCGAGCATGCTCGCCACTACTCGGTACTCGCCCGCGCATCTCACTGCTCGAGATGCTCGGAGCTCGCCCAGTATTTCCGGGGTTACTCGGCGGGAGCTCGGGTCCCCGCCCTGTATACTTGGCACTCTTTAGAGAGTCAATGAACAAGCAGGGATTGTCTGCCACACACTGTAATGCCACAGTCATGTTGGTTGTGGCATTCCAGTGGTTGGCTGGCCGCACAGCGTCATCAGGTCCATATCAGACCTGGCACCGCCCTGCTCGCCACAGTCTACTCCGGAATCAGGCAGTGTAGGGAGAGGTGCTGCTCAGCTAGGGAGAGATTTGCTTGGTTCTTATTTAGTGTGGCTATACCATATAATATACACATATCCATCTCAACTAACAGTCCTTCTGAGGACTAATCTAGCTAGCTGCATAGATATTAGTGCTAGGCGGGCAGTGTATGTGGCAGACTGCTGTGCATATAGCAAGAGGGTCCATTCCAGTTCTGTCTGCTGCTGCAGCTATTACAGATATTTCTAGACAAACCCTCAGGTATCAGGGGCCAGGAATAATTTTTTTAGAGGCCAGCTATTTAAAACTGTGGTTTGTCCATCACACGGATCACATATAGTGTGCTCCAAATTCTGCCATTTCTGGCCTCTATTTAAATTTTTTTGCAGTGTGTTAGCAAAGTTATTGACACCAGTTTGCTGGTAATAATAGTTACCTACAGGCCATCTATCTAAAACTATGGTTTGTCCGTCACACGGATCACATATAAGCTCGCTCCAAATTCAGCCATTTGTAGTGAATGTGGAAAATATTGTCCTCCATTCTTAATGGGCAAGGCGAGTGGCAAGGGATGGGGAACTGAACGTGATGGTGATGGTGCATGCAGAGGCTGAGGTCGTGGCCGTGGACTAGCTGAAATTGTGCCACAACAAACACCCACATCTTCTCGCCTGACCTTCCTGTACAAATTACTAGGGGACCGCAGCACACCAATATTGAACCCAGAGCAGTGTCAAAAGGTTGTTGGCTGGATAGCGGATAATACTTCCAGTCACTTAGCCACCACCACCATCACGTCTTCCACACGGTGAATTCTCAGTAGCCGTGCATCAGTACCACATATTCCTCACCCTGATCCTTCTGCCCCCCAAACTAATCCCACACTTGGACACTGCGAAGAGCTGTTCACTTTTCCATTTATAGATTCGGGCCTCTTGCCTGGTCAACTTGAAGCAGGGCAGGAGGAGATCAAATGTAGTGATGCCCTAATATTTGAGTAGCCACGGTAACACGAAGGTGAAGGTGGGAAAGTGTCACAAGAGGTGGACAATGATGAGACACAATTGCCAGAAAGTCAGGAGGAGGACCAGGGTGAGGAAGTGGAAGACGAGGTGGTGGATGATATATTAACTGACCCAACCTGACCGGAGGACATGCAGAGTGAGGACAGCAGCACACAGGGGGAGGGAGGCGTAGCACCCTAACAGGCAGGAAGAAGCAGTGTGGTGGCCACAGACAGAAGGCAGGCAACCATTCCCCGTAACACCAACACGATGGAAGTTCCCGAGTATGGTTGTTTTTTAAAGACTCTGCTGATAACCCCAAAAAGGCCATTTGCACCACCTGCCAGGTCAGCATCAGCAGGAGTAGCAAAACTACCAGCGTGACCACCACCAGCATGATCAGGCACATGGCAGCAAACAACCGACTTTGTGGGCCGAACCCCAGGGTCCAGGAATAGTGTCTGTGGGTGACACCACTGCTTCTTCCGCTGTTGTGCATGCAAGCCAATCCCCTGTCCATGGTGCATGCGATGATGCCTCTTGCCCTGCACCTGTCATTGCACACGCTCAACTAGCACCATCAGCAAGCACGTCCACGTCCTTGTCCCATCGCAGTGTTCAGTTGTCCATACCGCAGTCCTTGGAATGCAAGCGGAAATACGCAGCCAACGCCCCACAGGTCACACTACTAAATTCACA
Organism: Ranitomeya variabilis; assembly: GCF_051348905.1. Lineage (NCBI taxonomy): Eukaryota > Metazoa > Chordata > Amphibia > Anura > Dendrobatidae > Ranitomeya > Ranitomeya variabilis. Next base: position 576,028,829 of record NC_135237.1, on the reverse strand, counting down.
CATTTTGCGACTGCTTGTGCTTGAAATGTTGCCTTTTAGGCTTTCCGTATCCTGATGGCGACGGCCGTCCCTCGGTACTCGATCTCCAGCCACCACTATTTTTCCTGGTGTGCCAACCCCACATTAAACAAGCATGTGTCCCACAACATTAGCCGTGCCCTCAACAATGCAGTTACGGGGAAAGTCCACCTAACCACAAACACGTGGACAAGTGCTTGTGGGCAAGGATGGTACATCTCGCTGACAGCACACTGAGTTATAGTGGAAGCCGGGACCCAGTCAGATCTTGGGATGGAACACATCCTCCTGATGCCAAGGATTACTTGCTCTAGGTCAATCAGGGTTGCCTCCACAGTCTACAGCTCCTGCACCTCATTCTGCTCCTCCTCTTCCTCTTCAGCTTTCATCTCCGAAATGAACACATCAGTCACAAGCTGGAAGCACTGCAGCATTGCCTCAGCCAAGTGGCAACAGGCTGGGCTGAAGCTAATATGCTTAGGTGACAAACCGCACAATGCTGAAAAGTTGTGGACACCTCTGAAAGAGCAGGCAGATCTGTGGCTGACACTCGTGAACCTACAGCCAGTCCTGGTCATGTGTGACAATCGCCGGAATCTGGTGGTGGCTCTGAGGCGAGGCAAGCTCACACACGTACCATGCCTGGCCCTTGTGCTTAACCTCATGGTTCAATGGTTTCTCAAAACCTACCCGGAACTGCTGGATCTGCTTGTCAAAGTACGCCTCCTGTGTGCCCGTTTTAGAAAGTCAGCTACAGCTTCAGCTGCCCTTGCTGTGCTACAGCAGTGTTTGCAGCTTCTGGCTCACCGACTGGTGTGTGATGTCCCCACGCATTGGAACTCTACACTGCAGATGTTGGAAAGGATTTGTGAGCAGAAGAGAACAGTTGTTGACTACCAGAATCAACAAGGCCATCGTTTTTCAGTTCAAACTCCACACATAAGACCTCAGGAGTGGACATGGATGTCAGATATATGTACCATCCTCCAAAACTTTGAGGACTCCACCAAGATGGTGAGCGTGATGACGCCATAATTAGCATCACCATCCCGCTTCTCTGTGTTCTGAAACGCTCTTTGCTCACAATCAAAGAGGATGCATTGCAGGCAGAGCATGATGAGATGGAGCAAGGAACCATACAGGGGGATTACACTCAGCCTAGCCTCATGTCTTCCCAACTAGGATTGGGTGACAATGAGGAAGAGGATGAGGAAGAAGAACAGGAGGTAGTTTCATGCGCTATAGACGGTACTACCTGCACAACTGGCATACTATCTGTCAGCGTGGATAGTCTGAAGACAGGAGGAGGAGGAGGGCATGATCAGTCGTCAACTTGGTGAGGACACGGAAGTCTTGCTTTTCTATCTCTTATTCCCAAGGTGGACAGGTCTACTAAATTGGGGCAGTACCAGAAGGCCCTTGTTGCAAAATTATTTAAAAAATCCCATCTGAAAACGCTGGAGGCAGAGGTCACAGTTCGTTGGACAACCAAGGAGTACAGGCAAGAGAGACACATCTCCAATCCAGCAGAGGCAGGGGAACAATGGCAAAGTTCTGGGACAGTTTTCTCAGACCTTCCCATCGCACAGGCCCTGAGCTGCGGGGTACTCTGACAAGGAGTGCAAAGTTTGGGAAGATGCTGAGGGAGTACCTTGCTGACTGTACCAACGTCCCCCGTGATTCCTCTGTACCTTATAATTATTGGGTATCCAAGCTGGAGAAGTGACATGAACTGGAGCTATAATAATAAATAACAATAATAATATTTAGACCCTCCCATTGCCCAGGCCCTGATGCGCAGAGTACTCTGACAAGAAGGGAAACGTTTTGAAAGATGCTTAAGGAGTACCTTGCTGAATCTACCAGCATCCTCCATGATTCCTCTGTTCCTTACAACTATTGGGTTTCTAAGCAGGACACGTGGCATGAACTGTCTCGCTACGCCTTGGAGGTCCTGGCCTGCCCTGCCGCTAGCATTTCGTCAGAGCGGGTTTTTAGTGCCGCTGGTGGAATTACAACTGATAAGTGCATCCGCCTGTCAACAGAAAATGCTGATAGGCTATTATAAAAATGAACAAGGGCTGGATTGGGCCAAACTTCTATACACAAACGAATGACGGCTTAAATTCAAATTCAGTGTCTTATTTTGGGAGGTCTATTCCCATGCATCTCTTCACACCCACACATGGGTATACGCTTCCTGATTTTGGACATTTGCTGTTGTCCTCTTCCTCCTCATCCTCATCCTCCAACATCTTATCACCAGGGTGACCGTGGTGTTTAAGATGCCCGTAATAACAATTTGTTAGACAGTGTGTTCATGTATACCACCAGGGGTAAATGTTTGTCAGCCCATGCTCTTATTGTATGGGCATTACAAGTATAGGAGACCTGCTCCTTTCTAATGGGAACATTTTGTTATGAGGCCCTCTTCCATGTCTCTTCTAAGGGGCATTGGAGTGTCTCCAAGTTTTTGGCAACCTTTGTATTCACTGCATAGGCAAACACTATGGGAGACCCACTTCTAATATCGGGAACATTGTTTTCAGGAGGCCCTCTGACATCTACGTCTCTTCAAAGGGGTATTGGGGTGTGGCCAAATTTTGGGCAACCCTGACATTCACTGCGTACGCAATAACAGTATAGGAGACCCACTGTTTAATAATGGGAGCAACAAAGCATAGCCGGCTGATTGATGAATAGTAAAGGCCCTATAAAAACAGGCTCTGTGACTTTAAGACTTTCTCCTTCATAAATGAAACAAGATGTACCTGCTTATGTGTCACACACCACATGGCCAGCTAGGGTTGTTAAATGTTACACTGACATTTCCCAGTGAATGCATTTGTAGTGGTTGAAAGCAATGTTAAAGTTGAAAAAGCTTCAAAACCGCTAACTGTGAACATAGCCCAAGTGGTGGAGGAACATTTTTGTTTTTGGTTAGTCATTTTCCCTTATATACAAGTCATTACCCTGGGTAGGATGTTCCTTAACATATTTCCCAGGGAAATCCATTTTGGTTTTGTTTTTGTATGTTTTAGTGTGCGCCTGTAAAAGTGGCGTAAAACTCTGACAACATTGTTCACAGCAGTGACCTGGGAGTCACAAATGCTTCCAGGGGTCTTCCCCATGATATTCCCATGTTATTTGAGCAGTGTTACCATCGATTTCTGCAATTTCTAGTCCCTCTGCAAACCGCAGGGGGGGCCGCCGGAAAAATGCTTGAGTTTCTCATAGACTTACATTGGGCTCGTTGCTCGGAACGAGTACCCGAGTATTCCAATTTGCTCCACCCGAGCAACGAGCACCCGAGCATTTTAGTGCTCGTCCATCACTATTCGTCGTCTTTTTCTTTCTAATATCAGCTACATGCTCAGCAATTCTGACCTTTCACTTTGTGGTGTTCCAACCTATATTCATAAGATTGCATTTTGTGCACCTCACCACATATACACCATGGATGATGTCGCAAATGACGCATCACCGTGTGTCGCTGTCCTGCTATGACCATTTTTCAGTGGATTACAAATAAAATGACAAATGTTGTCATATATAGCAGTTTTTTTTCTTCTGTGTTCCACATTTTGCCTGTTTGGCGGATGGGCTCTTTGGATGTCTGTGTCTATAAAGGCGATGGTGGAGACCACCAAGTGGTGAGTTAATTTCCTTTGTCTTTTTCTTCTCATCTAATGCTGATCCTGACACTCAAGTCTAGGGAGGAGTAATTTTCCTGAAATATTTTTGAAAAGATTCAATTTGGTTCACTTGAAATTTGTCAGAAGGGGTTAAAAAGTAATAAAACCTTCTCCTAACCTTTCCCAGGGGGCCACTCACCAGTCCTGCCGCTCCTCGCTAGGTCCTCCTCTCCCTCTCTCTGGTCCCACTTTGCTCTTTGGATCGTTGGGTGTTGACAATGCACCAACCGGTCATGTGGGACACGATAGACATCAGTGATCTGCAACATTCAGTACATGAGTCCACGATGGGGAATAGACTGTAGGACAAATGTGACCAATGATGGAGATGACAAAGAATCTGTGCGTGAAACCTGCCAACTCCAACCAACTTCGTCCTCTGTAAGAACGGTCCGAAAAGCCAACTGACCCAGAAGAGTGAGTGCAGCTCCGGCTGTGACTGGAGCAGAAGATCAGTGAAGGACTTACTCTTCCTCCATTAGAGTCTTATTACTTTTAGGCACTTTGTTGGCTTCAGTGACTTTTTCCATCTCTGTTCCTCTTCTTTCCCCAGGATGGATCTTCTGTCGTCTCTGATTCTGCTGGCATCTGTGGTTCTGACTCGGGGATGCGCTCCTGCACCTGGAGGTGAGATCCTGTCCACACCGCGGACTGCAGAATGGTCATGTATCTGTACATGGGGTCTAATTATAGTGCGGGCAGATGGGTTGGATGCCTGGAGATGCCACTAGTGAGGTCTCTAACACCTTGCTCCCTGCCTGGTCCAAACTGCCACCTCAGAAACCAGCAATTCCACGCAATGCACAGTACGTGCGCTGGGGGATTCATAAGCCTGCAGTCACACAGAATGATGTAGACTTATCAATTTGGACAGGACAACCACTTTTCAGATAATTTTGTAGCTATATAATGTTATTATTTTGGAGCTAAATGTATATAATCCAGGAATTGTCAAATTCTTCAAACTATTAAACATTTATCTTCAGCACGTCTAATAATCTGGAATACAGGGACTAATGAGAATCCCATCAAGCCGCCCTGATGCTTCTCGCTAATAAAGTGATGAGCTGCATTTTTCTCTGTTTCTTGATGCAAGACTACAAAGAGTCTTCGGCTGGGGTCACACTTAACGTATGGAAAATCGGTCCAAGTCCTCCTGCCGCGAGTCGCACAAGTGTTCTCCGTATGGTCATCCATGTGTAATGCGTGTGCAATGCGATGATGCGATTTTCTTGCGCCTATGTATCCGTATGATACACGTATGCTTTACATTTCTCACTGCTTTTCCCCACTGAATTTAATGGCTCAATGGGCTGAAATGAGAAAATTGTGTGTGTATTTCTCGCAAGCTAGACATATGGTCCGTGTGGTGTCCGAGTTTTTCTCGCACCCATAGGCTTGCATTGGCGAGTCTTGGCCGAGTCTTGGTGACAATCGCAGCATGCTGCAATTTTAATACCTGAGAAAAAATATGGTAATGTGAGTTATCCCATAGATTAAAGCTGGTCCGAGTGCTATGTGATGTTTTCTCGCATAGCACTCGCCTGTATTCTACGGTAGTGTGACCCCGGCCTTACAAATAGATTCATAATCTTACATGAACTTCTCAGTCCATGTTCTTCAGGGACACAAGTTATGGCAAGAAACAGATGGCAAGACCACAGCGGACTGCAGGATCCACAAATCAGCTCAATGTACCTGAAAGCTCTTCTATTTTTCTTTCCTCAGCCACAAATGTAGCAAGAAATGGAGAAGCCTCACAGATATCTGACTATAAATATTCAATAGCAGCATACGCCAAAAATGCCATAGATGGTATCAGCGACACTTATTTCAACCATGGCTCCTGTACGCACACTGATTATGCGAAAGATCCCTGGTGGAAGCTGGACCTGAAACAGAGCTACAAGATATTAAATGTCGTTCTTACAAACAGGATGGACTGTTGTCCGGAGCGACTGATGGGGGCCGAGGTCCGAATTGGGAACTCCCCTGACAACAACAACCCAGTGTAAGTTTATGTTAGATAATAGAAAACAGGATGTGCCATCTTGTGTTTCTCCACAACATCCCCTCTTGTGTTTCTCCATAATGTCCCATCTTGTGTTTCTCCACAACATCCCCTCTTGTGTTTCTCCACAACGTTCCATCTTGTGTTTCTCCAAAACGTCCTATCTCGTGTTTCTCCACAATGCCCCTTCTCGTGTTTCTCCACAATGTCCCATTTCATGTTTCTCCAGAATTTCTGATCTTGTGTTTCTGCACAACGTCTCATATCGAGTTTCTCCACAATGTCCAATCTTGTGTTTCTGCACAACGTCCCATCTGGTGTTTCTCCACCATGTCCCCTCCTGTGTTTCTCCACAATGTCCCATCTCATGTTTCTCCACAATGTCCCACCTTGTGTTTCTCAACAACATCCCATTTCTTGTTTTTTTTGCAACCTCCCATCTCGTGTTTCTCCACAACGTCCTGTCTCGTGTTTCTCCACAATCTCAAATGTCATGTTTCTCCACAAGGTCCCAGCTCGTGTTTCTCCACAACGTCTCATCTTGTCTTACTCCACAATGTCCAATCCTGTGCTTCTCCACAATGTCCCGGCTCATGTTTCTCCACACCGTCCCTCTGCAGCCCTTTACATCTTCATGACGTCCCATCTTGTATTGATCAACAATGTCCCATTCAATGTTCCTGTGCAATGTCCCATCCAGTGTTTCTCCATAATGTCCCATCTTGTGTGTCTCTATAACATCCCATCAGTTGTTTCTCCTCAGTGTCCCATCCTGTGTATCTCCACAAGGTCCCACCTTAGGTATCTCTTCAATGTCTGTTCCGCAAATTCACGCACCAGATCTGATAGAGTGCTATGCAAACTATCAGATCAGCGATCTGTGATGTCCCCCCCGGGACAAAGTAAAAAAGTTAAAAAAAAAATTTTCACATGTGTAAAAAAAAATAAAAAAAAATTCCTAAATAAATAAGAAAAAAAAAAAATAATATTCCCATAAATACATTTCTTTATCTAAAAAAACCCCCCAAAAAACAATAAAAGTACACATATTTAGTATCGCCGCGTTCGTAACGACCCAACCTATAAAACTGTCCCACTAGTTAACCCCTTCAGTGAACACCGTAAGAAAAAAAAAAAAAAACTAGCCAAAAAAACAACGCTTTATTATCATACCGCTGAACAAAAAGTGGAATAACACGCGATCAAAAAGACAGATATAAATAACCATGGTACCGCTGAAAACATCATCTTGTCCCGCAAAAAACGAGCCACAATACAGCATCATAAGCAAAAAGATAAAAAAGTTATAGTCCTCAGAATAAAGCGATGCCAAAATAATTATTTTTTCTATAAAATAGCTTTTATCGTATAAAAGCGCCAAAACATAAAAAAAGATATAAATGAGATATCGCTGTAATCGTACTGACCGACGAATAAAACTGCATTATCAATTTTACCAAACGTGGAATGGTATAAACGCCTCCCCTAAAAGAAATTCACGAATAGCTGGTTTTTGGTCATTCTGCCTCACAAAAATCGGAATAAAAAGTGATCAAAAACTGTCACATGTCCGAAAATGTTACCAATAAAAACGTCAACTCATCCCGCAAAAAACAAGACCTCACATGACTCTGTGGACCAAAATACAGAAAAATTATAGGTCTCAAAATGTGGAGACGCCAAAAACTTTTTTGCTATAAAAAACATCTTTTAGTGTGTGACAGCTGCCAATCATAAAAATCCGATATAAAAAATGCTATAAAAGTAAATCAAACCCCCTTCATCACCCCCTTAGTTAGGGAAAAATAATAAAATTAAAAAAATGTATTTATTTCCATTTTCCCATTAGGGCTAGGGTTAGGGCTAGGGTTAGGGCTAGGGTTAGGGCTAGGGTTAGGGATAGGGCTAGGGTTAGGGTTAGGGTTGGGGCTAGGGTTGGAGCTAAAGTTAGGGTTGGGGCTAAAGTTAGGGATAGGGTTGGGGCTAAAGTTAGGGTTAGGGTTGGGGATAAAGTTAGGGTTAGGGTTGGGGCTAAAGTTAGGGTTAGGGTTGGGGCTAAAGTTAGGGTAAGGGTTTGGATTACATTTACGGTTGGGATTAGGGTTGGGATTAGAATTAGGGGTATGTCAGGGTTAGGGGTGTGGTTAGGGTTACAGATGGGATTAGGGTTAGGGGTGTGTTTGGATTAGAGTTTCAGGTAGAATTGGGGAGTTTCCACTGTTCAGGCACATCAGGGGCTCTCTAAACGGGACATGGCGTCCGATCTCAATTCCAGACAATTCTGCGTTGAAAAAGTAAAACAGTGCTCCTTCCCTTCCGAGCTCTCCCGTGTGCCCAAACAGGGGTTTACCCCAACATATGGGGCATCAGCGTACTCGGGACAAATTGGACAACAACTTTTGGGTTCTAAGCCCCCTTGTTATCCTTGGAAAATAAAAATTTGTGGGGGCTAAAAATCATTTTTGTGAAAAAAAAAAGAATTTTTATTTTCACGGCTATGCGTTATAAACTGTAGTGAAACACTTGGGGGTTCAAAGCTCTCAAAACCCATCTAGATAAGTTCCTTAGGGGGTCTACTTTCCAAAATGGTGTCACTTGTGGGGGGTTTTAATGTTTAGGCACATCAGGGGCTCTCCAAACGCGACATGGTGTCCCATCTCAATTCCAGTCAATTTTGCATTGAAAAGTCAAATGGTGCTCCTTCCCTTCCGAGCTCTGCTATGCGCCCAAACAGTGGTTTATCCCCACATATCGGGTATCGTTGTACTCAGGACAAATTCCACAACAAGGTTTGTCATCTAATTTCTTCTCTTACCCTTGGGAAAATAAAAAATTGGGGCGAAAAGATCATTTTTGTGAAAAAATATGATTTTTTATTTTTACGGCTCTGCATTATAAACTTCTGTGAAGCACTTGGTGGGTCAAAGTGCTCACCACACATCTAGATAAGTTCCTTAGGGGGTCCACTTTCCAAAATGGTGTCACTTGTGGGGGGTTTCATTGTTTAGGCACATCTGGGGCTCTCCAAATGCAACATGGCGTCTCATCTCAATTCCAGTCAATTTTGCATTGAAAAGTCAAATGGCGCTCCTTCCCTTCCGAGCTCTGCCATGCACCCAAACAATGGTTTACACCCACATATGGGGTATCAGCGTACTCAGGACAAATTTCACAACAATTTTTGGGGTCCAATTTCTTCTCTTACCCTTGGGAAAATAAAAAAATTTGGGGCGAAAAGATCATTTTTGTGAAAAAATATGATTTTTTATTTTTACGGCTCTGCATTATAAACTTTTGTGAAGCACTTGGTGGGTCAAAGTGCTCACCACACACATCTAGATAAGTTCCTTAGGGGGTCTACTTTCCAAAATGGTGTCACTTGTGGGGGTTTCAATATTTAGGCACATCAGGGGCTCTCCAAACGCAACATGGCGTCCCATCTAAATTCCAGTCAATTTTGCATTGAAAAGTCAAACGGCGCTCCTTTCCTTCCGAGCTCTGCCATGCGCCCAAACAGTGGTTTACCCCCACATATGGGGTATCAGCGTACTCAGGACAAATTGTACAACAACTTTTGGGGTCCATTTTCTCCTGTTACCCTTGGTAAAATAAAACAAATTGGAGCTGAAATAAATTTTGTGTGAAAAAAAGTTAAATGTTCATTTTTATTTAAACATTCCAAAAATTCCTGTGAAACACCTGAAGGGTTAATAAACTTCTTGAAAGTGGTTTTGAGCACCTTGAGGGGTGCAGTTTTTAGAATGGTGTCACACTTGGGTATTTTCTATCATATAGACCCCTCAAAATGACTTCAAATGAGATGTGGTCCCTAAAAAAAAAGTGGTGTTGTGAAAATGAGAAATTGCTGGTCAAATTTTAACCCTTATAACTCCCTAACAAAAAAAAATTTTGGTTCCAAAATTGTGCTGATGTAAAGTAGACATGTGGGAAATGTTACCTATTAAGTATTTTGTGTGACATATCTCTGTGATTTAAGGGCATAAAAATTAAAAGTTGGAAAATTGCGAAATTTTCAAAATTTTCGCCAAATTTCTGTTTTATTCACAAATAAACGCAAGTTATATCGAATAAATTTTACCAATAACATGAAGTAGAATATCTCACGAGAAAACAATGTCAGAATCGCCAAGATCCGTTGAAGCGTTCCAGAGTTATAACCTCATAAAGAGACAGTGGTCAGAATTGTAAAAATTGGCCCGGTCATTAACGTGCAAACCACCCTCGGGGCTTAAGGGGTTAAAACTATTACAAAAATAAAAAATATATAAATGTTCAAATTAGCCCCCTCTCGCTCCATTCAAAATAAAACAAATAAAAAATACACGTTTGGTATAAAAATAATTAATCCGATCGTTAAACAGCGTAGTAAGAAAAAAAGTAAAACCGCCAGAATTGTTTTTTTTGTCGCTGCAACATAGAATTAAAATGCAATAATGGGCGATGAAAATAACGTATCTGCACCAAAATGCCATAATTAAAAACGTCCGCTCAGCGCACAAAAAGAAGCCCTCACCCAACCTGAGATCACGAAAAATGGAGACGCTAAAGGTCTTGGAAATTTACTCAACTTTTTTTTTTCAGCAAACTATGGATTTTGTTTTTCACCACTTATGTAATAAAGAACCTAAACATGTTTGGTGTCCATGAACTCATAATGACCTGGAGAATCATAATGGCAGCTCAGTTTTAACATTTGGTAAACATGGTAAAGCAAAAAACAAAAAAAACTGTTGTGGCATTGCACTTTTTTTGCAATTTCACCTCACTTGGAATTTGTTCCCATTTTCCTGTAAACGGCATGGTAAAACAAATGCTGTTCAAAATTACAACTCGTCTCGCAAAAAACAAGCCCTCACGTGGCTATATTGATGGATAAAATAAAAAAGTTATGGCTCTGGGAAGAAGGGGAGCAAGAAATGAAAACCAAAAGCGAAAAAGGGCTGCGGGATTTAGGGGTTAACAAAGCACCATGTTATGCTAATTATCAACATTTTTTATCTTTCGTGCCTCAACGTTGTCCCTTCTTGAGTTTCTCCAGGATATTATGTCGCGTGTGTCCGATATTACGCCACTCCACACACTGTTTTCTGAGTGTTTTTTGTTTTCCCCAATGTTCTGTTTTGCATTTCTCCAAAATGACCTGCCTTATGTTTTCATACGATATCCTGTCTTGTGTTCCTCCAGACTCTGCCATCTTGAAATTCTCCACATTGCTCTACGGGTATGTGCACACGTTGCGGATTCTCTGCGGATCTGCAGCGTTTTTTGCGGTGCAGAAACGCTGCAGATCCGCAATTGATTTACAGTACAATGTAATTCAATGAGAAAAAAAATGCTGTGCACACTTTGCGGAAAATCCGCTGCGGAAACGCTTCTGCCAGGAGAGACAGAATCCGCACCAGAAATTCCTAAGCCGAATCCGCAACGTGTGCACATAGCCTGAATTTGTTTTTTTACAACACTGTCTTGTGTTTCTCCACAATGTCTTGTCTTGTATTGTGCCAAATGTTTTGTCTTATGTCATTCTGTTCCAATCTTCTGTCCCTCTACAATGCTTTGTCTAATTGTCTGACATTTCTCCATGATGTCTTGTCTTCAATCTATATATATAATTGTCTAAGGGTCACTTCCGTCTTTCAGTCTGTCCTTCTGTCCTTCTGTCCTTCTGTCTGTCACAGATATTCATTGGTCGTGGCCTCTGTCTGTCACGGAATCCAAGTCGCTGATTGGTCTCGCCAGCTGCCTGTCATGGCTGCCGTGACCAATCAGCGACGGGCACAGTCCGATTAGTCCCTCCCTACTCCCCTGCAGTCACTGCCCGGCGCCCGCTCCATACTCCCCGCAGTCACCGCTCACACAGGATTAATGCCAGCGGTAATGGCCCGCGTTATGCCGCAGGTAACTCATTCCGTTACCGCCACTATTAACCCTGTGTGACCAAGTTTTTACTACTGATGCAGCCTATGCAGCATCAATAGTAAAAACATCTAATGTTAAAAATAATTTAAAAAAATAAAAAATCATTACTCACCTTCCGCCGCCTTTCCCGCTCCTCGCGACGCTCCGGTGACCGGTCCATGCAAGCGGCAGGTTCCGTTGGCAAGGATGGTCTGCGAGAAGGACCTGCCATGATGTCACGGTCATGTGACCGCGACACGGTCATGTGACTGCGACACGGCCATGTGACCACGACGTCATCACAGGTCCTGCGCACCTGCGCGAGAAGGAGGCGACAGAACTACAAGGGGCCCTCGGAAGGTGAGTGTCGCTGTGCAATATACAACGTGGCTCTGTGCAATATACTACGTCACTGGGCAATATACTACGTCGCTGTATAATATACTACATAGCTGGGCAATATACTATGTGGCTCTGTGCTGTATACTACGTCGCTGTGCAATATACAACGTGGCTCTGTGCTGTATACTACGTCATTGGGCAATATACTACGTCGCTGTATAATATACTACATAGCTGGGCAATATACTATGTGGCTCTGTGCTGTATACTACGTCGCTGTGCAAAATACTACGTCGCTGACCAATATACTACGTAACTGGGCAATATGCTAGGTCGCTGTGTAATATACTACATAGCTGGGCAATATACTACGTGGCTGTGCTGTATACTACGTCGCTGTGCAATATACTACGTCACTGGGCAATATGCTACATAACTGGGCAATATACTACGTGGTTGGGCAATATACTACGTGGCTGTGCTGTATACTACGTCACTGGGCAATATACTACGTCACTGGCCAATATACTACGTAACTGGGCAATATACTACGTCACTGGGCAATATACTACGTGGTTGGGCAATATACTACGTGGCTGTGCAATATACTACGGGGCTGGGCAATATACTACGTGGCTGTGCAATATACTACGTGGACATGCATATTCTAGAATACCCGATACATTAGAATCGGGCCACCATCTAGTTACTCTATAATGTCCCTTTTTTCCACACTGTACTTCGTTGTATTACATGTCTGGTGTTTCTCAACAATGTTCAGTCTTGTGTTTCTCCACAATGTACCATCTTGTGTTTCTTCATGTTGTTCAATCGTGAGGTTTTTTATATTGTTCCTTCTTGTTTTCTTAAAAAATGTCCATTGTGAGAACTTTGAGCCCCCAAGTGTTTCACTACAGTTTATAACGCAGAGCCGTGAAAATAAATAATATTTTTTTTCCACAAAAATTATTTTTTAGCCCACAGTTTTGTATTTTCCCAAGGATAACAGGAGAAATTGTACCCCAAAAGCTGTTCAATGTGTCCTGAGTACGCTGATACCCCATATGTGGGGGTAAACCCCTGTTTGGGCGCACGGGAGAGCTCGGAAAGGGAAGGAGCACTGTTTTACTTTTTCAACATAGATAAGAAAAAAGTTGTTTCAGCTCAGCCATTAGAAGTTACATCGCTGTGGTGGTATCATCCGAGCACGGGAAAAACATCTCTGCCAAGACTTAGAAAATTTAAGAAGAAAAATGATTGAAGATCATAAGAAAAATTGCTGTATTTACTTAAGTGAAACTGTACCACATGTAAAGCTACTTTGTGGGGTATAGACGTGCAGAGAGCAATTACGTCACAGGTGAACCATTGGGGATTCCACAGAACATCATGAAACATTCCAAGAACATCGCGCGAATCCTTGAGGTAGCCAGGTACTCGTTGGGCTAGTGGCTGTAAAATAGTATCGAGCCACCCCCCAAAGGTTCACTGTACGAGTCTATACCGGAAATAATAAGATGCATCGGAGGAGGAAAAACCTGCTTGTGTGTTTTAGGTAGGGCATGCAGAATTGGGATTTTAGGGTTATCTACACAAATATATTCTGCCTGTTGTTTAGTAAAAAATCCCCAGCTGACACCATTATCCACAATACGTTTGCTAAGTGATGAGTTATATTAGTTTTTTTTTCTCCATGTGTAGATTTATTTCATCTATGTTTGTATTGTTTTCTTCACATTTTTTCACTTTTTTATTTTTTTATTTGATTAGTTGTCTTAGTAATTCTCACATGTGGTCTGCTAATTATCTTCCATCTGTTGGGTGTTATGGACTGGTGATTTAGGAGCGACATGCGACTAGCTCTGAGCAGGTGGTAACTATACTGACCGCAGTTCCTGATCTTAACACAACACTAGAAGTAGCCGTGGGATGTTCCTGTCACTCCCTAGACACCTCGTCACAGCCTAAGAACTAACTACCCCTAAAGGTAGAAACAGGAAAGCTATCTTGCCTCAGAGAAAATCCCCAAAGGATAGGATAGCCCCCCACAAATAATGACTGTGAGTGGAGAGGGAAATGACATACGTAGAATGAAACAAGATGTAGCAAAGGAGGCCAATTCTAGCTAGGCAGATAGTACAGGACAGAACACTGTGCGGTCAGTAATAAAAACTAGAAAAAGTCCACCGCAGAGAATGCAAAAATCTCCACACCTGACTAAAGGTGTGGAGGGCAAAATCTGCTGCCCAGAGCTTCCAGCTTAGCTGAATAGATCCATACTGATAAGCTGGACTAAGAGAAAAACATAGAATGTGCTGAACAATCAAGTCCACAACAAGTGGACTGCAAAAGGACAAGCAAGGACTTATCTTTGCTGAACTGGTCAGAGTGTCAGGGAAATCCAAAAGAGCTGTGACTCCAAGCAGGAACAATTGACAACTGGCATTGTCTGAGGGATAAGGCCAGACTAAAATAACCGAGCCAGAAAGACGATCAGTGGAAGCAGCTGCTGATGCTAAATCCAAGAAGCAGCCATTCCACTCAAAACCACAGGAGGGAGCCCAAGAGCAGAACTCACAAAAGTGCCACTTACAACCACTGGAGGGAGCCCAAGAGCGGAATTCACAACAGTTGGGCACAGCTTTACAGAAGGTGTGGATTTTCCACTTTTGTACTGAAGACTAAGAACACAGCAGTTGTTCGAATCGCGTTCAGTCGTCTATGGCTGCTCCCTAACTAGTTTGTTGGTCATTTGTATGCCCTTGTTTCAATTTTTAATGTTTGAGTAAAGAATTTTTTGATATTTTACATCCTGGAGCTGGATTTCTACATTTTCCTTTACTTTTTCAACGCAGAATTGGCTGGAATTGAGATCAGATGCCATGTCGCGTTTGGAGAGCCCCCGGTGTGCCTAAACAGTGGAAACCCCCAATTCTAACTCCAACCCTAACCTGATCACGCCCCTAATCTTAATCCTAATCCTAACCATAACCCTAACCACACCCCTAACCCGAACACGCTCCTAACCCTAATCCCAACCATAACCCTAACCACACCCCTAACCCTGACACACCCCTAACCCTAATCCCAACCGTAAAGGTAATCCAAATCCTAACCATAACTTTAGCCCCAATCCTAACTTTAACCCTAACCCTAATGGGAAAATAGAAATACATTTTTTTATTTTATTATTTTTTCCCTAACTAAGGGGGTGATGAAGGGGGGGTTGATTTACTATTTATAGTGAGTTTTTTTAGCAGATTTTTATGATTGGCAGCTGTCAAACGCTAAAAGACCCTTTTATTGCAAAAAATAGTTTTTGCATCACCACATTTTGAGAGCTATAATTTTTCCATATTTGAGTCCACAGAGTCATGTGAGATCTTGTTTTTTGCGGGACGAGTTGACGTTTTTATTGGTAACATTTTCGGGCACATGACATTTTTGATCGCTTTTTATTATGATTTTTTGGAGGCAGAATGAACAAAAACCAGCTATTCATGAATTTCTTTTGGGGGAGGCGTTTATACCGTTCCGCGTTTGGTAAAATTGATAAAGCAATTTTATTCTTCAGGTCAGTACGATTACAGCGATATCTCATATTTTTTATGTTTTGGTGCTTTTATATGATAAAAACTATGTTATATAAAAAATAATTGTTTTTGCATCGCTTTATTCTGAGAGCTATAACTTTTTTATTTTTTCGCTGATGATGGTGTATGGTGGCTCGTTTTTTGCGGGACAAGATGACATTTTCAGCGGTACCATGGTTATTTATATCTGTCTTTTTGATCGCGTGTTATTCCATTTTCTGTTCGGTGATTATAAAGCGTTGTTTTTTGCCTCTTTTTTTTTTATGGTGTTCACTGAAGGGGTTAACTAGTGGGACAGTTTTATTGGTCCGGTCGTTACGGACGCAGCAATGCTAAATGTGTACTTTTATTGTTTTTTTTTACTCACATAAAGAAATGTATTTTTTTGGAAAAATATGTCTTGTTTTTTTTCTTTATTTAAAAATTTTTTTAAAAATAAAAAAATATTTTTACACATGTTAATTTTATTTTTATTATTTTTTTACATTGTCCCAGAGTGGGACATCACAATATAGTGATAGATCGCTGTTCTAACACTTTACAGAGCACTGTGTCAGGTCAGCGGTCTGTGACCGCTCCTGGCACATAGTGCCGGATGTCAGCTGTGATAATCAGCTGACACTCAGCCATGATCGCGTATGATGTACCATCCCGTCCATGGGAATTAAGTTCCAGGCCACATGGACAGGATAGTACGTCCGATGGCAGAAAGGGGTTAAGCATGGGAGTAGATCAGTTATGCTTTGGGATTGTGTTGCAGCCAATGGCACGGGGAACATTTCATGGGTAGAGGGAAGAATGGATTCAACAAAATTTCTACAAATTCTTGATGCAAACATAACACCATGTGTAAAAAAATAGCTGATGGTGAAAGAGGAAGAGGATGTCTGCTACAAATGGATAATGATCCTAAACTCACATCAC
This sequence comes from Ranitomeya variabilis, assembly GCF_051348905.1. Taxonomy (NCBI): domain Eukaryota; kingdom Metazoa; phylum Chordata; class Amphibia; order Anura; family Dendrobatidae; genus Ranitomeya; species Ranitomeya variabilis. The sequence goes on along the minus strand of NC_135237.1, from coordinate 576,012,327 downwards.
AATCCACAATAGACGACCTCAGAAGGCGCAAGATGAAAATTTTACAATGGCCCTCACAGTCCCCTGATCTGATTTACCATGTTGTATTTTCCATCCTACAGCTGACCGTAACCTGAGGTTCTTTGTATAATTGGCCACAATTGGGGTAAATAGAAAAGGTTTCGGAATAATGCCCATTTTTGTTTTTACTGCATCTAAGAATTTCTGACCATACATGGTTGTCCTGTAAACTTTTATTTCAATGGTTCAGCTGTACTTTTGGTCAGTAATATTACAAAGTGGAACATCTGGCCATGTGGCTGACGGTCAGATTACATATTATGTATATTTTCGGCTCAGGAGTCATATTTCTAAGTAGTCATGGGAACATGGGTTTGAATGTTGGTCCTTAGCTGGCACTTTGGGGGGTTCCTTTAATTTTAATCTGCAGTTGATCATTACAAGGTTTTGGTGGTTTTCTCCTCTAGGTGCGGCACAGTCACGAGTGTTGCATATGGTACCTTGTCCTTCTGCTGTGACGGGATGGAAGGTCAATACGTCAGCGTGGTGATCCCAGGACGCTCCGAGTACCTGACACTGTGCGAGGTCGAGGTTTATGGAGATCTGATCATCAAAGAGAACAATGTCTGCTGGTAGTTCCCAAAGTCAAGGAGAACTTCAAAAATATGAAGTCTTTTCTTCATCTAGCGGGTCTTCAGCTCTGGGTTCTATAGAGGTTTCCATGATACAAACACTTGTTTGAGTGTGAAAATGAGCTTGTTCTCAACTGATATTTCTGCATTTGGTAACATTAAAAATTAAACACAATTTCCTCGGTTCACACTCATGTCTACATTTTTTTAAATCACCAAGGGAAGAAACAATAAAATGTAGAGAATCCATAGTAACACATCAATGTAATGACACTTCACACCAAGTACTGATATTTCCTTCCTTACATTTCCTTCTTAGCTCTTCACATCCCTTGATCTTTGGACAAAAAAAATAGTTAAAAAATAAAAGAAGATTTTACCATTCTCTCATGATTCGTCATTTGCGGGGTTTGTTTTTAGTGTTTTGCTTTTTGATTGCTGTTTTTTCCTGACATTTTTATGCACTAAATTCCTGAAAATTGTGCCTGTAATTCAATAAATTAGTACTAAGCAAATAAATGTCTTTTTTTCTGTCTTAAAACTGATATGGTGACTTGTTAGAGGAAAAGTCACACGTTTTGCAAAAAAATGAGACAAAATAACAGGTGTACATAAAATCACTCCAAGGCGAGAGGACTAAAGTAGAGTTGTGCCAAACAAATTAATAATTTAGTAGAGTTGCGACTTTTTAAAAATTGCATTTCATGACTCGGACTAAAATCGCCGTCCCGCTCTTGCTTTCGTCCCCGATGACTTGGTGTGGCTCTCAGCTCATAATATCAAGCTGTGCGTAGAGTCCACTAAGTTTGCTCCCCGTTATCTAGGTTCTTTAAAGTCCTGGAGCAGGTTAATCCTGCAGTGTATCGCTTGTCCCTTCCACCGCACCTGAATATGACCTTTCACCTGTCCCTCTTGAAACCCGTTCACATGTCCCGGTTTTTTGAGTCATCTGCAGAGACGACGAGTACATCTTCGGAAGGTTTTGAGGTGAATGCGATTGTCAGTTCCAAGGTGGTACGTGGCAAAAAAATGTATATGGTGTAAGGGTCATGGGCCTGAGGGTAGGACCTGGTTGAGCACATTCGTGCCCCTCAGCTTAATGCGGCCTTCAAGCATGCAGAGGCTCGTAGGGGGGGGGCAATGTTAGGCGACGGGATACTCCCTCTGCACAGGATGGATCCCAAGCCTTGTCTTCTCCTGCAGTCCCCCATTCAGTCTCGACCACAGTGAATGCTGCTCAGCAAATAGGTCGGTCTCAGCATCTTGCTGAGACTCGGACTGCCTCTCAAGGTTCAGCTATAGTAACTGGCAATACTCAGCGGCGATCAGTCACTCCTGAGGCTAAATCCAGGATTCGCTTTACTGAGCATGCTCGTGCGGTGGCAACCTCCCATTAGTCCTCGGTCATCAGCTGCTCAAGTCCTGTGGCGAGTTAGGATTGAACAGCGAGTAAGGTCCTTTCTGACTGGCCTAGTCTATAAAAGGATCTCTGAGGTGCCCATTGGCACGCTGTGATCACTTTCATGTGGTGTCTGTGTGTATGCCATACTCATTACTACCCTGTGTGCACGTGTTAGGGCTGGCTTCGCCCCAAGCAGATTCTGGCTCCTCCGGACAGGAGTTGTATGCATCCGTGCTACTACTGGCACTGCTAGAGATCTCTGAGTCAGGCAGTGTAGGGTGGGAACTCTCACTTGAGCTTAGCACCTGCACAGGGCGATTCAGTCGCATGTGCAAGTTACACAACAGTGTGACAGAGCATGCTCTATCACCAGAATAGTGGGAGGAAGTTATAGGGACCCCAACTTGCGTCCTTACTACTGTGCACCTGTGACATTGAGCAGGGCACAGCTTAGAGTGCTTTCAGTTTTGCTTCTGCTCTGTGAAGTAACAGAGTCAGGTTCTTTGCACTCTGTTCACACCAAGTGACTTTTAACTGGGTGTGTTTACAGTGCTTGTTCGCAGCTTCACGCCACCATTGTTTCTTCGCTGTGGTTTTCACATCACCGCACGGTCGACTCCGGGTTGCGATCGCACTGTAAGGAGGTGAAGCACAAGAAGAGTCTGGGGGCTGTGACCTTCTCGGCTCTGTGCCTGGAACCATTGAGCTGTGCTACGGGTGCCCCAGGGGGCAGATTTAAAGACTGGCACAGGAAGGAAGCCGGGCAGAGAGCGGCAAAGGCATGCGCGTAAGGGAGAGAGCAGCGTGAGCAGCGGTCAGAGCAGGGTGCAGCTGCGCACCGGGAGAGAGAGAGCTCCCGGTCAGAGGACAAATACAGGGAGATTGCCCAGAAAGACTGCATCTTGTGAGTACATGAAAGCGGACTCTGCTGTGACTGGAGAGGGGCGCTTTGAGACCCGTGCAGAGACATTGGCCCGTGTAGAGACTGTGACACCCTGTTACCCACGGTAACGGTACAGAGACTGTGACCCCTGGTACCCAAGGTATCAGTGCAGAGCCCTTGATTCCTGGTGAGAAACTTAATAAGAGACTGACCATCATTTTCCCTGGATAGGCTGTGCTGTAAAAGCTAAAGACTCAGAGCCTGTGCATATCACATTAACTCCCGAAACCGCAGGCAGCGGCCTCCTAGAAACTACTCAGCCCACGGACAACAGGAGGACAACAAGTGCTGCTGTTTCTCGGCACCTACGTTGGAGAAGACGACCCTTCAAGCAAATCCTCATCAGACTGATAAGTGTTCTTTTCTCAAGAAATCCTGCTTAATTCTGTTACACTGTTTGACTCCCATATTTTTGTACTGTGTTATTGCTAGTTATATTCCACTGCTTCCTCCCTGCGAGGAGAACCTGATTCCTGTTATTCAACCCCCAACTGTGGGTCTGTCTGTTCCGTGCTGACATACTTAGTACCTGCATACTATTACTGCACCTTTGGGGTTATCAGAAGGCAAATGTCTATGCTGTGAAGATACGAGATGTGCAGCATCTGAAACAACAGATACTGGAAGCCTGTGCTAGCATTTCTTCTGCGGTGTTGTTATCAGTGTGTCAAGAGTTGGAGAAGAGGGTTGCATCGACAATCCAACACAATGGGCAGCACTTTGATCACATTTTAGAAGTGGTCATAAACTTGTAAATAACTAATGAAAGAATAAAGTTACATTAAAACCAAGCACACCATTGTTTTTCTTGCGGAATTCTCAATAAGTTTGATGTGTCACATGACCTTCTTCCCATTGAAAAAAATAAAGTTGGATCCAAAATGGCCGACTTCAAAATGGCCGCCATGGTCACCACCCATCTTGAAAAGTTTTCCCTCTCCCATATACTAATGTGCCACAAACAGGAAGTTGATATCACCAACCATTCCCATTATATTTAGGCGAATCCATATAAATGGCCCACCCTGTATATTGTAGTGCAGCGGTAGCACACTTATGCAGTGTGAGGAGGCAGTGACCCAACAAAGTTCAAAACAAAAGTCTCTTTAATGTTCAACCCACAGAAAAATACAGCACATGATATCCACTGGATTCCAGCCAGGAACCATATCCTCTGGATAAGGCCGGAGTGACACTACCGTATAATACAGACGAGTGCTATGCGATAAAAAATAGTATAGCGCTCGGACCAGTATTCCTCTATCGGGCAGCTCCCATCATCATTTTCTTCCTCGGCCATTTTCAACGTGCGAGTGATATCTCAGCATGCTGCGATTGTCACCGAACTCTGCTGAGTCTCGCTCACTCGCACCCATATAAGCCTATGGGTGCAAGTGAGACAGCGTACATCAGTTGGATATCATCCGAGTGATGTGCGTTATACGCTGACCCGGCAATGGAGGAGATGGTGAAATTAGTTTCTCCGCCTCCTCCGCAGCTGTGTCCTGATCCGATCTGTGTGAGAGGCTCGGAGCACAGACGCATGACACGCGGCTCCTGCTCGCATCAGAGCAGCAGTCGAGGGTAATTAGCATATTACATCCGATTCTCTCGCATCGGATGCAATGGGCTAGTGTGACTCCAGCCTTACAGTCACTACGCTCCACAGCAAAACACAGGACAGTCTACCTCCGGTTCACCCCCGGCACAAAACAGCCCTCCTCCGAGACCAGATGCCATGGGCGACTGAACCGCTGTGCAAGCTGTGGGTGCCAGGAGTTCGCTTTGCTGGGCTCTGTGTTACTCCCACACAGGCTGTGCTCTTGCAGAGCTGTCTGCTCTACACCATGCGAACTCTGATACTGATACACCCATACCCTATACTGCAGGGTTTATAACTAGCATCTGTGGCCTTCAGCCACCTGGAAAACCCGGGCAGGGAATGAAAGGACTGCACCACTACCATACTGCTGTCTGTCTCAAATGCAACAACCCAGAACAGGATTTCCCTAACTATGCCTTGGACAACCAGCATGTCCAAGATGTATACTCACTGTAACTGCAATGTCCTCTCATGGCCTCAATATAACTCAGTACGAATCATGGTGGAAACATACCGCGAGCCCTACAGGTAACACCGGTCACTAGCTCATAATATATATATATATACACACCATCCCCACTGCCTCACAATGTATACATCCATCCTCTCTTTTCACACAGGTATAACTTCCCACCTCTGCTTGCTGTCTGCTGTCTGTCATCTGCTGCTTTACCATCTAGAAACATATAATAATGTGCTAATTCATTGGTTAATTGTACTTAATACTCACTGTTGCATATCCATGACTGGGATCAGTGTAGATCTTATCTGGTGGAAGGTGTTAAAATAGATGTTACCAGGCTGAATGCCTTTGATCATTTAAAAAAAAAAAAAAAACCCTGGTGTGCTGGCCCCAGCTGCCAAATTATCCCCAACCAGTGCCCACAATCCATCTCTTCTGACCCAGCATTCTGGACTATAAATTTAGAAACATCTTTAGGGGTGCACGCATGTGGGGGTGCACGCAAGCATCCCGAAGCAAAACGTCACGAAGATAAGCGTCGTGATACAGCAGTTATTCCATGGCAGTTAGTCAGGGCAGGAGTCAGGTAACCCACTCTCTGCTCTCCCTTCTCACCATGTGCTATATTCCTATCCTCCTATACTCCCTTGCAATCCACATGCACCACCCAATCCCCCCTCAATCACAACTCATACACATCAGCTCCTCTCTCCTTCCCTCTCCCATGTACAGCTCCCATGCACTTCTTACCTTCCTGAAAAACCTCAGTCCATCTTGCCCAAACACACTGCACAAAAAAACTTCATACAATTCCAAAAACTACTTGCTTTTTATCTTCCTACTCCTACTGATTTCAGGGGACATCTCCCCCAGCCCCGGTCCACCATCCATCAACCTCAACCCCTACCCTACCTCACATCGAAACCTTAATAATCTTACTAATATTAATAGTAAGATATTAATAGTAATCAACAACAAGTGGAACACAATTGTGAAGTTGAATGAAATGTATTGGTTATTTGAAATTTAAGTGGGAAAAGGTTGAAAAGTTCAAGAGGGCCGAATACTTTCGCAAGGCACTGTATATGTAACTCCCCAGGGTCTTGGTTGTTACAGTGGCATTGCTTTCCTTATGAGGAGAGTGAAGCAAAAGGAAGATCTCTTTCACCAGGTAAACACAATGCACACAACATGACCAGAAGGGGGAGCTCTGAACCTGGATTAAGGGGAACTTCCCTAATATAGATTCTGGCTTGGGGGGATAGCGAGTCAGTTAGTGCCAGGATTGAGAGATACTGAAGGAAGAGCAGTGTTAGTGAGCGTGCAGGAGACAGACACCAGGGGAGAATAGCAGCGTTTGGGCTACCTCCCTGGCCGAGGGCAGATTCCGGTAGCCGGAAGACCAAGGTTGTGTCAGACTGTAAGAAGCACAGCAGAAACTGGCAGGACAGCTAGATTACATATCACCTGTCTGCCCTAATACCCAGGAGACACAGTGGCACATAGAGCCCGGGTCATGATAGAGACCCTGTAAAAAGGCTCGAGCCACCTGTCATACGGGTTAGTGTCCTAACCTTCATGGAGGACAGAGAGAACTGTGAGGACTTTGCCAGAAGCCATAGGCAGTAAGGGACTACAACATCACCTGCTAGAGGAAGGCTTCTAACTCCACCTGGTGAAGGGGACTCCAAGCCGGCCGGACCCTGCCTGTACCTGTGATCTGGTGCCCTGGACTGCGGTTGCCTGAAGCCTTCAGTAAACCAGGTAAAGAGACTGCAAACTTGTGTCCTCCATTCTTTATTGCAGCATTCACCATCCTCATTTATACACCGGGAGCCCTGGGGACACACTTCACCTGTGGGAAGGTGTACCATCTAGCTGTCATAACATCACCCCAGCGGACCCCTATAAGCAGCGTCGGTCCCCACTGACCGAACACCACAGGTGGTGTCACAAACACAAACTATTCAAAACCCCTTTAACCCCTTTCTGACATCTGACGTACTATCCCGTCGAGGTGGGGTGGGCCTGTATGACCACCGACGGGATAGTACGTCATACGCTATCGGCCGCGCTCACGGGGGGAGCGCGGCCGATCGCGGCCAGGTGTCAGCTGCATATCGCAGCTGACATCCGCACTATGTGCCAGGAGCGGTCACGGACCGCCCCCGGCACATTAACCCCCGGCACACCGCGATCAAACATGATCGCGGTGTGCCGGCGGTATAGGGAAGCATCGCGCAGGGAGGGGGCTCCCTGCGGGCTTCCCTGAGACCCCCGCAGCAACGCGATGTGATCGCGTTGCTCCGAGGGTCTCCTACCTCCCTCCTCGCCGCAGGTCCCGGATCCAAGATGGGCGCGGCATCCGGGTCCTGCAGGGAGGGAGGTGGCTTACCGAGTGCCTGCTCAGAGCAGGCGCTGGTAAGCTTGCTGCACTCTAAGTGAGATCGGTGATCTGACAGAGTGCTGTGCACACTGTCAGATCAGCGATCTGTGATGTCCCCCCCTGGGACAAAGTAAAAAAGTTTAAAAAAAATTCTCCACGTGTGTAAAAAAAAAAAAAATCCTAAATAAAGAAAAAAAAAATATTTATTATTCCCATAAATACATTTCTTTAGCTAAATAAAAAAAACAAACAATAAAAGTACACATATTTAGTATCGCTGCGTCCGTAACGACCCAACCTATAAAACTGCCCCACTAGTTAACCGCTTCAGTAAACACCGTAAGAAAAAAAAAAAACGAGGCAAAAAACAACGCTTTATTATCATACCGCCGAACAAAAAGTGGAATAACACGCGAACAAAAAGACTGATATAAATAACCATGGTACCGCTGAAAATGTAATCTTGTCCCGCAAAAAACGAGCCACAATACAGCATCATCAGCAAAAAAATAAAAAAGTTATAGTCCTGAGAATAAAGCGATACCAAAATAATTATTTGTTCTATAAAATAGTTTTTATCGTATAAAAGCGCCAAAACATAAAAAAAATGATATAAATGAGGTATCACTGTAATCATACTGACCCAACGAATAAAACTGCTTTATCAATTTTACCAAACGCGGAACAGTATAAACGCCTCCCAAAAAAGAAATTCATGAATAGCTGGTTTTTGATCACTCTGCCTCACAAAAATCGGAATAAAAAGCAATCAAAAAATGTCACGTGTCCGAAAATGTTACCAATAAAAACGTCAACTCGTCCCGCAAAAAACAAGATCTCACATGACTCTGTGGACTCAAATATGGAAAAAATATAGGTCTCAAAATGTGGTAGCGCAAAAAATATTTTTTGCAATGAAAAGCGTCTTTCAGTGTGTGACGGCTGCCAATCATAAAAATCCGCTAAAAAACCCGCTATAAAAGTAAATCAAACCCCCCTTCATCACCCCCTTAGTTAGGGAAAAATAAAAAAATAAAAAAAATGTATTTATTTCCATTTTCCCATTAGGGTTAGGGTTAGGGCTAGGGTTAGGGCTAGATTTATGGTTAGGGCTAGGGTTAGGGTTAGGGTTGGGGCTAGGGTTAGGGCTAGGGTTGGGGCTAGGGTTGGGGCTAGGGTTAGGGCTAGGGTTAGGGCTAGTGTTACGGCTAGTGTTAGGGCTAGTGATAGGGCTAGGGTTAGGGCTAGGGTTATTGCTAGGGTTAGGGCTAGGGTTAGGGCTATGGTTGGGGCTAGGGTTGGGGCTACAGTTAGGGTTGGGGCTAAAGATAGGGTTAGGGTTTGGATTACATTTACGGTTGGGAATAGGGTTGGGTGTGTCTGGGTTAGAGGAGTGGTTAGGGTTACTGTTGGGATTAGGGTAAGGGGTGTGTTTGGATTAGGGTTTCAGTTATAATTGGGGGGTTTCCACTGTTTAGGCACATCAGGGGCTCTCCAAACGGGACATGGCATCCGATCTCAATTCCAGCCAATTCTGCGTTGAAAAAGGAAAACAGTGCTCCTTCCCTTCAGAGCTCTCCCGTGTGCCCAAACAGGGGTTTACCCCAACATATGGGGTATCAGCGTACTCAGGACAAATTGGACATCATCTTATGAGGTCCAATTTATCCTGCTACCCTTGGGAAAATACAAAACTGGGGGCCAAAAAATAAGTTTTGTGGGAAAAAAAAGATTTTTTATTTTCACGGCTCTGCGTTGTAAACTGTAGTGAAACACTTGGGGGTTCAAAGTTCTCACAACACTTCTAGATAAATTCCTTGGGGGGTCTAGTTTCCAATATGGGGTCACTTGTGGGGGGTTTGTACTGTTTGGGTACATCAGGGGCTCTGCAAATGCAACGTGACACCTGCAGACCAATCCATTTAAGTCTGCGTTCCAAATGGCGCTACTTCCCTTCCGAGCTCTGTCATGCGCCCAAACAGTGGTTCCCCCCACATATGAGGTATCAGCGTACTCAGGACAAATTGGACAACAACTTTTGGGGTCCAATTTATCCTGATACCCTTGTGAAAATACAAAACTGGGGGCTAAAAAATCATTTTTGTGAAAAAAAAAAAGAATTTTTATTTTCACGGCTCTGCGTTATAAACTGTAGTGAAACACTTGGGGGTTCAAAGCTCTCAAAACACCTCTAGATAAGTTCCTTAGGGGGTCTACTTTCCAAAATGGTGTCACTTGTGGGGGGTTTCAATGTTTAGGCACATCAGGGGCTCTCCAAATGCAACATGGCGTCCCATCTCAATTCCAGTCAATTTTGCATTGAAAAGTCAAACGGCGCTCCTTTCCTTCCAAGCTCTGCCATGCGCCCAAACAGTGGTTTACCCCCACATATGGGGTATCAGCGTACTCAGGACAAATTGTACAACAACTTTTGGGGTCTATTTTCTCCTGTTACCCTTGGTAAAATAAAACAAATTGGAGCTGAAATAAATTTTGTGTGAAAAAAAGTTAAATGTTCATTTTTATTTAAACATTCCAAAAATTCCTGTGAAACACCTAAAGGGTTAATAAACTTCTTGAAAGTGGTTTTGAGTACCTTGAGGGGTGCAGTTTTTAGAATGGTGTCACACTTGGGTATTTTCTATCATATAGACCCCTCAAAATGACTTCAAATGAGATGTGGTCCCTAAAAAAAAATGGTGTTGTAAAAATGAGAAATTGCTGGTCAACTTTTAACCCTTATAACTCCGTCACAAAAAAAAATGTTGGTTTCTAAATTGTGCTGATGTAAAGTAGACATGTGGGAAATGTTACCTAAGTATTTTGTGTGACATATCTCTGTGATTTAAGGGCATAAAAATTCAAAGTTGGAAAATTGTGAAATTTTCAAAATTTTCGCCAAATATTCGTTTTTTTCACAAATAAACGCAAGTTATATCGAATAAATTTTACCACTATCATGAAGTACAATATGTCACGAGAAAAAGTTGTCAGAATCGCCAAGATCCGTTGAAGCGTTCCAGAGTTATAACCTCATAAAGGGACAGTGGTGTTATGACCCCAATGGCGAGGGTCTCAGAGGAACGTGGAAGTCTGCAGAATACAAAAATCCAGCTCATAGGGCAGTGGTAACTGGGTTGACCATATATCTACTCCTAACGCCAACACTAGAAGTAGCCGGGGATCATTCCTACGTTGATTCTAGATGACACGCGCCAGCCGGAGAATCTAGCTACCCCTAGTAGAGGAAAACAAAGACCTTTCTTGCCTCCAGAGAAGGGGACCCCAAAGCTGGATAGAAGCCCCCCACAAATAATGACGGTGAGGTAAGAGGAAATGACAAACACAGAAATGAACCAGGTTTAGCACAGAGAGGCCCGCTTACTGATAGCAGAATAAAGAAAGGTAACTTATATGGTCAACAAAAACCCTATCAAAATCCACACTGGAAATTCAAGAACCCCCGAACCGTCTAACGGTCCGGGGGGAGAACACCAGTCCCCTAGAGCTTCCAGCAAAGGTCAGGATATCGATTTGGAACAAGCTGGACAAAAATACAAAAACAAAACAAATAGCAAAAAGCAAAAGGCAGACTTAGCTGATATAACTGGAACCAGGATCAGTAGACAAGAGCACAGCAGACTAGCTCTGATAACTACGTTGCCAGGCATTGAACTGAAGGTCCAGGGAGCTTATATAGAAACACCCCTAACTAACGACCCAGGTGCGGATAAAAGGAATGACAGAAAAACCAGAGTCAAAAAACTAGTAACCACTAGAGGGAGCAAAAAGCAAATTCACAACAGTACCCCCCCCTTAGTGAGGGGTCACCGAACCCTCACCACGACCACCAGGGCGATCAGGATGAGCGGCATGAAAGGCACGAACTAAATCGGCCGCATGAACATCAGAGGCGACCACCCAGGAATTATCCTCCTGACCATAGCCCTTCCACTTGACCAGGTACTGAAGCCTCCGCCTGGAGAGGCGAGAATCCAAGATCTTCTCCACCACGTACTCCAACTCGCCCTCAACCAACACCGGGGCAGGAGGCTCAGCAGAAGGAACTACAGGCACAATGTACCGCCGCAACAAGGACCTATGAAATACATTGTGAATAGCCCAATCCTGAGGGTCGCCCCGTAAGAACGAAATAACAATTTTAACTTGCTGAGCAGAATCTCCAGATGAACAGGGTCTCAGGGACAAAAACAATTTACAATTATTCACGAAATTCCTAAACTTAAACCTGTCTCCGGAAAACAGTTCAGGAATCGGTATTTTAGGTTCTGACCTAGGATTTCTGATAACATAGTCTTGTATGCCCTGCACACGAGTAGCCAGCTGGTCCACACTTGTAATCAAGGTCTGGACATTCATGTCTGCAGCAAGCATAGCCACTCTGAGGTAAAGGGGAAGAAGAAAAAAAAAAAAAAAAACTCAGAATCTTCTTTCTTATAATCCCTCTTCTGCAATGCATTAAACATTTAATACTGGCCTGGCAAACTGTTATGACCCCAATGGCGAGGGTCTCAGAGGAACGTGGAAGTCTGCAGAATACAAAAATCCAGCTCATAGGGCAGTGGTAACTGGGTTGACCATATATCTACTCCTAACGCCAACACTAGAAGTAGCCGGGGATCATTCCTACGTTGATTCTAGATGACACGCGCCAGCCGGAGAATCTAGCTACCCCTAGTAGAGGAAAACAAAGACCTTTCTTGCCTCCAGAGAAGGGGACCCCAAAGCTGGATAGAAGCCCCCCACAAATAATGACGGTGAGGTAAGAGGAAATGACAAACACAGAAATGAACCAGGTTTAGCACAGAGAGGCCCGCTTACTGATAGCAGAATAAAGAAAGGTAACTTATATGGTCAACAAAAACCCTATCAAAATCCACACTGGAAATTCAAGAACCCCCGAACCGTCTAACGGTCCGGGGGGAGAACACCAGTCCCCTAGAGCTTCCAGCAAAGGTCAGGATATAGATTTGGAACAAGCTGGACAAAAATACAAAAACAAAACAAATAGCAAAAAGCAAAAGGCAGACTTAGCTGATATAACTGGAACCAGGATCAGTAGACAAGAGCACAGCAGACTAGCTCTGATAACTACGTTGCCAGGCATTGAACTGAAGGTCCAGGGAGCTTATATAGAAACACCCCTAACTAACGACCCAGGTGCGGATAAAAGGAATGACAGAAAAACCAGAGTCAAAAAACTAGTAACCACTAGAGGGAGCAAAAAGCAAATTCACAACAAGTGGTCAGAATTGTAAAAATTGGCCCGGTCATTAACGTGCAAACCACCCTTGGGGGTGAAGGGGTTAAAGACCTTTCCCCTTTATTTGGGCACCCAGGGCCAGGGACCGGGTTGCAGCCATGTGACATCCCCTTTAAGTACTGGTCCCAGTACCGAGTACCCCACTGCCCTGACGGGCAACTCATATACACTGCTCAAAAAAATAAAGGGAACACTAAAATCCCACATCCTAGATGTCACTGAATGAAACATTCCAGTTGTAAATCTGTATTCATTCCATAGTGGAATGTGTTGAGAACAATAAGGGTATGTGTCCACGTTCAGGATTGCATCAGGATTTGGTCAGGATTTTTCATCAGTATTTGTAAGCCAAAACCAGGAGTGGGTGATAAATGCAGAAGTGGAGCAGATGTTTCTATTATACTTTTCCTCTAATTGTTCCACTCCTGGTTTTGGCTTGCAAAAACTGATGAAAAATCCTGACCAAATCCTGATGCAATCCTGAACGTGGACACATACCCTTATATATACCCTAAAAATGATCAACGTAAATCACAACTAATATCCCACGGAGGTCTGGAGTTGGAATGATGCTCAAAATCAAAGTGGAAAATGAAGTTACAGGCTGATCCAACTTCAGTGGAAATACCTTAAGAGAAAGAAATGATGCTCAGTAGTGTGTGGCCTCTACGTGCCTACATGACCGCCCTACAACGCCCTGAGGGATCTCCTCCCAGACCTGGACTAAAGCATCAGTCAACTCCTGGACAGTCTGTGGTGCAACGTGAAATTGGTGGATGGTGCGAGACATGATGTCCCAGATGTGTTCAATCGGATTCAGGTCTGGGGAACAGGCGGGCCAGTCCATAGCTTCAATGCCTTCATCTTGCAGGAACTGCTGACACACTCCAGCCACATGATGTCTGGCATTGTCCTGCATTAGGAGGAACCCAGAAGCAACCGCACCAGCATATGGTCTCACAAGGGATCTGAGGATCTCATCTCGGTACCTAATGGCAGTCTGGCTACCTCTGGCGAGCACATGGAGGGCTGTGCCACCCTCCAAAGAAATGCCACCCCACACCACTACTGACCCACTGCCAAACCGGTCATGCTGAAGGATGTTGCAGGCAGCAGATCGCTCTCCACGGCGTCTCCAGACTCTGTCACGTCTATCACATGTGCTCAGTGTGAACCTTCTTTCATCTGTGAAGAGCACAGGGCGCCAGTGGCGAATTTGCCAATCCTGGTGTTCTGTGGAAATGCCAAGCGTCCTGCACGGTGTTGGGCTATGAGCACAACCCCCATCTGTGGACGCCAGGCACTCAGACCATCCTCATGGAGTCGGTTTCTAACCATTTGTGCAGACACGTGCATATTTGTGATAAATACCGATAAGAGAAAACCAAAAAAATAGAAAAACCAAAGGAATATTTGGTAAGTAATTAAATCCTATAGAAAATCCATACAAGAAACAGGGGTTTGATGCAAAAATACAAGATATTTTATTATAAATCACAAAGATAAATACATATAGACAAAATAAGCAGTGAGGGAAAAACGTAGTGGGGTTTAGACGACATAAAACAGTCCCACTAAAGAGAGTCACATAACTGACCTGGTCAGAGCACCCGCAATAGATGAGGATATAAAGTAAACAGTGCTAAAGAGGGAAGGGCCGTATATGCTGACTACATTGGTATAGATTGGCCTAAAATTACATCCTCTAAATAGCATGATCAGAAAATCTAATAAAAGTCAGCACGTCCAAGAAAGGTCCCAGTAATAGTTAAAATATCGTCATACCTTGAGACACGGTGACACTGAAATGTGGGTGTAACTGGCAGGGCAGCAGGGAGCCTCGATGCGCATTTCACCGCCTTGGCTTCGTCATGCACATTTGTGGCCTGCTGGAGGTCATTTTGCAGGGCTCTGCCAGTGTTCCTCCTGTTCCTCCTTGCACAAAGGCCGAGGTAGCGGTCCTGCTGCTGGGTCGTTGCCCTTCTACGGCCCCCTTCACATCTCCTGGTGTACTGGCCTCTCTCCTGGTAGTGCCTCCAGCCTCTGGACAGTACTCTGATGGACACAGCAAACCTTCTTGCCACAGCTCGCATTGATGTGCCATCCTGGATGAGCTGCACTACCTGAGCCACTTGTGTGGGTTGCAGAGTCCGTCTCATGCTACCACGAGTGTAAAAGCACAACTAACATTCAAAAGTGAAGTTGTATCAGCCAGTAATTTGATTTTCCACTTTGATTTAGAGCATCATTCCAAATCCAGACCTCTGTGGGATATTAGTTGTGATTTACATTGATCATTTTTATGTTTTATTGTTCTCAACACATTCTAATATGTAATGAATAAAGATTTGCAACTGGAATATTTCATTCAGTGATATCTAGGATGTGGGATTTTAGTTTTATTTTTTTGAGCAGTGTATATGCAGCGCCCCAGAGTCCTGGTCGTTGCAGTACTGTTGCTCCGCCACTAAGGGGGGCTATGGTACGTCTGATGGCACTGAAAGGGTTCATCTGACCAGGTATCACATACACCAATACATTTCACAGTCGGGCCTCCAGGGGGAGCTAAGGGTTCTATTCATTAGGCCACTCCTCAAACTTTGGGAAAACTGGGGGTCAGGCAGAAAGTGAGATGAGAAAGCTGACTGGGTTGGAATCAGGCAACACCTTGTGGCAGAGGGTGTTGTGGGGGAAGATTCGGTAGGGTCCCTGTCAGGGGTGGGATCCTGACAGAGGCCTGGCAACGAGAGAGAACGTTACGGGACCGTGCCTGCTCAGTATAGCGGCGGTGCCCCAAGAAAGGATAAGAAGCGAGATATATTGTGCTGAGTGAGAAACGAGATCAAAGCAAGAAGGAGAAACACCAGTAGGAGTCGTGCTGTCAGACCGAGGCAACATCCTACTGAGGCGCAATTTGCCGGTGGCCGGAACGCCGAGGAAGTATAGAACTCCAGGCCATACTTCAAACCTACGACAGGACAGTCAGTTACAGGCGGGCTGTCTCAACTATATCACCTACGAAGACATAGGTTGCACACTAGGAGAGGGGCGACTCTAGGGTCCCGGAAGAGCTCCGAGCCTACCCGTCATACGGGTGCGTCCTAACCAGAACATCAGGCAGGGATGGAGGAGAAGAACATCATCCGATCGAGTTGTGAGGGAACACGAGAAGCAGACACAACAGTTGTGGGGACTATCCCGTAAGCACAGCAGGGGAGGACCACAACACACAAGCGCTAGCAGGAAAGCACAGATTTCCACCTGCAAAGGGAACTCTGGAGGTGCCATCGGACCGGCCGGACTTGCGCAGCCCGGTTAACCGTATTCCGGACTGAGGACCCTGAATTCATCAGTAAAGAGGTAAAGAGACTGCACCCCTGTGTCCTTGTGATTGATTGTGTCCTGCACGATAACACCCTCCCATACCTCTACCTACATTGTACGCCCCTCAGCAGGGTCACGGGCCGGGTCTAGCCACCGTGACAACCCCAGAACAGAGACTAAGAGGCCCGGTACCGGGTACCCCTCGGCCCTGCGGCGGTGGGGGCGCTACATATATATAAATATAGTCCATGTCCATAGAAAGGTGACTTTGAGGTATGTGGATGGTTTATGGTGTTAATTACACGGCCACTTGATGGGGGTTATTCTTTGTTGTACAAGGACATTTGAACCAATTTTTTTTCAAGTGCCTCCTTATTGTGCATCGTGAAGCAGCCATAACGCTAGTTTTCAGAGTCCGGTATTTCAGATGATGTTATTTTCCTGGCATTTGTCACAGGTGAGGATGTTGTCACCTTTAGTAGCCAATCAAGACCATTTGTGTCAAGTTCTGTACATGTTATCAGGCCAAAATCACCAGGGAATGTGAACTTTTGATCACAGTCATTTGGATGTTTTGGGTTGTCATTATGACTTAAAAAGAGAAAACACAGTAGTTTGACAATAAATGGCTTCACCCAACCACTAACCATGAGTGGAGAGAAAGTTTTGATGTTATCATTCATATTCTCTGGAAAAAAAGGCCAAGAAAGCAAAAATTCTGCTGTTTTGTTTGGTTGTCAGATTATTGAAATCTATTGATTATATATACACCCCTCTGCACGCTAGCATGTATATTGTATACATTTATACGTTTAATGCTCGTGACTCGCTTGACCATCCGTGTGGTCGAGATGCTTGTTCCTCGGCGAACGCTTGTGCGCAAGTTCAAGTCCCGGCCCTGAATGTTTGGCGTTGGTTAGACAGCCAGTAAAGGGATTGCCAGTAAGTATAAAGCCGTAGCCATCTTGGTTGTGGCATTACTGTGATTAGCTGACTTCATAGCGACCTGGGAAGCTATGCTTGGCACAGTGTACCAACGGACACAGGCAGCGTACCCAGCGGTGCTGCTGAACGAGGGGCAGAGTTATAGCCACGTAAAGGCAGAGATTAGACACATACAAGGTCAGCTCACCCGAACGTTGATTCTCACAAGCTGTGAGGAAGTCCTGACATGGCACAACGTCTCTGCTTGACGTGGAAGACTTGCACAAAGTAACGAAAGTATCCAGCTCCAGGGATAAAATCCATAAACATTTATTGATAGTTTAAAACGTGAAAAAACGATCGAAGTTGCTGGACAATAAACCGGTGATGCCGGAGGAAGATCGCCAGCAAAAACAACTGTAGCGTTTCCACCACGCAAGGTGTTCTTAGTCTTCAGTTACATTGTGCCCGGAACAAGGTGGGTATAAGAGCACTTGGAACAGCTGAATGGCAGAAATATCATTAACATAATTACAAAGAAAAAAATGTGAAGAAAAAGGGAAGGTGACATGAAAATATACACAATGCATCTGTATCGGAGAAAATGGTATAATACATAAATAATGCAAAAATCGTATACATCAATATCGCAACATGATTTCTATCTTTACATTTAAACCTAGCCGTACTCGGTACTTAATTAATAATCCAATACGCTTCCCTGTAATCTTTTCTCTCCGTCTCCACCATGTAAATTCTTGTGTATTTTGTTCTATCACAAACACATTACAATTAGAGTTGAGCGACTTTTACTTTTTTAGGGTCGAGTCGGGTTTCGCGAAACCCAACTTTTTCAAAAGTCGGGTCGGGTGAAATCGGCCAATTATTGCAAAAAGTCGGGGATCCGACTGAAACACGAAACCCAATGCAAGTCAATGGGACAGCACAGGAAAACACCTACAGTGCCCATTTTAATGCCAAATACATCAATTCTTGTTACTTAAGCTTGTCAATCTTAATTTACCTTATAATAATAGTTAGGTATTGAAAATTGGGGGTCATTTGGCTAAAGTTGTGGGGGGTAGGGCTGGCTCAAGTTTTTCGTGGGCCCAGGAAACGCGGACTACGTCACGGCGGTGGAGCAGGGAGAGGTAAGTATTTCAACTTTGCAAGTGGTGTGATCCTGAGCAAGCAGGGGGGGGGGCCCACTCGTTTGCATTGGCACTGGCACAGGGCCCCTCAAAGTACGGCGGTATGTTTGACGCCGGGGGTGCCTCACACCGGCAGAGACACTTTTGCGTACTATGAGGGGCCCTGTGCCAGTGACGTTGCCAACGAGTATGCCCTCCCACCTGATGAAGGAACCTGCACTTTCATCTGCACCTTCCTCTTTGTCCCCGTGTAAGGTGGTATAGTATGCGGGAAGGGGAACCTGAGTTTCAGCAGGGTCAGATTCAGGCTGTGTAGAGTGCAAGGGGAATGTAGTGGTCTGGGTCAATGTACCAGCAGACTCATCTAGCAGTGGCTGGGCAATGGGCAGGATGAGGAGGAAACACAGATATATTCCCAAAGAATAAAGTAGGCTAAATGCAGTTCAAAATTGGTAACAGGACTAAACAGGCGGCAATGCTTTGTTCAGTGGAGGACAACTGTAATGAGTGGCAGACACCGTTAGTAGGCCCAAATAATAAAGTGGGCCAAATAAAGTTCAAAATTGGTAACAGGAGTAATCAGGCGGCACTGCTTTGTTCAGTGGAGGAGAGCAACAAGCAGCGGCAGACACCGTTAGTTGGCCCAACCAAATAAGTAGGCCAAATGCAGTTTAATATGTTATACAGGCCGAAAGCCTGAAGATTGAAGCTCAGCTTTGATCAGTGGAGGAGAACACCAAGGAGCGGCAGACACCGTTAGTAGGGCCAACCAAACTAGTAGGCCAAATGCAGTTTCATATTCTAAATATAGGCCAAAAGCCTTAAGATTGAAGAACAGGAGAAAAGCACAGGAGAACACCAAGGAGCGGCAGACACTGTAAGTATGCCCAACCAAACTAGTAGGCCAAATGCAGTTTCATATTCTATATACAGGCCGAAAGCCTGAAGATTGAAGCTCAGCTCTGTTCAGTGGAGGACAACAACAAGCAGCGGCAGACACCGTTAGTAGGGTCCAACCAAACTAGTAGGCCAAATGCAGTTTCATATTCTATATACAGGCCGAAAGCCTGAAGATTGAAGCTCAGCTGTGTTCAGTGTAGGACAACACCAAGCAGCGGAAGACACCGTTAGTAGGCCCAACCAAACAAGTAGGCCAAATGCAGTTTAATATCTGATATAGCCTGAAAATTGAAGCTCAGTTGTGTTCAGTGGAGGACAACTGTAATGGGAGACAGACACAGTAAGTTGGCCTAAATAAGTAAGTAGGCAAAATGCAGATCAAAATTGGTAAGAGGAGTACACAGGCAGCATAGCTTGTTTCAGCAGGGGACAGTTGTAATGTGTGGCGCAGACAGGCAGACAGACAGACAGACAGAGGCCTGAAATAAAAAAAGGTGGCTTCATGCAGTTCAAAACCGCTAGCAGGACTAACCAGGCGGCCTAGCTTTTTCCAGCGGGGGACAGTTGTAATGTGTGGTGCAGACAGACAGACAGACAGACAGACAGACAGAGGCCTAAAATAAAAAAGGTGGCTTCATACAGTTCAAAACTGCTAGCAGGACTAACCAGGCGGCCTAGCTTTTTCCAGCGGGGGACAGTTGTAATGTGTGGCGCAGACAGACAGACAGACAGAGGCCTAAAATAAAACATTTTTTCTCAAATTTTACATATTTTCTTATTTTTTCATTTTCCTTATGTATACCCCTATACGATTTTTTCATGTAGACTTCTTTTTGCCATAGTGACTTTGGCCTCGCTGCATTGAGACTTTTTTCTTAATTTTGTCTGTATATGACGTGCTACCCATATGTCTGTGACCACACACCATATGCAGTATAGCTATTTTTCAATATTACCATATTTTTTTCCCTTTGTAAGGAACCTTGAGCCAAAATGTTATTACGGTTATAAACAAATGTATGCAGCAGGACAGTATAGCTTGTTGATTGTCCCCATATTTTCCATACATATTCTTTCATATAAGTTTTTTTTTTCATTGCTGCTCAGGATTCCAGCTACATTGGGTTAGTGTACATTTGCCTGTAAGGTAGCATTTGTTTCCTATTTATGTTTATGTTTACATTCTATTTTATGTTAATTTCTACGCCATGGATTGGATTAATGACACATATTTCTATGAAGATGTGAGCTACACAGACTGATATCAGTAAAAGGATCGTTTATTCTGATTATGTGTTTATAGCCTCCTCTAGTGTCATGTTTTGAATTCACTATTTGTCATGATGTTGTATCTGCATGAGGCATGTATATATATCGTTTCTTATTGTTTGTTTACTTTTTCAATTCCAGTCTGAAGAAGGTCTATGTTACGGACCGAAACGTTACTTAAAATCTGGGATTGCATTAAAAATAAATTCTATTTGCATCTATATTTGAGTGCCGGATATATTTTTTCTAAAATAAAAAAGGTGGCTTCATACAGTTCAAAACTGCTAGCAGGACTAACCAGGCGGCCTATCTTTTTCTAGCGGGGGACAGTTGTAATGTGTGGCGCAGACAGACAGACAGACTGACAGACAGGGGCCTAAAATAAAAAAGGTGGCTTCATGCAGTTCAAAACTGCTAGCAGGACTAACCAGGCGGCCTATCTTTTTCTAGCGGGGGACAGTTGTAATGTGTGGCGCAGACAGACAGACAGACAGAGGCCTAAAATAAAAAAAAGGTGGCTTCATGCAGTTCAAAACTGCTAGTAGGACTAACCAGGCGGCCTAGCTTGTTTCAGCGTGGGTGGACAACTGTTATGAGAGGCTGACAGTTACTAGGCACAAATAAGTGAGTAGGCTACATGCAGTTCACAATTAGTAACAGGAGTACAGAGGTGGCATAGCTTTGTTCAGCGGAGGACAACTGTTATAAGTGTCTGACACAGTTAGTAGGCCAAAATACTAAAGTGGGCTAAATGTCTGCAAAGGAGTTGATCATAAATAAAGTGGTGGCATAGCGAGGTACAGGGGTGGGCTCCTCTGTAGAGTTGCAGACAGTGGTAGTTTGCGCAAAGTATTAAGGGGTCTAAATGGAGGCCAGGGCCCCTGTATATTTTTACTATCATCTATCATTGCAACAAATTTGTATTGGCAGTGCCATTGAAGGATTTAACAGCACAAACTACACATTGGTGGGGCAGGGAGAGGTAAGTTTTGCAAGTGGTAGAGCACAGTTCGAGCTGTGGGGGAACACTCTCTCGTGGGCAGCAGTACTGGCCCAGGGCCCTTCATATTACGACGGTGTGTCTGATGTTGGTTGTGCACCACCACCGTCAGAGACACTTCATTGTACTATGAGGGACCCTGTGCCAGTGCCGTCGCCCAAGAGTGGGCACACCCACCTGTTCAGGCAAACGGCACTCGCACGGGTGCTTGCGCCAAGTGGTGACCACGGCCCCGTGGGGGGAGTCAGCCCATTTAGGGAGGTATTAAAATGGCCTATGGTGGACATTCGGCACCTGCAAATGGCGGAATTGGAGAAGTCAGTAAGAGGAGGCGAAAAACAAGACATTTTTCTGTCAAGCTACGTGTCAGCAGGGGAAGGTGGGGCAAAATAATTTGAAATCCATGATTGGTTCATTTTAATGAAGGTTAGATCATCAACATTTTGGGTAGCCAGATGAGTCCTTTTTTCGGTCAGCATTGAACCAGCAGCACTGAAGACTCTTTCTGATAGCACACTAGCAGCTGGGCAAGCGAGCTCCTGTAATGCATATTCTGCCAATTCGGGCCAGGTGTCTATTTTAGATGCCCAGTAATCAAAGGGGAATGACCTGTGAGGGAGAACATCGATAATGGTGGAAAAATAGTTAGTAACCATACTGGACAAATGCTGTCTCCTGTCACTTTGAATCGATGCAGCAGTACCTGTTGTGTCTGCGGTCATTGCGAAATCACTCCACAACCTGGTCATAAATCCCCTCTGTCCAACGCCACTTCAGCTTTGTGCACCTCTAACACCTCTGCCATGTTGCCCCCTGCAGCTCGTGTGAGAACCATCACCGCCGCTGTGTGCTGGGAATGCCTGAACCAAACGGTCTACAAGAGTTGCTTGTTTGATAGCCAATATTTGCTCAAGGTTCTCATGTGGCATGATAGTTTGTAATTTTCCTTTGTATAGTGGATCCAGGAGGCAGGTTAACCAGTAATCATCATCGGTCATCATTTTGATATTGTGGGGGTCCCGTTTTAGGATACGCAAGGCATACTCTGCCATGTGGGCCAAAGTTCCAGGTGTCAATTCACTGCTTGTGCTGGGTTGAGGAGCACTTTCTTGCAAATCTACATCACTTGTGGCCCGCAAAAACCCTGTACCTGACCTTGCAATGCCACCGGTTTCTATTGCCCCCCGAGAAGCATCCTCCTGCCATAAATATTCATCCCCATCATCCTCCTCCTCCTCCTCTTCATCCGCCACCTCGTCCCTGAGACTTCCCTGAGCAGACAATGGCTGACTGTCATCAAGGCTTCCCTCATCCTCGGCCGCAGACGCCTGCTCCTTGATGTGCGTCAAACTTTCCATCAGCAGAAGCATTAGTGGGATGCTCATGCTTATGATGGCGTCATCTGCACTGACCAGCCGTGTGCATTCCTCAAAACACTGAAGGACTTGACAGAGGTCTTGGAGCTTCGACCACTGCACACCTGACAACTCCATGTCTGCCATCCAACTGCCTGCCCGTGTATTTGTATCCTCCCACAAATACATGACAGCACGCCTCTGTTCGCACAGCCTCTGAAGCATGTGCAGTGTGGTGTTCCACCTTGTTGCAACGTCGATTATTAGGCGGTGCAGGTGAAGATTCAGCGATCGCTGATGGTTCAGCATACGGCTGGAGTGTACAGGCGACCAGCGGATGTGCGAGCAAAGTCTGCGCATCTTCAGGAGCAGGGCTGGTAAATCAAGGTAATTTTTGAGTAAGCACTGCACCACCAGGTTCAAGGTGTGAGCCAGGCAAGGTATGTGTTTCAGTTCTGAAAGGGCTGTGGCAGCCATAAAATTCCTTCCGTTATCACGGACTACCTTGCCTGCCTCAAGATGTACACTGCCCAGCCAGGACTGAGTTTCTTGCTGCAAGAACTCGGCCAGAACTTCCGCGGTGTGTCTGTTGTCTCCCAAACACTTAATTTTCAACACAGCCTGCTGATGCTTACCACTAGCTGTTCCATAATGGGAAACTTTGTGTACAACACTGGCAGCTGCGGATGGAGTGGTCATGCAACTGCACTCCGTGGACGAGCTTTCGTTCCTGGAGGAGGAGGAGGAGGGGTGTCGAACGCCTACTGCCAACTGTTTCCTAGACCGTGGGCTAGGCAGGACTGTGCCACTATGGCTGTCACCTGTGGACCCTACATCCACCACATTAACCCAGTGTGCCATGATGGACACGTAACATCCCTGGCCATGCCTACTGGTCCATGCATCTGTTGTGAGGTGCACCTTTCTACTGACCGATTGCCTCAGTGCATGGACAATGCGTTCTTTGACATGTTGGTGGAGTGCTGGGATGGCTTTTCTCGCAAAGAAGTATCGACTGGGTAGGTCACAGCGTGGTACTGCGTAGGCCATCAGGGCTTTGAAAGCTTCGCTTTCAACCAACTGGTAGGGCATCATCTCTAACGAGATTAGTCGAGCAATGTAGCCGTTCAAACCCTGTGTACGCGGATGAGAGGAAGAGTACTTTCTTTTCCTATCGAGAGTCTCTTGCAGGGTGAGATGGACTGGAGAGCTGCATATGGTGGAACTAGAAAAAGGAGAAACGTGGGAGCATATGGATATTTAAATAGTAGAAAAATGCTTTATTAAGTAACACACAAATAACAAGCTTAATAGCAAAAGTACAAAAAAAGCACAAACCATACAGAATTGTGTACTATATAAGGATGATTTTAAAAGAGGAGTGGGTAGCCCCCGGTGTGCGCTTGCAAAAGAAACCGCCATACATAGCTCAATAAAGTGAGGCCAGCTGCTGCACATGCCTATATCGCTATAGTAGCGATGGACAAATCGTGTTGTGTATCATAGAGAAATAAGGGATAGAAGAAGCAGCGCTTACCAGCAGGAGGCACCAAGCAGAGCACACCGGTTGGGATCCACAGAACGCGACCCCCGACGCGCGTTTGGCCCGCAAAGAGACGGCTTTATCAAGGGAAGGTGCTAGTGAGTATATCTGACGTCTTTAAATAGCACCAAAGGAGATACATGTGACCGGGCACCTGGTCTGAATCCACCAATGGCCGCGGGTTGGAACGGCGCATGCGCGCGCAGAAAGCCGGGCCCAGTGTTGCAGAGTGCGTCATGCAGGGCGGGCGCGTCCAAGGAACCCAGAAAGCACACGCCGAGCACTCAAGACGCCGCCGGGACAATGGGCGGGGCAAAACGCGCGACGCAAGCGCACTACCGCTCACCAAGAGGAGGTAAGACCAGAATTGCAGAGTGAACGGGCGCATGCGCGCATCACCAACCAAGCCAGACGTCACAGCCCGCGTCATGCATCGCGGGAGCGCCCGAGGTCGAAACCAAGGGCGCACGCGCAAGGCACAGGAAGACGCCGCTGGGGCGCCGGCGAGGTGAGGCGTGCAGCGCATGCGCACCACCACAATAACGCTGCCCTGATATAACGTCTGTCTACCGCTAACACCTAAAATACTAAGGTAAGAAGATGCCAGCAAGGGGATGTTAAAATACATTTAACCACTGGAATATACCAAAATATGTACAGAGTACCCTAATAAATACAAAAGGCAATCGACATATATAACTGGAGTAAGCCCAATGAATACGGCAATAAATCTATACAAGGCATAAATTAAAAAGGGTAAACTAATCCATTGAGGGTTGGTTGTAGCAGACGTGTAGACATTATCAGCAGTAAATTCAACTCGGGCAGGATAATATTGTGCCAAAGAAGGACGTCAGTACTTCAAATACCACGATGTGACTAAAAAACATATAAGGAAAAACATACTTAAAATATGATAAAGACATATACAAAAGGGACCCCCAATGGGTATCCACTCACAGAGGGGAGATGTTTTGACATAGAGGGCAGGAGATGAAGACGAGCAAAGAACCAAGATAAAAATACAATATACGAGGATTTTTGGCGTTTTTAACAAAGAATGATAGAATTATGCATAAAAGTAAGGCAAAGCGATGGGGAACACCTAACCAGTACTAAACAGCACCAAACTAATGGAAAGTTTTTTAGAGAAAAGGGGAGAAACTTAGGTACTCGTTAAGTCCTTTTGGTACCATGGTATCTACACGGACGATCCAGTCCGCTTCACGCTGGGCAAGGACCTTTTTGTAGTTGCCGCCACGTGTCCCAAGATGAATACTTTCGATGCCCCTGACCTGAAGCATCCTGGCGTCACATCCATGAAACATCTTAAAATGACGTGGGATTGTTTTCAGGTCAGAGGCATCGTCTATGGTTTTAGCAGCACATATGTCCCTGACGTGTTCACGGACACGTATACGCAACTCCCTAGACGTCAGCCCAATGTAGATTAGGGAGCACCCACATGTGGCATAATATACGACATTAGATGTGCCACATGTGATGCGCTGTCTGATAGAGAATTCTTTTGTACCATCAGAGGATTTAAATGTAGTAGCCCGTGTAATATTGGCACATGCCATACAATGGCCACATTGGTAAGAACCAAGTGCAGGACCCCTGGTGCTAAAGGGGTTAGTGATAGATGGCACATAGTGGCTACGGACGAGAAGGCTACTCAAGTTAGGGGATCTCTTAGCCGTCATCAATGGAAATTTCCCCACGACCTGGGCCAATGAGGGTTCAGTCATCAAGACTGGTCAGTGCTTTTTCAGTATCTCCCTCATATTGGACCATTCGTGGTTATAGGTCGTGATAAACCTAACTTTCTCTCCATCCGTCCTCCTTTTCCGATCATTATTGCCAGAATGTAAAAGGTCCCTACGGGGTGTCTTCCTCGCTCTATCAAAGCCCCGCCTAATACTTCTACGGCTATATCCACGATCTCTGAAGCGCCCCTCAAGATCAACCACCTGTGCAAAGAATTTTTCATCGGTAGAGCAGATCCGCCTCACCCTTAGGAACTGTCCAACCGGGACGGCCCCAATGGTGGTGGGATTGTGAGCGGAGTCAGCATGCAATAAAGCGTTAACAGCTGTAGATTTCCTGAAAACGTCAGTCTGGACCCGACGGGTGCTGTCGACCTCCAGTCTGATGTCCAGAAAGTCAATATGCTCCGAATCACAATTATATGTCAGCTTGATATTGAGCAAGTTGTCATTAAGTTGGCCCATGAAGACCCCGAGCTGCTGCGCCGTCCCCTCCCACAGAAAGAGGACATCGTGTCATGATCTCTGCAGGCAGAGATCATAGCAAGCCTATAGAGGGACAAGCTCTCGGAAGATGGAACTATACTGACCATGAACTAAGCCTGCCGCGCAACTAGAAATAGCCAGGTAGCATTTCCTATTTATCGCTAGATGCCCAGCTCTGGCCTAAGACCTAAATAGCTAGCAGAGGGAAATATAAGACCTGGCTCACCTCTAGAGAAATATTCCAAAGAAGACAGTAGCCCCCCACATATAATGACGGTGAGTTCAGATGAAACAACAAACGCAGCAGGAAAATAGTCTTAGCAAATTTGAGGTCCGTTTACTAGATAGCAGAAGACAGATAGTATACTTTCATGGTCAGCAGAAAAACACTAACAAAACACCATCCAGAGATTACCTTAAACTCTGGCATTAACTCATAACGCCAGAGTAGCAATCCCTGATCAACGAGAGCTTTCCAGACACAGTAACAAAACTTCAGCTGTGAACTGGAACAAATAGGCAAAACAAAACATGGACAAAAGTCCAACTTATCTAGTAGTTGTCTAGAAGCAGGAACAAGCACTGAGAGGCATCAGATAACATTGTTGACCGGCAAGAAACCACCAGAGAAATGAGCTTAAATAGCGACACCCACTACTGATGGAATCAGGTGAAACAGGAAAGAGGATGACAAATCCAATTCCACAAGCGGCCACCGGGGGAGCCCAGAATCCAAATTCACAACAGTACCCCCCCCTCAAGGAGGGGGCACCGAACCCTCACCAGATCCACCAGGGCGACCAGGATGAGCCCTATGGAAGGCACGAACAAGATCAGAAGCATGAACATCAGATGCATTGACCCAAGAATTATCCTCCTGGCCGTAACCCTTCCAGTTGACCAGATACTGGAGTTTCCGTCTGGAAACACGAGAGTCCAAAATTTTCTCCACAACGTACTCCAACTCACCCTCAACCAACACCGGAGCAGGAGGTTCAACTGAAGGTACAACAGGTACCTCATACCTGCGCAATAACGACCGATGAAAAACGTTATGAATGGAAAAGGACGCAGGGAGGTCCAAACGGAAAGAAACAGGATTAAGAATCTCCAATATTCTATAAGGGCCGATGAACCGAGGTTTAAACTTAGGAGAAGAGACCCTCATAGGGACAAAACGAGAAGACAACCACACTAAATCTCCAACACAAAGCCGAGAACCAACACGACGATGACGGTTGGCAAAACGCTGAGTCTTCTCCTGGGACAACTTCAAATTGTCCATAACCTGCCCCCAGATGTGATGCAATCTCTCCACCACCGCATCCACTCCAGGACAATCCGAGGATTCCACCTGACCGGAGGAAAATCGAGGGTGAAACCCCGAATTACAGAAAAACGGGGACACCAAGGTGGAAGAACTGGCCCGATTATTGAGGGCGAACTCTGCCAATGGCAAAAAAGCAACCCAATCATCCTGGTCAGCAGAGACAAAACACCTCAGATATGTCTCAAGGGTCTGATTAGTCCGCTCGGTCTGGCCATTAGTCTGAGGGTGAAAAGCAGATGAAAAAGACAAATCTATGCCCATCCTAGCACAGAATGCCCGCCAAAATCTAGACACAAATTGGGTACCTCTGTCAGAAACAATATTCTCAGGAATACCGTGCAATCGGACAACATTCTGAAAAAACAGAGGAACCAACTCAGAAGAAGAAGGCAACTTGGGCAGAGGAACCAAATGGACCATTTTAGAGAAACGGTCACAGACCACCCAGATGACAGACATCTTCTGGGAAACAGGCAGATCTGAAATAAAATCCATCGAGATGTGTGTCCAAGGCCTCTTAGGAATAGGCAAGGGCAACAGCAGTCCGCTAGCCCGAGAACTACAAGACTTGGCCCGAGCACAAACGTCACATGACTGCACAAAGACTCGCACATCTCGTGACAGAGAAGGCCACCAGAAGGATCTTGCCACCAAATCCCTGGTACCAAAAATTCCGGGATGACCTGCCAATGCAGAAGAATGTACCTCAGAGATGACTCTGCTGGTCCAATCATCCGGAACAAACAGTCTATCAGGCGGACAACGATCCGGTCTATCCGCCTGAAACTCTTGCAAGGACCGCCGCAGATCAGGAGAAACGGCCGACAAAATTACTCCCTCCCTAAGGATACCTGTGGGTTCAGAATTACCAGGAGAGTCCGGGTCAAAACTCCTAGAAAGGGCATCTGCCTTAACATTCTTAGAACCCGGTAGGTATGACACCACAAAATTAAAGCGAGAAAAAAATAAAGACCAGCGCGCCTGTCTAGGATTCAGGCGTCTGGCAGTCTCAAGATAAATCAAATTTTTGTGGTCAGTCAATACCACCACCTGATGCCTAGCCCCCTCGAGCCAATGGCGCCACTCCTCAAACGCCCACTTCATGGCCAAAAGCTCCCGATTCCCAACATCATAATTCCGCTCTGCGGGCGAAAATTTGCGAGAAAAGAAGGCACAAGGCCTAATGACGGAGCAGTCGGAACCTTTCTGCGACAACACTGCCCCAGCTCCGATCTCCGAAGCGTCAACCTCAACCTGAAAAGGCAGATCCACATCAGGCTGACGCAACACAGGGGCAGAGGCAAAACGGCGCTTAAGCTCCTGAAAGGCCTCTACAGCATGAGGGGACCAATTAGCAACATCAGCGCCTTGTCTGGTCAAATCAGTCAGTGGTTTAACGACATCCGAAAAACCAGCAATAAATCGGCGGTAAAAGTTGGCAAAGCCCAAAAATCTCTGAAGACCCTTAAGAGAGGAGGGCTGAGTCCAGTCACAAATAGCTTGCACCTTGACGGGATCCATCTCAATGGAAGAGGGAGAAAAAATATACCCCAAAAAGGAAATTTTCTGGACCCCAAAAACGCACTTAGACCCCTTCACACATAAAGAATTAGACCGCAAAACCTGAAAAACTCTCCTGACCTGCTGGACATGAGAGTCCCAGTCATCAGAAAAAATCAGAATATCATCCAGATATATTATCATAAATTTATCCAGAAAATCGCGGAAAATATCATGCATAAAAGACTGGAAAACTGAAGGGGCATTAGAAAGACCAAAAGGCATGACCAAATACTCAAAGTGGCCCTCGGGCGTATTAAATGCGGTCTTCCACTCATCCCCCTGCCTGATCCGCACCAAATTATACGCCCCACGAAGATCAATTTTAGAGAACCACTTAGCACCCTCTATACGAGCAAACAAATCAGTAAGCAATGGCAATGGGTATTGATACTTAACAGTGATCTTATTCAGAAGCCGATAATCAATACATGGTCTCAAAGAGCCGTCTTTTTTTGAGACAAAGAAAAACCCAGCTCCCAAGGGAGAAGAAGATGGACGAATATGTCCCTTTTCCAAAGACTCCTTTATATATTCCCGCATAGCAGCATGTTCCGGCACAGACAAATTAAACAAACGACCCTTTGGATATTTACAACCCGGTATCAAATCTATGGCACAATCGCACTCACGGTGCGGAGGTAACGACCCAAGCTTGGGTTCGTCAAAGACGTCTTGATAATCAGAGAGGAACTCAGGGACTTCAGAGGGAATGGACGACGAAATAGAAACCAAAGGTACGTCCCCATGAATACCCTTACATCCCCAGCTCAACACAGACATTGCTCTCCAGTCCAAGACTGGGTTGTGAGACTGCAACCATGGCAATCCCAGTACCAAATCGTCATGTAAATTATACAGCACCAGGAAACGAATAATCTCCTGGTGATCCGGATTGATACGCATGGTTACTTGTGTCCAGTATTGTGGTTTATTATTAGCCAATGGGGTGGAGTCAATCCCCTTCAGAGGAATAAGAGTCTCCAAAGGCTCTAAATCAAAACCACAACGATTGGCAAAGGACCAATCCATAAGACTCAGAGCGGCGCCAGAGTCAACATAGGCGTCCGTGGCAATGGATGACAAAGAGCAAATCAGGGTTACAGACAAAATAAACTTAGACTGAATGGTGCCAATGGAAACAGACTTATCAAGCTTCTTTGTACGCCTAGAGCATGCCGATATAACATGAGTAGAATCCCCACAATAGAAACACAATCCATTCTTCCGTCTAAAATTCTGTCGCTCGCTCCTGGACAGAATTCTATCACACTGCATACTTTCTGGCGTCTTTTCCATAGACACCGCCAGATGGTGCACCGGTTTGCGCTCCCGCAGACGCCTATCAATCTGAATAGCCATTGTCATGGACTCATTCAGACCTGCAGGCAAAGGGAACCCCACCATAACATCCTTAACGGCATCAGAGAGACCTTCTCTGAAAGTTGCCGCCAAGGCGCACTCATTCCACTGAGTAAGCACAGACCATTTACGGAATTTTTGGCAGAAAACTTCAGCTTCATCTTGCCCCTGAGATAGTGCCATCAAAGTTTTTTCTGCCTGAAGTTCCAAATGAGGTTCCTCATAAAGCAAGCCCAAGGCCAGAAAAAACGCATCCACATCGCGTAACGCAGGATCCCCTGCTGGCAATGAGAAGGCCCAATCTTGAGGGTCACCCCTGAGCAAGGAAATCACAATCCTAACCTGCTGAGCAGGGTCTCCAGCTGAACGAGACTTCAGGGACAAATAAAGCTTACAATTATTTCGGAAATTCTGGAAGCTAGCTCTATTCCCTGTGAAGAACTCCGGCAAAGGAATTCTCGGCTCAGATACCGGAGCATGTACCACAAAATCTTGTAAATTTTGTACTTTCGTGATGAGATTATTCAAACCCGCAGTTACACTCTGGAGATCCATTATTGTCAGGTGCACACAGAGCATACAGAGATTAGGAGGAGAGAGAGAAAAAAGACTGCAGCAAGGCAGACTGGAGGAAAAAAAAAAAAAAAAAAAAAAAAAAATTCCAGCAGACTTCTTATAACTCTCCTTTCTCAACCTGGGTCTTTAACACTTTATTGGCCGGTCAAACTGTCATGATCTCTGCAGGCAGAGATCATAGCAAGCCTATAGAGGGACAAGCTCTCGGAAGATGGAACTATACTGACCATGAACTAAGCCTGCCGCGCAACTAGAAATAGCCAGGTAGCATTTCCTATTTATCGCTAGATGCCCAGCTCTGGCCTAAGACCTAAATAGCTAGCAGAGGGAAATATAAGACCTGGCTCACCTCTAGAGAAATATTCCAAAGAAGACAGTAGCCCCCCACATATAATGACGGTGAGTTCAGATGAAACAACAAACGCAGCAGGAAAATAGTCTTAGCAAATTTGAGGTCCGTTTACTAGATAGCAGAAGACAGATAGTATACTTTCATGGTCAGCAGAAAAACACTAACAAAACACCATCCAGAGATTACCTTAAACTCTGGCATTAACTCATAACGCCAGAGTAGCAATCCCTGATCAACGAGAGCTTTCCAGACACAGTAACAAAACTTCAGCTGTGAACTGGAACAAATAGGCAAAACAAAACATGGACAAAAGTCCAACTTATCTAGTAGTTGTCTAGAAGCAGGAACAAGCACTGAGAGGCATCAGATAACATTGTTGACCGGCAAGAAACCACCAGAGAAATGAGCTTAAATAGCGACACCCACTACTGATGGAATCAGGTGAAACAGGAAAGAGGATGACAAATCCAATTCCACAAGCGGCCACCGGGGGAGCCCAGAATCCAAATTCACAACAACATCGTCTATATATCTTAGCCAGCACAGCACATGGTCCGCGCCCTGCATCCCCCCGTCACCAAAAATTTGTCTCTCCCATGAGCCAAGGAAGAGATTGGCATACGAGGGGGCACAGGCCGCGCCCATGGCTGTGCCGCGTCTTTGTAGAAAAAAGGGGGGGAGGGGACGGCGCAGCAGCTCGGGGTCTTCATGGGCCAACTTAATGACAACTTGCTCAATATCAAGCTGACATATAATTGTGATTCGGAGCATATTGACTTTCTGGACGTCAGGCTGGAGGTCGACAGCACCCGTCGGGTCCAGACTGACGTTTTCAGGAAATCTACAGCTGTTAACGCTTTATTGCATGCTGACTCCGCTCACAATCCCACCACCATTGGGGCCGTCCCGGTTGGACAGTTCCTAAGGGTGAGGCGGATCTGCTCTACCGATTAAAAATTCTTTGCACAGGCGGTTGATCTTGAGGGGCACTTCAGAGATCGTGGATATAGCCGTAGAAGTATTAGTCGGGGCTTTGATAGAGCGAGGAAGACACCCCATAGGGACCTTTTACATTCTGGCAATAATGATCGGAAAAGGAGGACGGATGGAGAGAAAGTTAGGTTTATCACGACCTATAACCACGAATGGTCCAATATGAGGGAGATACTGAAAAAGCACTGGCCAGTCTTGATGACTGAACCCTCATTGGCCCAGGTTGTGGGGAAATTTCCATTGATGACGGCTAAGAGATCCCCTAACTTGAGTAGCCTTCTCGTCCGTAGCCACTATGTGCCATCTATCACTAACCCCTTTAGCACCAGGGGTCCTGCACTTGGTTCTTACCAATGTGGCCATTGTATGGCATGTGCCAATATTACACGGGCTACTACATTTAAATCCTCTGATGGTACAAAAGAATTCTCTATCAGACAGCGCATCACATGTGGCACATCTAATGTCGTATATTATGCCACATGTGGGTGCTCCCTAATCTACATTGGGCTGACGTCTAGGGAGTTGCGTATACGTGTCCGTGAACACGTCAGGGACATATGTGCTGCCAAAACCATAGACGATGCCTCTGACCTGAAAACAATCCAACGTCATTTTAAGATGTTTCATGGATGTGACGCCAGGACGCTTCAGGTCAGGGGCATCGAAAGTATTCATCTTGGGACACGTGGCGGCAACTACAAAAAGGTCCTTGCCCAGCGTGAAGCGGGCTGGATCGTCCGTGTAGATACCATGGTACCAAAAGGACTTAACGAGTACCTAACTTTCTCCCCTTTTCTCTAAAAAACTTTCCATTAGTTTGGTGCTGTTTAGTACTGGTTAGGTGTTCCCCATCGCTTTGCCTTACTTTTATGCATAATTCTATCATTCTTTGTTAAAAACGCCAAAAATCCTCGTATATTGTATTTTTATCTTGGTTCTTTGCTCGTCTTCATCTCCTGCCCTCTATGTCAAAACATCTCCCCTCTGTGAGTGGATACCCATTGGGGGTCCCTTTTGTATATGTTTTTATCATATTTTAAGTATGTTTCTCTTTATATGTTTTTTAGTCACATCGTGGTATTTGAAGTACTGACGTCCTTCTTTGGCACAATATTATCCTGCCCGAGTTGAATTTACTGCTGATAATGTCTACACGTCTGCTACAACCAACCCCCAATGGATTAGTTTACCCTTTTTAATTTATGCCTTGTATAGATTTATTGCCGTATTCATGGGGCTTACTCCAGTTATATATGTCGATTGCCTTTTGTATTTATTAGGGTACTCTGTACATATTTTGGTATATTCCAGTGGTTAAATGTATTTTAACATCCCCTTGCTGGCATCTTCTTACCTTAGTATTTTAGGTGTTAGCGGTAGACAGACGTTATATCAGGGCAGCGTTATTGCGGTGGTGCGCATGCGCTGCACGCCTCACCTCGCCGGCGCCCCAGCGGCATCTTCCTGTGCCTTGCGCGTGCGCCCTTGGTTTCGACCTCGGGCGCTCCCGCGATACATGACGCGGGCTGTGACGTCTGGCTTGGTTGGTGATGCGCGCATGCGCCCGTTCACTCTGCAATTCTGGTCTTACCTCCTCTTGGTGAGCGGTAGTGCGCTTGCGTCGCGCGTTTTGCCCCGCCCATTGTCCCGGCGGCGTCTTGAGTGCTCGGCGTGTGCGTTCTGGGTTCCTTGGACGCGCCCGCCCTGCATGACGCACTCTGCGACACTGGGCCCGGCTTTCTGCGCGCGCATGCGCCGTTCCAACCCGCGGCCATTGGTGGATTCAGACCAGGTGCCCGGTCACATGTATCTCCTTTGGTGCTATTTAAAGACGTCAGATATACTCACTAGCACCTTCCCTTGATAAAGCCGTCTCTTTGCGGGCGAAACGCGCGTCGGGGGTCGCGTTCTGTGGATCCCAACCGGTGTGCTCTGCTTGGTGCCTCCTGCTGGTAAGCGCTGCTTCTTCTATCCCTTATTTCTCTATGATACACCACACGATTTGTCCATCGCTACTATAGCGATATAGGCATGTGCAGCAGCTGGCCTCACTTTATTGAGCTATGTATGGCGGTTTCTTTTGCAAGCGCACACCGGGGGCTACCCACTCCTCTTTTAAAATCATCCTTATATAGTACACAATTCTGTATGGTTTGTGCTTTTTTTGTACTTTTGCTATTAAGCTTGTTATTTGTGTGTTACTTAATAAAGCATTTTTCTACTATTTAAATATCCATATGCTCCCACGTTTCTCCTTTTTCTAATGACTTTTATGGAGTTGGTCTTCTTTCCTGGTGGGGGGTTGTTGTGCACTATTTAGTGCCCGTCGCCTTTTTCTCTTTCCCCACACTGTTGGTATATACTATGTTGCCTGATTTTGTTATCAATATGGTGGAACTAGCGGGGGTGGTGGTGGACATGGCAGATTGAGAGAGGCTTGGTGATGGTGATGTGGGCCTACCTACAGTGTTTCCAACCAAGAACCTTGTGATTCCCTGGCTGCGTTGGCCTTGGGACAATACCTCCACATTTGCTGCTGGTGGTGTCCTAACTGGTGGGCTTCCAGTGAGGCAAGCAATGTTGCGTTGCTGACTAGCTTCAATATGAGCAGGTGCACCAACGGTACGGGCCGTTTGGTAGTTAGTCCATGCTTCCAAGTGCCTGCTGGTTAAATGTCTATGCATGCACTTTGTATTAAAATTTTGGAGATTCTTCCCTCTGCTAAAGGTCTTGGAGCATTTCTTACATATAACTTTGGACTGATCATTCGAATCTTGGTTAAAAAATTGCCTCACTGCACTCATCCTACTATGGAATACCTTTGCAGGCTTTGCACGCTGTGCTACTGTCACCGGATGGCCACGCTGTCCTACACCTGTTGTGGTTTTTTACACACGTTTTTGGCCTGATACGGACCTGCCAGATAACAGCTGTTGCGATGTAGATGGCTGCTGCACATCATCCTCCTCCGCTTCTGAGCTACTGGCAGCGGCACCCTCTTCCCCCAATGGCTGCCAATCTGGGTCAACAACTGGGTCATCTATCACCTCCTCTTCAATGTCCTGTGCACCGTCCTCTGTGTCACCGTGTAAGGTGCTATAGCATTCGGGACGGGGCACCATAGTCTCATCAGGGTCAGATTCTGTCTCAGTACACTGCGAGGGCAATGTAGCGATCTCAGTCAATGGAACAGCATAATAATCTAGCTGTGGCTGTGCATCAGTGCACTCCATGTCCGATTCATCTTGTAATGGGCTGTTAACAATTTCCCTCTCTAACCCAGGCACAGTATGTGTAAAGAGCTCCGTGGAGTAAAGTGTAGTGTTGCCTGCCGCATCCTTCACTTTTGTTCTGGGTGAAAGACACAAGGAAACTACTTTTTCAGGACCAGGAGCAGCCACTGACAACTCGCTGCTTTTAGATTTCGAACCTTCTGAAGAGGAGGCGAAAGAGCTAGAGGCTGAGTCAGCAATGAAAGCCAAAACTTGTTCATGCTGCTCCGGCTTTAAAAGCGGTTTTCAAACTCCAAGATAAGGGAGCCTTCGAGGCCTTGTGTAGCCAGATGATGACGCTGGCTCAACACCTTGAGACTTAGGTGCTATCTTGCTTTTCCCAGTACCACCAGATGCTCCACTATCACCACCACCATCATTACCAGCTGGCAACGACCGCCCACGGCCTCTTCCACCAGACTTCCTCATTTTTGGGGAAATGTTACCAAAATAACAACCATTATATGGTACTGTAAAACAAGGTAGAAGGTGTATATTAACTTTTGGAGAATTTATATCTCCCTTTTTTTTGGGGGAAGACTGCAGCAAAAAACAGGCCGTGTGTATTACACTGCACAATGTCAGTGGCACAACGTGGCTGGCAGATATACGACAAACAAAACTGACGTATAGAAACTTGTGGGCAATTTAAATCTCCCTTTTTGGGGGGGAGACTGCAGCAAAAAGTGTGGACAAATAAACAATAGAACTGTGCAGAAAGGAGCACCAGGATTTTTGCTTTTAAAAAAGAAGTTGGTTTGCACAGCGGCATACACACAGCAATGCAGCTATCAGGGAGCCTTATAAGCTACAGAGCTGATGCAACAAAATCTAGCCTCCACTGTCCCTGCAAACAAAAGGTGGTGTTGGACAGTGGATATCGCTACAGCACAAGTGGTTTGGGGGTTTATCTTCCCTGCCTAACGCGATCCCTGCTTCTGATGAAGCTGCAGCAACCTCTCCCTATGCTCAGATCGGCAGAAGTAAGATGGCGGTCGGCGTGCACGTCACTTTATAGCCCCTGTGACGCCGCAGAAAGCAAGCCAATCACTGTCATGCCCTTCTCTAAGATGGTGGGGACTGAGATCTATGTCATCATGCTGCCCACACTCTGCGTCCTCCTTCATTGGCTGAGAAATGGCGCTGAAAGCGTCATACGAAACCTGACTTTGCCGAAAGTCGGTGATTTTTGAAAATGTCCGATTCGTTTCTCTCAACCCTAATTACAATCTGTGGTTTGTCTATTGTGTACAGATTGAAATGGCGAGAAACAGCTGAGAGATTACGGGTTGTGGGTTGGACAATATCCTCCCGGTGTTCTCTAATCCCGTCTTTCAGTCTCCTGATAGTGGAGCCAACATCTACAAGTTTGCACTCAGAACATCCAATCATGGAACCGCGTCATCTGAATTACAGTTAAAACACTTTTGATTTTAAAATTCTTTACATTTTTGGAACAAGAAAAGTGGTTGTTTCTTTTAGAAGGCAGACAGGTTTTACACGGATGTTGTCCACATGCAGAAAAGCCAGTGGTAGATAACCAGCTAGAAGACTTGTCACCCAACTAGGGTTAAAAAACTGGGGGATAGAAAATTGCCTCATGTAGGAGCGCGACTCGATACAATTGTAATACCGTTTTCTAACAAAACATCCATGGTGTCATCGTCTCTTCATATGTTTACGTTTCGGCGTAAAATCTCTGATATTGACTTCAAATGAGGACAATATGTAAGAACCAAAACAGGTGGATCTGAGGAAGAACAAGTAGCGGCCGGACCTCCGTATTCTATGATTCTATGACCGGACCTGGGAGCTGCAGTAATAAGATCTTTCCTTGTGTTAGTATCTGCCATGTTAGATGCCCGATTCATGGTCCAGTTAGGGTCTCTTCTGTCAGTGAGCGTTTTTTAATACGTTTTTTCTCATTAATAACAGATAAACTATCACTACGATTTAGTTTTGCCCGTAAGGTTTCACCAAGAGGAATGGACATAATGGTGTGTAGGATGAAAGCTATGTGCCTGTAAGATAGTATCGCCTGCAGTCCTTTACGACAAGTACAACTATTGATGGATCCAAAAAGAATGTCCAACATGAATCTAAAAAATGTACGCTATTCTTCTCAAATAAATAGGTGAATTTTAAATTAACCCCTTAGTGACGGAGCCAATTTTTACAATTCTTTCTGACCACTGTCCCTTTATGAGGTTATAGCTTTGGAACGCTTTAACGGATCCCGCTGATTCTGAGAATGTTTTTCGGGACATATTATACTTCATGATAGTGGTAACATTTCTTTGATATTACTTGCGTTTATTTATTTTATAAAATGGAAATATGGCAAAAAAAATTACAATTTTCCAATTTTCAAACTTTTAATTTTTATGCCCTTAAATCACAGACATATGTCACACAAAATACTTAATAACTAACATTTCCCACATGTCTACTTTACATCAGCACAATTTTGGAAACAAATTTTCTTTTCTTAGGAAGTTATAAGGCTTAAAAGTTGACCAGCAATTTCTCATTTGTACAATAAAATTTACAAAACCATTTTTTTAGGGACCACATTACATTTAAAGTCTCTTTGAGGGGTCTATATGACAGAAAATGCCAGAAAGTGACACCATTCTAAAAACTTCACCCCTCAAGGTGCTCAAAACCACGTTCAAGAAGTTTATTAACCCTTTATGTGCTTCACAGGAACTGAAGAAATGTGGAAGGAAAAAATTAACGTTTAATTTTTTCTTACAAACATTTTACTTCAGAACCAATTTTTTTTTTCACAAGTGTAAAAAGAGAAAATGAACCACAAACATTGTTGTGCCATTTCTCCTGAATACGATGATACCCAATATGTGGGGGTAAACCACTGTTTGGGCGCATGGCAGAGTTCAGACGGAAGGAGCGCCGTTTGACTTTTTCAATCCAGAATTGGCTGGAATTGAGATAGGATGCCATGTCGTGTTTGGAGAGCCCTGAGGTGCCTAAACAGTGGAAACCCCCACAAGTGACTCCATTTTGGAAAGTAGACCCCCTTAGGAACTTATCTAGATGTGCGGTGAGCACTTTGAACCCCCAAGTGCTTCATAGAAGTTTATAATGTAGAGCCGTAAAAATAAAAAATCATATTTTTTCCACAAAAATTATTTTTTAGCCCCCAACTTTTTATTTTCATAAGGCTAACAGGAGAAATTGGACCCCAAAAGTTGTTGTGCAATTTGTCCTGAGTACGCTGATGCCCCATAAGTGGGGGGAACCACTGTTTGGGGCCACAGCAGAGCTTGGAAGAGAACGAGCACCATTTGACTTTTTGAACGCAAAATTGGCTGGAATCAATGGTGATGCCATATCTCATTTGGAGACCCCCTTGTGATGGTGTGATATGCTATGTGGGTATCATTTTTATGTATATTTCTATTTTACTTGTTTTCATGGTGTTCTCTTGTAGAAGTTATTTGCTAATTGATGAATGGCTGTTGCTGCCATCTGATATCAGCCCCCACAGTACTGTATTGTTTGCTAATATGCTAATGACATGTTGACTTTGCTTGTTGAAACAATGAGCCCCTGAGACCTTTCCCCTCCTGACCTGTGAATGAGGAGGGATACTTTTAAAAATATCAGGGAGGGGAGACACAGATCAGTCCTGTGTGGAATGATGATGTGTTCACAGCATCTCACAGAGAAAGAAGAGTATATGAACTATGCTATCCTCTGTCTGCTGGATTGTTGTACTTTTATCCTGTTACTGAACTACATTCGTGTTCTGGACTATATTATCCTTTCCGTGGTAGATCATATTTTAGCCTAAATAAAGGTCTTGGGACTGTTCACTCTTCGCCGATTTTGTTGATTGTGTGGTCCCGGAGAAGGACCCCGTGGCAACAGGTAGAAGCAGTGGGTGTTGTGAATTCTGCTCTTGGGCTCCCTCCGGTGGTTGTTAGTGGTAGTGCAGTGGTCTCTGGATTGTAAGCTAGGGCAGGTGTTTCTGCTTATTGCAGCTCTATTAGGTATTTAGAGGTGTAGGATCCATCAATCCCTGCCAGTTGTCCATTGTACCTTGGAGGGATTGCATCTCTGTCTGGCTCCACTTGCCCTGCTGTCATTTCAGCTAAGATAAGTGTTTGTTTTTTGTTCTCTGTAGCACGCATGCAGTGTGCTTTTATGTGCAGTGCAATCTATTGTGTTTTTGTCCAGCTTAGACTTTGTTTGGATTTTTCTGTCATGCTGGATTCTTTGGAGATGCAGATATACATCCTATGTCTTTAGTTAGATGTAGTAGATAGTATATTCTGCTGTGGATTTTTCTAGAGTTTTAATACTGACTGCTTAGCACTCTGTCCTATCCTTTTCTATTTTAGCTAGAAGTGCCTCTTTTGCTAAACTCTGTCTTTTCTGCCTGTGTACGTATTTCCTCTTAAACTCACAGTCAATATTTGTGGGGGGCTGCCTATCCTTTGGGGCTCTGCTCTGAGGCAAGATAGTATTTCCCATTTCCATCTTTAGGGGTATTTAGTCCTCCGGCTGTGTCGAGGTGTCTAGGCAATGTTAGGTACATCCCACGGCTACTTCTAGTTGCGGTGTCAGTATTAGGGTTGCGGTCAATACAGGTACCACCTACTCCAGAGATAGTCACATGCGGCTCCAGGGTCACCGGATCATAACAGTACAACAGGCCAACAATGAGTTAAATGCATCTCAGAAGAAGGGAAGTAAAGTGCTGAGCCATTTTTTTTTTCTGTAGTCTGTTTTGTCTTTCCTTCCCTCTTTTCCTCTGGGTGACTGAAGAGCTGTGTGCTGGCATGGATGTTCAGGGATTGGCTTCTCGTGTGGACCAGCTGGCTGCTAGGGTGCAGGGTATTTCCGATTATATTGTTCAGACTCCGGTTTTAGAGCCTAGGATTCCTACTCCTGATTTATTTTTTGGGGACAGGTCTAAATTTTTGAGTTTTAAAAACAACTGTAAACTGTTTTTTGCTCTGAAACCTCGTTCTTCTGGTGATCCCATTCAGCAGGTTAAAATTGTCATCTCCCTGCTGCGTGGCGATCCTCAGGATTGGGCATTTTCCCTGGAATCTGGGAATCCTGCTGTTGTGAATTAGACTTTTTGGCTCCCTCTTGTGGTTACTAGTGATATGACTCTGGGATTGTCTTTCCTCAGTTTGGCACCCACCTGGGTCGTTAGTCCAGGGGTGTTGCTATATAAACTTCCTGGATCCTTAGTCCAGTGCCTGGCATCGTTGTAATCAGATCCTTTCTGTTTGCTCCTGTCTGATGGTCCTGGTTCGTGCATAATTAAGCTAAGTCCTGCTTCTTTGTTTTTTGGTTATTTGCTTTGCTCTTATTTTTGGTCCGGCTTGTACTAAATGTGATTCCTGACTTTGCTGGAAGCTCTAGGGGCTGGTGTTCTCCCCCCGGGCCGTTAGACGGTTCGGGGGTTCTTGAATATCCAGCGTGGATATTTTGATAGGGTTTTTGCTGACCATATAAGTCATCTTACTATATTCTGCTATTAGCTAGTGGGCCTCTCTTTGCTAAATACCTAGCTCATTCTTACGTTTGTCTTTTCCTCTTACCTCACCGTTATTATTTGTTGGGGGCTTGTATCCAACTTTTGGGGTCTTTTCTCTGGAGGCAAGAAAGGTCTTTCTTTTCCCTTCTAGGGTTAGTTAGTTCTCCGGCTGGCGCGAGACGTCTAGAACCAACGTAGGCACGTTCCCCGGCTGCTGCTATTTGTGGTGCTAGGATTAGATATATGGTCAGCTCAGTTACCACTGCCCTATGAGCTGTTTTTTTGTGTTTGCAGACTTAGTAATTATTTCTGAGACCCTCTGCCATTGGGGTCATAACAGTATGCCAGGCCAACATTGAATGTTTAATGCATTGCAGAAGTGGGATAAAAAGAAAGGAAATTCTGAGTTTTTTTTTTTTGTTTTTTTTCTCCTCTCTTCCTCCCCTTTACCTCTGAGTGGCTTGTGCTTGCTGCAGACATGAATGTCCAGACCTTGATTACAAGTGTAGACCAGCTTGCTGCTCGTGTGCAGGGCATACAAGATTTTGTTACCAGTAGTCCAATGTCTGAACCTAAAATACCTATTCC
Source organism: Ranitomeya variabilis (assembly GCF_051348905.1). Lineage (NCBI taxonomy): Eukaryota > Metazoa > Chordata > Amphibia > Anura > Dendrobatidae > Ranitomeya > Ranitomeya variabilis. Next base: position 575,970,339 of record NC_135237.1, on the reverse strand, counting down.
TGAACTGTTTTCTGGAGACCGATTTAAGTTTAGGAATTTCAGGAATAATTGTAAATTGTTTCTATCTCTGAGACCCCGTTCATCTGGAGATTCAGCTCAGCAAGTTAAAATTGTTATCTCTTTTTTACGGGGCGACCCTCAGGATTGGGCTTTCTCGCTAGCGCCAGGAGATCCGGCATTGGCAAATATTGATGCATTTTTTCTGGCGCTCGGATTGCTTTACGAGGAACCCAATCATGAAGTTCAGGCAGAAAAAGCCTTGCTGGCTATTTCTCAGGGCCAGGATGAAGCTGAAGTGTATTGCCAAAAATTTCGGAAATGGTCCGTGCTTACTCAGTGGAATGAGTGTGCTCTGGCCGCAAATTTCAGAAATGGCCTTTCTGAAGCCATTAAGAATGTGATGGTGGGTTTCCCCATTCCTACAAGTCTGAATGATTCCATGGCGCTGGCTATTCAAATTGACCGGCGTTTGCGGGAGCGCAAAACTGCTAATCCTCTGGTGGTGTTGTCTGAACAAACACCTGATTTAATGCAATGTGGTAGAATTCAGACTAGAAATAAGCGGAAAAATCATAGACGTCAGAATGGGTTGTGTTTTTACTGTGGTGATTCTACACATGTTATATCAGCATGCTCTAAACGCCTAACAAGGGTTGTTAGTCCTGTTGCCATTGGTAATTTGCAACCTAAATTTATTTTGTCTGTGACTTTAATTTGCTCATTGTCTTCTTACCCTGTTATGACGTTTGTGGATTCAGGTGCTGCCCTGAGTCTTATGGATCTGTCATTTGCCAAGCGCTGTGGTTTTGTTCTTGAACCGTTAGTAAATCCTATTCCTCTTAGAGGTATTGATGCTACGCCATTGGCGGAAAATAAACCGCAGTTTTGGACGCAGGTAACCATGTGCATGACTCCTGAACATCGGGAGGTGATTCGTTTTCTTGTTCTGCATAAAATGCATGATTTGGTCGTTTTGGGTCTGCCATGGTTACAGACCCACAATCCAGTCTTGGATTGGAAGGCAATGTCTGTGTCAATAAAAATATATACAAAATATGTATGCACTTGCGCTACGTCCTATGTTGTCATAAATAGAAATGCCATTAGTGTGAAATTTACCTGCTCAAGGGAACGAAGCACTTGAATTTGTTCTAATGGGAACGTGAAGCAACAATAATGGTGTAAGGGTGTGCTTTCTAAAAGGAAGATAAAGGTAAATATTTAGGTATATATTCAAATGCCGTGCTCAAATGTATATATATATATATATATATATACACACACATTGATATAGTCACTATATGATGAAACGTTATGTAACGTATCTTCAGGATATCTTAGGCATAAAGATGAATATTCTGAATGTAAACCTGCAAAGATATATCCACCAAAAAGATTAGAACACTTTGAAACAGGTCTGATATCAACAGAGCTGGTAACTGCTTTGTACCTGTTCATAAAACTGTAAGGGAAATGCCGCAGATGATCGGCTATTTCTGTAGCCTGAGAGTTGCGGCTGGAGTGGGCAGAGCCAAATCCGAGGTTAGCACATCATAATAAAAAGAATATATATAAAGATCACGCGACAGCGTTACTTATCTGTCCTTATTCTGTTAGGGTCTTGTGGTGGCTGTGGAAGCTTGGATCTTCGGCGCACGCCGTCCCGGCCGGTGACGGACACGCGCGTAACTGTAGATCTCCGCCGGAGGTAGTGTAGGACCTTCGTACCACGTGTTCAGCAGTCACGTGATGCTGCTCTTTGAAGAGTACGGATAACGATGGGAGCCAAAAAAATTAACCAACGCGTTTCGGGAATTACTACGGATCCCTTCCTCAGGGTTGGCCCCCCCCGTGTATTGAGCATCCTTAAGTACATGCCGGTTACTTTGCATAATCTATTTTTGCATAATTTATTCAAATGCGAATAACTCCACTTCGTTATTCAGTCCTTTCGGTCTGTGTCAAGTTGGGGCTGTCAGGGAATTCATGCTGATTCCCCGCCGGTGTCTATTGCTTCCTCTACTCCTTCGGAAGTTCCTGAGTATTTGTCTGATTATCAGAATGTATTCAGCGAGTCCAGGTCCAGTGCTCTGCCTCCTCATAGGGACTGTGACTGCGCCATAGATTTGATACCAGGTAGTAAACTTCCTAAGGGAAGACTATTTAATCTGTCTGTACCTGAGCATGCCGCAATGCGTTCGTATATCAAGGAGTCTCTGGAGAAGGGGCATATCTGTCCATCCTCTTCCCCTCTTGGTGCGGGATTCTTTTTTGTGGCCAAGAAGGACGGATCTTTGAGACCTTGTATTGACTATCGGCTTCTGAATAAAATCACTGTTAAATTTCAGTATCCTTTGCCTCTGTTGTCGGACTTGTTTGCCTGGATTAAAGGTGCCAAGTGGTTCACCAAGATAGATCTTCGTGGTGCGTACAACCTTGTGCGCATTAAGCAAGGAGATGAATGGAAGACAGCATTTAATACGCCCGAAGGTCATTTTGAGTACTTGGTGATGCCTTTTGGGCTCTCTAATGCTCCCTCAGTGTTTCAGTCCTTTATGCATGATATTTTCCGGAAGTATCTGGATAAATTTATGATTGTTTATCTGGATGATATTCTGGTTTTCTCTGAAGATTGGGACTCACATGTGGAGCAGGTCAGGATGGTGTTTCAGGTTTTGCGTGAGAATGCTTTGTTTGTTAAGGGCTCAAAGTGTCTCTTTGGAGTACAGAAGGTTCCCTTTTTGGGGTTTATTTTTTCCCCTTCTGCTGTGGAGATGGACCCAGTCAAGGTCCGAGCTATTCATGATTGGACTCAACCCACGTCAGTTAAGAGTCTTCAGAAGTTCTTGGGTTTTGCTAACTTCTACCGTCGTTTTATCGCTAATTTTTCTAGCGTTGTTAAACCTTTGACGGATATGACCAAGAAAGGTTCTGATGTTGCTAACTGGGCTCCTGCAGCCGTGGAGGCGTTCCAAGAGTTGAAGCGCCGGTTTACTTCGGCGCCTGTTTTGTACCAGCCTGATGTCTCACTTCCCTTTCAGGTCGAAGTGGATGCTTCTGAGATTGGGGCAGGGGCCGTTTTGTCGCAGAGAAGCCCTGGTTGCTCGGTAGTGAGACCATGTGCTTTCTTCTCTAGGAAGTTTTCGCCTGCTGAGCGGAATTATGATGTTGGCAATCGGGAGTTGCTGGCCATGAAGTGGGCATTTGAGGAGTGGCGTCATTGGCTCGAGGGTGCTAAGCATCGTGTGGTGGTCTTGACTGATCACAAAAATTTGATGTATCTCGAGTCTGCTAAACGCCTGAATCCTAGACAGGCCCGCTGGTCATTGTTTTTCTCCCATTTTGACTCTGTGGTCTCGTATTTACCAGGTTCGAAGAATGTGAGGGCTGATGCTCTTTCGAGGAGCTTTGTGCCTGACTCTCCTGGAGTCGCAGAACCAGTTGGTATTCTTAAAGAGGGAGTTATCTTGTCGGCCATTTCTCCTGATTTGCGACGTGTGTTGCAGAGATTTCAGGCTGGTAGACCTGACTCTTGTCCACCTGACAGACTGTTTGTTCCTGATAAGTGGACCAGCAGAGTCATTTCCGAGGTTCATTCCTCGGTGTTGGCAGGGCATCCGTGAATTTTTGGCACCAGAGATCTGGTGGCTAGGTCCTTTTGGTGGCCTTCCTTGTCACGGGATGTGCGGTCATTTGTGCAGTCCTGTTGGACTTATGCTCGAGCTAAGCCTTGCTGTTCTCGTGCCAGCGGGTTGCTCTTGCCCTTGCCTGTCCCGAAGAGGCCTTGGACACACATTTCCATGGATTTCATTTCAGATCTCCCGGTGTCTCAGGGCATGTCTGTCATCTGGGTGGTATGTGATCGCTTTTCTAAAATGGTCCATTTGGTGCCTTTGCCTAAGCTGCCTTCCTCTTCCGATCTGGTTCCTGTGTTCTTTCAGAATGTGGTTCGTTTGCACGGCATTCCTGAGAATATTGTGTCTGACAGAGGATCCCAGTTTGTTTCCAGGTTCTGGCGATCCTTTTGTGCTAGGATGGGCATTGATTTGTCGTTTTCGTCTGCCTTTCATCCTCAGACTAATGGACAAACGGAGCGAACTAATCAGACTCTGGAGGCTTATTTGAGGTGTTTTGTTTCGGCAGATCAGGATGATTGGGTGACCTTCTTGCCATTGGCTGAGTTTGCCCTTAATAATCGGGCTAGTTCCGCTACATTGGTTTCGCCATTTTTCTGCAACTCTGGTTTCCATCCTCGTTTTTCCTCGGGACATGTGGAGCCTTCTGACTGTCCTGGGGTAGATTCTGTGGTGGATAGGTTGCAGCAGATCTGGAATCATGTGGTGGACAACTTAAAGTTGTCACAGGAGAAGGCTCAGCGTTTTGCCAACCGCCGCCGCGGTGTGGGTCCCCGACTTCGTGTTGGGGATTTGGTATGGCTGTCTTCTCGATTTGTTCCTATGAAGGTCTCCTCTCCTAAATTTAAGCCTCGCTTCATCGGTCCTTACAAGATATTGGAAATCCTGTGTCCTTTCGCTTGGATCTTCCGGTGTCGTTTGCCATTCACAACGTGTTCCATAGGTCTTTGTTGCGGCGGTACGTTGTACCTGTGGTTCCTTCTGTTGAGCCTCCTGCTCCGGTGTTGGTTGAGGGCGAGTTGGAGTACGTGGTGGAGAAGATCTTGGATTCTCGTCTCTCCAGACGGAGGCTTCAGTATCTGGTCAAGTGGAAGGGCTATGGTCAGGAGGATAATTCCTGGGTGGTTGCTTCTGATGTGCATGCGGCCAATTTAGTTCGTGCCTTTCACGCTGCTCATCCTGATTGCCCTGGTGGTCTTGGTGAGGGTTCGGTGACCCCTCCTTAAGGGGGGGTACTGTTGTGAATTAGACTTTTTGGCTCCCTCTTGTGGTTACTAGTGATATGACTCTGGGATTGTCTTTCCTCAGTTTGGCACCCACCTGGGTCGTTAGTCCAGGGGTGTTGCTATATAAACTTCCTGGATCCTTAGTCCAGTGCCTGGCATCGTTGTAATCAGATCCTTTCTGTTTGCTCCTGTCTGATGGTCCTGGTTCGTGCATAATTAAGCTAAGTCCTGCTTCTTTGTTTTTTGGTTATTTGCTTTGCTCTTATTTTTGGTCCGGCTTGTACTAAATGTGATTCCTGACTTTGCTGGAAGCTCTAGGGGGCTGGTGTTCTCCCCCCGGGCCGTTAGACCGTTCGGGGGTTCTTGAATATCCAGCGTGGATATTTTGATAGGGTTTTTGCTGACCATATAAGTCATCTTACTATATTCTGCTATTAGCTAGTGGGCCTCTCTTTGCTAAATACCTAGCTCATTCTTACGTTTGTCTTTTCCTCTTACCTCACCGTTATTATTTGTTGGGGGCTTGTATCCAACTTTTGGGGTCTTTTCTCTGGAGGCAAGAAAGGTCTTTCTTTTCCCTTCTAGGGTTAGTTAGTTCTCCGGCTGGCGCGAGACGTCTAGAACCAACGTAGGCACGTTCCCCGGCTGCTGCTATTTGTGGTGCTAGGATTAGATATATGGTCAGCTCAGTTACCACTGCCCTATGAGCTGTTTTTTGTGTATGCAGACTTAGTAATTATTTCTGAGACCCTCTGCCATTGGGGTCATAACACCTGCCTTGCTTAATGTAGAAGCCTTTTTTCAGGCTCTAGGGTTATTGTATGATAAACCAAATTCTGTGGATCATGCTGAGAAGACCTTGTTGACGCTGTTTCAGGGTCAAGAAGCGGCAGAATTGCATTGTCAGAAATTTAGAAAATGGTCTGTGCTGACTAAGTGGAATGAGGATGCTTTGGCGGCAATTTTCAGAAAGGGTCTGTCTGAATCTGTTAAAGATGTTATGGTGGGGTTTCCCACGCCTATTGGTCTAAGCAATTCTATGTCTCTGGCCATTCACATTGATCGGCGCCTGCGTGAGCGCAGAGCTGTGCGCGCTGTGGCGTTGTCCTCAGAGCAGACACCTGAGCCTATGCAGAGCGATAGGATTCTGTCTGGAGCAGAACAACGGGGATTCAGACGTCAGAATGGGTTGTGTTTTTACTGTGGTGATGCTTCTCATGTCATTTCGTTCTGCCCTAAGCGTACTAAGAGGATCGCTAGTTCAGTTACCATTGGTACCGTACAACCTAAATTTCTGTTATCTGTGACATTGATCTGCTCATTGTCGTCATTTTCTGTCATGGCGTTTGTAGATTCTGGCGCCGCTTTGAACTTAATGGACCTTGAATTTGCTAGACGTTGTGGTTTCCCCTTGCAGTCTTTGGAGAACCATATTCCTTTAAGGGGCATTGATGCTACACCTTTGGCTAACAATAAACCCCAGTTTTGGACACAGGTGACCATGTGCATGGCGCCAGCCCATCGGGAGGTTTGTCGCTTTCTGGTGTTGCATAATTTGCATGATGCTATTGTGCTGGGTTTTCCATGGTTGCAGGTACATAATCCGGTGTTGGATTGGAAATCTATGTCTGTGACTAGTTGGGGTTGTCAGGGAGTTCATGGTGACGTTCCTTTGATGTCAATCTCCTCTTCCCCCTCTTCTGAAATTCCAGAGTTCTTGTCTGATTTTCAGGATGTGTTCGATGATCCCAAGTCCAGTTCCCTTCCACCGCATAGGGACTGTGATTGTGCTATTGACTTGATTCCAGGTTGTAAGTTTCCTAAGGGCCGACTTTTCAACCTGTCTGTGCCTGAACATACCACCATGCGGAGTTATATTAAGGAGTCTTTGGAGAAGGGGCATATTCGGCCATCTTCTTCACCATTGGGAGCGGGATTTTTTTTTGTTGTCAAGAAGGATGGCTCCTTGAGACCCTGTATTGATTATCGCCTCTTGAATAAGATTACGGTCAAATTTCAATACCCTTTACCTTTGCTTTCCGATTTGTTTGCTAGGATTAAGGGGGCTAGTTGGTTTACTAAGATTGACCTTCGAGGGGCATATAATCTTGTTCGTATTAAGCAGGGTGACGAATAGAAAACTGCGTTTAATACGCCTGAGGGCCATTTTGAATACCTTGTGATGCCTTTTGGGCTCTCTAATACTCCATCTGTTTTTCAGTCCTTCATGCATGATATCTTCCGGAATTATCTTGATAAATTCATGATTGTATATTTGGATGACATTTTGATTTTTTCCGATGATTGGGAGTCTCATGTGAAACAGGTCAGGATGGTATTTCAGATCCTTCGTGATAATGCTTTATTTGTGAAGGGGTCAAAGTGTCTCTTTGGAGTGCAGAAGGTTTCTTTTTTGGGCTTTATTTTTTCTCCCTCATCTATAGAGATGGATCCAGTTAAGGTTCAGGCCATTCATGATTGGATTCAGCCCACGTCCGTGAAGAATCTTCCGAAATTTTTGGGCTTTGCTAATTTTTATCGCCGTTTCATTGCTAACTTCTCCAGTGTGGTTAAACCCCTGACCGATTTGACGAAAAAGGGTGCTGATGTGACGAATTGGTCCTATGCGGCTGTCTGTGCCTTTCAGGAGCTTAAATGCCGATTTACTTCTGCCCCGGTGTTGCGTCAGCCAGATGTTTCTCTTCCATTCCAGGTTGAGGTTGACGCTTCTGAGATTGGGGCAGGGGCCGTTTTGTCTCAGAGGAATTCTGATGGCTCCTTGATGAGGCCATGTGCCTTCTTTTCCTGAAAGTTTTCGCCTGCTGAACGTAATTATGATGTCGGCAATCGGGAATTGTTGGCTATGAAGTGGGCGTTCGAGGAATGGCGACATTGGCTTGAGGGAGCCAAGCACCGTATTGTGGTCTTGACCGATCATAAAAATCTGATTTACCTCGAGTCTGCCAAGCGGCTGAATCCTAGACAGGCTCGATGGTCTTTGTTTTTCTCCCGTTTTGATTTTGTGGTCTCGTATCTTCCGGGTTCTAAGAATATTAAGGCTGATGCCCTCTCTAGGAGCTTTTTGCCGGATTCTCCTGAGGTCCTTGAACCGGTCGGCATTCTGAAAGAAGGGGTGGTCCTTTCTGCCATCTCCCCTGATTTGCGACGGGTTCTTCAGGAATTTGAGGCTGACAAACCTGACCGCTGTCCAGTGGGGAAACTGTTCGTTCCTGATAAATGGACTAGTAGAGTGATTTCAGAGGTTCATTGTTCTGTGTTGGCTGGTCATCCTGGTATTTTTGGTACCAGAGATTTGGTTGGTAGGTCTTTTTGGTGGCCTTCTTTGTCGCGGGATGTGCGTTCTTTTGTGCAGTCCTGTGGGACTTGTGCGCGGGCTAAGCCTTGTTGTTCCCGTGCTAGTGGGTTGCTTTTGCCTTTGCTGGTCCCTGAGAGGCCTTGGACGCATATTTCTATGGATTTTATTTCAGACCTTCCGGTTTCCAAGAGGATGTCGGTTATCTGGGTGATTTGTGACCGGTTTTCTAAGATGGTTCATTTGGTACCTTTGCCTAAATTGCCTTCCTCTTCTGATTTGGTTCCATTGTTTTTTCAGCATGGTATTCCGGAGAATATTGTATCCGACAGAGGTTCCCAGTTTGTTTCTTGGTTTTGGCGAGCCTTTTGTGCTAGGCTGGGCATTGATTTGTCTTTTTCTTCCGCATTTCATCCTCAGACAAATGGCCAAACCGAGCGAACTAATCAGACTTTGGAAACTTATTTGAGATGCTTCGTGTCTGCTGATCAGGATGATTGGGTGGCTTTCTTGCCATTGGCCGAGTTTGCCCTTAATAATCGGGCTAGTTCGGCGACCTTGGTTTCGCCCTTCTTTTGTATTTTGGTTTTCATCCTCGTTTTTCTTCAGGGCAGGTTGAGCCTTCTGATTGTCCTGGTGTGGATTCTGTGGTTGACAGGTTGCAGCAAATTTGGGCTCATGTGGTGGACAATTTGGTGTTGTCTCAGGAGGAGGCGCAACGTTTTGCTAATCGTCGTCGGTGTGTTGGTTCCCGGCTTCGGGTTGGGGACTTGGTCTGGTTGTCTTCCCGTCATGTTCCTATGAAGGTTTCTTCCCCTAAGTTTAAGCCTCGGTTTATTGGTCCTTATAGGATTTCTGAGATTATCAATCCGGTTTCTTTTCGTTTGGCCCTTCCGGCATCTTTTGCCATCCATAATGTTTTCCATAGATCTTTATTGCGGAAATATGTGACGCCCGTTCTTCCCTCTGTTGATCCTCCGGCTCCTGTGTTGGTTGATGGGGAGTTAGAGTATGTGGTTGAGAAGATTTTGGATTCTCGTTTTTCGAGATGGAAGCTTCAGTACCTTGTCAAATGGAAGGGTTACGGCCAGGAGGATAACTCTTGGGTTTTTGCCTCTGATGTCCATGCTGCGGATTTGGTTCGGGCCTTTCATCTGGCTTGTCCTGATCGGCCTGGGGGCTCTGGTGAGGGTTCGGTGACCCCTCTTCAAGGGGGGGTACTGTTGTGAATTCTGCTCTTGGGCTCCCTCCGGTGGTTGTTAGTGGTAGTGCAGTGGTCTCTGGATTGTAAGCTAGGGCAGGTGTTTCTGCTTATTGCAGCTCTATTAGGTATTTAGAGGTGTAGGATCCATCAATCCCTGCCAGTTGTCCATTGTATCTTGGAGGGATTGCATCTCTGTCTGGCTCCACTTGCCCTGCTGTCATTTCAGCTAAAATAAGTGTTTGTTTTTTGTTCTCTGTAGCACGCATGCAGTGTGCTTTTATGTGCAGTACAATCTATTGTGCTTTTGTCCAGCTTAGACTTTGTTTGGATTTTTCTGTCATGCTGGATTCTTTGGAGATGCAGATATACATCCTGTGTCTTTAGTTAGATGTAGTAGATAGTATATTCTGCTGTGGATTTTTCTAGAGTTTTAATACTGACCGCTTAGCACTCTGTCCTATCCTTTTCTATTTTAGCTAGAAGTGCCTCTTTTGCTAAACTCTGTCTTTTCTGCCTGTGTACGTATTTCCTCTTAAACTCACAGTCAATATATGTGGGGGGCTGCTTATCCTTTGGGGCTCTGCTCTGAGGCAAGATAGTATTTCCCATTTCCATCTTTAGGGGTATTTAGTCCTCCGGCTGTGTCGAGGTGTCTAGGCCATGTTAGGTACATCCCACGGCTACTTCTAGTTGCGGTGTCAGTATTAGGGTTGCGGCTCCAGGGTCACCGGATCATAACAAGTGGGATCAACAGAGTGTAACCTAATGGATAACCATCCACAGAGTGAGTACAGAAATTGGACTGTATCCAGTTTACAGGAGAGAGCCAGAGATGTGGGCCTGAACTACCAGGGACTGACTAAAGAGGCCTTAATTGACCTACTAGTGGGTGGCAACCCAGCCACCTCCTCCCATGTGTCTGAAGGACGAGCACTGGATACGAGGACCCCCACCCCAAAAAGCCAGTGGGTGGTGTATTGCAAAGAAGAGATGGCAGTTCTGGGCCCAAGCGTCTCTCAGGAGTACAAGGAGGAGGCTGTCCGCCGGGCATAGCGGAGACAAGAAGCAATGGAGCTTGAAAGAGGGAGTAACGCAATGTGGAGTGTAAACCCAACGATCCGGGAGCCTGTACGGATCACCTGGACAGAGTTTAAGCCATTTGATGAGGCTTCCGGAGATGTGGAGGGGTTCATCAAGGACTTTGAGAAGCAATGTGCTGTGATGGAGGTGCCCCACTCTGGCTGGATGCGTTTGTTAGTGGGGCTCCTGAATGGTAGCCTGGCGGAGGCTTTCCGAACCATTGACTCACAGAGGAATCGGGATTATAACATTGTAAAGCGGACTATCCTGGATTACCATGCTATCACCCCAGACTCATATAGAGCCAAGTTCTGAGACCTTCCCATGCACTACGGGGGGATCGTTTAGGATGTATGCCCATAAGATGTCCCAAGCAAGTCTGAGATGGATGGAAGCAGAAAACGCCTTTATTGTGGAAGATGTTATACAGGCGTTCCTTATGGAACAATTTCTTGCCAAGTGCCCCGCAGAGGTACGGGAATGGGTCCGGGAATGCATGCCGTGCACGATGGATAGAGCTGCAGCCCTGGTCAATGAAACCCTTACTATCCGACCGCAATGGAGGAGGCTTCTGGACAATGAACCACGGCCTTCTCTTGCACCCCATCCCCCTCCGATTATATCTGCCCTTCCACCTAGTGGCAAGCCGATGACAATCACGCCTCACAATCCTGGGCCCCAACAGTTCTGACCACGACCTGGGGGTATCACAGAGAGGAGATGTTATGGGTGTGGGCAACCTGGACATTTGCAGTTTGGCTTTCTCTCAAGGATTCGGAGGGAGCCCCACGCAGCCCTACCTCGTCCAGTACATCTTGTGCACTCAATCCTGCCTGAGGAAGAGCTGAGGGTGGTTTCACACTTGCGTTTTTGTAAGCTGCGTTTTAGCGCTAAAAAACGCAAAAAAACGCATGCGTTTTTTCCCTATACTTAACATTAAAACCGCATGCGTTTTTTCGCATGCGTTTTGACGCGTTTTTGGCAACGCATGCGTTTTTTGACGCGCGCGTTCATTTGCAGAAATGCAACCTGTAGTATTTTCTAGCGGCGTTTTTTCTCGGCAAAAAAATGCATTGCTGTCTATGTAAACGCATGCGTTTTTAAGCACATGCGTTTGTTTGCGTTAAAAACGCATGCGTTTTTATAGAAAAAAACAGAAAACAGACTGAAAAGCCACCCACCACCATCAAGGTGATAAAGGGATCCAAACCCTAACCCTAACTCTACCCCTAACCTCACCCCTAACCGTTTAAAGAACATTTTCTGACAGTCATAGTGCCACGTATTTAAGTGCCACGTAGTTAAGTGCCACGTATCACTTATTTCAGTGCCACGTATTTCAGTGCCACGTATTTCAGTGCCACGTATCACGTATTTCAGTGCCACGTATTTCAGTGCCACGTATTTCAGTGCCACATATCACGTATTTCAGTGCCACGTATTTCAGTGCCACGTATCACGTATTTTAGTGCCACGTATCACGTATTTCAGTGCCACATATTTAAGTGCCACGTATTTCAGTGCCACGTACCACATATTCAGTGCCACATACCACGTATTTCAGTGCCACGTATTTCAGTGCCACGTATTTCAGTGCCACGTATTTCAGTGCCACGTATTTCAGTGCCACATATTTCAGTGCCACGTATTTCAGTGCCACGTATCACGTATTTCAGTGCCACATATTTCAGTGCCACGTATTTCAGTGCCACGTATCACGTATTTCAGTGCCACGTATTTCAGTTCGGTTTAGGGCTTAGGGGTAGGGTTAGGGTTAGGGTGACCAGGACATTCTTCTAATAAAAAGCTACCCCTAACCCTAACCCTAGCTAATTCTATTATTAGTGGATTTTCTAGTTGATTTTTTCATGGAAAAAAAAACCAAACAAAAAAAACGCATGCGTCTAAAAAACGCGGCGTTTTGCCGCGATTACATGCGTTTTTTCACCACATGCGTTTTTTCAAAAACGCATGCAGATCAAAACGCAAGTGTGAAACCAGCCTGACACCACCTCCACCAGAGTGGACCACCTACCACGGCACCATAGATACCCCTCCTGGAGTGTATGGACTCCTGCCTTTGTCCATCAGAAATACAGAGCAGCGGCATTGCCAGCTGCAGGATGTCTTAATTGATGGATACAAAGTGTCGGAATTTAGAGACACGGGGGCATTCCTGACTATCGCTGACCCCCGTGTGGTTCGACCCGAGGCAATTCACCAGAGCCCGGGAATTCCCATTGTCCTGGCAGGGGGTGTCCGCAAATATATACAGTGAGCTTTGGTATGTTTGGATTATGGTTTTGGAGAAAAACTGTGTTGGATTGGAGTTATGGGAGGACTTCCTGCAGATATCCTCCTTGGAAATGACATTGGGGAGTTACAAAGTCATTTTGTGGAAGCAGACGGTCCGTGGGCCTCTCACTCTTCTGAAAGAACAATTGGAGGGAGATATCGCAGATACCGGAACGCCCATCATTCCTTACATTCTAGAGTTCAGAGATTGCCTCACCCAGCTAGCTAACTTGGCTAATGAACATCAGCGAACGTCCCAGTCCAGTCAAAAGCCTGGCATGACCATTAAGCCAGGACCCGGGAACTTATGAACAAGTGCTCATGATTATTGCAACCCCTGCCACTGTACAAGGAACTATAAACTATTGAGCAATGTGGACTAAAGTGAGCAGGCCAGAGGTCTGTGTAGACCTCATAGCATGCTCACTTATTATGAGGGGGGGAGAGGTTGTGATGGTGTGATATGCTATGTGGGTATCATTTTTGTGTATATTTCTATTTGACTTATTTTCATGGTGTTCTCTTGTAGAAGGAGTTATTTGCTAATTGATGAATGGCTGTTGCTGCCATCTGATATCACCCCCCACAGTACTGTATTGTTTGCTTATATGCTAATGACATGTTGACCTAGCTTGTTGAAACAATGAGCCCCTGAGATCTTCCCCATCATGACCTGTGAATGAGGAGGGAGACTTTATCAGGGAGATGAGACACAGATCAGTCCTGTGTGGAATGATGATGTGTTCACAGCATCTCAGAGACAAATAAGAGTATATGGACTATGCTATCCTCTGCTGGATTGTTGGACTTTTATCCTGTTACTGAACTGCATTCATGTTCTGGCCTATTTTATCCTTTGTGTGGTGGATCATATATGGATTTTTCGTATTTTTGCTTAAATAAAGGTCTTGGGATTGTTCAGTCTTCACTGTTAATTGGGTGGTACCGGAGAAGGACCCTTTGACATCCCTGATGTACCTAAACAGTAGAAACCCCCAATTCTAACTCCAACACTAACCCCAACACACCCCTAACCCTAATCCAGCCCTAACCATAACCCTTATCACAACCCTAACCCCAACACACCCCCAACCTTAATCCCAACCCCAACCATAACCCTTTTCACAAACCTAACCCCAACACACCCTTAACCCTAATCCCAACCCTAACCATAACCCTTATCACAACCCTAACCCCAACTCTAACCATAACCCTAATCCCGACACTAACCATAGCCCTTATCACAACCCTATCTCCAACCCTAATCCCAACCCTAACCATAACTCTAATCACAACCCTAACTCCAACACACTCCTAACCCTAATCCCAACCCTAACTCCAACACACCCCAACCCTAATCCCAACCCTAGCCCTAATCCCAACCATAACATAGCCCTTATCACAACACTAACCCCAACTCTAATCTCAACCCTAACCATAACCCTAATCACAACCCTAATGCCAACACACTCCTAACCCTAATCCCAACCCTAACCACACCCCTAACCCCAACACACCCCTATCCCTAATCCCAAACCTAACCATGCCCCTAACCACACCCCTAACCCCAAGGCACCCCTAACCCTAATCCAAACCCTAACCATAACCCTAATCACAACCTTAACACCAGCACATTCCTAACCCTAATCCCAACCCTAACCCTAATCCCAACCCTAACTATAACCCTAATCACAACCCTAAGGCCTACACACCCCTATCCCTAATCCCAACAATAACCACACCCCTAACCCCAACATACCCCTAACCCTAATCCCAAACCTAACCATATACCTAACCATATCCTAACCCTAATCCCTACCCTAACCATAACCCTAATCCCAACCCTAACCACACCCCTAACCCCAACACACCCCTATCCCTAATCCCAAACCTAACCATGCCCCTAACCACACCCCTAACCCCAAAGCACCCCTAACCCTAATCCAAACCCTAACCATAACCCTAATCACAACCTTAACACCAGCACATTCCTAACCCTAATCCCAACCCTAACCCTAATCCCAACCCTAACTATAACCCTAATCACAACCCTAAGGCCTACATACCCCTATCCCTAATCCCAACAATAACCACACCCCTAACCCCAACATACCCCTAACCCTAATCCCAAACCTAACCATATCCCTAACCATACCCTAACCCTAATCCCTACCCTAACCATAACCCTAATCCCAACCTTAACCCTAATCCCAACCCTAACCATAATCGCAAACCTAATCCCAACCCTAACCCCAACCCTTACCGTAATTCCAACCCTAATCCCAACTCTAGTCCCAACCTTAACCCTAATCCCAACTCTAACTTTAGCCCCAATCGCAACCCTAACCCCAACACGCCCCTAACACTAACGATAACCCTACTTCCAACTCTAATCCCAACCCTAACCCTAATCCCAACACACCCCTAGCCCTAATCCGAACCCTAACCATAACCCTAATCAAAACCCTAATCATAATCCCAACCCAAATCCCAACCCTAACCCTAATTCCAACCCTAATAATAATAATAATAATAATCTTCATTTTTATATAGCGCTAACATATTCCGCAGAGCTTTACAATTTGCACACATTTTCATCGCTGTCCCTGTTGGAGCTCACAATCTAAATTCCCTATCAGTATGTCTTTGGAATGTGGGAGGAAACCAGAGTACCCGGAGGAAACCCACGCAAACACGGAGTGAACATACAAACTCTTTGCAGATGTTGTCCTTGGTGGGGTTTGAACCCAGGACTCCAGCACTACACCATGCTAAACACAACCCTAATCCAAATCCTAACCCTAATCCCAACCTTTACCTTAATCCCAACCATAATCCCAACCCTATTCCCAATCCTAGCCCCAACTCTAACCTTAATCCTAACCTTAATCCCAACTCTAAACTTAACTTTAGCCCCAATCACAACCCTGACCCCAACACACCCCTAACCCTAATCCCAACCCTAACCCTATTCCCAACCCTAACCCTAATCCCAACCCTAACCCTAATCCCAACCCTAATCCCAATCCACCCCTAACCCTAATCCCAACTGTAACCATAACCCGTAATACAAACCTAGACCTAATCACAACCCTAACATTAATCCCAACCATTACCCTAATCCCAACCCTGGTCCCAACCTTAACCCCAATCCTAACCCTAATCCCAACTCTAACCAAAACTTTAGCCCCAACCCTAACTTTATCCCCAATCACAACCCTAACCCCAACACACCCATAACCCTAATCCCAACCCTACCCCTATTCGCTACCCTAACCCTAATCTTAACCCTAACCCTAATCCCAGCCTTAACCCTAATCCCAACCGTTACCCTAATCACAACCTTAGTCCCAACCCTAATCCTAACCCTGATCCCAACTCTAACCCTAACTTTAGCCCCAATCATAACTCTAACCCCAACACACCCTTAACCCTATTTATTATTATTTATTGTTATAGCGCCATTTATTCCATGGCGCTTTACATGTGAAGAGGGGTATACATAATAAAAACAAGTACAATAATCTTAAACAATACAAGTCATAACTGGTACAGGAGGAGAGAGGACTCTGCCCGGGCTCACAATCTACAAGGGATGGGAGAGAATACAGTAGGTGAGGATAGAGCTGGTCATGCAGCGGTTTGGTTGATCGGTGGTTACTGCAGGTTGTAGGCTTGTCGGAAGAGGTGGGTCTTCCGGCTCTTTTAGAAGGTTTCGATGGTAGGCGAGAGTCTGATGTGTTGTGGTAGAGGGTTCCAGAGTATGGGTGATACGCGAGAGAAATCTTGTATACGATTGTGGGAAGAGGAGATAAGAGGGGAGTAGAGAAGGAGATCTTGTGAGGATCGGAGGTTGCGTGCAGGAAAGTACCGGGAGATGAACCCTAATCCCAACCCTAACCCTATTTCCAACACTAATACCAACCCTAATCTCAACCGTAACCATAATTCCAACCCTAATCTCAGCACACCCCTTTTCACGTTTCACACCGTGCTGCCAACACTATGTTATGGATCCCAGCGGTATGTCAGGGATCCTGGGGAGGATATCTCTATCATCCCCACTGCTTACACCAATTGTCGCGAACCGGGGTTGTTTGATTGCCCTTAGATCCCTCTGAAGGGGATTTATCTATATCCCACTTCCCAGTTCCGGGTTGGAACTTGCAGCTCTCTGGCGCCCCCCTTACCCTCAGGTCAAGTTAGGTACTGCACCTAGGGTACTTAGTTACCAGAAAGGCTGCCTGCTATGTACTGGCTATTGGGCACACTGCAGCGAGGGCAATTGACTACTTCCATTCAGGCAGGAACAATAATTAACAACGCTGCCAGTCGCTGCAGAGATGCCCGATTGCACAGGACAAGGTATGCCGCCACCAGCTCTGATTGCACTAAAGGTTAACAGATCCAGAGCCTACCCAAATCAGTAGCGTAATTCACCTCAGAGAACACAGTTCATATAGAGCAGAAGAGACAACCTTAGTAAAATGATATATTTTACTCCGTAAAAGATAGGTAGTATTTACAAAAATATTAAAAAGATATTACAAAGGAGATGATCATATGTTCATTGCAACTACAAATAAAATAAGGATTAAAATAGAAGATTACACTCACATTTTGCTTAAGTCATTGCAGGCTAACCATGCTGGTTCAGGATCCAGACATCACAATGCATGACAAAGGGTCTTCATGCATTAAGGTCCCAGTCAAGAATGAATGCTGGGCTCAGTGTAGTAACTTATACTTCTGGGCTTGTGACATCACTAAGGGGCTGAGTAATGATATGCACTGCTCTTGGTTATTCATGTTCTTAGAGTCTGGAGACAAAGGCACGGGCGCACGGACCCTGGGAGTCATACACCTATACGGTAATTAGCACTTCTTTATCTTGTGATTTAATATGAGGACCATGTAGTCTGCAGCTACTATATCTCCTACAAAGCCATATTTTTATGATTTATGTGGCCTTCGTTCATTTATTCATTTGTTTGTTGAAAGTGCACCCATGCTTTTCTATTTAGATATGTATGTACCCTATTATCTTTCCTCTTGTAGGGGAAAGGCATGGTTTTCTATGGTGATTTACTAGAGTATGTAGGTGTTTTGATTCCCTGGCTCTGTGCGCCCTTGGTATTTTACACGACTGTGCAGTGTCTCTGTATGCCATGCTGCGCCATGACCCTACCTGGTTGCTACTGTTTAATTAATAAAGTTTTTTTGATATTTTGTTATTTTTTGAACTTTGTTGGTCGTTCTTCTGGGTCTTCCGGCCCACTCCTCTTCTATGCATGACTGCGACTAGTTTGTATAGTTTTGTCCTAATTTTTATCAGCATTGTTATATTTTGTTATAATTTTGTTGATTTTTTTGGTACAAATCCCCATTATGCTGATTTTGGTCATTTGTGTGTTTAAATTAAGGGTTGGTCATCTGCAGTTTAAAAGCCACAACCTGCTCACACACTAGTATCCAATTACACAGTGTCTCTGCCCTAGGCTTTGCCTTTGGATGATTGAATGAGAGGGGGGAAGAAAGGGGAGTCGCAGCTGCACTTGTGCATGTGACATGGTACTCTCTAGATCTAAACTCACAATGACATTTTTGCATTATTGTGACACCCCTAACCCTAATCTCAACCGTAACCATAACCCTAACCACAACCCTAACCCTAATCCCAACCCTAACCCTAATCGCAATTCTAACACTAATCCAAACCCTAATTCAAAACCTAATCTCAACCCTAACTCTAATCCCAACCCTAATCCCAACCCTAACCCTAATCCCAACCCTAATCCCAACACACTCATAACTCCAACCCTAACCATAACCCTCATCCCAATCCTAATCCCTAACCTAATCCCAATCCTAACCCTAATCCCAACACACCCCTAACTGCAACCCTAAGTATAAACCTAATCCCAACCCTAATCCCAAACCTAAACCCAACCCTAATCCCAACCCTAACCCTAATCCCAACCCTAATCCCACCTCCAACTCTAATCCCAACCCTAACCCTAATCCCAACCCTAATCCCAGCCCAACCCTAATCCCAACCATTACCCTAATCCCAACCCTAACCCTATTCCTAAACCTAACCTCAACCCTAACCCTAACTTTAGCCCAACTCACTTTAGCCCAACTGTAACCCTAATAGGAAAGTGGAAATAAATATATTTTCTTTATTTTGTTATTTTTCCCTAAGTAAGGGGGTGATCAAGGTGGGGTTCATTTACTATTTTTTTTTATTTTGATCAGTGTGATAGGGTCTATCACGGTGACCAAAATGAACCAATAGGAAAAATCTTCCTCTTGTTGCTGGGTGCCAGCAGATCTCGGCGGCTACACTGCACATGTTCCTGCCATTTTCTTACCGGAAGAAGACACCAGCGGCCATGGGGGGAAGCAGGACAACCCAGGAACAGCAGGAGACACTGGTAAGTACCGGGTATGGACCAGGGACCCTATTTCTCAGTCGTGCGATCACATCAGAGGACAAATTAAATGGCAAATCGCACTTTTTTTGCGATCGCCGTTATACGGTTAATAACGGCGATCGCAACCGGGGGGCAGTAAAAACTGACCCGAACCATGTTCTATGGGGTCTTGGCTACCCCTGGCAGCTGAGACCCTGGAGAAAATCTGACTCTGGGGGCGCTATACAGTTTTTCCACAGAGCTGTTAATTAACAGCGCTGTGGTTTAAGTACCCTTAACTACCGCCGTTAAAAGGCGTATTGGCGGACGTTAAGGAGTTAAACAGGATGATGTAGATATAATCATTGAATTAATTTAACGAATCAGACTCAACCCTGCCAGACAAACAAAAGATCATCTATATATCTCGAATACCATTTGATATGGTCAAAAAAAGGATTATCGAGATGACATTGGATTGCACATATAATCAAGATTTAGCATACATCAATCAGTTTTATTTTTTCTTTTGTATCACAATTATTTTTTGTATAATATTTTTTTTTCCCACAAAATGGTGGAGTTTCGATGGGGGCAAAATTTTCCCCTTCAGTGGTGAAACTTGTCATGGCATGGTGGGAGGAGTAATACATTTTTCATCTCAATAATCCTTTTTTTGACCAAGAAATATAGATGATCTTTTGCTTGTCTGGTAGGGGGAGTCTGAATCATTAAATTCATTCATTGATTATATCTACATCATCCCGTTTAATTTAGAATTCACCTATTTATGTGACAAGAATAGCGTACATTTGTACATTTTTTAGATTCATGATTGACAGGTATTCCTTATCACACCATCAATAGTTGTACTTGTCGTAAAAAGACTGCAGGCGATACTATCTTACAGGCACATAGCTTTCATCCTACACACACAGTTATGTCCATTCCTCTTGGTGAAACCTAACAGGCAAAACTAAATCATAGTGATAATTTATCTTTTATTAATGAGAAAAAACGTATTAACCCCTTTCTGCTATTAGACGTACTATCCCGTCCATGTGACCTGGGACTTAATCCCCATGGAAGGGATAGTACGTCATACACGATCAGCTGTGATCACGGGCAGGTTATCACAGCTGACACCCGGCACTAAATGCTAGGAGCAGTCATGGACCACTCCCGGCACTTTAACCCCTGAAACACTGCGATCAAACATGACCACAGCATTCCGGGAGCAGATGTGCATACTATAGAAAAGATCAGCCTGCAAAAAATGAGTGTCCCATAGTGGGAAACAGTGTAAAAGTAAGAATTAAATTAAAACAATTTTTTTTATGTAATTGTAAACATATTTTTAAAAAATAATAATAACAAATAATAATAAAAAAATAAATATTTATGATAGCAATTAAATAAATATTTCAAATAATAAAAAAACAATAAAAGTACACCTATTTAGTATTGCTGAGTCCGTAACGACCCGACCTATAAAACTGTCCCACTAGTTAACCCCTTTAGTGAATACCATAAAAAAAACAAGACAAAAAAAATAATGCTTTATCATCATACCGTACCATACAGCATCATCAGTGGAATAATATAAAAGTTATAGCTCTTAGAATAAAGCGATGCAAAAATAATTATTTTTATATAAAATAGTTTTTATTGTAATAAAGCGCCAAAACATGAAAAAAACAATATAAATTAGGAATCGCTGTCATTGTACTGACCCAAAGAATAAAACTGCTTTATCAATTTTACCACATGCAGAACAGTATAAACGGCCCCCCCAAAAGAAATTCATAAATTGCTGTTTTTTTCTTCATTCTGACTAACAAAAACCAGAATAAAAAGAAATAAAAAAATGGCACATGCGCAAAAATAGTACCAATAAAAACATAATCTCGTCCCGCAAAAAACAAGATCTCACATGACTCTGTGGGCCAAAATATGGAAAAATTATAGCTCTCAAAATGTGGTGATGCAAAAACTATGTTTTGCAATAAAAAGTGTCTTTTAGTGTGTGACGGCTGCCAATCATAAAAATCCGCTAATAAAACCCGCCACAAATAGTAAATGAAACCCCTCATCAACACCCCCTTAGTTAGGGAAAAATAATAAAATAAAAAATGTATTTATTTCCATTTTCCCATTAGGGTTGGGGTTAGGGTTGGGGCGAAAGTTAGGGTTAGGATTGGGATTAGGGTTGGGATTAGGGTTGGAATTAGGGTTTGGATTGGGATTAGGGTTGGGATTAGGGTTAGGTTTGTGGTTAGGGTTAAGACTATAGTTAGGGGTGTGTTGGGGCTTGGGTTGGAGTTAGAATTGGGTGTTTCCACTGTTTAGGCACATCAGGGCTCTCCAAACTGGACATGTGTCTGATCTCTATAACAGCCAATTCTGCATTGAAAAAGTCAAACAATGCTCCTTCCCTTCTGAGCTCTGCCATGCACCCAAACAGTGGTTTACCCCCACATATGGGGTATCAGTGTATCAGTGTACTTTTGGTGTCCAATTTCTCCTGTTACTCTTGGTAAAATAAGAAATTGAGGGCAAACAGATCATTTTTGTGAAAAAAATATAATTTTTTATTTTTACGGCTCTACATTATAAACTTCTGTGAAGCACTTGGGTATTCAAAGTGCTCACCACACATCTAGATAAGTGCCTTAAGGGGTCTACTTTCCAAAATTGTGTCACCTGTGGTTAGGGTTAAGATTATGGTTAGGGATGTGTTGGGGTTAGGGTTGGAGTTAGAATTGGGGGGTTTCCACTGTTTCGGCACATCAGGGGCTCTCCAAACGCGACATGGCATCCGATCTCAATTCCAGCCAATTCTGTGTTGAAAAAGTAAAACAGTGCTCCTTCCCTTCCGAGCTCTCCCGTGCACCCAAACAGTTGTTTACCCCCCACATATGGGGTATCGGCGCACTCAGGAAAAATTGTACAACAACTTTTGGGGTCCAATTTCTCCTGTTACCCTTGAGAAAATAAAACAAATTGGATCTGAAATAAATTTTTTGTGAAAAAAAGTTAAATGTTCACATTTTTAAACATTCCAAAAATTCCTGTGAAGCAGCTGAAGGGTTAAAAAACTTCTTGAATGTGGTTTTGAGCAACTTTAGGGGTGCAGTTTTTAGAATGGTGTCACATTTGGGTATTTTCCATCATATAGACCCCTCAAAATGACTTCAAATGAGATGTGGTCCCTATAAAATGGTGTAAAAATGAGAATTCGCTGGTCAACTTTTAACCCTTATAACTTCCTAACAAAAAAAAAATGTTTGTTTCCAGCATTGTGCTGATGTAAAGTAGACATGTGGGAAAAGTTAGTTATTAAGTATTTTGTGCAACATAACTCTCTGTGATTTAAGGGTATAAAAATTAAAAGTTTGAAAATTGCAACATTTTAAATTTTTTTGCCATATTTCCATTTTTTAAAATAAATAAACGCAAGTAATATCGAAGAAATGTTATCACTATCATGAAGTATAATATGTCCCAAAAAACATTCTCAGAATCAGCGGGATCCGTTAAAGCGTTCCAAAGCTATAACCTCATAAAGGGACAGAGGTCAGAATTGTAAAAATTGGCTCCGTCACTAAGGGATTAATTTAAAATTCACCTATTTATTTGAGAAGAATAGCGTACATTTTCTAGATTCATGTTGGACAGGTATTCTTTTTGGATCCATCAATATTTGTACTTACCGTAAAGGACTGCAGGCGATACTATCTTACAGGCACATAGCTTTCATCCTACACACAGTTATGTCCATTCCTCTTGGTGAAACCTTACGGGCAAAACTAAATCGTAGTGATAGTTTATCTTTTATTAATGAGAAAAAAACATATTAAAAAAACACTCACTGACAGAAGAGATCCTAACTGGACCATGAATCGGGCATCTAACATGGCAGATACTAACACAAGGAAAGATCTTATTACTGCAGCTCCCAGGTCCGGTCATAGAATCATAGAATACGGAGGTCCGGCCGCTACTTGTTCTTCCTCAGATTTACCTGTTTTGGGTCTTACATATTGTCCTCATTTGAAGTCAATATCAGAGATTCTACGCCGAAACGTAAACATATGAAGAGATGATGACACCAAGGATGTTTTGTTAGAAAACGGTATTACAATTGTATCGAGTCGTGCTCCTATGGAGCGGCCCCCAAGCGCAGGGCAGCGGGGTACTCGGTACCGGGTCTCTCTCGGTTCTGAGGATGTCACGGTGGCCCAACCCGGTCCGTGGTCCTGCTAAGGGGCGCCCAATAAAAGATGTAGGTGACGGTGTAGGTCGCAGTAAATAACGAGGACACGGGGTTGCAGTCTCTTTACCTCTTTACTGAAGACTTCGGCATCCACAATCCAGAGCACTGCTAACAGGGCTGGCTGAGACCGGCCGGTCCGAAGGCACATCCAGAGTTCCCTTTGCAGGTGGAAATCAGTAGCCTACCTACTAGCGCCTGGGTGTTGTAGTACTTCCCTGCTGAGCACCACGGGATAGTCCTCACAACTGTCGTGTATGTTTCTGTTCTTTCTGTCCGTCCCCCAGATGATATGGATAGGACGCACCCGTATGACGGGTAGGCCTGGAGTTATTTTATAGGGACCCTAGAGACGCCCCTCTCCCACAATTGCCTCCGTTGTCTGCTTAGGTGAATTAGGTGGGAGCCAACCTATAATTAACTGTCCTGCCATTGGCTTGAAGTAATGCGTAGAGCCCAATATTTCCTTGGCATTCCGGCCGCCGGCTACGTGCCTCAGAAGGATGTTGCCGATCTCGGGGCACGACTCCTACTGGTTCTATCGCCTTTGTGCTGTGATCTCGTTTCTCACTTCTCCACAATATACTTCGCTTCGTGTCCTTTCTTAAGATGCCGCCGCAATGAGGTGCAGGCATGGCTCTGTAATGATCTGTCCTTTCGCTAGGCCTCTGCCAGGATCCCACCCCTGACAGGGACCCCACTGAATCCTCCCAAGTAATGCTCTCCTCTCACTAGATGTTACCTGGGCAAAACCCAGTCAGCTTCTCCCTAACTTCCTATCCAACCCCCAGTTTTACCCGTGTGAGGAGTGGCCTAATACATAGAACCTTTTGCTCCCCCTGGTGGCCGGAGTGTGAAGAGTAATGTGTGTCTGTGATACCTGGTCAGGTCAACTCCTTTAGTGCAATCAGACATAACATCACTCCCCTTAGTGGCGGAGCGACAGTACTGCAACGACCAGGACTCTGGGGCGCTGCACCTACATGAGGCAATTTTTTATCCCCCAGTTTTTTTAACCCTAGTCGGGTGACAAAGTCTTCTAGCTGGTTATCTACCACTGGCTTTTCTGCATGTGGACAACATCCGTGTAAAACCTGTCTGCTTTCTAAAAACAACGACCACTTTTCCTGTTCCAAAAATGTAAAGAATTTTAAAATCAAAAGTGTTTTGACCTGTAATTCAGATGACGCGGTGCCATGATTGGATGTTCTGAGTGCAAACTTCTAGATGTTGGCTCCACTATCAGGGACTGAAAGACGGGATTAGAGAACACCGGGAGGATATTGTCCAACCCACAACCCGTAATCTCTCAGCTGTTTCTGGTCATTTCAGTCTGTACACAATAGACAAACCACAGATTGTAATGTGTTTGTGATAGAACAAATTCACAAGAATTTACATGGTGGAGACAGAGAGAAAAGATTACAGGGAAGCGTATTGGATTATTTATTAAGTACCGAGTACGGCTAGGTTTAAATGTAAAGATAGAAATCATGTTGCGATATTGATGTATACGATTTTTGCATTATTTATGTATTATACCATTTTCTCTGATAGAGACGCATTGTGTATATTTTCATGTCACCTTCCCTTTTCTTCACATTTGTTTTCTTTGTAATTATGTTAATGATATTTCTGCCATTCAGCTCTTCCAAGTGCTCTTATACCCAGCTTGTTCCGTGCACAATGTAACTGAAGACTAAGAACACCTTGCGTGGTGGAAACGCTACTGTTGTTTTTGCGGGCGATCTTCCTCCGGCATCACCGGTTTATTGTCCAGCAGCTTTGTTCATTTTTTCATGTTTTAAACTATCAATAAATGTTTATGGATTTTATCCCTGGAGCTGGATACTTTCGTTACTTTGTGCAAGATATTAGACACCACTAATATTTTTCTTTCAACTGCAACAACATCCCTCATTAGGGCTAATTATAATCGCTAGTAATACCGCTGATCGCAGCACTTAGGGAGAGATTGTGCTGAAAGTATCGTGTGGGACAGTATTGGGGTAATTGTACGTCCTCTGTGCTGCAGCTCCTACCAGAACCCCTTCTCAGGGATAGTTCTATTCATTCTGCTCTTTATCCTGCAAATTGTTCTGAGCAGGGAAATATCATACCCCATATATATTGCAGCAGCTCCAGCAGTTGTGCATCAAAAGCATACAGCCAGACTTGGTTGGTCAGAAATAGTATCGCTATATTGCTCCTGCAGTGTAAGAAGTCCATCTGAGGTGGGCAAATTTTCCTGCGACATTAATTCTGCCAAGTTTTCTCAACAGGGATATATCATACATAATTTACAATGGGCAAGGTGAGTGGCAAAGGACAGGGACGTGGATGTGAAGTTGATGGTGAGCGCAGAGGCCGAGGCTGTGGGCAAGGAGAAACTGACTGCCGCGGGAGCACAATAAACACACACATGTCGATCTTGCTTCCTGCACAACTTTGCAGGGAACACCACTCAGCAAATAATGTTTTCAGTCACTTTGCCAGCACCAACCTGTCTAACACACAGTACAGTTTCAGTAGCCATGATTCTGGACCACATAATCCTCACCCTGATTCTCCATTCTCCCACCATGCCAAGTGCCCGCAGACTAGTGGACCAACAATTGGACACTCCAAAGAGCTGGTCACATTTCCATTTAAAAGTATAGATTCTGGCCTCTCGCCCTGCCCATTTCAAACAGTACATGAAGAGATCGCATGTAGAGATGCTCAAATATTTGAGCAGCCAAGGACACATGAAGGCGATGGTGGAAAAATGCAATTACTGTGTCAAGAGGTGGATGATGAGACACAATTGCCAACAAGTGGTGTTGTTACACCCGCAAGTCAGGACAAGGAAGTGTGAGGAAGTGGAAGACGGAATGGTGGATGATGAAGTCACTGACCCAACCTAGGAATGTTACAAACAGAGTGAGGACAGCAGCCCAGATGTGGGGGGATCTGCAGCACCACAAAAGGCAGGAAGAGGCGGTGTGGTGTCAAGAGACACAAGGTGTCCAACTGTTCCCCAGAGCACAAACATAGCCGTTAGGGTAAGGGTTAGGAGTTCCTGAGTCTGGCACTTTTTAAAGATAGGCCAGTTAACCCCAAAAAGACCTTTTTGCAATATCTGACATGCCAGCATCACCAGGGGCAGTACAATTGCCAGCCTGACCACCACCAGCATGCTCAGGCACAAGACAGCAAAGCAACTGACTAGTTTGGCCAAATGCCAGGGTACAGAAAGTGTCTGTGAGTGACACTACTGCTTCTTCCCCTGTTCAACCTAGAACCTGGCATGGTCGTGTGTGACAATGGCCATGTGAGGGGTGGTCCAGGATTCCCACACCCCTCTGTTACTGTTTTCTTATGCTGTCATAATTAATGTTATTTATTGTTTGGCCGTTAGATGGCAGCAATGTGTTACTGTGAATAGCACTTTGCCTTCAGGTCCTGTTAGAACAGGAGATCATTAACCAGTTAGGTCGGCCCTGAGAGGGGTGGCTTTAGACTGAAGGATGACTGGGAGATTGGGCATCATCTTAAATAGTGAGAGACTCTCAGAGAAGAAAGAATCAAAGAAGGAGATGAACTAGACAAGAACAAGAGAAAGACAGAAGAATAGGACCAACGGGGACAAACAGAGTAGACTTACCTGAAGAGGCCAATTTGGGGACTCCACAAGCGTGCCAAGACTGGGACAACCTTATCTGCAAAGGAGATCCAAGAAAGTCAGGTATGGGGAACAGTAGGGTAGTAGAGGGAGCTCCCTTACGTACAGATTCAAGAAACAATGGCATTTCCCTTAGGGCTGAAGCATTCTGCGTTATTCATCATTGTTCAGAATCCCCTATTTTTGTAATGGGCTGGGGTATGGAAGAATTAGATAATGTGCCCCTCAACCATGACTACCACCTTACCCCCCCCATTACAGCCGTAACCTGGTGGTGGCTCTGAAGCTTGGTAATCTCGCACAAGTACCATGCATGGTCCACATGCTCAACTTAGTGGTTCTGTGGTTTCTCAAAATGACCCAGTTCTGCCTGAGCTATTTGTGAACGTATGCCAAGTGTGTACCCATTTCTGCAAGTCAGATACAGCTGCCACCGCCTTAGCAGTGCTGTGACAGTGTTTGCAACTTCCAGCTCACCGACTGGTGAGCAATGTCCCACACATTGGAACTCAACGTTACATGTGTTGGCAAGGCTTTGTGACCAGCAGAGGGCAGTAGTTGAATACTAGCGACACCATGTCCATCAGTATTCCGGTCAGCCTTTGAACATAAGAGCTGATGAGTGGGAATGGATGCCTGACATCTGTGCTGTTCTCCAAAACTTTGAGGACTTGACGAAGATAGTGATCGGCGATAACACCATAATCAGTGTCACCATCCAGCTACTTTGTCTACTGAAATGCTCATTGCTCACAATTTAAAGGGAACCTGTCACCAGGTTTGGCAGATAGGAGTTATGTAATATAGGAGAGGCCTCCATCCCGTGTAATATATAACAGGTCTCCATCC
This sequence comes from Ranitomeya variabilis, assembly GCF_051348905.1. Taxonomy (NCBI): domain Eukaryota; kingdom Metazoa; phylum Chordata; class Amphibia; order Anura; family Dendrobatidae; genus Ranitomeya; species Ranitomeya variabilis. The sequence goes on along the minus strand of NC_135237.1, from coordinate 575,942,384 downwards.
CATGTAATATAGGAGAAGCCTCCATCCCGTGTAATAAAGGAAATTCCTCCATTCTGTGTAACATAGGAGAGGTCTCCATCCTGTGTAATATAGGAGATGCCTCCATCCTGTAAAATATAGGAGAGGTCTCCTTCCCGTGTAATATAGGCGAGGTCTCCATCCCGTGTAATATAGGAGAGACCTCCATCCAGTGTAATATAGGAGAGGTCTCCATCCCATGAAATAGAGGAGAGGTCTCCATCCCATGTAATATAGGAGAGGCCTCCATCCTGTGTAATATAGGAGAGGTCTCCAACCCATGTAATATATGAGCGGCTTCCATCCTGTGCAATATAGGTGAAGCCTCCATCCCGTGTAATAAAGGAAAGGCCTCCATCCTGTGTAATATAGGAGAGACCTCCATCCCGTGTAATATAGGGGCTGTCTCCATCCTGTGTAATATAGGAGAAGCCTTCATCCCATGTAATATAGGAGAGGTCTCCATCCCGTGTAATATAGGAGAGGCCTCCATCTCGTGTAATATATGAGAGGCTTCCATCCTGTGCAATATAGGAGAAGCCTCCATCCCATGTAATAAAGGAAAGGCCTCCATCCTGTGTAACATAAGAGAGGCCTCCATCCTGTGTAATATAGGAGAGGCCTCCATCCCATAAAATATAGGAGAGGTCTCCATCCCGTGTAATATAGGAGAGGCCTCCATCCTGTGTAATGTAGGAGAGGCCTCCATCCCGTGCAATATAGGAGAGGTCTCCATCCTGTGTAATATAGGAGATGCCTCCATCCCGGAAAAAATTTAGGAGAGGTCTCCATCCCGTGTAATATAGGAGAGGCCTCCATCCCGTGTAATATAGGAGAGGCCTCCATCCCATGAAATAGAGGAGAGGCCTCCATCCCGTGTAATATAGGAGATGCCTCCATCCCGGAAAAAATTTAGGAGAGGCCTCCATCCCGTGTAATATAGGAGAGGCCTCCATCCCGTGTAATATAGGAGAGGCCTCCATCCCATGAAATAGAGGAGAGGCCTCCATCCCGTGTAATATAGGAGAGGCCTCCATCCCATGAAATAGAGGAGAGGCCTCCATCCCGTGTAATATAGGAGAGGCCTCCATCCCATGAAATAGAGAGGCCTCCATCCCGTGTAATATAGGAGAGGCCTCCATCCCATGAAATAGAGGAGAGGCTGCCATCCCGTATAATATAGGAGAGTGTTGCTGCTCAGCTTACTCGTAACCAGAATCCCCCGTCCTATTGTACATGCAGCTATAGGATTCCTCCATCCTCGGTGATTACTCTACATTTATTTACATTAATCTCATCTGACAAGTGTTTGCCCATCAGACGTCTCATCCAGATCATTCTGTAATATTGTAATGTCAAGGTCAGTACAGATCACTGCAGTCCCCACTGCTCCCAGTACAGATCCCTGTGGTCCCCACTCCTCCCAGTACAGATTCATTCAGTCCCCACTGCTTCCGGAACAGATCCCTGGTGTCCCAATGCTCCCAGTCCAGATCCCTGCAGTCTCAATCTTCCCAGTACAGATCGCTGAAGTTCCCACTGCTCCCGGCACAGATCCCTGCGGTCCCCATTGCTCCCAATAGAGATCCTTCCCATCCATGGAGGTGGATCACTCACAATGTGTGGTGGCTTCTCATCTATGGAGGGGATCATTTACATACAATGTGCGGGGGCTTCTCATCCATGGAGGGGGTCACTCACAATGTGTGGAGGCTTCTCATCCATGGAGGGGATCACTCACAATGTGTGGGGTCTTCTCATCCATGGAGGGGATCACTCACAATGTGTGGGGGCTTCTCATCTATGGAGGGGGTCACTCACAATGTGTGGAGGCTTTTTATCCATGGAGGGGGTTACTAACAATGTGTGGGGGCTTCTCATCTATGGAGGGGGTCACTCACAATGTGTGGAGGCTTCTCATCCATGGAGGGGATCACTCACAATGTGCGGAGGTTTCTCATCTATGGAGGGGATCACTCACAATGTGTGGAGGCTTTTTATCCATGGAGGGGGTTACTAACAATGTGTGGGGGCTTCTCATCTATGGAGGGGGTCACTCACAATGTGTGGAGGCTTTTTATCCATGGAGGGGGTCACTCACAATGTGTGGGGGCTTCTCATCCATGGAGGGGATCACTCACAATGTGTGGGGGCTTCTCATGCATGGAGGGGATCACTCACAATGTGCGGGGGCTTCTCATCCATGGAGGGGATCACTCACAATGTGTGGGGGCTTCTCATCCATGGAGGGGATCACTCACAATGTGTGGAGGCTTCTCATCCATGGAGGGGGTCACTCACAATGTGTGGAGGCTTCTCATCCATGGAGGGGATCACTCACAATGTGTGGGGGCTTCTCATCCATGGAGGGGATCACTCACAATGTGTGGGGGCTTCTCATCCATGGAGGGGATCACTCACAATGTGTGGGGACTTCTCATCCATGGAGGGGATCACTCACAATGTGTGGAGGCTTCTCATCCATGGAGGGGATCACTCACAATGTGTGGGGGCTTCTCATCCATGGAGGGGATCACTCACAATGTGTGGAGGCTTCTCATCCATGGAGGGGATCACTCACAATGTGTGGGGGCTTCTCATACATAGAGGGGATCACTCACAATGTGTGGGGGCTTCTCATCCATGGAGGGGATCACTCACAATGTGTGGGGGCTTCTCATCCATGGAGGGGGTCACTCACAATGTGTGGGGGCTTCTCATCCATGGAGGGGATCACTCACAATGTGTGGGGGCTTCTCATCCATGGAGGGGGTCACTCACAATGTGTGGGGGCTTCTCATCCATGGAGGGGATCACTCACAATGTGTGGGGGCTTCTCATCCATGGAGGGGATCACTCACAATGTGTGGGGGCTTCTCATCCATGGTGGGGATCACTCACAATGTGTGGGGACTTCTCATCCATGCAGGGGGTCACTCACAATGTTTGGAGGCTTCTCATCCATGGAGGGGATCACTCACAATGTGTGGGGGCTTCTCATCCATGGAGGGGGTCACTCACAATGTGTGGAGGCTTCTTATCCATGGAAGGGATCACTCACAATGAGCGGGGTCTTCTCATCCATGGAGGGGGATCACTCACAATGTGCGGGGGCTTCTCATCCATGGAGGGGATCACTCACAATGTGCGGGGGCTTCTCATCCATGGAGGGGATCACTCACAATGTGTAGGAGCTTCTCATCCATGGAGGGGATCACTCACAATGTGCGGGGGCTTCTCATCCATGGAGGGGGTCACTCACAATGTGTGGAGGCTTCTCACAAATAGAGGGGGTCGCTCACAATGTGTGGAGGCTTTTCATCCATGGAGGGGTCACTCACAATGTGCGGGGGCTTCTCATCCATGGAGGGGATCAATCACATTGTGTGAGGGCTTTTTTTCTATGGAGGGGATCACTCACAATCTGTGGAGCCTTCTCATCCATGGAGGGGATCACTCACAATGTGTGGAGGCTTCTCATCCATGGAGGGGGTCACTCACAATGTGTGGGGGCTTCTCATCCATGGAGGGGATCACTCACAATGTGTGGGGACTTCTCATCCATGCAGGGGGTCACTCACAATGTTTGGAGGCTTCTCATCCATGGAGGGGATCACTCACAATGTGTGGGGGCTTCTCATCCATGGAGGGGGTCACTCACAATGTGTGGAGGCTTCTTATCCATGGAAGGGATCACTCACAATGAGCGGGGTCTTCTCATCCATGGAGGGGGATCACTCACAATGTGCGGGGGCTTCTCATCCATGGAGGGGATCACTCACAATGTGCGGGGGCTTCTCATCCATGGAGGGGGATCACTCACAATGTGCGGGGGCTTCTCATCCATGGAGGGGATCACTCACAATGTGCGGGGGCTTCTCATCCATGGAGGGGGTCACTCACAATGTGTAGGAGCTTCTCATCCATGGAGGGGATCACTCACAATGTGCGGGGGCTTCTCATCCATGGAGGGGGTCACTCACAATGTGTAGGAGCTTCTCATCCATGGAGGGGATCACTCACAATGTGCAGGGGCTTCTCATCCATGGAGGGGATCACTCACAATGTGCGGAGGCTTCTCATCCATGGAGGGGGTCGCTCACAATGTGTGGAGGCTTCTCACAAATGGAGGGGGTCGCTCACAATGTGTGGAGGCTTCTCATCCATGGAGGGGATCACTCACAATGTGTGGGGGCTTCTCATACATAGAGGGGGTCACTCACAATGTGCGGGGGCTTCTCATCCATGGAGGGGATCAATCACATTGTGTGAGGGCTTTTTTTCTATGGAGGGGATCACTCACAATGTGTGGAGGCTTCTCATCCATGGAGGGGATCACTCACAATCTGTGGAGCCTTCTCATCCATGGAGGGGATCACTCACAATGTGTGGAGGCTTCTCATCCATGGAGGGGGTCACTCACAATCTGTGGAGCCTTCTCATCCATGGAGGGGATCACTCACAATGTGTGGAGGCCTCTCATCCATGGAGGGAGTCATTCACAATGTGTGGGGGCTTCTCATCCATGGAGGATGTCACTCACAATGTGTGGGGGCTTCTCATCCATGGAGGGGATCAGTCACAATGTGTGGAGGCTTCTCATCCATGGAGGGGATCAGTCACAATGTGTGGGGGCTTCTCATCCATGAAGGTGGTCACTCACAATGTGCGGGGGCTTCTCATCCATGGAGGGGATCACTCACAATCTGTGGAGCCTTCTCATCCATGGAGGGGATCACTCACAATGTGTGGAGGCCTCTCATCCATGGAGGGAGTCATTCACAATGTGTGGGGGCTTCTCATCCATGGAGGATGTCACTCACAATGTGTGGGGGCTTCTCATCCATGGAGGGGATCAGTCACAATGTGTGGAGGCTTCTCATCCATGGAGGGGATCAGTCACAATGTGTGGGGGCTTCTCATCCATGAAGGGGGTCACTCACAATGTGTGGAGGCTTCTCATCCATGGAGGGGGTCACTCACAATGTGTGGAGCTTCTCATCCATGGAGGGGATCACTCACAATGTGTGGAGGCTTCTCATCCATGGAAGGGATCACTCACAATGTGTGGGGGCTTCTCATCCATGGAGGGGTCACTCATAATGTGTGGAGACTTCTCATTCATGGAGGGGGATCACTCACAATGTCTGGAGGCTTCTCATCCATGGAGGGGGTCACTCACAATGTGTGGAGCTTCTCATCCATGGAGGGGATCACTCACAATGTGTGGGGGCTTCTCATCCATGGAAGGGATCACTCACAATGTGTGGGGGCTTCTCATCCATGGAGGGGTCACTCATAATGTGTGGGGGCTTCTCATCCATGGAGGGGATCACTCACAATGTGTGGAGGCTTCTCATCCATGGAGGGGATCACTCACAATGTGTGGAGGCTTCTCATCCATGAAGGGGGTAACTAACAATATGTGGGGGCTTCTCATCCATGAAGGGGGTCACTAACAATGTGTGGGGGCTTCTCATCCATGGAAGGGATCACTCACAATGTGTGGGGGCTTCTCATCCATGGAGGGGATCACTCACAATGTGTGGGGGCTTCTTATCCATGGAGGGGGTCACTCATAATGTGTGGGGGCTTCTCATCCATGGAGGGGATCACTCACAATGTGTGGAGGCTTCTCATCCATGGAGGGGATCACTCACAATGTGTGGAGGCTTCTCATCCATGGAGGGGGTCACTCATAATGTGTGGGGGCTTCTCATCCATGGAGGGGATCACTCACAATGTGTGGAGGCTTCTCATCCATGGAGGGGATCACTCACAATGTGTGGAGGCTTCTCATCCATGAAGGGGGTAACTAACAATATGTGGGGGCTTCTCATCCATGAAGGGGGTCACTAACAATGTGTGGGGGCTTCTCATCCATGGAGGGGGTCATTGACAATGTGTGGGGGCTTCTCATCCATGAAGGAGGTCACTAACAATGTGTGGGGGCTTCTCATCCATGAAGGGGTTCAATAACAATGTGTGGGGGCTTCTCATCCATGAAGGGGGTCACTAACAATGTGTGGGGGCTTCTCATCCATGGAGGGGGTCACTCACAATGTGTGGGGGCTTCTCATCCATGAAGGGGGTCACTAACAATGTGTGGGGGATTCTCATCCATGGAGGGGGTCATTGACAATGTGTGGGGGCTTCTCATCCATGAAGGAGGTCACTAACAATGTGTGGGGGCTTCTCATCCATGAAGTGGGTCATTCACAATTTGTTGGGGGGCTTTTCATTGTTTTGCCAAGTATTTAAAGGGGTCTGAAATGGCTTTAAAGAAGGTGATTAATTCTATTACAAGAATTAAATGATTACAGAAAATAGGAAATAGTGTGATATTGCGTACACTTTTGCATAATATAAATCACAAAGGTAAAGTAGACACATTGCACACTACACAGGAAAAACTTAATTAGGAATAGCGCATTATCTCTCCGGAAACATCAGCTGTGAGAAGCGAAACAGCGAAGACCGAGAAATTCCTGGAATCCACACTGTGGCATCACATGCGTCTCCTTTAGTTCTCAGGTTAACAGGGCTTCTGTCTTACCTGCAGTCTTCCCCAGCTTATGTCTTGATCAGAGACAAATGCTTGCGTAACCAAGTATTACACAAGCCCTAACAAATTCTCTTCGTCCGATACGGTATCCCTCCAGCTGAGTGGCCAACTCTTCAGACGTCAATCAAAACCAGATAAATACATCACCGAAGAGATCATGACAAAAAGCTCTCCTGGTACCAAATATTACACCATACTATACACGCGACATTTCTCACTGAACATTAATAACGAAACTATGCAGTAGTTGGATAATACTAAAAACATAGGCTTTCCCACTAAACATTGATAAAGGAGCTATGCAGTCCAGGAGTTGGAAAAATTACAGAAAATACAAGGATAATATGAGCTGAACAGTTACTATCTAATATATTAAAGGTTCGTTAAAGACAGGCTGTAAATATGGGTTCGTGATGGCCATTAACATCTGAGCACTACACTTATACATGGAGGGGATCACTCACAATGTGTGGAGGCTTCTCAACCATGGAACAGGTCACTTATAATGTGCAGGGTCTTCTCATCCACGAAGGGGATCACTCTCAATGTGTGGGGGCTTCTGATTCATGGAGGGGGTCACACACAATGTGTGGAGGCTTCTCAACCATGGAACAGGTCACTTATAATGTGCAGGGTGTTCTCATCCACGAAGGGGATCACTCTCAATGTGTAGGGTCTTCTCATGCATGAAAGTGGTCACGAACAATGTGTGGAGGCTTCTCATTCATTGTGGGGATCACCAACAATGTGTGGGGGCTTCTCAACCATGGAGCAGGTCACTTATAATATGTGGGGTCTTCTCATCCATGGAGGGGGTCACTCACAATGTTTGAGGGCTTCTCTTCTATGGAGGGGTCACTCACAGTGTACCGGGACTTCTCATGCATGGAGCAGATCGCTCACAATGTGGGGGGGCTTCTCATCCATGGAGGGGATCGCTCACAATGTGTTGGGGCTTCTCATCCATGGAGGGGGTCACTAACAATGTGTGGAGGCTTCTCATCCATGGAGGGGATCACTCACAATGTGCGTGGACTCCTAATCCATGGAGGGGATCACTCACAATGTGCAGGGGCTTCTCATCCATGGAGGGGATCACTCACAATGTGGGGGGCTTCTCATCCATGGAGGGGGTCACTCACAATGTGTGGAGGCTTCTCATCCATGGAGGGGATCACTCACAATGTGTGGAGGCTTCTCATCCATGGAGGGGATCACTCACAATGTGCCTGGACTCCTAATCCATGGAGGGGATCACTCACAATGTGCAGGAGCTTCTCATCCATGGAGGGGATCACTCACAATGTGTGGGGGCTTCTCATCCATTGAAGGGGTCACTCACAATGTGCGGAAGCTTCTCATCCATGGAGGGGGTCACTCACAATGTGTGGGGGCTTCTCATCCATGGAGGGGATCACTCACAATGTGTGGGGGCTTCTCATCCATGGAGGGGATCACTCTCAATGTAGGGGGGCTTCTCATCCATGGAGGGGATCGCTCACAATGTGTTGGGGCTTCTCATCCATGGAGGGGATCACTCACAATGTGGGGGGCTTCTCATCCATGGAGGGGGTCACTCACAATGTGTGGAGGCTTCTCATCCATGGAGGGGATCACTCACAATGTGTGGAGGCTTCTCATCCATGGAGGGGATCACTCACAATGTGCGTGGACTCCTAATCCATGGAGGGGCTCACTCACAATGTGCAGGAGCTTCTCATCCATGGAGGGGATCACTCACAATGTGTGGGGGCTTCTCATCCATTGAAGGGGTCACTCACAATGTGCGGAAGCTTCTCATCCATGGAGGGGGTCACTCACAATGTGTGGGGGCTTCTCATCCATGGAGGGGGTCACTCACAATGTGCGGGGGATTTTCATCCATGGAGGGGATCACTCACAATGTGCGGGGGCTTCTCATCCATGGAGGTGGTCATTCACAATGTGCAGGGGCTTCTCATTCATGGAGGGGATCACTCACAATGTGCGGGGGCTTCTCATCCTTAGAGGGGATCACTCACAATGTGTAGGGGCTTCTCATCCATGGATGGGGTCACTCACAATGTGCAGGGGCTTCTCATCCATGGAGGGGATCACTCACAATGTGCGGGGGCTTCTCATCCATGGAGGGGATCACTTCCAATGTGCGGGGGCTTCTCATCCATGGAGGAGGTCACTCACATTGTGGGAGGACTTCTCATCCATGGAGGGGGTCACTCACAAGTATACTTAAGATCACAGGTATGAATAAAGAATTGGATCTAAACCTTCTGCAAGGACTACTCCTATGATCCTGGACAATGCGGTGATGATGTATTTCCACCATGATGGTTATCGGTCACAAGGCAGAGTGAGAACTAAGTGGTTGGGGATCAAAACATTGAAATTAGGGTCTACGAATGGAAACATCCCGCGTTTCAATCCCATTGAGAACTTGTGATAAATTCTCAAAAAGTGATAAAAGCCATAAATTGTGATAAACTCCAAGCTCTGATGAGAAAAGAATTGTCGACCATCATTCAGGATCTGCCTGGAAGCCGATATTCACCTGCAAGGGCGAAAGCATACATTTATCATTTTACCTCCATAAATTGTAAAATAATAAACTAACCAATAGTGATGAGCGAGTATACTCTTTGCTCGGGTGATCTCCGAGTATTGTGGCGTGCTCAGAGATTTAGTGTTTGTCGACACTCCTGCATGATTTGCGGCTTCTAGACAGGCTGATGCATGTGGGGATTGCCTGTTTGTTAGGAATTCCACACATGTATTCAGCCTGTCTAGCTGCCGCAAATCATGCAGGAGTGTCGACAAACACTAAATCTCAGAGCAGGCCAAAATACTCGGAGATTACCAGAGCACACTCAGGAAAACCCCAGCAACGAGTCTACTTGCTCATCACTACTAACCACCCCACACTTAAGCCCACCATTCCCAACCTCCGCACTGACCTGAGAACTGGTCCTGCGTCTCATGCCTCAGTCCATGTCCAACGTCCATAGGCCAGATCAGGCAGTGCCAGTTTTTCAACCAAACAACCCAGTGTCCCATAGTCCCACAAGGTGAATCCACCTCCCCCCTTTTCCCACCACCCAACCTAACACCTACACCAAAATCTCTGTGTCTCTCTCTCTCTCTATATATGCTATATACAATGTATACATGTCACATCTCCACCAGAACCTGCTCCTGAGACTTCTACTTCTTCGACCAGTCACCGATATATTCACTCTGCAGGTGGCGCTGGTGATAGAAATGTGAGAACCAGACACTCTGGACTTCGGGCTCTGTTCAGCCTCTAAGGTTAGAATGGCTGGGACCTGTAGTGCAGTCAGTCTGGCAGTATGGGTGTGTGAGATCCCAACTGAAAGCTCCATGCTCAGGCCCATTGGAGAGCACCGCACCCTACTAAGGTTCCAGCTTAGTGCAACATATAGCTTAGAGTAGGGGTGGGGAACCTTTTTTCTGACATAATCGTGTTTGGGGGCCATATAAAATTATTAACTTAAACATTAGCTACTTATATTTATTCAAACATTTAAAGGGAACCTGTCACCAGGTTTGGACGATACGAGTTACGGCCACCCCCTTTCAGGGCTGATATCCAGTATTCTATAATGCTCTACATAAGCTCCAGACCCGACCTGTAAGAGAAGAAAAATAACTTATTATATTCACCTGGGGGGAGGTCCACGCCGATAGGTGTCGCTCTTCTTGGTTCGGTGCCTCCCATCTTCTTACGATGCCGTCCTCCTGCTTCCTTCATGTGGATGATGTGTCCCTGTGTCATCTACACAGGCTCCCCAGCATTGGGCTCTGGCGCAGGTGTACTTACTGTATCTGCACTGTTGAGGACAGAGCAAAGTACTGCTGTGCACAGGCGCTGGGAAAGGTCAGAGAGGCCCAGCAAAAAGGAAATGCACCTGCAGCAGGGAAGGCTCAAGCTTACCAATGCACTGGCCCCTGGCTACCTGCACTCATGCACTCTCATATGCACCGGGGGGGATTTTGCATTTGCACCGTGCAAACTCTAGAATTGGGCTCCTCTCACCTCCTTTACCAGGCTGAGACGGTTTCCCTTTTGCTTTGGCTGGGAGGGGGAGGGTGGAGGGTTGCACAAAAGTCTAGGCCTCTCCTCTCTTCTCCTTTTCTCTAGTTTTACAACAAAGCTGCAAAGTGTGCAGCTCCAGATCTTCCTGCAGAGCTGCTGGGGGTTGCAGGAGGCTGTTCCTGGATTGCACTTGCAGTGCACCATGCTCGTCATTCTTCCTCCTCCTCCGCTCCGTAAAATAGATTTGCAGCACTTGCAGTTGCAGCCGAGAATCGCCAGAATTAGACTTTGTCAGCTTCAGCACTGAGCAATAAAGTTTTTTTGTGAGTGAAAAGTCTCTGACTGGAAATAGTTAGGGCTGTCTGGTCAGTCAGATAAAACCTACACGTCGGACACAATACCGCACGCACCTCTGAAGAATGAGGGCCCGCGGCCAAAAAACGGTCAAAGTGGCTGCGGGCTGCACCAGCTGACGTTCCCCAATCCCCACCACTGGCTTAGTGTTTCCCTGGCTAGGTGTATTCCTGTTTGACCCAGTTGTCTCTGACTAATCTTACAGATCCTGATTTTGTCCTTGATGTGACCTCTCAGCTCTGACCCTGCTTGGTGACCATTCCTACGTCTGGATGGCAGCCCTTCTATGGTAGAATTCCATTGGGTCCTATTGTAAAACCAGATCCTTTTACAGGGGTTAATGGATATTGGGATTTCTCTGGAGTCTTTCTAGTCTGAGTGGCTTGTGCCAAGTCTGTCCGAGGCAGCCTTATGAACCTGTGGCCTCAGTCAGACTTTACATTCTATCTAACCAACCAAGTAGCACTCTAGTGATATAGCCTGAAAACAAGAAATATATATATATATATATATATATATATATATATGAAATTTGAATTGCATTACTGCTCTAGAAAGCAGGAAAAATTGAGAAAACATAGGGCATAATTTGGCCAATTCATGTGTACCCAGCGATAAGGCAATTCTTGTTGCTGGAACCTCTCTACCCTCATAATTGCAGGCTTCAGCCTAGGAGAGGATTCTCATCAGATAGGTTCCCAGCCAGGGCCGGACTGGCCATCGGGCAGTTCTGGCAAATGCCAGAAGGGCCGGTGGCAGTAGTGGGCCGCTCGAGTGTGCCGCTGTCGGCACACTCTCCCCGCTGTCGGCGCACTCCCGGCCCCGCATTCAACTATACCGGCGTCATAGACGCCGGTACAGTTGAATGCAATGATGGAGGAGAGAGCGTCTGCTGACGCCCCCTCTCCCATCATTCCCCGCTCTGCCTGGCGCTGACACTGCGGGTGCGCGATGACGTCATATCATCGCGCACCTGCTGTGTGACCGGGCGGGCAGACTGCGACTGCTGAGGCCAGAGCCAGAGCAGCGCGGGGCAGGAGGAAAGGTGAGTAGAGTGTTTTGTTGTTTTTTTTTTTTATCAATGAGTGATGACTGGATTGTGGAGCTATTGGGGGGGGGCTGGCTGCATTCCATTCTATGGGCCTCTGCTGCATTCCATTCTATGGGCCTCTGCTGCATTCCATTCTATGGGCCTCTGCTGCATTACATTCTATGGGGCTGTGCTGCATTCCATTCTATGGGCCTCTGCTGCATTATATTCTATGGGGCTGGCTGCATTCCATTCTATGGGCCTCTGCTGCATTATATTCTATGGGGCTGGCTGCATTCCATTCTATGGGCCTCTGCTGCATTATATTCTATGGGGCTGGCTGCATTCCATTCTATGGGCCTCTGCTGCATTACATTCTATGGGGCTGGCTGCATTCCATTCTATGGGCCTCTGCTGCATTATATTCTATGGGGCTGGCTGCATTCCATTCTATGGGCCTCTGCTGCATTATATTCTATGGGGCTGGCTGCATTCCATTCTATGGGCCTCTGCTGCATTATATTCTATGGGGCTGGCTGCATTCCATTCTATGGGCCTCTGCTGCATTACATTCTATGGGGCTGGCTGCATTCCATTCTATGGGCCTCTGCTGCATTATATTCTATGGGGCTGGCTGCATTCCATTCTATGGGCCTCTGCTGCATTATATTCTATGGGGCTGTGCTGCATTATATTCTATGGGGCTGTGCTGCATTCCATTCTATGGGCCTGTGCTGCATTATATTGTATGGGGGCGGTGCTGCATTACATTCTATGGGGCTGTGCTGCATTACATTCTATGGGGCTGTGCTGCATTATATTGTATGGGGGCTGTGCTGCATTACATTCTATGGGGCTGTGCTGCATTATATTGTATGGTGGCTGGCTGCATTACATTCTATGGTGGCTGGCTGCATTACATTCTATGGGGGCTGTGCTGCATTACATTCTATGGGGGCTGTGCTGCATTACATTCTATGGGGGCTGTGCTGCATCACATTCTATGGGGGCTGTGCAGCATTACATTCTATGGGGCTGTGCTGTATTATAGTCTATGGGGGCTGGCTGTATTACATTCTATGGGGCTGTGCTGTATTACATTCTATGGGGGCTGTGCAGCATTACATTCTATGGGGCTGTGCTGTATTATAGTCTATGGGGGCTGGCTGTATTACATTCTATGGGGGCTGGCTGCATTACATTCTATGGGGGCTGTGCTGCATTACATTCTATGGGGGCTGTGCTGCATTACATTCTATGGGGGCTGTGCTGCATTACATTCTATGGGGGCTGGCTGTATTACATTCTATGGGGGCTGGCTGTATTACATTCTATGGGGCTGTGCTGCATTACATTCTATGGGGGCTGTGCTGCATTACATTCTATGGGGGCTGTGCTGCATTACATTTCATGGGGGCTGTGCAGCATTACATTCTATGGGGCTGTGCTGTATTATAGTCTATGGGGGCTGGCTGTATTACATTCTATGGGGGCTGTGCTGCATTACAGTCTATGGGGGCTGTGCAGCATTACATTCTATGGGGGCTGTGCTGTATTATAGTCTATGGGGGCTGGCTGTATTACATTCTATGGGGGCTGGCTGTATTACATTCTATGGGGGCTGAGCTGTAATGCTGGATACAGCTGTAATTATGTTATATAGTCGTGTTACACTCCCCTCACTTCTTGTAGCCTACAAGTGTACAAAGATATTATACAGTCACCATGTGACAAGTGGGCCTGTGTGACTTCAAATGCCAGGGCTGAATTTTAGTCCCAGTCCGGCCCTGTTCCCAGCAGTGAGAATCGCCTTATCGCAGCTGCCAGTAACACATGAATTGCCTAATTTATTCCCTAAGTATTCTCAGTGTTTCCTGTTTTCTAGAGCAGTAATGGAATTCATATTTCCTATATTTCATGTTCTCATGCTATAGCGTTACAGCGTGCGGCTTTATTTGTTGGTTATGGAGATGGCTGCTCTTAGTTTGCACCTGTACATACCTGTCTTCTGCTTGAAAGTGACGATCAGTCTTTTGTTATTTGCAGTCATTATATCTGGCCCAAAAGAATGATGAACACCCTCTAAATAGTGGTGGATCAAATGCAAGATCCGGCCTATTTAGTCCAAGGTCTTGCAGAGCGGATTCAGTATCAGAAACCGTCCAAAGCCCTTGCAGCAGCACCTCACTTGATTTTTCTGGCACCCAAGGTAAACTTCCTAACTGAGTTTCAGGCAACCGTAATGTTTTTTCTTTTTCCCTTTAAGGAAAGCTGCCGCTTGTATTTCAGGCTATGCCCACTTTTATCTTGTTCTGAGATCCAGCGTGTAGGACTCATCATATCCCTGCAGCAGGGAGACCTCCGGCTTGGGTCTCCTCCCTACCACCTGACCCACCAGAACAGTGCTCCGTCAGAGGCGACATCCTGCTGAGGATTTATATATATACATATATATATACACTCACTGGCCACTTTATTAGGTACACCTGTCCAACTTCTTGTTAACACTTAATTTCTAATCAGCCAATCACATGGCGGCAACTCAGTGCATTTAGGCATGTAGACATGGTCAAGACAATCTCCTGCAGTTCAAACCGAGCATCAGTATGGGGAAGAAAGGGGATTTGAGTGCCTTTGAACGTGGCATGGTTGTTGGTGCCAGAAGGGCTGGTCTGAGTATTTCAGAAACTGCTGATCTACTGGGATTTTCACGCACAACCATCTCTAGGGTTTACAGAGAATGGTCCGAAAAAGAAAAAAAAAACAGTGAGCGGCAGTTCTGTGGGCGGAAATGCCTTGTTGATGCCAGAGGTCAGAGAAGAATGGGCAGACTGGTTCGAGCTGATAGAAAGGCAACAGTGACTCAAATCGCCACCCGTTACAACCAAGGTAGGCCTAAGAGCATCTCTGAACGCACAGTGCGTCGAACTTTGAGGCAGATGGGCTACAGCAGCAGAAGACCACACCGGGTACCACTCCTTTCAGCTAAGAACAGGAAACTGAGGCTACAATTTGTACAAGCTCATCGAAATTGGACAGTAGAAGATTGGAAAAACGTTGCTTGGTCTGATGAGTCTCGATTTCTGCTGCGACATTCGGATGGTAGGGTCAGAATTTGGCGTAAACAACATGAAAGCATGGATCCATCCTGCCTTGTATGGAGCATCTTTGGGATGTGCAGCCGACAAATCTGCGGCAACTGTGTGATGCCATCATGTCAATATGGACCAAAATCTCTGAGGAATGCTTCCAGCACCTTGTTGAATCTATGCCACGAAGAATTGAGGCAGTTCTGAAGGCAAAAGGGGTCCAACCCGTTACTAGCATGGTGTACCTAATAAAGTGGCCGGTGAGTGTATATCCAGTACATAAGATCGCACTGTGTGCTCTTCGCCACATGTATACTATGGATGATGTCACAAATCATGAATGAAGAAAAGTAGAAACGCATCACCGTGTGTCGCTGTCCTGCTATGACCATTGTTCAATGGACTACACATAAAATGACAAATGTTATCATCTATAGCATATAGCAGGTCTTTTCTTCTGTGTTCCACATTTTGCCTGTTTGTCAGATGGGCTCTCTGGACTTCTGGGTCTATACGGGCGAGGTGGAGACATATGGTGAGTTCATTTCCTATTTTCTTTTTATCTAATGCTGATCCTGACACTCGAGTCTACGGAGGAGTAATTTTCCTGAAATGCATTTTGAAAAGATTAAATTTGGTCCAAACTAAATTTGTCTGAATCTTAATTGCTATGAAAAGATGTTTATGTTCTGAGTTTTCTTCTGACCCCAAACCATAAACTATAGATAGCCAGGAAGGGGTTAAAAAGTAATACAAGCTACTCCTGAGCTTTCCCAGGGGGCCACTCACCAGTCCTGCCGCTCCTCGCCGGGTCTTCCGCTGGCTCTCTCTGGTCCCACTTTGCTCTTTGGATGTTTGTGTGTTGACAATGCACCAACCAGTCATGTGGGACGTGACAGACATCATTGATCATGGTAGGGAATAGATTGTATGACAAATGTAACCGATGATGGAGATGACAAAGTATCTGTGCGTGAAACCTGCCAACTCTGGCCAACTCCATCATTTGTAAGAACGGTCTGAAAAGCCCAACTGACCCAGAAGAGTGAGTGCAGCTCCGGAGAAGAAGATCAGTGAATGACGTACACTTCCTCCCTTAGAGACTTATTACATTTAGGTACTTTGTTGGCTTCATTGACTCTTCAGCCTCTGTTCCTCTTCTTTCACCAGGATGAATCTTCTGTCAACTCTGATTCTGCTGGTATCTGTGGTTCTGACTCTAGGATGCGCTCCTGCACCTGGAGGTGAGATCCTGTCCACACCGCGGACTGCAGAGCGGTCATGTATCTGTACATGGGGTCTAATTATAGTACAAACAAATGGGTTGGATGCCTGGAGACAGGACTGCCACTAGGAATTTTGGGGCCCCACACTGGCAAAATTTTCAGGGCCCCCCCTTGAAACTCCGCCCAGGCTCCACCCCAGCCCCACCTCCACCACTCGTACCATCCACAGTCCTACTGCCCTCTCTTGGAAAAACTCCACTTCTGCACCACATCCTCACCAATTACACATTTTCAGTTCCCATCACCACATACATAGACAGAAGCTTTTGTTTTGGCCAAAATAATTTTTAATCCACCACCAAGACAAGGTAGACTCTTCTGGCCGGGCCCTACTCTACTGTAACTTACTAAATATTTGTTCAAATATCCAATACAATTTAGGTATATTTTAATTTTTTTTTAATTTTTAAAATGACCAATAATATCACAAACAAGGAAAAATATCGCCACACCATGATCAGACACCATATTACTACCATATATTGACCAATAATACCACATACAGGGAACAAATACCGCCACACCATGACCAGACCACATATTACCACCATAGTGACCAAATAATAGCACATACAAGGGACAAATACCACCACACCATGGCCGGACAACATATTACCACCACATAGTGACAGAATACTGCAATACTGATCATTAATAAAAAAAAAACAATTCTATCACCATAAGTGCCATTATACACAGGAGATCTGTACTTAGTATGCAGTGTCTGTGTACAGGTAACACACTAACTCACCAGTGACATCTCTGGGTGAAGTCGTTCAGCCTTGCTTTCCATCTTTATCCAGCACAGACTGCATCACGTCTTCCAGCCAGGGCTCATTTCTGCAGGAAATAACATAGTTATCTAGAGCTCCGCTTGCAGAACACATTGCTTAATTTTTTCCCGACTTCTACACTACACCAGATGAAGAAAAAAAGGCAACCTAGTGTCACTCTGCACAGTAACAGGATCACCCCCCCCCATTTAAAACAGTATCCTCAAAAAATAAAATAAATACATCACTGCAGTAATAATATCCCTTAATTAGCCCCTATGGTAATAATAATATCCCTCATCCTAGCCCATGTATCTCATTCCTGGCTCACATCCTGCCCTCATGTGTATCCATTCTGCCCCATATGATCTCCCCATCTGTCCCATGATCCTGCCGCCCCCTCTGTCCCATGATCCTGCCGCCCCCTCTGTCCCATGATCCTGCCGCCCCATCTGTCTCCATCGTATCCATCCTGCCCTGTGATCCTGCCCCATGTATCTCCATCCTGCCCCATCTGTCTCCATCCTGTGTCTCACATCCTGCCCCCCCGTGTCTCACATCCTGCCCCCTGTGTCTGACATTCTGTCCCATGTGTTTCACATCCTGCCCCATGTGTCTCACATCCTGCCCCATGTGTCTCACATCCTGCCCCCTGTGTCTCACATCCTGCCCCCTGTGTCTCACATCCTGCCCCCTGTGTCACACATTCTGCCCGTGTCTCGCATCCTGCCTCCCGTGTCTCACATCCTGCCCCCTGTGTCTCATATTCTGCCCCGTGTCTCAAATTCAGCCTCCTGTGTCTCACATCCTGCCCCGTGTCACACATCCTGCTCCCTGTGTCTCACATCCTGCCCCCTGCATCACAAATTCTGCCCCCTGCGTCTCAGATCCTGCCCCGTGTCTCACATCCTGCCCCGTGTCACACATTCTGCCCCCGTGTCACACATTCTGCCCCGTGTCACACATTCTGCCCCCATGTCTCACATTCTGCCCCCAGTGTTGTTTTCATTCCTGCCCCGTGTTGCTTTCATTCCTGCCCCGTCTTTCCATTCCTGCCCCCTGTGTTGTTTCCATTCCTGCCCCCTGTGTTTTGATTCCTGCCCTCTGTGTTTTGATTCCTGCCCCCTGTGTTTCTATTCCTGCCCCCTGTGTTGTTTTCATACCTGCCCCCGTTATTTTCATTCCTGCCCCATGTTTTCATTCCTGCCCCCTGTGTTTCCATTCCTGCCCCTTGTGTTGTTTTTATTCCTGCCCCCGTTGTTTTCATTCCTGCCCCCGTTGTTTTCATTCCTGCCCCGTGTTTTCATTCCTGCCCCCTGTGTTGCTTTCATTCCTGCCCCCGTTGTTTTCATTCCTGCCCCCGTTGTTTTCATTCCTGCCCCGTGTTGTTTTCATTCCTGCCCCATGTTGTTTTCATTCCTGCCCCGTGTTTCCATTCCTGCCCCCTGTGTTTTCATTCCTGCCCAATGTTGTTTTCATTCCTGCCCCAGTTGCTTTCATTCCTGCCCTCTGTTGTTTTCATTCCTGACCTCTGTTGTTTTCATTCCTGACCCATGTTTCCATTCCTGCCCCGTGTTTTCATTCCTGCCCCCTGTGTTTCCATTTCTGCCCCCTGTTTTGTTTTCATTCCTGCCCTATGTTGTTTTCATTCCTGACCCCTGTGTTTCCATTCCTGCCCCCTGTGTTGTTTTCATTCCTGCCCCCGTTTTCATTCCTGCCCCAGTTGTTTTCATTCCTGCCCCGTGTTGTTTTCATTCCTGCCCCGTGTTGCTTTCATTCCTGCCCCATGTTGTTTTCATTCCTGCCCCGTGTTTTCATTCCTGCCCCATGTTGTTTTCATTCCTGCCCCCTGTGTTTTCATTCCGGCCCCCTGTGTTTTCATTCCGGCCCCCTGTGTTTTCATTCCTGCCCCTGTGTCCCCCATCCTGCCTTCGTGTCTTCATCATGCCCTGGGCTTGCCGCATCCAGTAAAAAAAAACAAAACACCTTTCTTACCTGGCTGCTGTCCAGCGCCAACATCCATCCCAGGCATTTCAGTGCGGACTCACCGGCGAATGACAATGACGTCATACACTGGCGACATGCGTGCCTCCGATTGGCTGGCGTCTTTAACTGTTGCCTTGCGGGCCCGGTCTCAGACGCAGGTTCATTGTACGGTCAGAAGCCTTCCTGCTGGGGCCCGGGCTCGATGGACAGCTGGACAGATGGACCGATGCGGGCCCCCTCTGCCCACCGGGCCCCATATGCCAGTCAGGGCAGTAATGCCCTGATGGCGGCCATGCCTGGAGATGCCACCCTGCCTGGTCCAAAATTCCACCTCAGAAGCCAGCGATTCCTCGCACTGTGAAGTGCATATGCTGAGGGGATTCATAAGTCTGTATCTTGCATGAGCTTCTCAGTCCATGGTCTTCAGGAATACAAATTATGGCAAAAAACAGATGGCAAGACCACAGCGGACTGCAGGATCCACAAATCAGCTCAATGTACCTGAAAGCTCTTCTATTTTTCTTTCCTCAGCCACAAATGTAGCAAGAAATGGAGAAGCCTCACATATTTCTCAGTTTAGATATTCATTAGCAGCATACGCCAAAAGTGCCATAGATGGTATCAGCAGCACTGATTTCAGCAAGGGCTCCTGCACACACACCGATTATGAGAAAGATCCCTGGTGGAAGGTGGACCTGAAGGAGAGCTACAAGATATCAAATGTCATCCTTACAAACAGGATGGACTGTTGTCAGGAGCGACTGATGGGGGCCGAGGTCCGAATTGGGAATTCCCCCGACAACAACAACCCAGTGTAAGTTTATGCTAGGTAAAAGAAAACAGGATGTCCCATCTTGTGTTTTTCCACAATGTCCCATCTCGTACTTCTCCACAACATCCCATCTCGTGTTTCTCCACAATGTCCGATCTCGTGTTTCTCCCCAACGTCCCATTTTGTGTTTCTCCACAATGTCCCATTTTGTCTTTCTCCACAACGTCCCGTCTCATGTTTCTCTACAACATCCCATCTCATGTTTCTCCACAACTTCCCTTCTTGTCTTTCTCCACAATGTCCTATCTTGTCTTTCTCTACAATATCCCATCCTGTGCTTCTCCACAACATCCCATCTGGTGTCTCTCCACAACGTCCGATCTCATGTTTCTGCACAACGTCCCATCTTGTGTTTCTCCACAATGTCCCGGTTCATGTTTCTCCACAATGTCCCTTCTCATATTTCTCCACAATGTGCGATCTTGTGTTTCTCTACAGTGTCCATCTTATGTCTCTCCAGAACATCCCACCTCGTGTTTCTCCACAATGTCCCATCCTATGCTTCTCCACAATGTCCCGACTCATGTTTCTCCACAATGTCCAATCTCATGTTTCTCCACAATGTCCCATCCTATGCTTCTCCACAATGTCCCGACTCGTGTTTCTCCACAATGTCCGATCTTGTGTTTCTCCACAACGTCACATTTCGTGTTTCTAACATGTCTCTTATATATTGCAAAACTCAAATATTCTGTCCCTCTACAATACTTTATCTTACATTTCTCCATGATGTCATGTCTTGAATTACTCTATAATGTCCCTTTTTTCACACTGTGTTTCATTGTATTACATGTCTTGTGTTTCTCAACATGTTCAGTCTTGTGCGTCTCCAAAATGAATCATCTTGTGTTTCTACATGTTGTTCAATCGTGAGGTTTTTTATATTATTCCATCTTGTTTTCTTCAAAAATGTCCAATTATACATTTCTCCAGAATGCCATGCCTTGTCTTTCTCTACAATGTCCCATCTTCTGTTTCTCTTCAATGTCCCCTCTTGTGTTTCTCCATAATTTTCTGTCTTAGGACAGTGTGGAATCATATAAGACAGAAAATTGTGGTAGTATGCTTCTTATGTTTCACTACATTGCTCTGTTGTTTCTGCATGATGTTCTGTCTTCTTCACAATCTTCTGCTTTGTATATGTTCATAAAATTCTGTCATGGACTTTAGTTTATGCACTGAAACTCAAGGTCATGGTCAGCAATCATTTTTTTTATCATTTGTTGATTATTCATTCAGCTAATTTTCATTATATTTTGTATTAATGACCAATCACCATAAAACAGATGTCACAGCGGTAACCTATATTCCTTCTCAGCGCCACCCTACTCATCGTTGTCATCATGTGGCTCGCTGAGTTTTGCCTCTTACATCACTGCTGCTTAAGAAGTTGTTTTCCATTTGGCTTTAGGGATCATGGACGGTCTCTGCAGGAATGTAACCCTACTGAGTCCAACAGAGATTATATTCCCTGGCCTATCCCATGCAAGCAGGATCTACAGTGGCATGTACAAGTTCGGGCACCTTTGGTCCCAAATTACTGTTATAGTGAATAGCTAAGCAAGTTGAGATGAAATGATTTCTAAAAGCCTAAAGTTAAAGATGACACATTTCCTTTGCATTTTAAAAATTGCAAAAAAAAAAAAAAAAAAGCCCATGCAAAAGTTTGGGCATCCTTGGAGATTTGTGTACTCAGATAAAGTTTGACCAAGGTTTGAGACATTAATTAGCCTGGTAGGTTATGACTTGTTCACAATCATCATCAGAAAAGGCCAGGTGATGCAAATTTCCCAGCTTTATTAAAACTCAGTCTCCTCTAACCTTGTGCCAAAAGCACAAAAACAATAGTCATGGTTTCTTCTAAGCAGCTGCCTAGCACTCTGAAAATGAAAATGGTGGAGACCCACAAAGCAGAAGTCTATCAGAAGATAGTAAAAAGTTTTAAAGTCGCCCTTTCCTCAGATCAAAATGTAATTACAAAATGGCAGCTATCAGGAACAGTGGAGGTCAAGATAAGGTCTGGAAGACCAAGCAAAATTTCAGTGACTGCTGATCATAATATTTCTAGAGAGGCAAATCAGAACTTGTGGTTGACAGCAAAAAACCTTCAGGAAGATTTAGCAGACTCTGGAGTTGTGGCACATTGTCCTACTGTTCAGAGACACCTGCACAAATACAGGTCCTTCTCAAAAAATTAGCATATAGTGTTAAATTTCATTATTTACCATAATGTAATGATTACAATTAAACTTTCATATATTATAGATTCATTATCCACCAACTGAAATTTGTCAGGTCTTTTATTGTTTTAATACTGATGATTTTGGCCTACAACTCCTGATAACCCAAAAAACCTGTCTCAATAAATTAGCATATCAAGAAAAGGTTCTCTAAACGACCTATTACCCTAATCTTCTGAATCAACTAATTAACTCTAAAAACATGCAAAAGATACCTGAGGCTTTTAAAAACTCCCTGCCTGGTTCATTACTCAAAACCCCCATCATGGGTAAGACTAGCGACCTGACAGATGTCAAGAAGGCCATCATTGACACCCTCAAGCAAGAGGGTAAGACCCAGAAAGAAATTTCTCAACAAATAGGCTGTTCCCAGAGTGCTGTATCAAGGCACCTCAATGGTAAGTCTGTTGGAAGGAAACAATGTGGCAGAAAACGCTGTACAACGAGAAGAGGTGACCGGACCCTGAGGAAGATTGTGGAGAAGGACCGATTCCAGACCTTGGGGAACCTGAGGAAGCAGTGGACTGAGTCTGGTGTGGAAACATCCAGAGCCACCGTGCACAGGCGTGTGCAGGAAATGGGCTACAGGTGCCGCATTCCCCAGGTAAACAGCGGCAGAAGCGCCTGACCTGGGCTACAGAGAAGCAGCACTGGACTGTTGCTAAGTGGTCCCAAGTACTTTTTTCTGATGAAAGCAAATTTTGCATGTCATTCGGAAATCAAGGTGCCAGAGTCTGGAGGAAGACTGGGGAGAAGGAAATGCCAAAATGCCTGAAGTCCAGTGTCAAGTACCCAGTCAGTGATGGTGTGGGGTGCCATGTCAGCTGCTGGTGTTGGTCCACTGTGTTTCATCAAGGGCAGGGTCAATGCAGCTAGCTATCAGGAGATTTTGGAGCACTTCATGCTTCCTGGCACCTGCTCACAGTGCCAAAACCACTGGTAAATGGTTTACTGACCATGGTATTACTGTGCTCAATTGGCCTGCCAACTCTCCTGACCTGAACCCCATAGAGAATCTGTGGGATATTGTGAAGAGAAAGTTGAGAGACGCAAGACCCAACACTCTGGATGAGCTTAAGGCCGCTATTGAAGCATCCTGGGCCTCCATAACATCTCAGCAGTGTCACAGGCTGATTGCCTCCATGCCACGCCGCATTGAAGCAGTCATTTCTGCCAAAGGATTCCCGACCAAGTATTGAGTGCATAACTGAACATTATTATTTGATGGTTTTTTTGTTTGTTATTAAAAAAACACTTTTATTTGATTGGACGGTTGAAATATGCTAATTTATTGAGACAGGTTTTTTGGGTTATCAGGAGTTGTAGGCCAAAATCATCAGTATTAAAACAATAAAAGACCTGACAAATTTCAGTTGGTGGATAATGAATCTATAATATATGAAAGTTTAATTGTAATCATTACATTATGGTAAATAATGAAATTTAACACTATATGCTAATTTTTTGAGAAGGACCTGTATAGCCTTAATGGAAGAGTCAAAAGAAGAAAATTTCTCCTGCTTCCTCATCATAAAATTCAGCATTAGAAGTATGCAAAAGAACATCTAAACAAACCTGATTTATTGTGGAAACAAGTCCTGTGGACCAATGAGGATAAAATAGAACTCTGGCCACAACGATCACAGGTATGTGTGGAGAAAGAAGTGCACAAATTTTCAGGAAAAGAACATCTCACCAAATATTAAGCATGGGAGTGGATTAATCACACTTCGGGGTGGTGCTGCAGCCAATAGCACGGGGAACATTTTATGGGCAGAGGGAAGAATGGGTTCAATGAAATTTCAACAAACTCTTGATGCAAACATAACACCATCTGCATAAAAAAAAGCTAAAGCAGGAAAGAGGATGTCTTCTACAAATGGATAAAGATCCTAAACACAGGCACAATCCACAATAAATGACCTCAAAGGCGCAAGCTGAAGGTTTTACAATGGCCCTCACAGTCTCCTGATCTGATTTGCCGTATTGTATTTTCCATCCTACAGCTGACCGTAACCTGAGGTTCTTTCTATAATTGGCCACAATTGGGGGTAAATAGAAAAGGTTTCGGAATAATGCCCATTTTTGTTTTTACTGCATCTAAGAATTTCTGACCATACATGGTTGTGCTGTAGTCTTTTGTTTCAATGGTCCAGCTGTACTTTTGGTCAGTAATATTACAAAGTGGAACTTCTGGCCTTGTGCCTGACGGTCAGCTTACATCCTATGTATATTTTCGGCTCAGGAGTCATATTTCTAAGTAGTCATGGGAACATGGGTTTGAATGTTGGTCCTTAGCTGGCACTTTGGGGGGTTCTTTTTATTTTAATCTGCAGTTGATCATTACAAGGTTTTGGTGGTTTTCTCCTCTAGGTGCGGCACAGTCACGAGTGTTGCATATGGTACCTTGTCCTTCTGCTGTGACGGGATGGAAGGTCAATACGTCAGCGTGGTGATCCCAGGACGCTCCGAGTACCTGACACTGTGCGAGGTCGAGGTTTATGGAGATCTGATCATCAAAGAGAACAATGTCTGCTGGTAGTTCCCAAAGTCAAGGAGAACTTCAAAAATATCAAGTCTTTTCTTCATCTAGCGGGTGTTCAGCTCTGGGTTCTATAGAGGTTTCCATGATACAAACATTTCTGCATTTGGTAAAATTAAAAATTAAACGCAATTTCCTCGGTTCACACTCATGTCTACATTTTTTTTAAATCTCCAAGGGAAGAAACAATAAAATGTAGAGAATCCATAGTAACACATCAATGTAATGACACTTCACACCAAGTACTGATATTTCCTTCCTTACATTTCCTTCTTAGCTCTTCACATCCCTTGATCGTTGGACAAAAAAATAGTTAAAAAATAAAATAAGATTTTACCATTCTCTCATGGAAGATATTTTAGCAATATGGTCCTGATTCGTCATTTGCGGGGTTTGTTTTTAGTCTTTTGCCTTTTGACTGTGTTTTTTTACTGACATTTTTATGCACTAAATTCATGGAAATGGTGCTTGTAATTCAATAAATTAGTACCAAGCAAAAAAATGTCTTTTTTTCTGTCTTAAAACTGATATGGTGACTTGTTAGAGGAAAAGTCACGTTTTCCAAAAAAATTAGATAAAATAACAGGTGTACATAACATCACTCCAAGGCAAGGGGACTAAAGTAGAGTTGTGCCAAAAAAATTTAAAAATTGCATTTCATGACTCGGACTAAAATCGCCGTCCCGCTCTTTCTTTCGTCCCCGATGACTTGGTGTGGCTCTCAGCTCGTAATATCAAGCTGTGCGTGAGTCCACTAAGTTTGCTCCCCGTTATCTAGGT
The DNA here is from genome assembly GCF_051348905.1 of Ranitomeya variabilis. Taxonomy (NCBI): domain Eukaryota; kingdom Metazoa; phylum Chordata; class Amphibia; order Anura; family Dendrobatidae; genus Ranitomeya; species Ranitomeya variabilis. The sequence continues at coordinate 575,916,838 of NC_135237.1, read as the reverse complement.
CCTTTAAAGTCCTTGAGCAGGTTAATCCTGCAGTGTATCGCTTGTCCCTTCCACCGCACCTGAATATCACCGACACCTTTCACCTGTCCCTCTTGAAACCCGTTCACATGTCCCGGTTTTTTTAATCATCTGCAGAGACGTCGAGTACAACTTTGGACGATTTTGAGGTGAATGCGATTGTCGGTTCCAAGGTGGTATGCGGCAAAAAATTTTATTTGGTGGACTGTAAGGGTCATGGGCCAGAAGATAGGACCTGGGAGCCAGATGAGAACATTTGTGCGCTTGGTTGATGCTGTTTCTCAAGGTTCAGCTATAGTAACTGGCAATACTCAGCGGCAAGCAGTCACTTCTGTGGCTAAGTCCAGGATTTGCTTTTCTGAGCATGCTCGCGAGGTGGCGAACTCCCATTGGTCCTCGGTTGTCAGCTGCTCAGGTCCTTTGGCGAGTTCGTATTGGCCAGCGAGTAAGGTCCTTTCTGACTGGCCTAGTCTAAAAAAGGATCTCTGAGGCGCTCGTCGGCACGCTATGATCACTTTCATGTGGTGTCTGTGTGTATGCCATACTCGTCACCACTCTGTGTGCACGTGTTAGGGCTGGCTTCACCACAAGCATATTCTGGATCCTCCGGACAGGAGTTGTATCCATGCGTGCTACTACTGGCACTGCTAGAGATCTCTGAGTCAGGCAGTGTAGGGTGGGAAATACCGCTTGAGCTTAGCACCTGCACCGGGCAATTCAGTCACATGTGCAAGTTACACAACCATGTGACAGGGCAGGCTCAATCACCACCATAGTGGGGGGAAGTTATAGAGACCCCAACTTCCGTCCTTACTACTGTGCACCTGTGGCCTCGAGCAGGGCACAGCTTAGAGTGCTTTCAGTTTTGTTTCTGCTCTGTGAAGTAACAGCATCAGGTTCTTTGCACTCTGTTCACACCGAGTGACTTAACTCGGTGTGTTTACAGTGCTTGTTCGCAGCTTCACGCCGCCCTTGTTTCTTAGCTGCGGTTTCCACGTCACAACACGGTGGACCCCGGGTTGAGATCATACCTTATATTAAGTTATATTCGATGCGATCTGCAAACTCTAGCAGACCCCTGTAGACTTTTATCTTTGGGGTTATCTGAAGGCAATTGTCTATGCTGTGAAGATACGAGATGTGCAGCATCTGAAACAACAGATACTGGAAGCCTGTGCTAGCATTTCTTCTGCGGTGTTGCTATCAGTGTGTCAAGAGTTGGAGAAGAGGGTTGCATTGACAATCCAACACAATGGGCAGCACTTTGATCACATTTTATAAGTGGTCATAAACTTGTAAATAACTCATGAAAGAATAAAGTTATGTTAAAACCAAGGACACCATTGTTTTTCTTGCGGTATTCTCAATAAAAAAGATGTGTCCCATCACCTTCTTCCCATTGAAAAAAAATAAAGTTGGATCGAAAATGGCCGACTTCAAAATGGTGACCATGGTCACCACCCATCTTGAAAAGTTTTCCCTCTCCCATATACTAATGTGCCACAAACAGGAAGTTGATATCACCAACCATTCCCATTTTATTTAGGCGAATCCATATAAATGGCCCGCCCTGTATATTGTAGTGCAGCGGTAGCACACTTATGCAGTGTCAGGAGGCAGTGACCCAACAAAGTTCCAAACAAAAATCTCTTTAATCTTCAACTCACAGCAAAACACAGCACATGATATCCACTGGATTCCAGCCAGGAACCATATCCTCTGGATAAGGCCGGAGTCACACTACCGTATAATACAGACGAGTGCTATGCGATAAAAAATAGCATAGCGCTCGGACCAGTATTCCTCTATCGGGCAGCTCCCATCATCGTTTTCTTCCTCGGCCATTTTCAACGTGCGAGTGATATCTCAGCATGCTGCGATTGTCACCGAACTCTGCTGAGTCTCGCTCACTCGCACCCATATAAGCCTATGGGTGCAAGTGAGACAGCGTACATCAGATGGATATCATCCGAGTGATGTGCGTTATATGCTGACCCGGCAATGGAGGAGATGGTGAAATTAGTTTCTCCGCCTCCTCCGCAGCTGTGTCCTGATCCGATCTGTGCAAGAGGCTCGGAGCACAGACGCATGACACGCGGCTCCTGCTCGCATCAGAGCAGCAGTCGAGGGTAATTAGCATATTACATCCGATTCTCTCGCATCGGATGCAATGGGCTAGTGTGACTCCAGCCTTACAGTCACTACGCTCCACAGCAAAACACAGGACAGTCTAGCTCCAGTTCACCGCCGGCACAAAACAGCCCTCCTCCGAGACCAGTTGCCATGGGCGACTGAACCGCTGTGGAAGCTGTGGGTGCCAGGAGTTCGCTTTGCTGGGCTCTGTGTTACTCCCACACAGGCTATGCTTTTGCAGAGCTGTCTGCTCTACACCATGGGAACTCTACTCTGATACTGATACACCCATACCCTATACTGCAGGGTTTATAACTAGCATCTGTGGCCTTCAGGCACTTGGAAAACCCGGGCAGGGAATGAAAGGACTGCACCACTACCATACTGCTATCTGTTTCAAATGCAACAACCCAGAACAGGATTTCCCTAACTATGCCTTGGACAACCAGCATGTCCATGATGTATACTCACTGTAGTCTGTATTGCAGCCACAGCTATGCCTGTGTCTGCAATGTCCTCTCATGACCTCAATATGACTCCATGTGCATCCTGGGGCAGCATACCGCAACCCCTACAGGTAACACCAGTCACTGCCTCACAATAAATATATATATACACACACCATCCCCACTGCCTCACAATCTATATATATATAATTGTCTAAGGGTTTAATTGTCTGTCTGTTCTGGAAATCCCGCATCTCTGATTGGTCGAGGCCGCTAAGCCTCGACCAATCAGCGACAGGCACAGTCTCTGATTGGTCGAGGCCAGCCGGCCTCGACCAATCACGACGGGCATTGTCCTCCACTGCTGTCAAGTGCCGTCATTGTGTTGTCTAAGGGTCTAATTGTCTGTCTGTCTCGGAAATCCCGCCTTGCTGATTGGCCAGCTGGCCTCGACCAATTAGCGACGGGCACTGTCTGCTGCAAATTCTGGAATCATCATTGTCCTCCACTGCTGTCAAGTGCCACCACTGTGTAGGGTGTGTGCCTGCCTCTCCCTGTATGGGCGGCATCTCCCTGTGTTTCTATCTTAGAATGGGTCGTAAACGAAAATAAAATACGCCAATGAGGATGACAGAAAAGCAGCAGCAGCAGCAAGAAAACGACAACATCGGGCACAGGAGACACCACAACAAACTGCCGCCAGACAAGCCCAGGATGTGGAATCTCACAGACACCGTCGCCAACAGGAAACACCACAACAAACTGCTGCTAGACAAGTCCAGGATGCGGAATCTCACAGACACCGTCGCCAACCTGAGACACCACAACAAACTGCCGCCAGACAAGCCCAGGATGTGGAATCTCACAGACACCGTCGCCAACCGGAGACACCACAACAAACTGTTGTACGACAGGAACAACATGATCGCCAAATTCATAAAAAACGAATGCTCTACCAACTAAGGCACGACCAGGACAATATTCAACAACTTGCACATTATGTAACAGACAATGAATGAACAATTCATGAACACTACTGTGGGAATATGAATGCAGTTTGCTCTAAATGCGACTCTCTGAATTTCATTGATGAAAAACCATCTGACAATCAGTTTACTCAATGCTGCCAAAAAGGAAAAGTTATGCTACCGAGACCTCACTACTCAGATCTGTTTGAGCAGTTAAAGAAAGGAATGCATCAACACAGTAGAAATTTCATGGAAAATATCAGAAGCATCAACAGTTCTCATGCGTTTGCTTCATTCGGTGCCAACATTGCACCGCCCCCTGGATTCGGACCGAATTGTTTTAAAATTCATGGCCAGATCTACCACCGCACTGGAACACTTCACCCAGAAATAGGAAAACCACCAAAATTTGCACAATTATACATCATTGATACAAATGAGGCTACAGAACAAAGGATGAACCTAAAAGAAAATGAAAAGTGTGATGCTGAACTGATGAACCAAATTGCTGTACGTTTACAAATTGCATACATATTCTAGAATACCCGATGCGTTAGAATCGGGCCACCATCTAGTATATATTTATATATATATATATATAGTGCCTTTGCAAAAGTATTTGGCCCCCTTGAACTTTTCAACCTTTTCCCACATATCAAGCTTCAAGCAAAGATACCGAATGTAAATTTTTGGTCAAGAATCAACAACAAGTGGAACACAATTGTGAAGTTGAATGAAATGTATTGGTTATTTTAAATTTATGTGGGAAAAGTTCAAGGGGGCTGAATACTTTCGCAAGGTGCTATATTTGTAACTCCTTTCGCTTCCAAGCCGGCCGGACCCTGCCTGTACCTGTGATCTGGTGCCCTGGACTGCGGTTGCCTGAAGCCTTCAATAAACCAGGTAAAGAGACTGCAAACCTCTGTCCTCCGTTCTTTACTGCACCATTCACCATCCTCATTTATACACCGGGAGCCCTGGGGACACACTTCACCTGTGGGAAGTTATACCATCTAGCTGCCATAACATCACCCCAGAGGACCCCTATAAGCAGCGTCGGTCCCCACTGACCGAACACCACAGGTGGCGTCACGAACACAAACTATTCAAAACCCCTTTAAAGACCTTTCCCCTTTATTTGGGTGCCCAGGGCCACGGACCGGGTCACAGCCACTGTGACATCCCCTTTAAGTACCGGACCCATTACCGAGTACCCCACTGCCCTGGCGGGCAACTCATATACACTGCTCAAAAGTATAAATGGAACACTAAAATCCCACATCCAAGATATCACTGAATGAAATATTCCAGTTGTAAATCTGTATTCATTACATAGTGGAATGTGTTGAGAACAATAAAAACTAAAAATGATCCACGTAAATCACAACCAATATCCCACGGAGGTCTGTAGTTGGAATGATGCTCAAAATCAAAGTGGGAAATGAAGTTACAGGCTGATCCAACTTCAGTGGAAATGCCTCAAGACAAAGAAATGATGCTCAGTAGTGTGCGTGGTCTCTACGTGCCTGTATGACCGCCCTACAACGCCTGGGCATGCTCCAGATGAGGCGGTGGATGGTCTCGTAAGGGATCTCCTCCCAGACCTAGACTAAAGCATCCACCAACTCCTGGACAGTCTGTGGTGCAACGTGAACTTGGTGGATGGTGCGAGACATGATGTCCCATATGTGTTCAATCAGATTCAAGTCTGGGGAACAGGCGGGCCAGTCCATAGCTTCAAAGCCTTCATCTTGCAGGAACTGCTGACACACTCCAGCCACATGAGGTCTGGCATTGTTCTGCAACAGGAGGAACCCAGGGCCAACCGCACCAGCATATGGTCTCACAAAGGCCCTGAGGATCTCATCTCGGTACCTAATGGAGGTCAGGCTACCTCTGGCGAGCACATGGAGGGCTGTGCGGCCCTCTAAAGAAATGCCACCCAACACCATTACTAACCCACTGCCATGATGAAGGATGTTGCAGGCAGCAGATCGCTCTCCACGGCGTCTCCAGACTCTGTCACGTCTGTCACATGTGCTCAGTGTGAACCTGCTTCCATCTGTGAAGAGCACAGGATGCCAGTGGAGAATTTACCAATCCCGGTGTTCTGTGGCAAATGCCAAGCGTCCTGCATGGTGTAGGGCTGTGAGCACAACCCCCATCTGTGAACGCTGGGCACTCAGACCATCCTCATGGAGTCAGTTTCTAACCATTTGTGCAGACAAATGCAAATTTGTGGCCTGCTGGAGGTCATTTTGCAGGGCTCTGGCAGTGCTCCTCCTGTTCTTCCTTGCACAAAGGCGGAGGTAGCGGTCCTGCTGCTGGGTCATTGCCCTTCTACGGCCCCCTCCATGTCTCCTGGTGTACTGGCCTGACTCCTGGTAGTGCCTCCAGCCTCTGGACAGTACGCTGACAGACACAGCAAACTTTCTTTCCACAGCTCGCATTGATGTGCCATCCTGGATGAGCTGCACTACCTGAGCCACTTTTGTGGGTTGTAAAGTCCATCTCATGCTACCACGAGTGTTTAAGCACAACCAACATTCAAAAGTGACCAAACCATCAGCCAGAAAGCATTGGTACTAAGATGTGGTCTGTGGTCCCCACCTGCAGAACCGCTCCTTTATTGAGTGTGTCTTGATAATTGCCAATAATTTCCATCTGCTGTCTATTCCATTTGCAAAACAGCATGGGAAACTGATTGTCAAACACTGTTGCTTCCTAAGTGGACAGTTTGATTTCACAGATGTTTGATTTACTTGGAGTTAGATTCTCTTGTTTAAGTGTTCCCTTTATTTTTTGAGCAGTATATATATATATATATATATATATATATATATATATATATATATATATATATATTAATACTAGATGGTGGCCCGATTCTAACGCATCGGGTATTCTAGAATATGTATGTAATTTATTTATGAAGTTTTCAGAATAATGCAATTTATACAAAGGACTCGGCCGACCGCGACCAATTAGCGAAGCGTGGTTCAAATTCTGTGCCAATCACGGGCGGACTGTGACTGTCGCTGATTGTTCGCGGCCGGGCATGACCAATCAGTGAAGCCAGGGCCGGCTCAGGGTTTTTGAGGGCCCCGGGCGAAAGAGTCTCAGTGGGTCCCCCTCTTTAACACATACCATGATTCATGATGCACAGATACAGCAGAGAAATATAGCACAGCCAAGTAGCATATAACACAGCCCATGTAGTATGTAACACAGCCAAGTAGTATATAGCACAGCCACGTAGTATATTGCCCAGCCACGTAGTATATAGCACAGCCCACGTAGTATATAACACAGCCCACGTAGTATATAACACAGACATGTAGTATATAGAACAGCCACATAGTATATTGCCCAGCCACATAGCATATAGCACAGCCCACATAGTAAGTAGCACAGACACGTAGTATATTGCCCAGCCATGTAGTATATTGCCCAGCCACGTAGTATATAGCACAGACACATAGTATATAGCACAGACATGTAGTATATAGCACAGACATGTAGTATATAGCACAGACACATAGTATATTGCCCAGCCACGTAGTATATTGTCCAGCCACGTAGTATATTGCCCAGCCACGTAGTATATAGCACAGACATGTAGTGCATAGCACAGACATGTAGTATATTGCCCAGCCACGTAATATATTGCACAGCCATGTAGTATATTGCACAGCCACGTAGTATATAGCACAGACACGTAGTATATTGCCCAGCCACGTAATATATTGCACAGCCACGTAGTATATTGCACAGCCACACAATATATTGCACAGCCACGTAGTATATAGCAGAGATACGTAGTGTATAAAAACAGACACGTAGTATATTGCCCAGCCATGTAATATATTGCACAGCCACATAGTATATTGCACAGCCACATAATATATTGCACAGAGACGTAGTATATAACACTGGCTATGCAGTATATAACCCAGGCAACGTAGCATAGAGCACAGCAATGTAGTATATTGCCCAGCTGCGTAATATATACCACAGGCACGTAGTATATAACACAGCCCACATAGTATATAGCACAGAGACGTAGTATATAACACTGCCCATGCAGTATATACAACCAAAACCCAGAGAAATGGACTATATAAGAATATCAGACAAAATAAATTAAATATAAAATAGCCTTTATTTAATAATGCTGGCATACAGTAATACTAAAACAAGAAAAACATGTGCACATGTCTGAATAATTACTCCAAAGAAAACAAATCAAATATAAAAAATATTATTGAGATCTAAAAAATCAAGGAATAGAGACAGGATACCCCTGACGAAGGATTCATAGCCGAAACGCGCGTCGGGGTGTGTGCGTGTCTGTCTCTCCATCGGGCCGGACCTAGAAGGTATATTGCCCCAAAATATTATTTATATACTTGCTGGATTTTTTCTGTTTGCATCTCTTGCACTTTTTTGATCTATCATTGATCCATTTTAATCGTGATGTCTTTGTTTCACTATTTTGTCACTCACTATGAATGAGTTCATATTCATTTATTCTCTGTCCTAGGCCACCATTGCACTTTTGCACTTTATGTTACACTGGGAATTTTTTATTTATTATTTATTTATTTTTTATACTCAAAATTGTTTTTCACACTTATTCACATTTTTTATGCCTGTATGCATTCATTAACCCCTTTCTGACATTGGACGTACTATCCCGTCGAGGTGGGGTGGGCCCGTATGACCACCGACGGGATAGTATGTCCAGCGCGATCGGCCGCGCTCACGGGGGGAGCGCGGCCGATCGTGGCCGGGTGTCAGCTGACTATCGCAGCTGACATCCGGCACTATGTGCCAGGAGCGGTCATGGACCGCCCCCTGGCACACCGCGATCAAACATGATCGCGGTGTGCCGGCGGTACAGGGAAGCATCGAGCAGGGAGGGGGCTCCCTGCGTGCTTCCCTGAGACCCCCGGAGCAACGCGATGTGATCGCGTTGCTGTGAGGGTCTCTTACCTCCTCCTCGCTGCAGGTGCCCGGATCCAAGATGGCCTCGGCATCCGGGTCCTGCAGGGAGGGAGGTGGCTTACCAAGTGCCTGCTCAGAGCAAGCGCTTGGTAAGCCTGCAGCACTGTAAGTCAGATCGACGATCTGACAGAGTGCTGTGCACACTGTCAGATCAATGATCTGTAATGTCCCCCCCTGGGACAAAGTAAAAAAGTTAAAAAAAAATTTTCCACATGTGTAAAAAAAAATGTAAAAAAAATTTCCTAAATAAAGAAAAAAAATACATATATTATTCCCATAAATACATTTCTTTATCTAAATAAAAAAGAACAATAAAAGTACACATATTTAGTATCGCCGCATCCATAACGACCCGACCTATAAAACGTTATCACTAATTAACCCCTTCAGTGAACACCGTAGGAAAAAAAAAAAACGAGGCAAAAAACAACTCTTTATTATCATGCCGCCGAACAAAAAGTGGAATAACATGCGATTAAAAAGATGGATAAAAATAACCATGGTACCGCTGAAAACGTCATCTTGTTCCGCAAAAAGCGAGCCATGATACAGCATCATCAAAGAAAAAATAAAAAAGTTATAGTCCTCAGAATAAAGCGATGCCAAAATAATTATTTATTCTATAAAATAGTTTTTATCGTATAAAAGCGCCAAAGCATAAAAAAATGATATAAATGAGGTATCGCTGTAATCGTACTGACCCGAAGAATAAAACTGCTTTATCCATTTTACCAAACGTGGAACGGTATAAACGCCTCCCCCAAAAGAAATTCATGAATAGCTTTTTTTTGTCATTCTGCCTCACAAAAATCGGAATAAAAAGTGATCAAAAACTGTCACGTGTCCTAAAATGTTACCAATGAAAACGTCAACTCGTCCCGCAAAAAACAAGACCTCATATGACTCTGTGGACCAAAATATGGAAAAATTATAGGTTTCAAAATGTGGAGACGCAAAAACTTTTTTGCTATAAAAAGCGTCTTTTAGTGTGTGACGGCTGCCAATCATAAAAATCCGCTATAAAAAATGCTATAAAAGTAAATCAAACCCCCCTTCATCACCCCCTTAGGAAAAATAATAAAATTAAAAAAATGTATTTATTTGCATTTTCCCATTAGGGTTAGGGCTAGGGTTAGTGTTAGGGCTAGGGTTAGTGTCATGATTCCCAATGGCAGGGAATTTGTCAACATAACACGGGCAAAAACAGGACGAGCTCTAGGGTGATGGAACCTGAGCTGACCGCGATCCTGAACCTCAACACTCAACTAACAGTAGCCGGGGGACGTTCCTGGGGGGCCCCTAGACGTCTCGCGCCAGCCGGAGATCTAGCTTCCCCTATCAGAAGAATAACAGACCTCACTTGCCTCCAGAGAAATATTCCCACAGAGATAGCAGCCTCCCACATATAATGACGGTGAAATGAGAGGAAGGCACAAACGTAGTTATGAAAACAGATTCAGCAAAATGAGGCCCGCTTAAGCTAGATAGCAGAGGATACAAAAGGTGAACTGCGCGGTCAGCTGAAAAACCCTTCAAAATACCATCCTGAAATTACTTAAACTCATGTGCCAACTCATGGTACATGAGTGGTAATTTCAGCCCACTAGAGCAACCAGCAGCAGAGAATTACATATCTGCAAGCTGGACTAAAAAACATGAAAGCAATCATGAAACAGGGAAATACAGACTTAGCTTGTCTTGAAGGCCTAGGAGCAGGTAACAGAGACACACACTGATACATTGATAGCCGGCAAGGGAATGACAGGAAAGCCAGGTTAAATAGGAAACACCCAGCCACTGATGGACAGGTGGAAACCAGAGACCGCAACCCACCAAAGTCACCCAGTACCAGTTGTAACCACCAGAGGGAGCCCAAAAACAGAATCCACAACAGTACCACCCCCTTGAGGAGGGGTCACCGAACCCTCACGAGAACCCCCAGGGCGATCAGGATGAGCTCTATGGAAGGCGCGGACCAAATCAGTCGCATGAACATCAGAGGCGACCACCCAGGAATTATCCTCCTGACCATAACCCTTCCACTTAACCAAATACTGGAGTTTACGTCTGGAAACACGAGAATCCAAGATCTTCTCAACAACATACTCCAATTCTCCCTCCACCAGCACCGGAGCAGGAGGCTCAACCGAAGGAACAACGGGCACCTCATACCTCCGCAATAACGACCGATGGAACACATTATGAATAGCAAACGATGCTGGGAGATCCAAACAAAAAGATACAGGGTTAAGAATCTCCAAGATCTTATAAGGACCGATGAACCGAGGCTTAAACTTGGGAGAAGAGACCTTCATAGGGACAAAACGAGAAGACAACCACACCAAGTCCCCAACACGAAGTCGGGGACCCACGCGGCGACGACGATTAGCAAACTGCTGAGCCTTCTCCTGAGACAACTTCAAATTGTCCACCACCTGATTCCAAATCTGATGTAGCCTATCCACCACCACGTCCACTCCAGGACAATCCGAAGGCTCCACCTGACCAGAGGAAAAACGAGGATGAAACCCCGAATTACAAAAGAAAGGAGAAACCAAAGTAGCAGAACTAGCCCGATTATTAAGGGCAAATTCGGCCAGTGGCAAAAAGGCAACCCAGTCATCTTGATCAGCAGAAACAAAACACCTTAAATAAGTTTCCAAGGTCTGATTAGTTCGCTCCGTCTGGCCATTCGTCTGAGGATGGAATGCAGACGAGAAAGACAAATTAATACCCATCTTAGCACAAAACGTCCGCCAAAATCTAGACACAAACTGGGATCCCCTGTCCGAAACGATATTCTCCGGAATCCCATGCAAACGAACCACGTTCTGAAAAAACAAAGGGACCAACTCAGAGGAGGAAGGCAACTTAGGCAAGGGTACCAAATGAACCATCTTAGAAAAGCGGTCACACACAACCCAGATAACGGACATTGTCTGTGAGACAGGGAGATCTGAAATAAAATCCATGGAAATGTGCGTCCAAGGCCTCTTCGGAACAGGCAAGGATAACAACAACCCACTGGCCCGAGAACAGCAAGGCTTAGCCCGAGCACACACTTCACAAGACTGCACAAAGGTGCGCACATCCCTTGACAAGGAAGGCCACCAAAAAGACCTGGCCACCAAGTCTCTAGTACCAAATATTCCAGGATGACCAGCCAACACAGAAGAATGGACCTCGGAGATGACTCTACTGGTCCAATCATCCGGAACAAACAGTCTTTCTGGTGGACACCGATCAGGTTTATCCGCCTGAAACTCCTGCAATGCACGTCGCAAGTCTGGGGAGACGGCGGACAATATTACCCCATCCCTAAGGATGCCAGTAGGCCCAGAGTCTCCAGGAGAGTCAGGCACAAAACTCCTGGAAAGAGCATCTGCCTTCACATTCTTTGAACCTGGCAAGTATGAAACCACAAAATTGAAACGAGAAAAAAACAATGACCAACGAGCCTGTCTAGGATTCAAACGCCTGGCAGACTCAAGGTAAATCAGATTTTTGTGATCAGTCAAGACCACCACACGATGTCTAGCACCCTCAAGCCAATGACGCCACTCCTCAAATGCCCACTTCATGGCCAAAAGCTCCCGATTACCCACATCATAATTGCGCTCGGCGGGCGAGAATTTTCTAGAAAAGAACGCACATGGCTTCATCACCGAGCCATCGGAACTTCTCTGTGACAAAACCGCCCCCGCTCCAATCTCGGAAGCATCAACCTCAACCTGAAAAGGAAGTGAAACATCTGGTTGACATAACACAGGAGCAGAAGAAAACCGGCGCTTAAGTTCCTGAAAGGCCTCCACAGCCGCAGGAGACCAATTAGCAACATCAGCACCCTTTTTAGTCAAATCAGTCAAAGGTTTAACAACACTGGAAAAATTAGAAATGTACCGACGATAAAAATTAGCAAAACCCAAGAACTTCTGAAGACTCTTAACAGATGTAGGTTGTGTCCAGTCACAAATCGCCTGAACCTTGACGGGATCCATCTCAATAGTAGAAGGAGAAAAAATGTACCCCAAAAAAGAAATCTTCTGGACTCCGAAGAGACATTTTGAGCCCTTCACAAACAGAGAATTGGCCCGCAGAACTTGAAACACCTTCCTGACCTGTAGAACATGAGACTCCCAGTCATCAGAAAACACCAAAATATCATCCAAATACACAATCATAAACTTATCCAGATATTCACGGAAAATATTGTGCATAAAGGACTGAAAGACTGAAGGAGCATTAGAAAGTCCAAAAGGCATTACCAAATACTCAAAATGGCCCTCAGGCGTATTAAATGCGGTTTTCCACTCATCACCCTGCTTTATCCGCACAAGATTATACGCACCGCGAAGATCTATCTTAGTGAACCACCTAGCCCCCTTAATGCGAGCAAACAAATCAGTCAATAATGGCAATGGATACTGATATTTGACTGTAATCTTATTCAGAAGGCGATAATCTATACAAGGCCTCAGGGAACCATCTTTTTTAGCCACGAAAAAAAAACCTGCTCCCAGAGGGGACGAAGATGGACGAATATGTCCCTTTTCCAAGGACTCCTTAATATAATTCCGCATAGCAGTATGCTCTGGCACTGACAGATTAAATAAACGACCCTTAGGGAACTTACTGCCAGGAATTAATTCTATAGCACAGTCACAATCCCTATGAGGAGGGAGCGAATTGAGCTTAGGCTCCTCAAAAACATCCCGATAGTCAGACAAAAACGCAGGGACCTCAGAAGGAGTAGATGAAGCGATTGAAATCAGAGGTGCATCATCATGAACCCCCTGACATCCCCAGCTTAACACAGACATTGTTTTCCAATCCAGGACTGGATTATGAGTTTGTAACCATGGCAGCCCAAGCACTAGTACATCATGTAAATTATACAGTACAAGGAAGCGAATCACCTCCTGATGAACGGGAGTCATGCGCATGGTCACTTGTGTCCAGTACTGCGGTTTATTCATAGCCAATGGTGTAGAGTCAATTCCCTTCAAAGGAATAGGAACTTCCAGAGGCTCTAGACTAAAACCGCAGCGTTTGGCAAAAGACCAATCCATAAGACTCAGGACAGCGCCCGAATCCACATAGGCATCGACGGAAATGGATGACAGTGAACAAATCAGAGTTACAGACAAAATGAACTTAGACTGCAGAGTACTAATGGCAAAAGATTTATCAACCTTTTTTGTGCGTTTAGAGCATGCTGATATAACATGAGCTGAATCACCACAATAAAAACACAATCCATTTTTCCGCCTATAATTTTGCCGTTCACTTCTGGACTGAATTCTATCACATTGCAGAGTCTCAGGTGCCTGTTCAGAAGACACCGCCAACTGGTGCACAGGTTTGCGCTCCCGTAAACGCCGATCAATCTGAATGGCCATAGTCATAGACTCATTCAGACCTGTAGGCGCAGGGAACCCCACCATAATATCCTTAATGGCCTCAGAAAGACCATCTCTGAAGTTTGCAACTAGGGCGCACTCATTCCACTGAGTAAGCACCGACCATTTCCGAAATTTTTGACAATATACTTCCGCTTCATCATGCCCCTGAGAGAGGGCCAATAAAGCCTTTTCAGCCTGAATCTCCAGGTTAGGTTCCTCATAGAGCAATCCCAGTGCCAGAAAAAACGCATCCACACTGAGCAATGCAGGATCCCCTGGTGCCAATGCAAATGCCCAATTCTGAGGGTCGCCCCGCAGGAAAGATATTACAATCTTGACCTGCTGAGCAGGGTCTCCAGAGGAGCGAGATTTCAAAGAAAGAAACAATTTGCAATTGTTCCTGAAATTCAGGAAGGTAGATCTATCTCCAGAAAAAAACTCTGGAATAGGAATTCTAGGTTCAGACATAGGAGTGTGAACAACAAAATCCTGTATATTTTGAACTTTTACAGCAAGATTATTCAGGCTGGAAGCCAAACTCTGGACATCCATGATAAACAGCTAAGGTCAGAGCCATTCAAGGGTTAAGAGGAGGTAAGAAGCAGCTAGACAGCAATTAAGGGCTAGGCAGCAAAACTCTGAGGGGAAAAAAAAAAAAAATTTCCCTTCAACACTTCTTTTTCTCCTGCTTCAGCCCAAACAATTAACACTTTGTGGGCCGGCTATACTGTCATGATTCCCAATGGCAGGGAATTTGTCAACATAACACGGGCAAAAACAGGACGAGCTCTAGGGTGATGGAACCTGAGCTGACCGCGATCCTGAACCTCAACACTCAACTAACAGTAGCCGGGGGACGTTCCTGGGGGGCCCCTAGACGTCTCGCGCCAGCCGGAGATCTAGCTTCCCCTATCAGAAGAATAACAGACCTCACTTGCCTCCAGAGAAATATTCCCACAGAGATAGCAGCCTCCCACATATAATGACGGTGAAATGAGAGGAAGGCACAAACGTAGTTATGAAAACAGATTCAGCAAAATGAGGCCCGCTTAAGCTAGATAGCAGAGGATACAAAAGGTGAACTGCGCGGTCAGCTGAAAAACCCTTCAAAATACCATCCTGAAATTACTTAAACTCATGTGCCAACTCATGGTACATGAGTGGTAATTTCAGCCCACTAGAGCAACCAGCAGCAGAGAATTACATATCTGCAAGCTGGACTAAAAAACATGAAAGCAATCATGAAACAGGGAAATACAGACTTAGCTTGTCTTGAAGGCCTAGGAGCAGGTAACAGAGACACACACTGATACATTGATAGCCGGCAAGGGAATGACAGGAAAGCCAGGTTAAATAGGAAACACCCAGCCACTGATGGACAGGTGGAAACCAGAGACCGCAACCCACCAAAGTCACCCAGTACCAGTTGTAACCACTAGAGGGAGCCCAAAAACAGAATCCACAACAGGTTAGGGCTAGGGTTAGGGCTTGGGTTAGGGTTAGGGCTAGGGTTAGGGTTGGGGCTAGGGTTGGAGCTAAAGTTAGGGTTAGGGTTGGGGCTAAAGTTAGGGTTAGGGTTGGGGCTAAAGTTAGGGTTAGGGTTTGGATTACATTTACGGTTGGGATTAGGGTTGGGATTAGAGTTAGGGGTGTGTCAGGGTTAGGGGTGTGGTTAGGGTTACCGTTGGGATTAGGGTTAGGGGTGTGTTTGGATTAGGGTTTCAGTTAGAATTGGGGGGTTTCCACTGTTTAGGCACATCAGGGGCTCTCCAAACGCGACATGGCGTCCGATCTCAATTCCAGCCAATTCTGCATTGAAAAAGTAAAACAGTGCTCCTTCCCTTCCGAGCTTTCCCGTGCGCCCAAACAGGGGTTTACCCCAACATATGGGGCATCAGCGTACTTAGGACAAATTGGACAACAACTTTTGGGGTCCAAGTTCTCTTGTTACCCTTGGGAAAATGTAAATTTGGGGGGCTAAAAATCATTTTTGTGGGAAAAAAAAGGATTTTTTATTTTCACGGCTCTGCGTTGTAAACTGTAGTGAAACACTTGGGGGTTCAAAGTTCTCACAACACATCTAGATAAGTTCCTTGGGAGGTCTAGTTTCCAATATGGGGTCACTTGTGGGGGGGTTTCTACTGTTTGGGTACATCAGGGGATCTGCAAATGCAACGTGACGCCTGCAAACCAGTCCATCTAAGTCTGCTTTCCAAATGGCGCTCCTTCCCTTCCGAGCTCTGCCATGCGCCCAAACAGTCGTTTACCCCCACATATGGGGTATCGGTTTACTCAGGACAAATTGCACAACAACTTTTGTGGTCTAATTTCTTCTCTTACCCTTGGGAAAATAAAAAATTGGGGGCGAAAATATAATTTTTGTGAAAAAATATGATTTTTTATTTTTACGGCTCTGCATTATAAACTTCTGTAAAGCACTTGGTGGGTTAAAGTGCTCACCACACATCTAGATAAGTTCCTTAGGGGGTCTACTTTCCAACATGGTGTCAATTGTGAGGGGTTTCAATGTTTAGGCACATCAGGGGCTCTCCAAACGCAACGTGGCGTTCCATCTCAATTCCAGTCAATTTTGCATTGAAAAGTCAAATGGCTCTCCTTCCCTTCCGAGCTCTCCCGGTCGCCCAAACACTGGTTTACCCCCACATATGGGGTATCAGCGTACTCAGCACAAATTGTACAATAACTTTTGGGGTCCATTTTCTCCTGTTACCCTTGGTAAAATAAAACAAATTGGAGCTGAAATAAATTTTGTGTAAAAAAAATTTAAATGGTCATTTTTATTTAAACATCCCAAAAATTCCTGTGAAACACCTGAAGGGTTAATAAACTTCTTGAATGTGGTTTTGAGCACCTTGAGGGGTGCAATTTTTAGAATGGTGTCACAGTTGGGCATTTTCTATCATATAGACCCCTCAAAATTACTTCAAATGAGATGTGGTCCCTAAAAAAAATGGTGTTGTAAAAATGAGAAATTGCTGGTCAATTTTTAACCCTTATAACTCCCTAACAAAAAAAAATTTTGGATCCTAAATTGTGCTGATGTAAAGTAGACATGTGGGAAATGTTACCTATTAAGTATTTTGTGTGACATATCTCTGTGATTTAAGGGCATAAAAATTCAAAGTTCAAAAATTGCAAAATTTTCAAAATTTTCACCAAATTTCCGTTTTTTTCACAAATAAACCCAAGTTATATCAAAGAAATTTTATGAATATCATGAAGTACAATATGTCACGAGAAAACAAGGTCAGAATCACCAAGATCCGTTGAAGCGTTCCAGAGTTATAACCTCATAAAGGGACAGTGGTCAGAATTGTAAAAATTGGCCCGGTCATTAACATGCAAACCACCCTTGGGGGTAAAGGGGTTAAATTCCCCAATTACCATCTTCCCTCTTTTTCGTGTGTTTCTTTGGAGTAATTATTCAGACATGTGCACATGTTTTTCTTGTTTTAGTATTACTGTATGCCAGCATTATTAAATAAAGGCTGTTTTATATTTAATATATTTTGTCGGATATTCTTATATAGTCCATTTCTCTGGGTTTTGGTTGCTCTTTCTTTCGAGTGGTTATCACTCTCTTTTTCATGAAATATCTTTTGGCTATTACCACATATTATCGCGAGACTGCTACGTCATCATCTCACGAGACTGCAATGCATGGACCGGAACATTGCGAGGAGCAGCGAGAAAGGCGCCGGAAGGTGAGTATATAATGATTTTTAATTTTTTAATTATTTTTAACATTAGATCTTTTTACTATTGATGCTGCATAGGCACTGACTGCAGCGGGCACTGACTGCAGGGGAATAAGGAGCGGCCATTTCGCGGCCGCACTGTGCCCGTCGCTGATTGCTCGTGGCCGTTTGACCGCGACCAATTAGCGACTTGGGATTTCCGTGACAGGCAAACAGACAGAAAGATGGAAGTGACCCTTAGACAATGATATAGTAGATATATACACATAATAGTCCATGTCCATAGAAAGGTGACTTTGAGGTATGTGGATGCTTTATGGTGTTAATTACTCGGCCAATTGATGGACATTTACGATCTGAAGGGTTATTCTTTCTTGTACAAGGACATTTGAGCCCATTTTTCTTCAAGTGCCTCATTATTGTCCATCTTGAAGCAGCCACACCGCTGGTTTTCAGAGTCCAGTATTTCAGATGATGTAATTGGTGGATTTTTCTTTGCATCCCGTAAAATTTTCCTGGCATTTGTCACAGGTGAGGATTAGTGTTGAGCATTCCGATACCGCAAGTATCGGGTATCGGCCGATACTTGCGGTATCGGAATTCCGATACCGGGATTCCGATACTTGCCGCGTATCGGATACCGGAATCGGAAGTTCCCAGATTCAAAATTCCGAAATTCAGCCAATGAGAATGATTCCAAGTGTGGGCACATCCTGTTTAGCATGGAGGGCATGAAACTACTGGCAAGGCTGTGATTGGCTGCTGAAATGATGTCATGATGCAGTTTAAAAGTCGCTGGCGCCATTTTGCGATCACTCTGCTGTGAATTCAGTTAGTGACAGGACGCTGTTTGCTGACTGAGGGACAGTTTAGAGATAGCGATTTGCTTCTTTGTGCTTTCCAAAGGCTAATTTAGCAACCGCTGTGTTCACCTACTATTCACCTTGCTTTTGCCTTGTAGCGCTGTTTTCACAGCGATCTGCAAGGTCTGTGTGTGTGTGTGTGTGTGAGTGCAGCCCACTCTCTAGTCTGAGTGCAGCCACATAGGCCATCCATAGCTGGTTGTATTCAGTTCAGGGAGGGTGGTTCATTGCCTCATACTGTTCTTTTTTTTTTTTTTTTTTTTTTTTTTTTTCAAGTAGTGTAGTCTGCTGCTAATTTATTCAAAAAAATCCTATTAGTGTCTTTCCACCCGTCTCCAGCTAATTTGTGGAAAAACACTACATAGGATAAAGTAGAGGAGGGTTTTTGGGCCTTGCAGCGCCGTTTACGGCTGTCTGCACGGTCTCCGTGTGACTGCAGCTCGCCCTGTAGTCTGTGAGCAGCCGTAGCCTGGTTGTCTCCAGCTCAGGGTTGTTCACTGCGTCATACCGCCAAATCAATTTTAAATTTTTTTCAAGTAGTGTAGTCTGCTGCTAATTAATTTTAAAAAATCCTATTAGTGTCTTTCCACCCGTCTCCAGCTAATTTGTGGAAAAACACTACATAGGATAAAGTAGAGGAGGGTTTTTGGGCCTTGCAGCGCCGTTTACGTCTGTCTGCACGGTCTCCGTGTGACTGCAGCTCTATCTGTTGTCAGTTCAGCCCCCCCAAAAAAAAAAAATAATAAAGTTCACCAAACACACCAGTTACACCACTTTACATTTCTGTAGGCCACATTAGCTCATATTAAAGTCTAGTCCACACTTTAGAAAATTAGTGTTTCTTATACCTGTTAGGAGGAGTTGCTCAGGAATAAGCACACAAATCCGTTAGTACTTTTCTGCTTATCTTTATCAGTCAACCAAGATGAAGAAGGCAGTGAGTAAGGCACGTGGGCGTGGGCGTGGGCGCGGAGCAGGGAGGGGACGTGGGGATTCTGTGCCTGCTGCGGGCACCGGTGACTCATCAGCACCCACTTTCACCAGGCAACAGTCGTTCATGCGCAGCTTTGTGTCAGAGCGCCGTACACCGCTGCTGCGTCAAGACAAAATTGAAGCTGTTGTCGGATGGATGGCAGCTAATGCATCAACTTCCATTAGTGCCACATCCTCTCAGACACAGAGCACTGGAGAGCAGCCATCTGTCTCTTCACCACCTGCCAAATTGCCCAGGCAGACAGAGAGCCCAGGACAGGAGCCGTCTCTACTTCTGTTCTCTGAATCTCTTGGCTTGGAAACAGGGGGCCAGCCAAGCAGCATTGGAGAAATGGAAGAAGAGGCAGGGTGCAGTGATGCCCAACAGCTTTTTCTGTCTTCCTCTGAAGAGGCGGGTGGGCCAGTGGCTCCGGTCACCACATCGCAGGCCGCATCAGCTGATGATGACACTCAGGTGCCACTTACTGGTGCGTGCTCTGCTGCTGAGACTACCCAGGAGGAGCAGTTGGGGGCAGAGGGTAGTGTAGATGATGAGGTCCTCGACCCATCTTGGCGTGAGGGACAGGAAGGTGGTGGGAGCAGCTCTGAGGAAGAGATTCCCCGTATGGCCCAAAGAGGGAGAGGGAGGGGGAAGACTGCGGATCCTGCAGCCTCCGCTTTGGCACCCGTTAGGAGCATGTCTCTTCCAAAAGCCAAAAAGGGCGCTCCCAAGACTTGCAGTGCCTGGTCCTTTTTTGACACAGTTGCAGATGACATTTGCTATGTCAGATGCAACGTGTGTCATCAAAAAGTCAAAAGAGGTCGAAATGTCAGCAACCTCAATACCTCCAACATGTGGAAACATGTGCGCAACAGGCACCCGGCGGAGTTTGAAAAACACACTGAAGAGGTAGGCCAACCAACAGCGGCAGCTACCACCTCTTCAGCTCGTGTTGCCTCTTCCTCTAGCTCACACGCAGCTGGTTCGGCTTCCTCCCAGGATCGCCGTGGAAGAACCTCTGTCCCTGTTGTCCAGAGACCCGCTGTAATTCCACCCGCAGCACCACTTTCCCAGTCATCCACACACTCCCAGCCCAGTCTACAGCCATGGGAGAAAAGGCGGCCTTTCTCGTCAAACCACCCACGAGCACAGGCTCTGACTGCAGGCATTGCCAAACTGCTGTCACTGGAAATGCTGTCATTCAGGCTGGTGGAGACTGACAGCTTCCGTGACTTGATGTCATTGGCAGTCCCACAGTACAATGTGCCCAGCCGCTTTTACTTCAGCAGGCAAGCCGTCCCTGCCCTGCACAAGCATGTGGAGGGACACATAAAACACGCGCTTCTGAACGCCGTCAGTAGCAAGGTCCACCTCACCACCGATGCGTGGACCAGTCAACATGGACAGGGGCGATACCTTTCCCTCACTGCCCATTGGGTTAATGTCGTTGAGCCAGGTACAGACCGTGCGAGTGGCGCAGGACGTGTCCTGCCCACTCCAAGGATTGCAGGAATCCATTCTGTACGCATTGACTCCTCCTCTTACACCAGTTCCTCAGAATCATCGCTGCAGGAGCCGTCACAGTCCACCTCCACATGGACCCGTGATGAACGTGTACCTGTTACGACCGACATGAGCACAGCCGTGGCCAAACGTCAACAGGCCGTCTTGAAATTAATTTTTTTGGGGAATCGTAGCCACACAGCGCAGGAGCTCTGGAATGCCATCAAGCAGGAGAGCGATGTGTGGTTTGTGCCAGCGAATCTCCAGCCAGGCATGGTAGTGTGTGATAATGGCCGAAATCTGGTGGCAGCTCTGGGCCTCGGCAACCTCACTCACATCCCATGTCTGGCACATGTGCTCAATTTGGTCGTGCAGAGCTTTTTGAGGGACTATCCGGATCTTGATGCACTGCTGCACAAGGTCCGCCTAGAGTGTGCTCACTTGCGGCGTTCCAGCACGGCAAAAGCGCGCATTGCGGCTCTGCAGCGCCGACACCGCCTGCCGGAACATCGCATCATATGTGACCTACCTACCAGGTGGAATTCCACGTTACATATGTTGGAGCGGTTGTGTGAGCAGCAGCAAGCTGTAATGGAGTACCAGCTGCTTCAGGCGCAAAAAAGTCGCAGTCAGCGCCGTACAGACTTCACAACCACAGAGTGGGCCACTATGAATGACGTCTGCCAGGTTTTGCGTCCCTTTGATTATTCCACGCGGATGGCGAGTGCAGATGATGCACTAGTCAGCATGACTGTCCCCCTTATCTGCCTGCTTGAAAAATCACTGCAAGCGCTAAGGGATGATGTTGTGGAAGAGGTGGAGGATGAGGATTCACCATTTCCATCATCTTCTGGACAGTCAGCGCCACGTGGTTCCTCACAAACGCGTAGGCAGGGGACAGTTTGTGAGGAGGATGAGGAGGAGTCAATGGAGGAGGAAGACGTCCGTCCAGAGGAGGGAGTTACCGAATTGTCCAGTACTCAGTGTGTACAGCGAGGGTGGGGTGATGACGAGCGGGCAGAGATCACGCCTCCAGCAGGGGACAGCGTTTCTTGGGCAGTTGGCAGTCTGCAGCACATGGTGGATTACATGCTGCAGTGCCTGAGAAACGACCGCCGCATCGCCCACATTCTCAACATGTCTGATTATTGGGTGTTCACCCTCCTCGATCCTCGCTACCGGGACAACGTAGAAAGCCTCATCACACCGTTGAACCGGGAGCGAAAAATGCGGGAGTACCAAGACACACTGGTCAATTCCATCATCTTCTCCATTCCAACTGAGAGAAGTGCTGCTAGTGCATTACAAAGCAGCTCAGTGCGTCCAGGCAGTGGAGGAGGCTCTGCACAAAGAGGGAGCAGAAGCAGTGCCTCTGCCCAAGGCAAGACCAGTATGGCCCAACTGTGGTACAGTTTTGTGTGCCCCCCACAAAAGTCTACACCATCACAGACGGCTCCAGTCAGCAGGAGGCAACGGTTCCGTCAGATGGTGACAGACTACATGTCTTGCCCTCTTGCTGTACTCCCAGACGGCTCTTCCCCTTTCAAGTTTTGGGTCTCAAAGCTGGATACATGGCCAGAGCTAAGCCAGTATGCATTGGAGGTGCTGTCTTGCCCTGCGGCCAGTGTATTATCGGAACGTGTCTTTAGTGCTGCAGGTGGTGTACTAACTGACCGTCGCATGCGACTATCCTCCGATAACGTTGACCGGCTTACTTTCCTGAAAATGAACAAGGCCTGGATCTCGCAGGAATTTGCCACTCCTCCTCCTGATTAAATAATTAGGTCACTGTATACGTTATCCAGGTCTCCTGTTGTGTTCATCTTTCTACCACCTGAACTTAAATTCCTGTGCTCCAACACCGCCAGTTGAGGCTCAGAAGTGCTGTCTGCACAGTCAAAACATACGACCCAGTGTTATTGGGTTTCAGTAACGTCAGCTGATCCCCAGCTGTGTAGCCGGCAATGTGTCATGCGACCGCCACGCTGACACAACAACTGAAATGTAAGGGAATCTGTCCCCCCCCCCAAGGCGTTTGTTACTGAAAGAGCCACCTTGTGCAGCAGTAATGCTGCACAAGGAAAAGGTAGCTATTTTTGTTTAGCTCCTTGCACACGCAGAACTTAACACTTATAAAATGTGTCCACTGATATCGTAAAACCGTCCCGGAGGTGGGACTTTCCTTCGTAATGTGACGCAGCACAGCCGTCATTCCTACCCCCACGGCGCCGCGCACCGGCTCCTCAGCGTTGTTTTATTCCGTCCCGGAGCCTGCGCTGTTATGTTATCCCGTGGCCAGGCACACTTAGCGCTGCCCGTCTTCTGGCATCATTTGGTGTCAGGATGGCTGCGCCTGTGCGGCCGCGCTGGCAGAGAGCCCGCCTCGCAGTGTCTTCTGATTTAATCCCACTGGGGGCCTGGGATCCATGGACATGCGCAGTGCATATCTGAACCTCCACCTCTCACTCATTTCCCTATGGCTTCTTCAGACTGTTCGGTGTCAGCTGGTCCCTAATAGCATGCCACGGCCGTGACACCGCACAGTCTTAAGAAGCCGTAGGGAGGGGAGTGAGAGGCGAGGATATGCACTGCGCATGGCCATGGATCCCAGGCCCCCAGTGGGATTAAATCAGAAGACACTGCGAGGCGGGCTCTCTGCCAGCACGGACGCACAGGCGCAGCCATCCTGACACCAAATGATGCCAGAAGACGGGCAGCGCTAAGTGTGCCTGGCCACGGGATAACATAACAGCGCAGGCTCCGGGACGGAATAAAACAACGCTGAGGAGCCGGTGCGCGGCGCCGGGGGGGTAGGAATGACGGCTGTGCTGCGTCACATTACGAAGGAAAGTCCCACCTCCGGGACGGTTTTACGGTTGCAGGGGACACATTTTATAAGTGTTTAGTTCTGTGTTTGCAAGGAGCATGATGAAAAGAGCCACCTTTTCCTTTTGCATCTTTTGTGCTGCACAAGCTGGCTCTTTCAGCTACAAACGCCTTGGGGGGGGGGGTTAAAGGTTCCCTTTCGACTTTCTCAGGCTTCGGCCTACATTGTGTTCCTCTGCTTTTCCACCTGTCCCTGGGCTCCAACACCGCCAGTTGCCGTCCAGAAGTGCTGTACGCACAGTCAACAGTCCCTCCTCTGTTATTGGGGTTCAGTAACGTCAGCTGTTCCCCTGCTGTGTGTGTGGCAATCCCTCCTACCTCCTCCAACCTCCTCCTCCTCCACCTGTCCCTGGGCTCCAACACCGCCAGTTGCCGTCCAGAAGTGCTGTACGCACAGTCAACAGTCCCTCCTCTGTTATTGGGGTTCAGTAACGTCAGCTGTTCCCCTGCTGTGTGTGTGGCAATCCCTCCTACCTCCTCCAACCTCCTCCTCCTCCACCTGCCCCTGGGCTTCAACACCGCCAGTTGCCGTCCAGAAGTGCTGTACGCACAGTCAACAGTCCCTCCTCTGTTATTGGGGTTCAGTAACGTCAGCTGTTCCCCTGCTGTGTGTGTGGCAATCCCTCCTACCTCCTCCAACCTCCTCCTCCTCCACCTGCCCCTGGGCTCCAACACCGCCAGTTGCCGTCCAGAAGTGCTGTACGCACAGTCAACAGTCCCTCCTCTGTTATTGGGGTTCAGTAACGTCAGCTGTTCCCCTGCTGTGTGTGTGGCAATCCCTCCTACCTCCTCCAACCTCCTCCTCCTCCACCTGCCCCTGGGCTTCAACACCGCCAGTTGCCGTCCAGAAGTGCTGTACGCACAGTCAACAGTCCCTCCTCTGTTATTGGGGTTCAGTAACGTCAGCTGTTCCCCTGCTGTGTGTGTGGCAATCCCTCCTACCTCCTCCAACCTCCTCCTCCTCCACCTGTCCCTGGGCTCCAACACCGCCAGTTGCCGTCCAGAAGTGCTGTACGCACAGTCAACAGTCCCTCCTCTGTTATTGGGGTTCAGTAACGTCAGCTGTTCCCCTGCTGTGTGTGTGGCAATCCCTCCTACCTCCTCCAACCTCCTCCTCCTCCACCTGCCCCTGGGCTCCAACACCGCCAGTTGCCGTCCAGAAGTGTTGTACGCACAGTCAACAGTCCCTCCTCTGTTATTGGGGTTCAGTAACGTCAGCTGTTCCCCTGCTGTGTGTGTGGCAATCCCTCCTACCTCCTCCAACCTCCTCCTCCTCCACCTGCCCCTGGGCTTCAACACCGCCAGTTGCCGTCCAGAAGTGCTGTACGCACAGTCAACAGTCCCTCCTCTGTTATTGGGGTTCAGTAACGTCAGCTGTTCCCCTGCTGTGTGTGTGGCAATCCCTCCTACCTCCTCCAACCTCCTCCTCCTCCACCTGCCCCTGGGCTTCAACACCGCCAGTTGCCGTCCAGAAGTGCTGTACGCACAGTCAACAGTCCCTCCTCTGTTATTGGGGTTCAGTAACGTCAGCTGTTCCCCTGCTGTGTGTGTGGCAATCCCTCCTACCTCCTCCTCCTCCACATGCCCCTGGGCTTCAACACCGCCAGTTGCCGTCCAGAAGTGCTGTACGCACAGTCAACAGTCCCTCCTCTGTTATTGGGGTTCAGTAACGTCAGCTGTTCCCCTGCTGTGTGTGTGGCAATCCCTCCTACCTCCTCCAACCTCCTCCTCCTCCACCTGCCCCTGGGCTTCAACACCGCCAGTTGCCGTCCAGAAGTGCTGTACGCACAGTCAACAGTCCCTCCTCTGTTATTGGGGTTCAGTAACGTCAGCTGTTCCCCTGCTGTGTGTGTGGCAATCCCTCCTACCTCCTCCAACCTCCTCCTCCTCCACCTGTCCCTGGGCTCCAACACCGCCAGTTGCCGTCCAGAAGTGCTGTACTCACAGAGCCAAACACCTCGCCAATGTGTTAGTGGGGTTCAGCACCGCCAGCTGTTCCCCTGCTGTGTATACGGCAACGTGTACTGCGACCGCCACGCAGGCACAACAAGTTAAATTTAAGGGAACCTGTCCCCCCCCCCCCAGGCGTTTGTTACTGAAGGAGCCACCTTGTGCAGCAGTAATGATGCAAAGGGAAAAAGTGCCTCTTTTCGTGGTGCTCCTTGCAGATGCTGAACCTAACACTTATGAAATGTGTCCCCTCACAGCGTTCAACCGTCCGGTAGGTGGAACTTTCCTTTGTCATGTGACGCAGCACAGCCGTCATTTTTACCCCCTTGTCGCCGTGCGCCGCCTCCTCAGCGTTGTTTGAATCTGTCCCGGAGCCTGCGCTGTTAGGTTACCCCTTGGCCATGCACACATTTTGCGCTGCCCGTCTTCTGACATCATTTGCTGTCAGGCTGGCTGCGCCTGTGCGGGTGCGCTGTCCGAGATTCAGCCTCGCGGTGTCGTCTAATGTAATCCCACCGCGGGCCTGGGATCCGTGTCCATGCGCAGTGCATATCCTCTCCTCTCACTCCCCTCCCTACGGCTTCTAAAGACTGTTCGGTGTCAGCTGATCCCTAATAGCATGCCACGGCCGTGACACCGCACAGTCTTAAGAAGCCGTAGGGAGGGGAGTGAGAGGCGAGGATATGCACTGCGCATGGACACGGATCCCAGGCCCGCGGTGGGATTACATTAGACGACACCGCGAGGCTGAATCTCGGACAGCGCACCCGCACAGGCGCAGCCAGCCTGACAGCAAATGATGTCAGAAGACGGGCAGCGCAAAATGTGTGCATGGCCAAGGGGTAACCTAACAGCGCAGGCTCCGGGACAGATTCAAACAACGCTGAGGAGGCGGCGCACGGCGACAAGGGGGTAAAAATGACGGCTGTGCTGCGTCACATGACAAAGGAAAGTTCCACCTACCGGACGGTTGAACGCTGTGAGGGGACACATTTCATAAGTGTTAGGTTCAGCATCTGCAAGGACCATAATTAAAAGAGCTAAGTTTACCTTTTCCAGCATTAGTGCTGTACACGATGGCTCTTCCAGCTACAAACGCCTGGGGGGGGGGTTAAAGGTTTCCTTTCAACTTGCTCCAGTGCAGGCTTCGGCCTACACTCCGCTCCCCCTGCTCCTCCTGCTGACCCTGGGCTCTAACACCGCCAGTTGGGGCCCAGATGTGCTAGCTGCACAGAGAAAAACACCTCGCCAATGTGTCAGTGGGGTTCAGCACCGCCAGCTGTTCCCCTGCTGTGCAGCCGGCAACGTGTCCTGCAACAGCCACGCAGGCACAACAGACCCAAAGCTGCCGCCGGTGCAGGCTTCGGCCTACACTCTGCTCCCTCTCCTCCTCCTGCTGACCCCGGGCTCCAACACCGCCAGTTGGGGCCCGGTACTGCTAGCTGCACAGAGAAAAACACCTCGCCAATGTGTCAGTGGGGTTCAGCACCGCCAGCTGTTCCCCTGCTGTGCAGCCGGCATCGTGTCCTGCAAAAGCCACGCAGACACCAGAACTGAAATTGAAGGGAACCTGTCCCCCCTCCCCCAGGCGTTTGTACGTTTTTAAGGCCACCTTGTACAGCGGTAATGCTGCATGTGTGCAAGGTGGCTCATAAACGTATTCTCCTCGCACATGTGGAACGGAAAACACGTCTAAAATGTGTCCTCTGTGTGACCATTTAACCGTCCCGGTGGTGTGACTTTCCTTTGTAATGACACGCTGCAACCCCCTTGGTAGCGCTGCCCGTCTTCTGGCATCATTGTTTGGCTGCCTGCGCCTCTGCGGCCGCCCTGACCCACACAACGCCCCTCGGTGTCTTATTTCTTGGGACTGCGAGGGTGTGTTTGATGGGCATGAGCAGTGCATCAGTTCGCCTGTCCCTCATCTCCTTCCGCCTTCTTCAGACTGTGCGGCTTCATGGCCGTGGCATGCGATAAGGGATCAGCTGACGCCACATAGTCTGAAGCAGGTGTAAGAACCCAAGCGAGAGGCGAACATATGTACTGCGCCAGGCCATGAATCCCAGCCCCGCAGTGTTTTAACTATGTCAATACACTGCGGGGCTGTGATTCATGGGCATCGCGAACCGCACCAGCCAACATTAAATGAGGTCAGAAGATGGGCAGCGCTAACAGCGCTAGGCCAGGGGATAACACGACAGCGCAGACTCCTGTACAGCAAAGAACAACGCTCAGGAGGCTGCACCCAGCACCAAGGTGGGATTCTTGACATCTGTGCTGCGTCTCATTACAAAGGGAACTTGCGCCTCCAACACAGTTTGACTGTATAAAGGGCTAAATGTTATACGTGTTCCATTCAGCGTGTGCAAGGAGCCAAATTAAAAGAGCAACCTTTGACTTGTGCACCACTACTGCTGCATAAGCTGTGGCTCTTCTACTTTGTAACCCCTGAGGGGGGGTTAAAGGTTACCTTTGAAATTGGTTCGATTAGGCTTCGGCCTACACTCTGCTCCCCCTGCAGAGCCCGGGCTCCAACACCGCCAGTTGGGGCCCGGTACTGCTAGCTGCACAGAGAAAAACACCTCGCCAATGTGTCAGTGGGGTTCAGCACCGCCAGCTGTTCCCCTGCTGTGCAGCCGGCAACGTGTCCTGCAACAGCCACGCAGGCACAACAGACCCAAAGCTGCCGCCGGTGCAGGCTTCGGCCTACACTCTGCTCCCTCTCCTCCTCCTGCTGACCCCGGGCTCCAACACCGCCAGTTGGGGCCCGGTACTGCTAGCTGCACAGAGAAAAACACCTCGCCAATGTGTCAGTGGGGTTCAGCACCGCCAGCTGTTCCCCTGCTGTGCAGCCGGCATCGTGTCCTGCAAAAGCCACGCAGACACCAGAACTGAAATTGAAGGGAACCTGTCCCCCCTCCCCCAGGCGTTTGTACGTTTTTAAGGCCACCTTGTACAGCGGTAATGCTGCATGTGTGCAAGGTGGCTCATAAACGTATTCTCCTCGCACATGTGGAACGGAAAACACGTCTAAAATGTGTCCTCTGTGTGACCATTTAACCGTCCCGGTGGTGTGACTTTCCTTTGTAATGACACGCTGCAACCCCCTTGGTAGCGCTGCCCGTCTTCTGGCATCATTGTTTGGCTGCCTGCGCCTCTGCGGCCGCCCTGACCCACACAACGCCCCTCGGTGTCTTATTTCTTGGGACTGCGAGGGTGTGTTTGATGGGCATGAGCAGTGCATCAGTTCGCCTGTCCCTCATCTCCTTCCGCCTTCTTCAGACTGTGCGGCTTCATGGCCGTGGCATGCGATAAGGGATCAGCTGACGCCACATAGTCTGAAGCAGGTGTAAGAACCCAAGCGAGAGGCGAACATATGTACTGCGCCAGGCCATGAATCCCAGCCCCGCAGTGTTTTAACTATGTCAATACACTGCGGGGCTGTGATTCATGGGCATCGCGAACCGCACCAGCCAACATTAAATGAGGTCAGAAGATGGGCAGCGCTAACAGCGCTAGGCCAGGGGATAACACGACAGCGCAGACTCCTGTACAGCAAATAACAACGCTCAGGAGGCTGCACCCAGCACCAAGGTGGGATTCTTGACATCTGTGCTGCGTCTCATTACAAAGGGAACTCGCGCCTCCAACACAGTTTGACTGTATAAAGGGCTAAATGTTATACGTGTTCCATTCAGCGTGTGCAAGGAGCCAAATTAAAAGAGCAACCTTTGACTTGTGCACCACTACTGCTGCATAAGCTGTGGCTCTTCTACTTTGTAACCCCTGAGGGGGGGTTAAAGGTTACCTTTGAAATTGGTTCGATTAGGCTTCGGCCTACACTCTGCTCCCCCTGCAGAGCCCGGGCTCCAACACCGCCAGTTGGGGCCCGGTACTGCTAGCTGCACAGAGAAAAACACCTCGCCAATGTGTCAGTGGGGTTCAGCACCGCCAGCTGTTCCCCTGCTGTGCAGCCGGCAACGTGTCCTGCAACAGCCACGCAGGCACAACAGACCCAAAGCTGCCGCCGGTGCAGGCTTCGGCCTACACTCTGCTCCCTCTCCTCCTCCTGCTGACCCCGGGCTCCAACACCGCCAGTTGGGGCCCGGTACTGCTAGCTGCACAGAGAAAAACACCTCGCCAATGTGTCAGTGGGGTTCAGCACCGCCAGCTGTTCCCCTGCTGTGCAGCCGGCATCGTGTCCTGCAAAAGCCACGCAGACACCAGAACTGAAATTGAAGGGAACCTGTCCCCCCTCCCCCAGGCGTTTGTACGTTTTTAAGGCCACCTTGTACAGCGGTAATGCTGCATGTGTGCAAGGTGGCTCATAAACGTATTCTCCTCGCACATGTGGAACGGAAAACACGTCTAAAATGTGTCCTCTGTGTGACCATTTAACCGTCCCGGTGGTGTGACTTTCCTTTGTAATGACACGCTGCAACCCCCTTGGTAGCGCTGCCCGTCTTCTGGCATCATTGTTTGGCTGCCTGCGCCTCTGCGGCCGCCCTGACCCACACAACGCCCCTCGGTGTCTTATTTCTTGGGACTGCGAGGGTGTGTTTGATGGGCATGAGCAGTGCATCAGTTCGCCTGTCCCTCATCTCCTTCCGCCTTCTTCAGACTGTGCGGCTTCATGGCCGTGGCATGCGATAAGGGATCAGCTGACGCCACATAGTCTGAAGCAGGTGTAAGAACCCAAGCGAGAGGCGAACATATGTACTGCGCCAGGCCATGAATCCCAGCCCCGCAGTGTTTTAACTATGTCAATACACTGCGGGGCTGTGATTCATGGGCATCGCGAACCGCACCAGCCAACATTAAATGAGGTCAGAAGATGGGCAGCGCTAACAGCGCTAGGCCAGGGGATAACACGACAGCGCAGACTCCTGTACAGCAAATAACAACGCTCAGGAGGCTGCACCCAGCACCAAGGTGGGATTCTTGACATCTGTGCTGCGTCTCATTACAAAGGGAACTCGCGCCTCCAACACAGTTTGACTGTATAAAGGGCTAAATGTTATACGTGTTCCATTCAGCGTGTGCAAGGAGCCAAATTAAAAGAGCAACCTTTGACTTGTGCACCACTACTGCTGCATAAGCTGTGGCTCTTCTACTTTGTAACCCCTGAGGGGGGGTTAAAGGTTACCTTTGAAATTGGTTCGATTAGGCTTCGGCCTACACTCTGCTCCCCCTGCAGAGCCCGGGCTCCAACACCGCCAGTTGGGGCCCGGTACTGCTAGCTGCACAGAGAAAAACACCTCGCCAATGTGTCAGTGGGGTTCAGCACCGCCAGCTGTTCCCCTGCTGTGCAGCCGGCAACGTGTCCTGCAACAGCCACGCAGGCACAACAGACCCAAAGCTGCCGCCGGTGCAGGCTTCGGCCTACACTCTGCTCCCTCTCCTCCTCCTGCTGACCCCGGGCTCCAACACCGCCAGTTGGGGCCCGGTACTGCTAGCTGCACAGAGAAAAACACCTCGCCAATGTGTCAGTGGGGTTCAGCACCGCCAGCTGTTCCCCTGCTGTGCAGCCGGCATCGTGTCCTGCAAAAGCCACGCAGACACTTGCTCTTGTACCTTCTGCTCCCCATCCTGGTTCCAGTACCGTCAGCTGGTTCCGGGCAGAGCCTTTGGCTTAGGTGCCTCCCTCTGGGTATCCGAGTTCCACCAACGTCAGGTGGTCCTTGGTAGTGCTTTCAGGCACGGGTACCTCCTGCTTAGTAACCGGGTTCCAGTAACGTCAGCTGGTCCTCGGTAGTTCCATTGGCTCTTGGACCTTTGGGTAGCCATCCGAGTTCCAGTTCCATCAGCTGGTTCTCGGCATTTTCTCAGCCTTCTTGTACCTTCTGCTACATTTCCAAGTTCAAGAGACTAAACACGATGACCCGGAAGAACACCCCTAAGATGACGACGACACCAGAGACGACAACCACCGTGATGACGACGACCCTGGAGACGATGACCCTGAAGACCACCGTGATGACGACGACCCCGGAGACGACGACCCTGAAGACCACCCCGATGACGACGACCCGGGAGACGACGACCCTGGAGACGACGACCCTGGAGATGACGACGACCTGGAAGACCGAGAAGCAGAAGAACAAGAGGCTGCAGAACAAAGAGCAGAAGAACATTACGCATAACACTAAATATCAGAGCAAAAGATATTATCTAAATTATAAGCAGAAGAAGACTAAGCAGTGTATGGGGGTGAGTCCGTTCCTCCTCGTGGTGCCCCTGGATAAAGCCTGATGCTGCAGGCCAAACTGAACGCGGACAAATGTAACTGTTTTGTGACAGGCAGAACGGAAGGTGTAATCTTCAAACTTTTATAGATAACAACTACGGGAATGCCTGTCACAAATAAGAATATGATGAAGAAGTAGAATATGATGAAGATAATAGTAAAATAAAAAGAATATGAACAATGTAACCCAAAAAATAATAGGTAGAAGATGAAGAAGAAGATGAATAAGGTGAAGAAGTTGATGTCAAAGAAGCTGATGATGAGGATAATGAAGAAGAAAGCGTGGGAGAAGAAAAAAAGAAGGTGAAGGGCGTTGAAGTAGTGAAACATCAATATGTGGCATAAAAAAAAAAAAAAAATTAACATAGTCAAATTCTTTCTAACGCCGAACGTCATCCAAAAAAAAAAAAATCCTGCTATTCTATTACATTGGGCTAAACCTCTGTGCCTTTAATGTCTCCGCCACGTCCCCCAATACATCCTACATTATTCTTAGTTGTTTTCCTTCATGTAGAATGAACCTACAAGTGTATAAAGGGTTTATTTTAATTCCGATATTTTCGTCCCATTGACTTGCATTGGGATCGGGTATCGGTATCGGATTGGATCCGATA
Organism: Ranitomeya variabilis; assembly: GCF_051348905.1. NCBI lineage: Eukaryota > Metazoa > Chordata > Amphibia > Anura > Dendrobatidae > Ranitomeya > Ranitomeya variabilis. The sequence goes on along the minus strand of NC_135237.1, from coordinate 575,884,109 downwards.
TTTTGACGGTATCGGCCGATACTTTCCGATACCGATACTTTCCGATATCGGAAAGTATCGCTCAACACTAGTGAGGATGTTGTCACCTTTAGTAGCCAGTCAAGACCATTTGTGTCAAGTTCTGTGCATGCTATCAGGCCAAAATCACCAGGGTATGTGAACTTTTGATCAGGGTCATTTGGATGTTTTGGGTTGTCGTTATGATTTAAAAAGCGAAAACACAGTAGTCTGACAATAAATGGCTTCACCCAACCACTAACCATGAGTGGAGAGAACGTTTTGGTGTTATCATTCATATTCTCTGAAAAAAGGCCAAGAAAGCAACAATTCTGCTGGGTTTTTGTTGTTGTCAGATTGTTGAAATCTATTAATTATATGTACACCCCTCTGCACGCTAGCATGCATATTGTATACATTTATACATGTTTAACCCCTTTCTGACCTCGGACGGGATAGTACGTCCGAGGTCAGATCCCCTGCTTTGATGCGGGCTCCGGCAGTGAGCCCGCATCAAAGCTGGGACATGTCAGCTGTTTTGTGCTGACATGTGCCCGCAATAGCGATGGGTGAAATCGCAATTCACCCACTGCTATTAACTAGTTAAATGCCGCTGTCAAACAGCGGCATTTAACCGGCGCTTCTGGCCGGGCGGCCGGAAATGAGCGCATCGCCAACCTCCATCACATGATCGGGGGTCAGCAATGCTTCTCCATAGTAACCATAGAGGTCCTCGAGACCTCTATGGGTACTTATGCCGGTTTGCTGTAAGCGCCACCCTGTGGTCGGCGCTCATAGCAATGCAGGAATTCAGATACATAGGAGTGACTGATGATCGCTGCTGTGTAGCAGAGGCGATAGAGCTGTGCCAGCTTCTAGTCTCCCATGGAGGCTATTGAAGCATGGCAAAAGTTAAAAAAAAAGTAAAAAAAATGTGAAAAAAATAAAAAATATAAAAGTTCAAATCACCCCCCTTTTGCCCCATTCAAAATAAAACAATTAAAAAAAAACAAACCTACACATATTTGGTATCGCCGCGTTCAGAATCGCCCGATCTATCAATAAAAAAAGCATTAACCTGATCGCTAAACAGCGTAGCGAGAAAAAAATTTGAAATGCCAGAATTACGTTTTTTTGGTCACCATGACATTGCATTAAAATGCAATAACGGGCGATCAAAAGAACGAATCTGCACAAAAGTGGTATCAATAAAAACGACAGGTCGGCACGCAAAAAAAAAGCCTTCACCCGACCCGAGATCCCGAAAAATGAAAACGCTACGGGTATCGGAATATGGCGCCCTTTTTTTTTTTTTTTTAGCAAAGTTTGGAATTTTTTTTCACCACTTAGATAAAAATAACCTGGACATGTTTGGTGTCTATGAACTCGTAATGACCTGGAGAATCATAATGGCTGGTCAGTTTTAGCATTTAGTGAACCTAGCAAAAAAGCCAAACAAAAAACAAGTGTGGGATTGCACTTTTTTTGAAATTTCACCGCACTTGGAATTTTTTTTCCCGTTTTCTAGTACATGACATGCTAAAACCAATCATGTCGTTCAAAAGTACAACTCGTCCCGCAAAAAATAAGCCCTCACATGGCCATATTAAAAAATAAAAAAGTTAAGAAACGGAAAATCCCAAGGCCATGAAGGGGTTAATGCTCGTGACTTGCTTGACTCTCAGTATGGAGGAGATGCTTGTTACTCGGCGAACGCTTGTGCGCAAGTTCAAGTCCCCGCCCTGAATGTTTGGCGTTGGTTAGACAGCCAATAATGGGATTGCCAGTAAGTATAATGCCGTAGCCATCTTGGTTGTGGCATTCCTGTGATTGGCTGACCGTATAGCGACCTGGGAAGCTATGCTCGGCACAGTGTACCAACGGACACAGGCAGCGTACCCATCGGTGCTGCTGAACGAGGGGCAGAGTTATAGCCGCGTATAGGCAGAGATTAGACACATAGAAGTGGAAGGTCAGCTCACCCGAACGTTGATTCTCACAAGCGGTGAGGAAGTCCTGACATGGCACAACGTCTCTGCTTGACGTGGAAGACTTGCACAAAGTAACGAAAGTATCCAGCTCCAGGGATAAAATCTATAAACATTTATTGATAGTTTAAAACATGAAAAAACGAACGAAGCTGCTGGACAATAAATCAGTGATGCCGGAGGAAGATCGCCCGCAAAAACAACTGTAGCGTTTCCACCACGCAAGGTGTTCTTAGTCTTCAGTTACATTGTGCACGGAACACGCTGGGTATAAGAGCACTTGGAAGAGCTGAATGGCAGAAATATCATTAACATAATCACAAAGAAAACAAATGTGAAGAAAAGGGAAGGTGACATGAAAATAGACACAATACATCTGTATCGGAGAAAATGGTATAATACATAAATAATGCAAAAATCGTATACATCAATATCGCAACATGATTTCTATCTTTACATTTAAACCTAGCCATACTCGGGACTTAATAAATAATCCAATACGCTTCCCTGTAATCTTTTCTCTCCGTCTCCACAACGTAAATTCTTGTGTATTTGTTCTGTCTCTTCATTTCATATATATTTAGTCTGGCTGGGATAGCACACGCGTGGGGTCGCGTGTGCAACAGATATTAAGTGCAACAGTATAAAGTGCTTGGCAGTTAGACAATGGCAGTTGGACAGGGCAGGAGACAGGTAAGGTGCATAAGTTTATCAAACAATCATGCTTCTTGGTCAGTCATACTACATTATGCATTGATCATATCAATCTGCTTCTTATTTGTTTTTACTTCTGCCTTCTCACAACTCGCCCGCCCTTTAACACATTCTGGCCACTCTCTATATCCACCCCTCCCTTCTCCCCTCTCCCATGTATAACTCTGAGGCTCTACTGACATTTCTTACCCACTCCAAACCAGCCACTACCGCCATGCAGCACTCAAAACGTTCATACAAATCATCCCACCACCTGCTCTTTCTGTTTTTTCTCCTTCTACTAGTTGCAGGTGACATCTCCCCGAACCCTGGGCCTCCCTCCACCAGCATACATTACTCTCCTCCAGCTACATATAGAAACCCTGCTAATCTTATTAACATTCAGTGCATGCCTTCTCCTATAGCTTTCCAATGTGCACTCTGGAATGCTCGGTCTGTGTGTAACAAACTAACTTACATTCACAATCTTTTCCTCTCTAATTCCCTTAACCTTCTGGCTATTACAGAAACCTGGATCCAGCATTCAGACACCACCGCTGCTGCCGCTCTCTCGTTTGGTGGGCTGAAATTTTCACATACCACCAGACCTGAGAACAGACAGGGTGGGGGTGTTGGTTTGCTCCTTTCAGCACAATGTGCTTTCCAGGTCATCCCCCCGGTTCCCTCACTTACATTTCCTTCCTTTGAAGTCCACGCCGTCGGACTCTTTAAGCCCTTCTCCTTGTGGGTGGCGGTTGTTTACCGCCCTCCAGGCTCCTCTCGCCTGTTTCTAGACCACTTTGCCACCTGGCTTACTCACTTTCTATCCTGTGACATCCCCACCCTCATCATGGGAGACTTTAACATCCCCATCAATGATCCCCTCTCCCAATCTGCCTCTCATCTTCTTTCTCTAACTTCTTCATTCGGCCTCTCACAGTTTACTAATTCTCCTACGCATGAGGACGGGAATACTCTGGACCTGGTTTTCTCCCGTCCCGGATCGCTACACGACTTTACTAACTCACCTCTCCCACTTTCGGACCACAACCTTCTTTCCTTCTCTGTCAAGAATTGTCTCCTCACTCGGAACACCCCCACTTACCACACTTATCGGAATACACGTTCCATTAATACCCAGCAGCTTATGGACAATCTCCACACATCTTTAGCCCCCATCTCCTCCCTCTCCTGTCCAGACCTAGCATTGTCACACTTCAATAATACACTGAAGAATGCCCTAGATGAAGCAGCACCTTCTACACGCAGAAAGACCCGACACAGACAACGGCAGCCCTGGCACACTATGCAAACACGCTTTCTTCAGCGTTGCTCAAGGTGTGCAGAGCGGCAGTGTGGAAAGTCTCTCTTAGCAGAAGACTTCATCCACTATAAGTTCATGCTCAAAACCTATAACTCTGCCCTTCATCTGGCCAAACAATCCTACTTCACCACCCTCATCACCTCACTATCCAAAAACCCCAAACGACTTTTTGAAACCTTAAACTCCCTCCTGAAACCTAAAGTACAGGTCCCCATCACCAATCTCAGTGGTGAGGATCTGGCCACTTCCTAGAAAAAATCAACCACATCCATCAGGATATCTCAGCCCAATCTCCTCACTGCCTGGATCCCCTTCCCTGCCGCACTTCAAGCTCACTAGACATCTTTGAGCCTGTCTCAGAAGAAGAAGTTTCTAAGCTCCTCGCTTCTGCTCGGCCTACAATCGGCAACAGTGACCCTATTCCTTCACCTCTCCTGCAGTCTCTCTCACTAGTGGTCACCACTCACCTGACTAAAATATTTAACCTCTCTCTTTCTTCAGGTATCTTTCCCTCCTCATTTAAACATGCCATCATAATCCCTTTACTTAAAAAGCCATCCCTGGACCAGAACTGCACTGCTAACAACAGACCTGTCTCTAACCTCTCCTTCATCTCTAAACTTCTGGAACGCTTGGTCCACTCCCGTCTAATTCGTTATCTCTCGGATAACTCTCTTCTTGACCCCTTACAATCTGGTTTCCTCTGTTTACACTCCACTGTAACTGCCCTTACTAAAGTCTCTAATGATCTAATAACAGTTAAATCCAAAGGTCATTGCTCTCTGCTGATTCTCCTGGATCTCTCTGCCGCATTTGACACTGTGGATCACCAGCTCCTCCTCACTATGCTCCACTCCATAGGCCTCAAGGACACAGCCCTCTCCTGGTTCTCCTCCTACCTCTCTGACCGCTCCTTCACTGTATCCTTTGCCGGCTCCTCTTCCTCTCCTCGTCCCCTTAACTATTGGGGTTCCACAGGGCTCAGTCCTAGGCCCCCTCCTCTTCTCTCTATACACGGCCCCTATTGGACAATCAATCAGCAGATTTGGGTTCCAGTATCATCTCTATGCTGATGACACCCAATTATACACTTCTTCCCCCGACATCACCCCTACCCTAATTCAAAATACCAAGGATTGTCTGTCTGCTGTCTCTAACATCATGTCCTCCCTCTATCTGAAACTAAATCTCTCCAAAACGGAACTTCCAAAGACATACTGATAGGGAATTTAGATTGTGAGCCCCAACGGGGACAGCGACGATAATGTGTGCAATCTGTAAAGAGCTGCGGAATATGTTAGCGCTATATAAAAATAAAGATAATTATTATTATTATTCTTGTGTTTTTCCCTTCTACTAACCTCACTCTTCCCAACATCGAAATTACCCTAGAGGGTTCAACCATAACTCCCAAGCAGCATGCCCGCTGTCTTGGGGTCATATTCGACTCCGAACTTTCCTTTACTCCCTATATCCGATCACTCACTCGCTCTTGTCACCTGCATCTTAAAAACATCTCCAGAATCCGACCTTTTCTCACCTTTGAAACTGCTAAGACTCTTAGGGTACCGTCACACAGTGCCATTTTCATCGCTACGACGGCACGATTCGTGACGTTCTAGCGATATCGTTACGATATCGCAGTGTCTGACACGCAGCAGCGATCAGGGACCCTGCTGAGAATCGTACGTCGTAGCAGATCATATGGAACTTTCTTTCGTCGCTGGTAGTGTTGAGCGATACCGTCCGATACTTGAAAGTATCGGTATCGGAAAGTATCGGCCGATACCGGCAAAGTATCGGATCCAATCCGATACCGATACCCGATACCAATACAAGTCAATGGGACTCAAGTATCGGACGGTATTCCTGATGGTTCCCAGGGTCTGAAGGAGAGGAAACTCTCCTTCAGGCCCTGGGAACCATATAAATGTGTAAAAGAAAGAATTAAAATAAAAAATATCGCTATACTCACCTGTCCGACGCAGCCTGGACCTTAGCGAGGGAACCGGCAGCGTTGTTTGTTTAAAATTCGCGCTTTTACTTGGTTACGTGAAGTCCCGGCTTGTGATTGGTCAGGGCGGCCATGTTGCCGGGACGCGGACCAATCACAGCAAGCCGTGACAAAATTACGTCACGGCTTGCTGTGATTGGTCCGCGTCCCGGCAACATGGCCGCCATTAACCAATCACAAGCCGGGACGTCACGGGAGGCTGGACACGCGCCCATTTTAAAAAGCGCGCGTGTCCAGCCTCCAGTGACGTCCCGGCTTATGATTGGTCACGGCGCCATGTTGCCAGGACGCGGACCAATCACAGCAAGCCGTGACGAAATTTCGTCACGGCTTGCTGTGATTGGTCCGCGTCCCGGCAACATGGCCACCATTAACCAATCACAAGCCGTGACGTCACGGGAGGCTGGACACGCGCGCTTTTTAAAATGGGCGCGTATCCAGCCTCCCGTGACGTCCCGGCTTGTGATTGGTTGCGCCGCGGTCAACCAATCACAAGCCGGGAGGCTGGACACGCGCGCATTTTAAAATTTTAAAATGGGCGCGTGTCCAGCCTCCCGGCTTGTGATTGGTTGATCGCGGCGCAACCAATCACAAGCCGGGACGTCACGGGAGGCTGGACACGCGCCCATTTTAAAATGCGCGCGTGTCCAGCCTCCCGTGACGTCACGGCTTGTGATTGGTTGCGTCTCCCATGTGACTGCGACGCAACCAATCACAAAGCCGGGACGTAATTTTAAAATCCTTAAGGACCTGAAATTACGTCACGGCTTGCTGTGATTGGTTGCGTCGCCCATGTGACTGCGACGCAACCAATCACAACGCCGGAACGTAATTTTAAAATCCTGAAGGACCTGAAATTACGTCACGGCTTGCTGTGATTGGTTGCGTCCCGGTCACATGGGCGGCACGCAACCAATCACAAGCCGGGACTCACGTAAAGGAAAGAAAAGCGCGAATTTTAAACAAAGAACGCTGCCGCTTCCCTCGGTAAGGTGCAGGCTGCGTCGGAGAGGTGAGTATAGCAATATTTTTTATTTTAATTCTCTCTTTTACACATTTTTACATTAATGTTGTTTCGATACCGATACCCGATATCACAAAAATATCGGATCTCGATATCGGAATTCCGATACAGCAAGTATCGGCCGATACCCGATACTTGCAGTATCGGAATGCTCAACACTAGTCGCTGGATCTCCCGCTGTCATCGCTGGATCGTTGTGTGTGACACCGATCCAGCGATGTGTTCGCTTGTAACCAGGGTAAACATCGGGTAACTAAGCGCAGGGCCGCGCTTAGTAACCCGATGTTTACCCTGGTTACCAGCGTAAACGTAAAAAAAACAAACAGTACATACTTACATTCCGGTGTCTGTCCCCCGGCGTCTCAGCTTCTCTGCACTGTGAGCGCCTGCCGGCCGGAAAGCGAGCACAGCGGTGACGCGGTGACGTCACCGCTCTGCTTTCCGGCTATGGTGCTTACACAGTGGAGAGAAGCAGAACGCCGGGGGACAGACACCGGAATGTAAGTATGTACTGTTTGTTTTTTTTACATTTACGCTGGTAACCAGGGTAAACATCGGGTTACTAAGCGCGGCTCTGCTCTTAGTAACCCGATGTTTACCCTGGTTACCCGGGGACTTCGGCATCGCTCCAGCGCCGTGATTGCAAAGTGTGACCGCAGTCTACGACGCTGGAGCGATAATCATACGACGCTGCGACGTCACGGATCGTGCCGTCGTAGCGATGAAAATGGCACTGTGTGACGGTACCCTTACTGTCACTCTTATTCATTCTTGTCTGGACTACTGCAACTCACTTCTGATCGGTCTCCCTCTTACCAAACTTTCTCCTCTCCAATCCATCTTGAATGCAGCAGCCAGGGTCATATTTCTGTCCAGCCGCTTCACCGATGCCTCCATCTTGTGCCAGTCATTACACTGGCTACCCATTCGATACAGGGTCCAGTATAAACTCATCTCTCTCACCCACAAAGCCCTCCACAGTTCTGCACCACCTTATATCTCCTCTCTCATCTGTCTATCGCCCTACACGTGCCCTCCGTTCTACAAATGACCTAAGGCTAACATCCTCCGTAATCCGAACCTCGCACCTCCGTCTCCAAGACTTCTCTTGTGCTGCGCCAGCTCTCTGGAATGCACTTCCCCAGACGATCAGACTGATACCTAGCCCCAACCTATTCATCATCTCTTCAAACAAGCCTACCACATCAACTACTCAGTAAACTAACTTTACCCTGTTCCCTCCTTCCAAATATTACTCTGAATCTGCACCCTACTATTCATCTGTCTCCACACCCTCCATGCACACGATAACTGCACTGGATACTGGACTATTGCACTTAAACACACGGGCTGATGACCGGATCATGCAGCTTTGTATGAAAATCCCTATGTATTATAATTGCCAGACCTGAAATAACAAGCACTTTTCACCTATTGTGTCCCCCCATTTCCTTGTAGATTGTAAGCTTGCGAGCAGGGACCTCACTCCTAATGTCACTGTTTAAATTGTCTTAACTCGCACTGAATTTATTGTTTGTACATGTCCCCGCTTAATTGTAAAGTGCTGCGGAATATGTTGGCGCTATATAAATAAAAATTATTATTATTATTATTATTATTATTATTATTATTATCACAAACACATTACAATCTGTGGTTTGTCTATTGTGTACAGACTGAAATGACCAGAAACAGCTGAGAGATTACGGGTTGTGGGTTGGACAATATCCTCCCGGTGTTCTCTAATCCCGTCTTTCAGTCCCTGATAGTGGAGCCAACATCTAGAAGTTTGCACTCAGAACATCCAATCATGGCACCGCGTCATCTGAATTGCAGGTCAAACACTTTTGATTTTAAAATTCTTTACATTTTTGGAACAGGAAAAAGTGGTTGTTTTTTTAGAGTGCAGACAGGTTTTACACGGATGTTGTCCACATGCAGAAAAGCCAGTGGTAGATAACCAGCTAGAAGACTAGTGCAGCGCCCCAGAGTCCTGGTCGTTGCAGTACTGCCGCTCCGCCGCTAAGGGGGGCTATGGTACGTCTGATGGCACTAAAGGAGTTCACCTGACCAGGTATCACAGTCACCAATGCACTTCACAGTCTGACCTCCAGGGGGAGCTAAGGGTGCTATGTATTAGGCCACTCCTCACAATCTGGTAAAACTGGGGGTTAGATAGGAAGTTAGAACAGAAGCTGACTGGGTTGGAACCAGGCAACATCCTGTGGCAGAGGGTGTTGCGGGGGAAGATTCAGGGGGGGTCTCTGTCAGGGGTGGGATTCTGACAGTGGCCTAGCGAACAGAACAGAACGTTACGGAGCCGCGCCTGCACCCGTTGTGGCGGCATCTTAAGAAAGGAAACGAAGCGAGGTTTATTGTGGAGAAGTGAGAAACGAGATCGCAGCAAAAAGGAGATAAAGACAGTAGGAGTCGTGCCGCAAGATCGAGGCAACATCCTACTGAGGCGCGTAGCCGGTGGCCGGAACGCCGAGGAAGTATTAGGCTCCAAGCCTTACTTCAAACAGCGGCAGGACAGTTAATTTTAGGTTGGCTGTCTCACCTAAATCACCTAAGCAGACATAGGAGGCTACTGTGGGAGAGGGGCGTCACTAGGGTCCCGGAATAACTCCAGGCCTACCCGCCATACGGGTGCGTCCTAACCATATCATCTGGGGGACGGAGAAGAACATCAGAACAGACATAAGTTGTGGGAAAGAACATCAGAAAGAGACACAACAGTTGTGAGGACTATTGTTGTGAATTCCGTTCTGGAGCTCCCTCCTGTGGTTGCTAATGGTATTTTTGTGAGTTCTGCCCTTGGGCTTCCTCTGGTGGTTTCGAGTGGAACTGCTATTACTAGTGTTGTTGTTAGGATTAGGGACTGCGGTCAGTAGAGATACCACCTCCTCAGAGCTCGTCCCATGTTGCGTTTTAGCCACCAGGTCATATCGGTGTGGCCTCTTAACCACCAGGTCATAACAGACTATCCCGTGGTGCTCAGCAGGGAAGTACTACAACACACAGGCGCTAGAAGGTAGGCACAGATTTCCACCTGCAACGGGAACTCTGGAGGTGCCATCGGACCGGCCGGTCTCAGCCAGCCCTGTTAGCAGTGCTCTGGATTGCGGATGCCGAAGCCTTCAGTAAAGAGGTAAAGAGACTGCAACCCTGTGTCCTCGTTATTCATCGCACCTCGCACCACGCACCATCATCACACCTTTCATTGTACGCTCCTTAGCAGGGTCACGGACCGGGTCTAGCCACCGTGACAACCCCAGGACCGAGACAGAGAGGCCCGGTACCGAGTACCCCGCGGCCCTGCATCTGGGGGCGCTCCACTTTGTCACCCGACTAGGGTTAAAAAAAACGGGATAGAAAATTTGTAAAATTGTAATACCGTTTTCTAACAAAACATCCATGGTGTCATCGTCTCTTCATATGATTACGTTTCGGCGTAGAATCTCTGATATTGACTTCAAATGAGGACAATATGTAAGAACCAAAACAGGTGGATCTGAGGAAGAACAAGTAGCGGCCGGACCTCCGTATTCTATGATTCTATGACCGGACCTGGGAGCTGCAGTAATAAGATCTTTCCTTGTGTTAGTATCTGCCATGTTAGATGCCCGATTCATGGTCCAGTTAGGATCTCTTCTGCCAGTGAGCGTCTTTTAATACGTTTTTTCTCATTAATAAAAGATAAACTATCACTACGATTTAGTTTTGCCCGTAAGGTTTCACCAAGAGGAATGGACATAACTGTGTGTAGGATGAAAGCTATGTGCCTGTAAGATAGTATCGCCTGCAGTCCTTTACGACAAGTACAACTATTGATGGATCCAAAAAGAATGTCCAACATGAATCTAAAAAATGTACACTATTCTTCTCAAATAAATAGGTGAATTTTAAATTAACCCCTTAGTGACGGAGCCAATTTGCAGCTTAATGACCGGGCCAATTTTTACAATCCTGACCTCTGTCCCTTTATGAGGTTATAACCCTGGAGCTTCCATGGATCCCACTGATTCTGAGAATGTTTTTTTGTGACATATTGTACTTCACGTTAGTGGTAACATTTCTTCGATATTACTTGCATTTATTTATTAAAAAAATAGAAACATGGCAAAAAATGTTTATAATTTAGCAATTTTCAAACTTTGAATTTTTATGCCCTTAAATAAGAGAGATATGTCACACAAAGTACTTAATACATAACATTTCCCATATGTCTACTTTACATCAGCACAATTTTGGAAACAGCATTTTTTTGTCAGGAAGTCATAAGGGTTAAAAGTTGACCAGCGAATTCTCATTTTTACACCATTTTATAGGGACCACCTCACATTTGAAGTCACTTTGAGGGGTCTATATGATAGAAAATACCCAAGTGTGACACCATTCTAAAAACTGCACCCCTCAAGGTGCTCAAAACCACATTCAAGACGTTTATTAACACTTCAGGTGCTTCACAGGAATTTTTTGAATAATTTAAAAAAAAATGATCTTTTTTTCACAAAAAATTTACTTCAGATCAAATTTGTTTTATTTTACCAAGGGTAACAGGAGAAATTGGACACAAAAAGTTGTTGTACAATTTGTCCTGAGTTCGCTGATACCCCATGTGTGGGGGTAAACCACTGTTTGGACGCACGGCAGAGCTCGGAAGGGAAAGAGCGCCATTTGACTTTTTCAACGCAGAACTGGCTGGAAATGAGATCAGACACATGTGGCGTTTGGAGAGCCCCTGATTTGCCTAAACAGTGGAAACCCCCCAATTCTAACTCCAACCCTAATCCAAACACACTCCTAACCTTAATCCCAACCATAACCCTAACCACACCCCGTAACCCTAATTGCAACCCTAATCCAAACCCTAATCCCAACCCTAGACCTAACTTTAGCCCCAACCCTAACCCTAACGGGTAAATGGAAATAAATACTTTTTTTTTTACTTTATTTTTCTCTAACTAAGGTGATGATAAAAGGGGGTGTGATTTACTATTTTTAGCCGGTTTTTATAGTGGATTTTTATGACTGGAAGCCGTCACACACTAAAAGACGCTTTGTATTGCAAAAAAATGTTTTTGCATCACCACATTTTGAGAGCTTTAATTTTTCCATATTTTGGTCCACAGAGTCATGTGAGGTCTTGTGTTTTGCGGAATAGTTGACGTTTTTATTGGTAACATTTTCAGGTACGTGACATGTTTTGATCGCTTTTCATTCCGATTTTTGTGAGGCAGAAAGAACAAAGTCAGCAATTCATGAATTTCTTTTGGGGGGGTGCTTATACTGTTCCACGTTTGGTAAAATTGATGAAGCAGTTTTATTCTTCGGGTCAGTACGATTACAGCGATACCTCATTTATATCATATTTTTTGTTTTGGTGCTTTTATACGATAAAAACTATTTTTTATAAAAAATAATTATTTTTTGCATCACTTTAATCTGAGAGCTATAACTTTTTTATTTTTCTGGTGATGGAGCTGTATGGTGGCTTGATTTTTGTGGGACAATATGACATTTTCAGCGGTACCACGTTTATTTATATATGTCGATATAATCATGTGTTATTCCACTTTTTGTTCAGCAGTATGATGATAAATCATTGTTTTTTTTGTCGTGGTTTTTTTAATGGCATTCACCAAAAGGGTTAACTAGTGGGACAGTAAATATGTGTACTTTTATTGTTTTTATTTTTTTATTTTTTTAATTGAAATATTTATTGTTGGAATAAATATTGTTTATTATTATTATTTTTTATTTTTTTTAAATATTTTTACAATTATGTAAAATAGTTTTTTTATTTAATTCTTACTTTTACACTGTGTCCCACTATGGGACACTCATTTCGGGCAGGCTGATCGCTTCTATAGCATGCACATCTGCAGCTTCAATACACTAGCCTCAGAGACTTCCTGACATGCACTGCACATGACAGGAAGTCTCTCAGGCCTGGAGACCTGGATGTCATCATGACAACATCGGGTCTCCATGGCAGCGATCGGGACCCCACTTCATGCTGCGGCGTCTCCCATCCAAAGGCAGAGGGGATGTCAGAGCGGACAGCTTCTCTGCCTGCTCCCATAACGCTATGGTCATGTTTGATCGCAGTATACCGGGGGTTAAAGTGTCAGGAGTGGTCCGTGACAGCTCCTGGCACCTAGAGCCGGATGTCAGCTGTGATAATCAGCTGAGCCGAGCTTCCCCCCGTGAGCGCGGCTGATCGCGTATGACGTACTATTCCGTCCACGGGAATTAAGTCCCAGGGCACATGGACGGGATAGTACGTCTAATGGCTGAAAGGGGTTAATACGTTTTTTCTCATTAATAAAAGACAAAATATCACTTCACTATAATTTCATTTTGCCCGTAAAGTCTCACCAAGAGGAATGGATTTAATTGTGTGTGAAGGATGAAAGCTATGTGCCTGTAAGATAGTATCGCCTGCAGTCTTTTTACGACAAGTACAACTATTCATAGTGTGAAAAGAAATACCTGTCAAACAGAAATCTAAAAAATGTACGCTATTCTTGTCAAATAAATAGGTGATTTGTAAATTAAACGGGTTGTTGTTGATATAATCAATAAATTAATTTAACAAATCAGACTCACCCTGCCAGACGGACTCTACAACCCACACAAGTGGCTCAGGTAGTGCAGCTCATCCAGGATGGCACATCAATGCGAGCTGTGGCAAGAATGTTTGCTGTGTCTGTCAGTGTAGTGTCCAGAGGCTGGAGGCGCTACCAGGAGACAGGCCAGTACACCAGGAGACGTGGAGGGGGCTGTAGGAGGGCAACAATCCAGCAGTAGGACTGCTACCTTAACCTTTGTGCAAGGAGGAACAGGAGGAGCACTGCCAGAGCCCTGAAAAATGACCTCCAGCAGGCCACAAATATGCATGTGTCTGCACAAATGGTTAGAAACCGACTCCATGACGATGGTCTGAGGGCCCGACGTCCACAGATGGGGGTTGTGCTCACAGCCCAACACCGTGCAGGACACTTGGCATTTGCAACAGAACACCAGGATTGGCAAATCTGCCACTGGCGCCTTGTGCTCTTCACAGGTTAAAGCAATTTCACACTGAGCACATGTGACAAACGTGACAGAGTCTGGAGTGTTATGATCCTAGTGGCTGAGGATCACAAAACGGACTAGCTAAGTTTATGAACATAGACACGAGCTCTAGGGAGGTGGTAACTGGACTGACCGCAAACCTGATCCTAACCAACACACTAAAGGAAGCCGGTGAACGTGCCTAAAATCCTGGACGTCTCGACGCAGCCTGAGAAACTATCTACTCCTGGAGGGAAAGTAAGACCTCACTTGCCTCAAGAGAAATCACCCCAAAGATATAGGAAGCCCCCAACAAATAATAACGGTGAGGTAAGGGGAAAACACAAACGTAGAAATGAAAACAGATTAAGCAAATGAGGCCCGCTAATACTAGATAGCAGAAGACAGATAGGGAACTGTGCGGTCAGTAAAAAACCCTATGCAAAATATCCACGCTGAGAATACAAGAACCCCCACACCAACTAACGGTGTGAGGGGAGAAACTCAGCCCCCTAGAGCTACCAGCAAGCAAGGAAATCACATATTAGCAAGCTGGACAAGAAACAAAAAATAAACCAAGAAACATATGACCACTGATGGTCAAAAAATGAACCAAGCAAAACTTAGCTTCTCTTGAAGAGACTGATAACGAAGGACTGCAGGAGAGCTCCAAAATAGCACTGAAGACATTGACAGCAGGCAACAACTGCGAGTCCAGGTGAACTAAATAGGAAACCAGCTAAGAGATAACGAGACAGCTGATCCTGCCTCAGACCTGCAGAATGACACAAAGAACCACCAGAGGGAGCCCAAAGACAGCACTCACACAGTACCAGTTGTGACCACAAGAGGGAGCCCAAAAACAGAGTTCACAACACTGGAGACACCGTGGAGAGTGATCTGCTGCCTGCAACATCCTTCAGCATGACCGGTTTAGCAGTGGGTCAGTAATGGTGTTGGGTAGCATTTCTTTGGAGGGTTGCACAGCCCTCCATGTGTTCCCAGAGGTAGCCTGACTGCCATTAAGTACCAAGATGAGATCCTCAGACACCTTGTAAGACCATATGCTGGTGTGTTTGGTCCTGGGTTCCTACTAATGCAGGACAATGCAAGGCCTCATGTGGTTGGAGTGTCAGCAGTTCCTGCAAGATGAAGGCATTGAATCTGTGGACTGGCTCGCCCATTCCCCAGACCTGAATCCGATTGAACACATCTGGGAAATCATGTCTCGCACCATCCACCAACATCACGTTGCACCACAGACAATCTAGGAGTTGGAGAATGCTTTAGTCCAGGTCTGGGAGGAGATCCCTCAGGAGACCATCTGCCTCCTCATCAGGAGTATGCCCAGGCATTGTAGGGAGGTCATACAGGCACGTGGAGGCCACACACATTACTGAGCAGCATTTCCATTGAAGTCGGATCAGCCTGTAATTTGATTTTCCACTTTGATTTAGAGCATCATTCCAAATCCAGACCTCTGTGGGATATTAGTTGTGATTTACATTGATCATTTTTAGGTTTTATTGTTCTCAACACATTCCACTATGTAATGAATAAAGATTTGCAACTGAAATATTTAATTCAGTGATATCTAGGATGTGGGATTTTAGTGTTCCCTTTATTTTTTTGAGCAGTGTATATATATATATAGTCCATGTCCATAGAAAGGTGACTTTGAGGTATGTGAATGGTTTATGGTGTTAATTACACGGCCACTTGATGGGGGTTATTCTTTGTTGTACAAGGACATTTGAGCCCATTTTTCTTCAAGTGTCTCCTTATTGTGCATCGTGAAGCAGCCATAACGCTAGTTTTCAGAGTCCGGTATTTCAGATGATGTTATTTTCCTGGCATCTGTCACAGTTGAGAGGATGTTGTCACCTTTAGTAACCAGTCAAGACCATTTGTGTCAAGTTCTGTGCATGTTATCAGGCCAAAATCACCAGGGAATGTGAACTTTTGATCAGGGTCATTTGGATGTTTTGGGTCGTCGTTATGATTTAAAAAGAGAAAACACAGCAGTTTGACAATAAATGGCTTCACCCAACCACTAACCATGAGTGGAGAGAAAGTTTTGATGTTATCATTCATATTCTCTGAAAAAAGGCCAAGAAAGCAACAATTCTGGTGGGTTTTTTTGGTGGTCAGATTGTTGAAATCTATTGATTATATATACACCCCTCTGCACGCTAGCATGTATATTGTATACATTTATACGTTTAATGCTCGTGACTCGCTCGACCATCCGTGTGGTCGAGATGCTTGTTCCTCGGCGAACGCTTGTGCGCAAGTTCAAGTCCCCGCCCTGAATGTTTGGCGTTGGTTAGACAGCCAGTAAAGGGATTGCCAGTAAGTATAATGCCATAGCCATCTTGGTTGTGGCATTCCTGTGATTGGATGACTTCCTGGCGACCTGGGAAGCTATGCTTGGCACAGTGTACCAACGGACACAGGCAGCGTACCCAGCGGTGCTGCTGAACGAGGGGCAGAGTTATAGCCGCGTATAGGCAGAGATTAGACACATAGAAGTGGAAGGTCAGCTCACCCGAACGTTGATTCTCACAAGCGGTGAGGAAGTCCTGACATGGCACAACGTCTCTGCTTGACGTGGAAGACTTGCACAAAGTAATGAAAGTATCCAGCTCCAGGGATAAAATCCATAAACATTTATTGATAGGTTAAAACATGAAAAAAGGATCGAAGCTGCTGGACAATAAACCGGTGATGTCGGAGGAAGATCGCCCGCAAAAACAACTGTAGCGTTTCCACCACGCAAGGTGTTCTTAGTCTTCAGTTACATTGTGCCCGGAACACGCTGGGTATAAGAGCACTTGGAACAGCTGAATGGCAGAAATATCATTAACATAATTACAAAGAAAAAAATGTGAAGGAAAAGGGAAGGTGACA
This sequence comes from Ranitomeya variabilis, assembly GCF_051348905.1. Classification (NCBI taxonomy): domain Eukaryota; kingdom Metazoa; phylum Chordata; class Amphibia; order Anura; family Dendrobatidae; genus Ranitomeya; species Ranitomeya variabilis. The sequence continues at coordinate 575,867,097 of NC_135237.1, read as the reverse complement.
TGAAAATAGACACAATGCATCTGTATAAGAGAAAATGGTATAATACATAAATAATGCAAAAATCGTATACATCAATATTGCAACATGATTTCTATCTTTACATTTAAACCTATCCGTACTCGGGACTTAATTAATAATCCAATACGCTTCCCTGTAATCTTTTCTCTCTGTCTCCACCATGTAAATTCTTGTGTATTTTGTTCTATCACAAACACATTACAATCTGTGATTTGTCTATTGTGTACAGACTGAAATGACCAGAAACAGCTGAGAGATTACGGGTTGTGGGTTGGACAATATCCTCCCGGTGTTCTCTAATCCCGTCTTTCAGTCCCTGATAGTGGAGCCAACATCTACAAGTTTGCACTCAGAACATCCAATCATGGAACCGCGTCATCTGAATTACAGGTCAAAACACTTTTGATTTTAAAATTCTTTACATTTTTGGAACAGGAAAAAGTGGTCGTTGTTTTAGAGTGCAGACAGGTTTTACATGGATGTTGTCCACGTGCAGAAAAGCCAGTGGTAGATAACCAGCTAGAAGAATCTGTCACCGGACTAGGGTCAAAAAACTGGGGGATAGAAAATTGCTTCATGTAGGAGCACGACTCGATACAATTGTAATACCGTTTTCTAACAAAACATCCATGGTGTCATCGTCTCTTCATATGTTTACGTTTCGGCGTAGAATCTACGATATTGACTTCAAATGAGGACAATATGTAAGACCCAAAACAGGTAAATCTGAGGAAGAACAAGTAGCGGCCGGACCTCCGTATTCTATGATTCTATGACCGGACCTGGGAGCTGCAGTAATAAGATCTTTCCTTGTGTTAGTATCTGCCATGTTAGATGCCCAATTCATGGTCCAGTTAGGATCTCTTCTGCCAGTGAGCGTCTTTTAATACGTTTTTTTTTCATTAATAAAAGATAAACTATCACTACGATTTCATTTTGCCCGTAAGGTTTCACCAAGAGGAATGGACATAACTGTGTGTAGGATGAAAGCTATGTGCCTGTAAGATAGTATCGCCTGCAGTCTTTTTACGATAAGTACAACTGTTGATGGGGTGAAAAGGAATACCTGTCCAACATGAATCCAAAAAATGTATGCCATTCTTGTTAAATCACTAGGTGACTTTTAAATTAACCCCTTAGTGACGGAGCCAATTTTTACAATTCTGACCTATGTCCCTTTATGAGGTTATAGCTCTGGAACGCTTTAACGGATCCCGCTGATTCTGAGAATGTTTTTCGGGACATATTATACTTCATGATAGTGGTAACATTTCTTCGATATTACTTGCGTTTATTTATTTTACAAAATGGAAATATGGCAAAAAAAATTAAAATTTTCCAATTTTCAAACTTTTAATTTTTATGCCCTTAAATCACAGAGATATGTCACACAAAATACTTAATAACTAACATTTCACACATGTCTACTTTACATCAGCACAATTTTGGAAACAAATTTTCTTTTCTTAGGAAGTTATAAGGCTTAAAAGTTGACCAGCAATTTCTCATTTGTACAATAAAATTTACAAAACCATTTTTTTAGGGACCACATTACATTTAAAGTCTCTTTGAGGGGTCTATATGAGAGAAAATGCCAGAAAGTGACACCATTCTAAAAACTTCACCCCTCAAGGTGCTCAAAACCACGTTCAAGAAGTTTATTAACCCTTTATGTGCTTCACAGGAACTGAAGAAATGCGGAAGGAAAAAATTAACATTTAATTTTTTCTTACAAACATTTTACTTCAGAACCAATTTATTTTTTCACAAGTGTAAAAAGAGAAAATGAACCACAAACATTGTTGTGCCATTTCTCCTGAATACGCTGATACCCAATATGTGGGGGTAAACCACTGTTTGGGCGCATGGCAGAGTTCGGACGGAAGGAGCGCCGTTTGACCTTTTCAATCCAGAATTGGCTGGAATTGAGATAAGATGCCATGTCGTGTTTGGAGAGCCCTGATGTGCCTAAACAGTGGAAACCCCCACAACGACCCCATATTGGAAAGTAGACCCCCTAAAGAACTTATCTAGATGTGCGGTGAGCACTTTGAACCCCCAAGTGCTTCACAGAAGTTTATAATGTAGAGCGGTAAAAATAAAAAATCATATTTTTTCCACAAAAATGATTTTTTAGCCCCCAACTTTTTATTTTCACAAGGGTACCAGGAGAAATTGGACCCCAAAAGTTGTTGTGCAATTTGTCCTGAGTACGCTGATGCCCCATAAGTGGGAGGAACCACTGTTTGGGGCCACAGCAGAGCTCGGAAGTGAAGGAGCATCGTTTGACTTTTTGAACGCAAAATTGGCTGGAATTAATGGTGACGCCATATCTCGTTTGGAGACCCCAATGCGATGGTGTGATATGCTATGTGGGTATCATTTTTCTGTATATTTCTATTTTACTTGTTTTCATGGTGTTCTCTTGTAGAAGGAGTTATTTGCTAATTGATGAATGGCTGTTGCTGCCATCTGATATCAGCCCCCACAGTACTGTATTGTTTGCTAATATGCTAATGACATGTTGACTTTGCTTGTTGAAACAATAAGCCCCTGAGACCTTTCCCCTCCTGACCTTTGAATGAGGAGGGAGACTTTTAAAAATATCAGGGAGGGGAGACACAGATCAGTCCTGTGTGGAATGATGATGTGTTCTCAGCATCTCAGAGAGAAAGAAGTGTATATGAACTATGCTATCCTCTGTCTCCTGGATTGTTGGACTTTTATCCTGTTACTGAACTGCATTCATGTTCTGGACTATTTTATCCTTTGTGTGGTGGATTGTATTTTTGCCTAAATAAAGGTCTTGGGATTGTTCACTCTTCGCTGATTTTGTTGATTGTGTGGTACCGGAGAAGGACCCTGTGGCAACAGGTAGAAGCAGTGGGATTAGCAGAGTGTAACCTAATGGAGAACCATCCACAGAGTGAGTACAGAAATTGGACTGTATCCAGTTTACAGGAGAGAGCCAGAGACCTGGGCCTGAACTACCAGGGACTGACTAAAGAGGCCTTAACTGACCTACTGGTGGGTGCCAACCCGGCCACCTCCTCCCATATGTCTGAAGGACAAGCACTGGATACAAGGACCCTCGCCCCAAAAAGCCAGTGGGTGGTGTATTACAAAGAAGAGATGGCGTTCTGGGCCCAAGCGTCTCTCAGGAGTACAAGGAGGAGGCTGTCTGCTGGGCACAGCGGAGACAGAAAGCAATGGAGCTTGAAAGAGGGAGTAACGCAATTTGCAGTATAAACCCAACGATCCGGGAGCCTGTACGGATCACCTGGACAGAGTTTAAGCCATTTGATGAGGCTTCCGGAGAAGTGGAGGAGTTCATCAAGGACTCTGAGACGCAGTGTGCTGTGATTGAGGTGCCCCACTCTGGCTGGATGCGTTTGTTAGTGAGACTCCTGAATGGTAGCCTGGCAGAGGCTTACCGAACCATTGACTCACAGAGGAATCGGGATTATAACATTGTAAAGCGGACTATCCTGGATTACCATGCTATCACCCCAGACTCATATAGAGCCAAGTTCTGAGATCTCCCATGCACTATGGGGGGATTGTTTAGGATGTATGCCCATAAGATGTCCCAAGCATGTCGGAGATGGCTGGAAGCAGAAAACGCCTTTATTGTGGAAGATGTTATACAGGCGCTCCTTATGGAACAATTGAACAATTTCTTGCCAAGTGCCCCGCAGAGGTACGGGAATGGGTCCGGGAACGCACGCCGTGCACCATGGATAGAGCTGCAGCCCTGGCCGATGAAGCCCTTACTATCCGACCGCAATGGAGGAGGCTTCTGGACAATGAACCACGGCCTTCTCCTGCACCCCACCCCCCTCCGATTATATCTGCCCTTCCACCTAGTGGCAAGCCGATGACAATCACGCCTCACAATCCTGGGCCCCAACAGTTCCGACCACGACCTGGGAGTATCACAGAGAGGAGATGTTTTGGGTGTGGGCAACCTGGACATTTGCAGTTTGCCTTTCCCTCAAGGATTCAGAGAAAGCCCCACGCAGCCTCACCTTGACCAGTACATCTTGTGCACTCAATCCTTCCTGAGGAAGAGCTAACACCACCTCCACCAGAGTGGACCATCGACCACGGCCCCATAGATACCCCTCCTGGAGTGTATGGACTCCGGCCTTTGTCCATCAGAAATACAGAGCAACGGCATTGCCACCTGCAGGATGTCTTAATTGATGGATACAAAGTGTCGGAATTTAGAGACACGGGGGCATTCCTGTCTATCGCTGACCCCCGTGTGGTTCGACCGAGGCAATTCACCAGAGCCCTGGAATTCCCATTGTCCTGGCAGGGGTGTCCGCAAATATATACAGCGAGCTTTGGTATGTTTGGATTATGGTTTTGGAGAAAAACTGTGTTGGATTAGAGTTATGGGAGGACTTCCTGCAGATATCCTCCTTGGAAATGACATTGGGGAGTTACAAAGTCATTTTGTGGAAGCAGACAGTCCGTGGGCCTCTCACTCTTCTGAAAGAACAATTGGAGGGAGATATCGCAGATACCGGAACGCCCATCATTCCTTACATTCTAGAGTTCAGAGACTGTCTCGCCCAGCTAGCTACCTTGGCTAATGAACATCAGCGAACGGCCCAGTCCAGTCAAAAGCCTGGTATGACCATAAAGCCAGGACCCGGGAATTTATGGACAAGTGCTCATGATTATTGCAACCCCTGCCCCTGTACAAGGAACAATAAACTATTGAGCAATGTGGACTAAAGTGAGCAGGCCAGAGGTCTGTGTAGACCTCATAGCGTGCTCACTTATTATGAGGGGGGAGAGGTTGTGATGGTGTGATATGCTATGTGGGTATCATTTTTGTGTATATTTCTATTTTACTTATTTTCATGGTGTTCTCTTGTAGAAGGAGTTATTTGCTAATTGATGAATGGCTGTTGCTGCCATCTGATATCAGCCCCCACAGTACTGTATTGTTTGCTAATATGCTAACGACATGTTGACTTTGCTTGTTGAAACAATGAACCCTTGAGACCTTCCCCATCATGACCTGTGAATGAGGAGGGAGACTTTTAAAAATATCAGGGAGGTGAGACACAGATCAGTCCTGTGTGGAATGATGATGTGTTCACAGGATCTCAGAGAGAAAGCAGAGTATATGGACTATGCTATCCTCTGTCTGCTGGATTGTTGGACTTTTATCCTGTTACTGAACTGCATTCGTGTTCTGGACTATTTTATCCTTTGTGTGGTGGATCATATATGGATCTTTCGTATTTTTGCTTAAATAAAGGTCTTGGGATTGTTCAGTCTTCACTGGATCTGTTAATTGGGTGGTACCGGATAAGGACCCTTTGACATCCCTGATGTACCTAAACAGTAGAAACCCCAATTCTAACTCCAACACTAACCCCAACAGACCCCTAACCCTAATCCCAGCCCTAACCATAACCCTTATCACAACCCTAACCCCAACACACCCCCAACCATAATCCCAACCCCAACCATAACCCTTTTCACAAACCTAACCCCAACACACCCCTAACCCTAATCCCAACCCTAACCATAACCCTTATCACAACCCTAACCCCAACTCTATCCATAACCCTAATCCCGACACTAACCATAACCCTTATCACAACCCTATCTCCAACCCTAATCCCAACCCTAACCATAACCCTAATCACAACCCTAACTCCAACACACTCCTAACCCTAATCCCAACCCTAACTCCAACACACCCCAACCCTAATCCCAACCCTAACCATAGCCCTTATCACAACACTAACCCCAACTCTAATCTCAACCCTAACCATAACCCTAATCACAACCCTAACCCCAACACACTCCTAACCCTAATCCCAACCCTAACCCTAAACCCAATCATAACCATAACCCTAATCACAACCCTAATGCCAACACACCCCTAACCATAATCCCAACCCTAACCACACCCCTAACCCCAACATACCCCTATCCCTAATCCCAAACCTAACCATATCCCTAACCACACCCCTAACTCCAAAACACCCCTAACCCTAATCCAAACCCTAACCATAACCCTAATCGCAACCTTAACACCAGCACATTCCTCACCCTAATCCCAACCCTAACCCTAATCCCAACCCTAACTATAACCATAATCACAACCCTAAGGCCAACAAACCCCTATCCCTAATCCCAACCCTAACCACACCCCTAACCCCAACATACCCCTAACCCTAATCTCAAACCTAACCATATCCCTAACCACACCCTAACCCTAATCCCAACCCTAACCATAACCCTAATCCCAACCCTAATCTCAACACTAACCCTAATCCCAACACACCCCTAATCTTAACCGTAACCCTAATCCCAACCCTAACCCTAATCCCAAATTTAGTCCCAACCCTAACCCTAATGCCAACCCTTACCCTAATCCCAATCCTAATCCCAACTCTAGTCCCAACCTTAACCCTAATCCCAACTCTAACTTTAGCCCCAATCGCAACCCTAACCCCAACACCCCTAACACTAATGTTAACCCTACTTCCAACTCTAATCCCAACCCTAACCCTAATCCCAACACACCCCTAGGCCTAATCCCAACCCTAACCATAACCCTAATCAAAACCCTAATCTTAATCCCAACCCAAATCCCAACCCTAATACTAATTCCAACCCTAATAATAATAATCTTTATTTTTATTTAGAGCTAACATATTCCGCAGAGCTTTACAATTTGCACACATTTTCATTGCTGTCCCTGTTGGGGCTCACAATCTAAATTCCCTATCAGTATGTCTTTGGAATGTGGGAGGAAACCGGAGTACCCGGAGGAAACGCACGCAAACATTGAGAGAACATGCAAACTCTTTGCAGATGTTGTCCTTGGTGGGGTTTGAATCCAGGACTCCAGCACTACAAGGCTGCAGTGCTAAACACTGCACCACCATGCTAAACACAACCCTACTCCGAATCCTAACCCTATTCCCAACCCTTACCTTAATCCCAACTCTAATCCCAACCCTATTCCCAATCCTAGCCCCAACCCTAACTTTAATCCTAACCTGAATCCCAACTCTAAACCTAACTTTAGCCCCAATCACAACCCTGACCCCAACACACCCCTAACCCTAATCCCAACCCTAACCCTATTCCCAACCCTAACCTTAATCCCAACCCTAACCCTAATCCCAACCGTAATCCCAACACACCCCTAACCCGATTCCCACCTGTAACCATAACCCTAAATACAAACCTAGACCTAATCCCAACCCTAACCCTAATCCCAACCATTACCCTAATCCCAACCCTAGTCCCAACCTTAACCCTAATCAGAACTTTAGCCCCAACCCTAACTTTAGCCCCAATCACAACCCTAACCCCAACACACCCCTAACCCTAATCCCAACCCTAACCCTATTCCCTACCCTAACCCTAATCCCAACCCTAACCCTAATCCCAGCCTTAACCCTAATCCCCACCGTTACCCTAATCACAACCCTAGTCCCAACCCTAATCCTAATCCCAACTCTAACCCTAACTTTAGCCCCAACCCTAACTTTAGCCCCAATCATAACTCTAACCACAACAGACCATTAACCCTAATCCCAACCCTAACCCTATTTCCAACACTAATACCAACCCTAATCCCAACCCTAACCATAATTCCAACCCTAATCTCAAATCACCCCTTGTCACGTTTCACACCGTGCTGCCAACACTATGTCACAGATCCCAGCGGTATGTCAGGGATCCTGGGGAGGATATCTTTATCGTCCCCACTGCTTCCACCAATTGTCACGAACCCAGGATGTTTGATTGCCCCTGGTTCCCTCTGAAGGGGATTTATCTATATCCCACTTCCCAGTTCCGGGTTGAAACTTGCAGCTCTCTGGTGCCCCCCTTACCCTCAGGTCAGATTAGGTACTGCACCTAGGGTAATTAGTCGCCAGAATGGCTGCCTGCTATGTACTGGCTATTGGGCTCACTGCAACTAGGGCGATTAACTACTCCCACTCAGGAACAATAGTTAACAACGCCGCCGGTCACTGCAGAGATGCCCGATTGCACAGGACAAAGTATGCCACCACCAGCTCTGATTGCACCAAAGGTTAACAGGTCCAGAGCCAACCCAAATCAGTAGTGTAATTCACCTCAGAGGACACAGTTCGTATAGAGCAGAAGAGACAAGCTTAGTAAAATTATATATTTTACTCCGTAAAAGATAGGTAGTATTTACAAAAATATTAAAAAGATATTACAAAGGAGACGATCATATGTACATTGCAACTACAAATAAAATAAGGATTAAAACAGAAGATTACACTCACATTTTGCTTAAGTCATTGCAGGCTAACCATGCTGGTTGAGGATCCAGATATCACAATGCATTACAAAGGGTCTTTGTGCATTAAGGTCCCAAGCAAGAATGAATACTTGGCTCAGTGTCGTAACTTATACTTCTGGGCTTGTGACCTCACTAAATGGGCTGGGTAATGATATGCACTGCTCTTGGTTATTTACGTTCTTAAGTCTGGAGACAAAGGCATTCCAAGCCTAAGGGGAGGAAGGAATGAGTGGCCCTACAGGGTTGGTTGTCTGCAGTTTAAAAGCCACACCCTGCTCACACACTAGTATCCAGTTACACAGTGTCTCTGCCCTAGATTTTGTCTTTGGATAGTCGAATGAGGGGGGAAAGTGGGGTCGCAGCTGCACTTGTGCCTGTGACATGATACTCTCTAGAACTAAACTCACAATATGACATTTTTTGCAATATCGTGACACCTCCCCCTTTTGGACTGCACTACGGAGGCAGAACCTCTTGGTACTCCTCCATGCGCACCTCAGCAGGTTCACCCTGGCGGGGCAACCCATCCGCATAGCCATGCTCCCTGCCTGTTTTGTGCTCGATGGTGAAGTCATACTGCTGGAGGGCAAGGCTCCGGCATAGCAACCTTCCGTTGGTTCTACACATGGCATTTAGCCAGCGCAGAGGGTTGTGGTCGGTCAATACAGTGAAGGTGCAACTGTACAAGTAGGGCTGCAAGCGTTGCAGGGCCCAGACTATGGCCAGACACTCTTTCTTGACGGTGGAGTATGCCACTTCCCTCGGCAGAAATTTCCAGCTCAGGTACAACACGGGGTGCTCTTGGTCCCCCGAGTCAACCTGGCTGAGTACAGCACTGAGGCCAAACTCAATGCCATCGGTCTGCACCAAGAACGGTTGACTGCTGTCGACTGCTTTCAACACAGGGGAATTTCACAGTGCTGTTTTCAACGCCTGGAAGTTCCCTCACAGCCGTCGGTCCAGTTGACGATGTGGGGTAGCTTCTTCCTGGTGAGGTCCATCAAGGGTTTTGCCAGGCTACTATAGTTCAGTACGAAGCGCCTATAGTACCTGGCAGTTCCCAGAAAGGACATCACCTGACACGATCGCATCCACTTTACCCGGTTCTGGCTTTATGGACTTCCCACCTACCCGGTGCCCTAGGTAGTGGACCTCTCTCATGCCCATCTGGCACTTTCCGGGCTTGATGGCCAGACAGGCTCGGTGAAGTCACCTGAACACCTCCTCGAGATGCTGCAGGTGTTCATCCCAGGAGGAGTTGACGATAGCAATGTCATCCAGGTACGCCACCGCATACTTCTCCAGTCCCTGAAGCAGGTGGTTGACCATCCGCTGGAAAGTGGCGGGGCATTCTTCATGCCGAAGGGCATGACCGTGGACTCGTACAGTCTGAAGGGTGTGATAAAGGCGGACTTCTCCTGCGCCTCAGGGCTCAAGTGGATCTGCCAGTATCCTCGACTCAAATCCATTATGGTCAGGTATTTTGCGCCAGCTAACTTCTCAAGAAGCACCTTGATGCGCGGCATTGGGTGCACATCAGAGGCTGTGATGGCGCTGAGCCCCCTGTAGTCCACGCAGAATCGGGTGGTCCGATCCTTCTTTGGCACGAGAACTGCAGGTGAGGCCAACGCACTTTTTGACTGTTGAATCACCCCCAGCTGTAATATCTCATCGATCTCCTGGCGCATGACCTGCTGCACCTCGTTGAAGATCCGATAGGCTGTTCACCATAGTGGGGCATGATTCCCGGTGTCCACCTCATGGACCGCTAACTCAGTTCTTCCAGGTTGATTGGAGAACACAACCAGGAAGGGTTCCAGCTTGGTCAGCAACTGCAACTACTGGGGTTCGGTTAGAGAGGCTCTTACCTCCACATCCTCAATGGACCCACCGGCCTTGGCTTGGGCCAGCATGTCCAGTAGGGGGTATTTATCCCCGTCTTCGGGCAGGCTGCAGACCGGTAGGACGTATGGTTCACTTTCTTGATGTGCCTTTGTCATGTTGACGTGAAAGGCCTTTCACCTACCCTGTGCGTGGTCAAGCGTGACCACGTAGGTGACCGGGTTGAACTGTTGGTGGACGACGTATGGGCCCTCCCAGGCTGCCTGAAGCTTACCTTTTGGTACGGGGACCAGCACCCACACCTTTTGATCCATGTGGTAGGTCCGCTCCCGGGTGCTCTGATGATACCAATACTTCTGATCAGCCTGAGCCTGCGTCATGTTGTCATGCAAGAACTGCATCAAGGTCTGCATTTTGTCACTGAAGCGCATGACATACTCTACTATGGACACTTCAGAAGTGTTCAGCTCCTCTTCCAAGGATTCCCTTACCAACCCGAGGGGTCCCAGGACTCGCCTGCAGTACAGTAGCTCGAAGGGGGAGAACCCCGTCGAGGCCTGCGGAACCTCTCGGTAAGCGAAAAGCAGGTGTGGGAGGTACTGCCCCTAGTTGCATCCTTGGGTTTCAATCAGCATGCGCAGCATCTGTTCAAGGGTACTATTGAAGCGTTCACACAAGCCATTGGTCTGTGGGTGATACGCACTCGATACCAGATGCTTCACTTGCATTTTCTCACAGAGAGCCTTCATTAGGCGAGACATGAATTGGGTCCCTTGATCGGTAAGCATCTCCCTAGGAAATCCTACATGTGAAAAGATAGCCAACAGTGCATCCGCCACCTTATCTGCCCTAGTTGTGGACAGAGCCACTGCCTCTGGGTACCGGGTAGCGCAGTCTACCACAGTAAGGATAGTAAGGATGTATTGCTTTCCAGAGCTGCTGGGGACAGCCAGCCGGCCCACAATGTCCACCGCGATCCTCTGGAAAGGCTCCTCTATCACTGGCAAAGGGATCAGGGGAGCCTTAAGAGCAGGCCCTGCCTTCCCCACTCATTGGCAGGTGATGCAGGAGTAGCAGTAGTTTGTCACATCTGTCCCAATCTTGGGCCAATGGAAGGGTTGAGACAGCCGGGCCTTAGTTTTGCTGACCCCCAAGTATCCAGCGAGCGGGATCTCATGGGCAATCCGCAACAACTCACTCCAGAATTGCTGCGGGATGACCAGCTGTCTTTCCCTCAACCACTCCTTTTGCGATTTTCCGGGTACTGTCTCCCGGAACAACCTCCCTCATTCCCAGAACACCCTCTCCTTATCAGTCACAGAGGTGGGCGTCTCGGCAAGTTGTCTCAAATTCTCAAGGCTCGCATCTGAGTGTAGAGCGGCCTGGAACTCCTGGCTAGGGGCAGCCAGAAGCGACATCTGGGTCCCCTTTTCACTGGGACCCTCTGGAACCTGCTCTGGGTTCACCTCTCGTTCAGTCTCTCCTGTAGTGGAGGAGGGTATAGAAGACAGGGTGGTACCTGCGATCCGGGCACTCTGACTGTGGGTGACAGCGGCTACATATGCTGCCCCCCCTGAGGATTTCTACAGACCCATCAGCCGGCGCTGCTATGGGCTCTACCTCGACATCCACCCCCAACACTTCAGGAGCCATGCTACTTAGGGGCCCGTTACCTTCCTCGGTGGCACTGGTCAGTTGCATGGCATCACCTTCCTCACAGTTCCCATGCACCTCCTCATTTCCTTGAGCACCGACGCTTGCTCCTGTTAGGGGTTCCACAGCCAACCCACCCCATGGAGTGAAGTGGCTGAGCACTCCTGCACCTGTGGATACATCAACCATTGCAGAAAAATGGTTCAGTTGGAACATTTACATCATTTTCAGCATCATTACTAAGGAAAAAATGGTTATCATCAGAAGCATCATTACTCGATAAAGCATTGTCAGGTAACACATGCAATTTCCCATTACTATCATCAGCATTTAATCGGGGAGGGGAGTCAGGGACATAGTATGCAACCATCCTCCCCAAATCAGTCCCCAATAAAACATCGGAGGGCAAGTTATCGGACAGCCCCACTTCCTTCACCCCGCTCCTGGCAACCCAATCTATATACACCCGGGCCATTGGCAGGTGACAGCGGATGCTAGCAATCCCGGTGACAGTCAGGGTTTTCCCTGGAATGATCTCTTCAGGGGCCACCAGTTCGGGTTAGATGAGGGTCCGTTCAGCCCTGGTGTTCTTGAGGCCTGTAGCAACATGGCCCCCCACGGTGACGTGTAGCACGTTGTCACACACCCTCCCAACTGCCCCACCCACCAAAAGAACTGCTGCATTAGGCCCTGGGGCCTTAGCTGCATGGTTCTTCTGCTTCTCCGGACAGTTGGCGCTGAAATGACCAGTCCGTTTGTAGGAAAAACAAAGCGAAGGTCGGTGGTAGGTCTGGTGCTGTTGGCAACGAGGACAGGGCCTCTGATGGGTTGGCTGGCAGGGGCACTGGCGTTGGTTGCAGGCTTACCTTCTCTCCAGCTGGCTGTGACTGGCTTCCGCACTTCCAATCTACGGTTGGGTTGGCCTCATAGGCATCGGCAATCTGCGCAGCTTTCGTCACGTCTTTGAGCTCTCTGTCCATCACGAACTGTCGCACCTCAGCTGGGCAAAGATGTAAGAACTGGTCTTTGATCATCAGGTCTGGCAGCTGCGCAAAGGTGATCACTGACAGTACTTGGGTCCACTGGTCAAAGTGGGTCCTGAGTCCATGCGCCACATCGCTGTAACTGTCGCATGGGCCACACTGGAGGTTCCGGAACATTCTACTGTAAACCTCAGGTGTAAGCTGATACTTGGTTATTAGGGCCTGCTTGATGGCCTCATAGTCACCATCTTGTTCTTGAGGGAGAGCAGCAAACACCCCAGAGCTTTGCCTTTTAGCCGTGGGGTCAGGTAACAGGCCCATTCGTTCCCAGGCAGCCGGTACTGTCTGCAGGCTTTCTCAAAGGCCCGCAGGAAAGTTGCCAAGTCCCCGTCCTTTTCCATCACAGGAAAGTGCTCTGGACGGGGTTTGGGTAACTGAGCGTTTCTTGAGTTACTGTTCCGCGTGGTAGATGGTAGGGCTCTGAGTTGGGACAGCCGCAGTTCATGGTCCCTCTGGGCTTGGGCCTCCCGCTCAGCCCGCTGGGCTCTCTGCCTCCCGCTTTTTCATGGTATTGCTGGATCAGCTGCCGACGTCTATCATCGGTTGAACCTCTGCTGCAGCACCATTTTCCCTCTGAGACCAGGCTTGGTCTGCTTCAAATTGCACCAGTTCAGTGACCATTTGAGCCTTGGATTTGCCCTGGGGGTCCAGGCCATGATACATACATACTTCAACAAGAGTATCCTTCTTCTGCTTGGTGTACCAGGCTTCTCTTTTGCAGCCAACATTGCCAAATAAAAGATAGGATAGAAAAATGAAGAGAAAGGGATAGGGGGTAGTCGCAAGTACACACAGTATCGTCTCAGGATTAGTAAACACTGAGCTTGCTCTCCAAACTTATTTGCGCAGAGTCCTCGCAAGAACTTTGCAAGTTTTTAGTGAGAGGAATGATAGCTCAAACCAGATCACTAATGCTCTATTATCCCATCGCTCTGCCACCAATATGTCATGGTTCACACCATGCTGCCAACACATGTCACGGATCCCAGCGGTATGTCAAGGATTCCGGGGAGGATATCTCTATCATCCCCACTGTTCACACCAATTTGTCACAAACCGGGTTAGTTTGGTTGCCCCTGGTTCCCTCTGAAGGGGATTTATCTATATCCCACCTCCCAGTTCCGGGTTGGAACTTGCAGCTCTCTGGTGCCCCCCTTACCCTCAGGACAGGTTAGGTACTGCACCTAGGGTAATTAGTCGCCAGAAAGGCTGCCTGCTATGTACTGGCTATTGGGCTCACTGCAGCGAGGAGGGCAATTGACTACTTCCATTCAGGCAGGAACAATAATTAACAACGCCGCCGGTCGCAGCAGAGATGCCCGATTGCACAGGACAAGGTATGCTGGCACCAGCTCTGATTGCACCAAAGGTTAACGGATCCGGAGCCAACCCAAATCAGTAGCGTAATTCACCTCAGAGAACACAGTTCATATAGACCAGAAGAGACAAGCTTAGTAAAATTATATATCTTACTCCGTAAAAGATAGGCAGTATTTACAAAAATATTAAAAAGATATTATAAAGGAGACGATCATATGTACATTGCAACTACAAATAAAATAAGGATTAAAATAGAAGATTACACTCACATTTTGCTTAAGTCATTGCAGGTTAACCATGTTGGTTGAGGATCCAGACATCACAAAGCATTAAAAGGGTCTTCATGCATTAAGGTCCCAGTCAAGAATGAATGCTGTGCTCAGTGTAGTAACTTATACTTCTGGGCTTGTGACATCACTAAGGGGCTGAGTAATGATATGCACTGCTCTTGGTTATTCATGTTCTTAGAGTCTGGAGACAAAGGCATTCCAAGCCCAAGGGGAGGAGGGAATGAGTGGCCCTACAGGGTTGGTCGTCTGCAGTTTAAAAGCCACAACCTGCTCACACACTAGTATCCAATTACACAGTGTCTCTGCCCTAGGCTTTGCCTTTGGATGATTGAATGAGAGGGGGGGAAGAAAGGGGAGTCGCAGCTGCACTTGTGCCTGTGACATGGTACTCTCTAGATGTAAACTCACAATATGACATTTTTAGCATTATCGTGACACCCCTAACCCTAATCTCAACTGTAACCATAACCCTAACCACAACCCTAACCCTAATCGCAACTCTAACACTAATCCAAACCCTAATCCAAAACCTAATCTCAACCCTAACTCTAATCCCAACCCTAACCCTAATCCCAACCCTAATCCCAACACACCCATAACTCCAACCCTAACCATAACCCTCATCCCAATCCTAATCCCTAACCTAATCCCAATCCTAACCCTAATCCTAACACACCCCTAACTCCAACCCTAAGTATAAACCTAATCCCAACCCTAATCCCAACCCTAATCCCAAACCTAAACCCAACCTTAATCAAAACCCTAACCCTAATCCCAACCCTAATCCCACCTCCAACCCTAATCCCATCCCTAACCCTAATCCCAATCCTAATCGCAGCCCAACCCTAATCCCAACCATTACCCTAATCCCAAACCTAACCCTAGTCCTAAACCTAACCCTAACTTTAGCCCAACTCACTTTAGCCCAACTGTAACCCTAATAGGAAAGTGGAAATAAATATATTTTCTTTATTTTGTTATTTTTCCCTAAGTAAGGGGGTGATCAAGGTGGGGCTCATTTACTATTTTTTTATTTTGATCAGTGTGATAGGGTCTATCACGGTGACCAAAATGAACCAATAGGAAAAATCTTCCTCTTGTTGCTGGGTGCCAGCCGGCAGATCCCGGCGGCTGCACTGCACATGTTCCCACCATTTTCTTACCGGAAGAAGACACCAGCAGCCATGAGGGGAAGCAGGAGGACCCAGGGACACCAGGAGACACTGGTAAGTACCATGTATGGACCAGGGACCCTATTTCTGTCGTGCGATCACATCAGAGGACAAATTAAATGGCATATCGCACTTTTTTTTGCGATTGCCGTTATACGGTTAATAATGGCGATCGCAACCGGGGGGGTGGTAAAAACTGACCCTAATCATCTTCTCTGGGGTCTCGGCTACCCCTGGCAGCTGAGACCCTGGAGAAAATCCGACTCTGGGGGCGCTATACAGTTTTTCCACAGAGCTGTTAATTAACAGCGCTGTGGTTTAAGTACCCTTAACTACCGCCGTTAAAAGGCGTATCGGCGGTCATTAAGGGGTTAAATAGGATGATGTAGAAGGACGTAGATCTGGGGATTTATTATGATGGAATATAGGCTGAACTGGATGGACAAATGTCTTTTTTCGGCTTTACTAACTATGTTACTATGTTACTATGTAGATATAATCATTGAAAGAATTTAACGAATCAGACTCCCCCTGCCAGACAAACAAAAGATCATCTATATATCTCTAATACCATTTGATGTGGTCAAAAAAAGGATTATCGAGATGACATTGGATTATTATTATTATTGTTTATTTATATAGCACCATTAATTCCATGGTGCTGTACATGAGAAGGGGTTACATCAAAATACAAATATCACTTACAGTAAACAAAACTAACAATGACAGACTGGTACAGAGGGGCGAGGACCCTGCCCTTGTGGGCTTACAATCTACAGGATTGTGGGGAAGGAGACAGTAGGTCAAGGGTTGCAGTAGCTCCAGTGGTGTTGAGGTGGCCGTGTAGTCTTTACAGGCTGTAAGCTTCTTTGAAGAGATGGGTTTTCAGGTTTCTTTTGAAGGATCCAAAAGTAGTGGATAACCGGATGTGTTGGGGCACTGAATTCCAGAGGATGGGTGATATTCGGGAGAAGTCTTGGATGCGATTGGGTGAGGAGCGAATAAGCGTGGAGGAGAGGAGGAGGTCTTGGGAGGACCGGAGATTACGTGAGGGAAGATATTGAGAGATTAGTGTGGAAATATACGGAGGAGAAAGATTATGGATGGCTTTGTAGGTCAGTGTTAGTAATTTAAACTGGATACGCTGAGAAATTGGGAGCCAGTGAAGGGATTTGCAAAGAGGGGAAGCAGGAGTGTAGCGAGGAGAGAGATTAATTAGACGGGCAGCAGAGTTAAGGATGGACTGGAGGGGTGCGAGAGTGTTAGAAGGTAGGCCACAGAGGAGTATGTTGCAGTAGTCGAGGCGGGAGATGATTAGGGCATGCACGAGCATTTTGGTAGAGTGTGGGTTGAGGAAAGGACGGATTCTGGAAATATTTTTGAGCTGGAGGCGACAGGAGGTGGCGAGAGCTTGGATGTGCGGTTTGAAGGACAGGGCAGAGTCAAGGGTTACTCCGAGGCAGCGGATTTTGGGGACAGGGGAAAGTGTGATTTCATTTATTTTGATAGATAGATCAGGTAGGCAAGATATGCGAGAGTGAGGAAAGATAATTAGTTCAGATTTGTCCACATTGAGCTTGAGGAAGCGAGAGGAGAAGAAGGAGGATATGGCTGATAGACACTTTGGGATTCTGGAGAGCAGGGAGGTGACATCTGGACCAGAGAGGTAGATCTGAGTGTCATCGGCATATAAATGGTACTGGAAGCCATAGGACTTTATGAGTTGTCCCAGGCCGAGTGTATAGATTGAGAAGAGTAAGGGTCCTAGGACAGAGCCTTGAGGGACACCAACAGAGAGGGGGCGAGATGAAGAGGTAGTATGGGAGTAGGAAACGCTAAATGTGCGGTTGGCAAGGTATGAGGAGATCCAAGATAGGGCGAGGTCTTTGACCCCAAAGGAAGAGAGGATCTGTAGTAGGAGGCAGTGGTCAACTGTGTCAAAGGCAGAGGACAGGTCTAGGAGGAGGAGAATAGAGAACTGTCTGTTAGCTTTGGCTGTAAGTAAGTCGTTAGTAATTTTGGTCAGGGCAGTCTCAGTGGAATGGTGGGGACGGAAGCCAGATTGTAGGTTGTCGAAGAGAGAGTTAGATGCAAAGTGAGAGGAAAGTTCAGCATGGACGAGCATTGGATTGCACATATAATCAAGATTTAGCATACATCAATCAGTTTTATTTTTTCTTTTGTATCACAATTATTTTTTGTATAATATTTTTTTTTCCCACAAAATGGTGGAGTTTCGATGGGGGCAAAATTTTCCCCTTCAGTGGTGAAACTTGTAATGGCATGGTGGGAAGAGTAATACATTTTTCATCTCGATAATCCTTTTTTTGACCAAGAAATATAGATGATCTTTTGCTTGTCTGGTAGGGGGAGTCTGAATCGTTAAATTCATTCATTGATTATATCTACATCATTCCGTTTAATTTAGAATTCACCTATTTATGTGACAAGAATAGTGTACATTTGTACATTTTTTAGATTCATGATTGACAGGTATTCCTTATCACACCATCAATAGTTGTACTTGTCGTAAAAAGACTGCAGGCAATACTATCTTACAGGCACATAGCTTTCATCCTTCACACACAGTTATGTCCATTCCTCTTGGTGAAACCTTACGGGCAAAACTAAATCATAGTGATAATTTATCTTTTATTAATGAGAAAAAACTTATTAACCCCGTTCTGCTATTAGACGTACTATCCCGTCCATGTGACCTGGGACTTAATCCCCATGGACGGGATAGTACGTCATATGCGCTCATCTGCGATCACGGGCAGGTTATCACAGCTAACACACAGCAGTAAATGCCAGGAGCAGTCATGGACCACTCCCGGCACTTTAACCCCTGAAACACTGCGATCAAACATGACCACAGCATTCCGGGAGCAGGTCTGCATGCTATAGAAAAGATCAGCCTGCAAAAAATGAGTGTCCCATAATGGGACACGATGTAAAAGTAAGAATTAAATAAAAATTAGTTTTTTTAAATAATTGCAAAAATATTTTAAAAAAATAAAATAAATAATAACAATAAAAAAATCAATATTTATTCTACCAATTAAATAAATATTTCAAATAATAAAAAAACAACAAAAGTACACCTATTTAGTATTGCTGAGTCCGTAACGACCCGACCTATAAAACTATCAAACTAGTTAACCTCTTTAGTGATCACCATAAAAAAAAACAAGACAAAAAAAATAATGCTTTATCATCATACCGCCGAACAAAAAGTGGAATAACACGGGATATAAATAAACATGGTACCGCTGAAAAAGTCATCTTGTCCCACAAAAAACAAGTCACCATACAGCTCCATCAGTGGAATATTATAAAAGTTATAGCTCTTAGAATAAAGTGATGCAAAAATAATTATTTTTATATAAAATAGTTTTTATCGTATAAAAGAGCCAAAACATGAAAAAAATGATCTAAATTAGGAATCGCCGTCATTGTTCTGACCCCATTTTTACCACATGCAGAACGGTATAAACGCCCCCCCCAAAAAAGAAATTCATGAATTGCTGGTTTTTCTTCATTCTGACTCCCACAAATCAGAATAGAAAGCAATCAAAAAATGTCATGTGCGCGAAAATGGTACCAATAAAAACATCATCTCGTCCCACAAAAAACAAGACCTCACATGACTCTGTGGAGCAAAATATAGAAAAATTATAGCTCTCAAAATGTGGTGATGCAAAAACTATGTTTTGCAATAAAAAGCGTCTTTTTGTGTGTGACGGCTGCCAATAATAAAAATCCGCTAAAAAACCCCGCTGTGAATAGTAAATCAAACCCCTCTTCATCACCCCCTTAGTTAGGGAAAAATAATAAAATAAAAAATGTATTTATTTCCATTTTCCCATTAGGGTTGGGGTTAGGGTTAGAGTTGGGGTTAGGGTTAGAGTTGGGGCGAAAGTTAGGGTTAGGATTGGGATTAGGGTTGGAATTAGGGATAGGGATGGGATTAGGATTAGGGTTGGGATTAGGGTTAGGTTTGTGGTTAGGGTTAAGATTATGGTTAGGGGTGTGTTGGGGTTAAGGTTGGAGTTAGAATTGGGTGTTTCCACTGTTTAGGCACATCAGGGGGTCTCCAAACGCGATATTTGTCTGATCTCTACAACAGCCAATTCTGTGTTGAAAAAGTCAAACAATGCTCCTTCCCTTCTGAGCTCTGCCATGCACCCAAACAGTGGTTTACCCCCACATATGGGGTATCAGCATACTCAGAACAAATTGCACAACAACTTTTGTGGTCCAATTTCTCCTGTTACTCTTGGTAAAATAAAAAATTGAGGGCAAAAAGATAATTTTTGTGAAAAAAATATAATTTTTTATTTTTACGGCTCTGCATTATAAACTTCTGTGAAGCATTTGGGGCTTCAATGTGCTCACCACACATCTAGATAAGTTCCTTAGGGGGTCTACTTTCCAAAATGGTGTCACTTTTGGGGGGTTTCCACTGTTTAGGCACATCAGGGGTTCTCCAAACGCAACATGGCGTCTGATCTCAATTCCAGCCAATTCTGCGTTGAAAAAGTCAAACGGCGCTCCTTCCCTTCCGAGCTCTGCCATGCGCCCAAACAGTGGTTTACCCCCACATATGGGGTATCATCGTACTCAGGACAAATTGTATAACAACATTTGGGGTCCCATTTCTCCTGTTACCCTTGAGAAAATAAAACAAATTGGATCTGAATTAAATTTTGTGTGAAAAAAAGTTAAATGTTCATTTTTTTTAAACATTCCAAAAATTCCTGTGAAACACCTGAAGGGTTAATAAACTTCTTGAATGTGGTTTTGAGCACCTTGAGGGGTGCAGTTTTTAGAATGGTGTCACTTTTGGGTACCGTATTTTTTGGACTACAAGACGCACTTTTCCCCCCCAAAAAAGGGGGGAAAATGGGGGGTGCGTCTAATAGTCGCAAAGCAGGCTTACCGTGGCGGCAGAGGTGCGGTGGCAGAGGTGCGGCGGCAGAGGTGTGGCGGCAGAGGTGTGGCAGCAGAGGTGCAGGGATGAGGAGGCGCAGTGAGCGGGGTCCCTTTCCCCGGTGAGGTGATGCAGCAGCCCGGTAAGCAGCAGAGCCGGGTGAATCCTGTTGTTATCGGTGGTGGCAGCCATTTTCCTGAGGCCGCGCGTGCGCAGATGGAGCGCTCTGCTTCCCGGGGCTTCAGGAAAATGGCCGCGGGAGGCCGCACGTGCGCAGACGGAGATTACGGTGGCCATTTTCCTGAAGCCGAGTTCGCAGATTTAGATCTTGACTTCAGGAAAATGGCCGCTGCGATCTCCATCTGCGCACACGCGGCCACCCGTGGCCATTTTCCTGAAGCCCCGGGAAGCAGAACGCTTCATCTGCGCACGCACGGCCTCAGGAAGATGGCTGCCACCACCGATAACAACAGGATTCACCCGGCTCTGCTGCTTACCAGGCTGCTGCATCACCTCACCAGTGAAAGGGACCCCTCTCACGCCATACCTCTCACTACGCCTCCTCATCCCAGCACCTCTGCCGGTAACCACTGCTGCAACCCTCCCATGGACACCAGGCCGTGGCGTCGCCCACCTAAGCAGGAAGGGACCCTGCTCAGGTGCACGCCGTACCGCATCACCCCACCTCTGCCGACACCATGCCTCCTGTGACCCTGCTCTGCCACCGCCAGCCCTCAGGTAAGATACTGTAAATTTGGACAATAAGACGGACCCCCATCTTATAAAAAATCTTTTTTTCTGCAATTTTCACCCCAAATTTGGGGTGCGCCTTATGGTCCGGTGCGTCTTATAGTCCGAAAAATACATTATCTTCCAGTGTCGGACTGGGATGCCAAGGGCCCACCAGTAACATTGACTTTGGGGGCCCACTTTTCACCTGAATACAAATATTACACTACCCTGGTTCACAAATTTACCTATATCTCTATATAATAATAAACTGAATAGTTTGGAAAATGAATGATGAGATGCTGTTTTTTCTGTACAGAGTGAATCAAGCAAATTATGCCAAGTACTGCCCATACAGTGGGGGTTGGGGGCCCAGATCTGCACAGGGGCCCATCGGGGGATTCCCCTGTTACCTTATGGGCCAGTCTGAGCCTGGTATCTTCTATCACATAGACCCCTCAAAGTGACTTCAAATGTGATGTGGTCCCTAAAAAAAAATGGTGTTGGAAAAATGAGAAATCGCTGGTCAACTTTTAACCCTTATAACTTCTTAACAAAAAAAAATTTGTTTCCAAAATTGTGCTAATGTAAAGTAGACATGTGGGAAATGTTAGTTATAAAGTATTTTGTGTGACATATCTCTCGGTTTTAACCCCTTAGTGACAGAGCCAATTTGGTACTTAATGACCGAGCCAATTTTTACAATTCTTACCAGTGTAAATTTAAGAGGCTATAACTCTGGAACGCTTTATCCGATCCCGCTGATTCTGAGAATGTTTTTTCGTGACATATTGTACTTCAAGTTAGTGGTAACATTTCTTCGATATTACTTGTGATTATTTATGAAAAAAATGGAAATATGGCGAAAATTTGTAAAATTTTGCAATTTTCAAACTTTGTATTTTTATGCCCTTAAATAAGAGAGATACGTCACAAAAAATAGTTAATAAATAACATTTCCCACATGTCTACTTTACATCAGCACAATTTTGGAAACAATTTTTTTTTTGTTAGGGAGTTATAAGGGTTAAAAGTTGACCAGTAATTTCTCATTTTTACAACACCATGTTTTTTTTAGGGACCACATCACCTTTGAAGTCATTTTGAGGGGTCTATATGATAGAAAATAACCAAGTGGGACACCATTCTAAAAACTGCACCCCTCAAGCTGCTCAAAACCACATTCAAGAAGTTTATTAACCCTTTAAGTACTTCACAGGAACTGAAACAATGTGGAAGAAAAAAATGAACATTTAACTTTTTTTTGCAAACATTTTACTTCAGAACCATTTTTTTTAATTTTCACAAGTGTAAAAACAGAAATTTAACCACAAATTTTGTTGTGAAATTCTTCCTGAGTACGTCGATACCCCATATGTGGAGGTAAACCACTGTTTGGGCGCACCGCAGAGCTTGGAAGTGAAGGAGCACCGTTTGACTGTTTCAATGCAGAATTGGCTGGAATTGAGATCGGATGCCATGTCGCGTTTGGAGAGCCCCTAATGTGCCTAAACAGTGGAAACCCCCCACAAGTGACACCATTTTGGAAACTAGACCCCTTATGGAACTTATCTAGATGTGTGGTGAGCACTTTGAACCCCCAAGTGCTTCACAGAAGTTTATAACGTAGAGCCGTGAAAATAAAAAATCGCATTTGTTTTCACAAAAATGATTTTTTCGCCCACAAATTCTTATTTCCACAAGGGTAACAGGTAAAAGTTGTTGTGAAATTTCTCCTGAGTACGTCGATACCCCATATGTGGGGGTAAACCACTGTTTGGGCGCACCGCAGAGCTTGGAAGAGAAGGAGTGTCGTTTTACTTTTTCAATGTAGAATTGGCTGGAATTGAGATCGGACGCCATGTCACGTTTGGAGAGCCGCTGATGTGCCTAAACAGTGGAGACCCCCCACAAATGACCCCATTTTGGAAACTAGACCCCTTAAGGAACTTATCTAGATGTGTGGTGAGCACTTTAAACCCCCAGGTGCTTCACAGAAGTTTATAACGTAGAGCCGTGAAAATAAAAAAATCAAATTTTTTCTACAAAAATGATCTTTTTGCCTCCAAATTTTTATTTTACCAAGGGTAACAGGAGAAAATGGACCCCAGAAGTTGTTGTACAATTTGTCTTGAGTACGCTGACACCCCATATGTGGGGGTAAACCACTGTTTGGGCGCATGGCTGAGCTCGGAAGCAAAGGAGCGCCATTAGACTTTTCAATGCAAAATTGACTGGAATTGAGATCGGACGCCATGTCGCGTTTGGAGAGCCCCTGATGTGCCTAAACAGTAGAAACCCCCCAAAAGTGACCCCATTTTGGAAACTAGACCCCCCATGGAATTTATCTAGATGTGTAGTAAGAACTTTGAATGCCCAAGTGCATCACAGAAGTTTATAATGCAGAGTCGTGAAAATAAAAAATATATTTTTTTTAACAATAAAGATTTTTTAGCCCCCAAGTTTTTATTTTCACAAGGGTAACAAGAGAAATTGGACCCCAAAAGTTGTTGTCAAATTTGTCCTGAGTATGCTGGTACCCCATATGTGGGGGTAAACCACTGTTTGGGCGCACGGCAGAGCTCGGAAGGGAAGGAGCGCCATTTTGGAATGCAGACTTTGATAGAATTGTCTGCGGGCGTTATGTTGCGTTTGCAGACCCCTAATGTACCTAAACAGTAGAAACCCCAACAAGTGACCCCATTTTGGAAAATAGACCCCCCAATGAACTTATCTAGATATGTGGTGAGAACTTTGAATGCCCAAGTGCTTCACAGAAGTTTATAATGCAGAGTAGTGAAAATAAAAAATATTTTTTTTCCCCACAAAAAAGATTATTTTAGCCCCCAAATTTTTATTTTCACAAGGGTAACAAGAGAAATTGGACCCCAAAAGTTGTTGTCCAATTTGTCCTGAGTATGCTGGTACCCAATATGTGGGGGTAAACCACTGTTTGGGCGCACGGCAGAGCTCGGAAGGGAAGGAGCGCCATTTTGAAATGCAGGCTTTGATAGAATGGTCTGCGGGCGTTATGCCACTGATGTACCTAAACAGTAGAAACCCCCACCAAGTGACCCCATTTTGAAAACTAGACCCCCCAATGAACTTATCTAGATATGTGGTGAGAACTTTGAATGCCCAAGTGCTTCACAGAAGTTTATAATGCAGAGTAGTGAAAATAGAAAATATTTTTTTTTCCACAAAAAAGATTTTTAGCCCCCAAGTTTTTATTTTCACAAGGGTAACAGGAGAAATTGGACCCCAAAAGTTGTTGTCCAATTTATCCCGAGTACGCTGATGCCCCATATGTGGGGGTAAACCACTGTTTGGGCGCACGGCAGAGCTCAGAAGGGAGGGAGCACCATTTGACTTTTTTAGCGCAAAATTGGCTGTCGTGTTTGGAGACCCCCTGATGTACCTAAACAGTAGAAACCCCCAAATTATAACTTCAACCCTAACTCCAACACACCCCTAACCCTAATCTCAACCCGATCCATAATCCTAATCACAACCCTAACGATAATCACAACCCTAACCCCAAAACAGCCCTAATCTCAACCCTAACCATAACCCTAATCAAAACCCTAAATCCAACACACCCCTAACCCTAATCCCAACCCTAATCCCAACCCTAACCCTAATCCCAACCCTAATCCCAAACGTAACCCTAATCCCAACCCTAATCCCAAACGTAACCCTAATCCCAACCCTAATCCAAACCCTAACCCTAATCCCAACTCTAACCCTAACTTTAGCCCCAACCCTAACCCTAACTTTAGCCCCAACCCTAACCATAACTTTAGCCCCGTCGTCACAAAAAGTTCAATGTAACCTTTTTTTTGTACGTCGCGTCCGCCATTTCCGCGCATGCGTGGCCGTAACTCTGCCCCCTCCTCCCCAGGACATAGACTGGGCAGCGGATGCGTTGAAAAACTGCATCCACTGCCCATGTTGTGCACAATTTTCACAACGTGCGTCGGTACGTCGGGCCGACGCATTGCGACCGCCCCGTACCGACGCGAGTGTGAAAGAAGCCTAAGGCTACTTTCACACTAGCGTCGTACTCGGCCCATCGCAGTGTGTCGGGCCGACGTACTGACGCTAGCGTTGTAAGCGCTGCACAACGGGTGCAGCAGATGCTGTTTTTTCAACGCATCCGCTGCCCCATTGTGAGGTGCGGGGAGGCGGGGGCGGAGTTCCGGCCGCGCATGCGTGGTCGGAAATGGCGGACACGTCGTACAAAAAAGTTACATGTAGCTTTTTTTGTGCCGACGGTCCGCCAAAGCACGACGCATCCGTCGCACGACGGATGCGACGTGTGGCAATCCGTCGCAATGCGTCGCTAATGCAAGCCAATGGAGAAAAAACGCATCCTGCAAGCACTTTTGCAGGATGCGTTTTTTCTCCAACGACGCATTGCGACGGAAGCCAAAAAACGCTAGTGTGAAAGTAGCCTAACCCTAACCCTAGCCCTAACCCTAACCCTAACTTTAGCCCCAACCCTAACCCTAACCCTAACCCTAGCCCTAACCCTAGCCCTAACAATAACCCTAACCCTAGCCCTAACCCTAACCCTAATTTTAGCCCCAACTCGTCTCTCCTGCCGGCCGGCAGATGGCAGCAGATGGCGGGCGCACTGCGCATGCGCCCGCCATGAGGAAAAAGCTGGCCGGCAGGAGGAGACGGAAGAGGACCCAGGGACACCGGGTGAGTATGATAGGGTCCCCGAATCCCCCTATTTCTCTGTCCTCTGATGTGCGATCACATCAGAGGACAGAGAATTACAGATCGCTTTTTTTTTTTGTGGTTGCCGGTAAACTGTTAATTACCGGCGATCGCAAAACAGGGGTCGGTGCAAACCGACCCCGATCATGTTCTTTGGGGTCTCGGCTACCCCTGGCAGCCGAGACCCCAAAGATCTTCCGGGTGCCAGGCGGCGGGCGCACTGCGCGTGCGCCCGCCATTTTTTCCCCGGAAAAAAGATGGCGGCGCCCATCGGGAGCCACGAGGAGCACCGGGGGAGGTAGGTGAGTATTGGGGGGCTATCGGGGGCCATCGGGGACCCTATTTCTCTGTCCTCCGATGTGCGATCACATCGGAGGACAGAGAAATTAAATGGCAAATCGCGTTTTTTTTGTTGCTGTTGCGACCGCCGGTAAACGGTTAATTACCGGCGATCGCAACTCGGGGGTCGGTAAAACCCCCCCCGAATCATGTTCTCTTGGGTCTCGGCTACCCTCGGCAACCGAGACCCCAGAGAAAATCCATCTCTGGGGGGCGCTATTCACTTTTTCCACAGCGCCGTTAATTAACGGCGCTGTTGTTTAAGTACCCTTAGCGGCCGCCGTTAAAAGGCGTATCGGCGGTCGTTAAGGGGTTAAGGGCATAAAAATTAAAAGTTTGAAAACTGAAATTTTTTTATTTTTTTGCCATATTTCCAATTTTTTAAATAAATAAACGCAAGTAATATCGAAGAAATGTTACCACTATCATGAAGTACAGTATGTCACGAAAAAATATTCTCAGAATCATAATCATTCTCAGGATCTGTTAAAGCGTTCCAGAGCTATAACCTCATAAAGGGACAGAGGTCAGAATTGTAAAAATTGGCTCCGTCACTAAGGGATTAATTTAAAATTCACCTATTTATTTGAGAAGAATAGCGTACATTTTCTAGATTCATGTTGGACAGGTATTCTTTTTGGATCCATCAATATTTGTACTTACCGTAAAAAGACTGCAGGCGATACTATCTTACAGGCACATAGCTTTCATCCTACACACAGTTATGTCCATTCCTCTTGGTGAAACCTTACGGGCAAAACAAAATCGTAGTGATAGTTTATCTTTTATTAATGAGAAAAAAACATATTAAAAAAACGCTCACTGACAGAAGAGACCCTAACTGGACCATGAATCGGGCATCTAACATGGCAGATACTAACACAAGGAAAGATCTTATTACTGCAGCTCCCAGGTCCGGTCATAGAATCATAGAATACGGAGGTCCGGCCGCTACTTGTTCTTCCTCAGATCCACCTGTTTTGGGTCTTACATATTGTCCTCATTTGAAGTCAATATCAGAGATTCTACGCCGAAACGTAATCATATGAAGAGACGATGACACCAAGGATGTTTTGTTAGAAAACGGTATTACAATTGTATCGAGTCGTGCTCCTACATGAGGCAATTTTCTATTCCCAGTTTTTTTAACCCTAGTTGGGTGACAGATTCTTCTAGCTGGTTATCTACCACTGGCTTTTCTGCACGTGGACAACATCCGTGTAAAACCTGTCTGCTTTCTAAAAACAACGACCACTTTTCCTGTTCCAAAAATGTAAAGAATTTTAAAATCAAAAGTGTTTTGACCTGTAATTCAGATGACGCAGTTCTATGATTGGATGTTCTGAGTGCAAACTTCTAGATGTTGGCTCCACTATCAGGGACTGAAAGACGGGATTAGAGAACACCGTGATGAAATTGTCCAACCCACAACCCGTAATCTCTCAGCTGTTTCTGGTCATTTCAGTCTGTACACAATAGACAAACCACAGATTGTAATGTGTTTGTGATAGAACAAATACACAAGAATTTACGTGGTGGAGACGGAGAGAAAAGATTACAGGGAAGCGTATTGGATTATTTATTAAGTCCCGAGTACGGCTAGGTTTAAATGTAAAGATAGAAATCATGTTGCAATATTGATGTATACGATTTTTGCATTATTTATGTATTATACCATTTTCTCCGATACAGATGCATTGTGAATATTTTCATGTCACCTTCCCTTTTCCTTCACATTTTTTTTCTTTGTAATTATGTTAATGATATGTCTGCCATTCAGCTCTTCCAAGTGCTCTTATACCCATATACAATGGGCAAGGTGAGTGGCAAGGGACAGGGACGGGGACGTGAAGTTGATGGTGAGCGCAGAGGCCGAGGCTGTGGGCAAGGAGAAACTGACTGCCACGGGAGCACAATAAAAACACACATGTCGATCTTGCTTCCTGTACAACTTTGTAGGGAACACCACTCAGCAGATAATGTTTTCAGTCACTTTGCCAGCACCAACCTGTCTAACACACAGTATAGTTTAAGTAGCCATGATTCTGGACCACATACTCCTCACCCTAATTCTCCTTCCTCCCACCATGCCAAGTGCCCGCAGACTAGTGGACCAACAATTGGACACTCCAAAGAGCTGGTCACATTTCCATTTAAAAGTATAGATTCTGGCCTCTCGCCCTGCCCTGTTATGGTTCTCAATGGCAAGAGAACATAGCCCAGCAAACATAAGAACTAGCTCTTGGAAGGATGGAAACTAAACTGACCATGAACTAAACCTGCCGCACAACTAACAGTAGCCGGGTAGCGTAGCCTGCGTTTTATCCCTAGACGCCCAGCGCCGGCCGGAGGACTAACTAATCCTGGCAGAGGAAAATATAGTCCTGGCTCACCTCTAGAGAATTTCCCCGAAAGGCAGACAGAGGCCCCCACAAATATTGGCGGTGATTTTAGATGAAATGACAAACGTAGTATGAAAATAGGTTTAGCAAAATTGAGGTCCGCTTACTAGATAGCAGGAAGACAGAAAGGGCACTTTCATGGTCAGCTGAAAACCCTATCAAAACCCATCCTGAAATTACTTTAAGACTCTAGTATTAACTCATAACATCAGAGTGGCAATTTCAGATCACAAGAGCTTTCCAGACACAGAAACGAAACTACAGCTGTGAACTGGAACAAAATGCAAAAACAAACAAGGACTAAAGTCCAACTTAGCTGGGAGTTGTCTAGCAGCAGGAACATGCACAGAAAGGCTTCTGATTACAATGTTGACCGGCATGGAAGTGACAGAGGAGCAAGGCTAAATAGCGACTCCCACATCCTGATGGAAACAGGTGAACAGAGAGGATGATGCACACCAGTTCAATTCCACCAGTGGCCACCGGGGGAGCCCAAAATCCAATTTCACAACAGTACCCCCCCCTCAAGGAGGGGGCACCGAACCCTCACCAGAACCACCAGGGCGATCAGGATGAGCCCTATGAAAGGCATGGACCAAATCGGAGGCATGAACATCAGAGGCAGTCACCCAAGAATTATCCTCCTGACCGTATCCCTTCCATTTGACCAGATACTGGAGTTTCCGTCTGGAAACACGGGAGTCCAAGATTTTTTCCACAACGTACTCCAACTCGCCCTCAACCAACACCGGAGCAGGAGGCTCAACGGAAGGCACAACCGGTACCTCATACCTGCGCAATAATGACCGATGAAAAACATTATGAATAGAAAAAGATGCAGGGAGGTCCAAACGGAAGGACACAGGGTTAAGAATCTCCAATATCTTGTACGGGCCGATGAACCGAGGCTTAAACTTGGGAGAAGAAACCCTCATAGGGACAAAACGAGAAGACAACCACACCAAGTCCCCAACACAAAGCCGAGGACCAACCCGACGCCGGCGGTTGGCAAAAAGCTGAGTCTTCTCCTGGGACAACTTCAAATTGTCCACTACCTGCCCCCAAATCTGATGCAACCTCTCCACCACAGCATCCACTCCAGGACAATCCGAAGATTCCACCTGACCAGAAGAAAATCGAGGATGAAACCCCGAATTACAGAAAAAGGGAGACACCAAGGTGGCAGAGCTGGCCCGATTATTGAGGGCAAACTCCGCTAAAGGCAAAAAAGCAACCCAATCATCCTGATCTGCAGACACAAAACACCTCAAATATGTCTCCAAGGTCTGATTCGTCCGCTCGGTCTGGCCATTAGTCTGAGGATGGAAAGCAGACGAGAAAGACAAATCCATGCCCATCCTAGCACAGAATGCTCGCCAAAATCTAGACACGAATTGGGTACCTCTGTCAGAAATGATATTCTCCGGAATACCATGCAAACGGACCACATTTTGAAAAAACAGAGGAACCAACTCAGAAGAAGAAGGCAACTTAGGCAGGGGAACCAAATGGACCATCTTAGAGAAACGATCACACACCACCCAGATGACAGACATCTTCTGAGAAACAGGAAGATCCGAAATAAAATCCATCGAGATGTGCGTCCAGGGCCTCTTCGGGATAGGCAAGGGCAACAACAATCCACTAGCCCGAGAACAACAAGGCTTGGCCCGAGCACAAACGTCACAAGACTGCACGAAGCCTCGCACATCTCGAGACAGGGAAGGCCACCAGAAGGACCTTGCCACCAAATCCCTGGTACCAAAGATTCCAGGATGACCTGCCAACGCAGAAGAATGAACCTCAGAAATGACTTTACTGGTCCAATCATCAGGAACAAACAGTCTACCAGGTGGGCAACGATCAGGTCTATCCGCCTGAAACTCCTGCAAGGCCTGCCGCAGGTCTGGAGAAACGGCAGACAATATCACTCCATCCTTAAGGATACCTGTAGGTTCAGAATTACCAGGGGAGTCAGGCTCAAAACTCCTAGAAAGGGCATCCGCCTTAACATTCTTAGAACCCGGCAGGTAGGACACCACAAAATTAAACCGAGAGAAAAACAACGACCAGCGCGCCTGTCTAGGATTCAGGCGTCTGGCGGACTCAAGATAAATTAGATTTTTGTGGTCAGTCAATACCACCACCTGATGTCTAGCCCCCTCAAGCCAATGACGCCACTCCTCAAAAGCCCACTTCATGGCCAAAAGCTCCCGATTCCCAACATCATAATTCCGCTCGGCGGGCGAAAATTTACGCGAGAAAAAAGCACAAGGTCTCATCACGGAGCAATCGGAACTCCTCTGCGACAAAACCGCCCCAGCTCCGATTTCAGAAGCGTCGACCTCAACCTGAAAAGGAAGAGCAACATCAGGCTGACGCAACACAGGGGCGGAAGAAAAGCGGCGCTTAAGCTCCCGAAAGGCCTCCACAGCAGCAGGGGACCAATCAGCAACATCAGCACCCTTCTTAGTCAAATCAGTCAATGGTTTAACAACATCAGAAAAACCAGCAATAAATCGACGATAAAAGTTAGCAAAGCCCAAAAATTTCTGAAGACTCTTAAAAGAAGAGGGTTGCGTCCAATCACAAATAGCCTGAACCTTGACAGGATCCATCTCGATGGAAGAGGGGGAAAAAATATATCCCAAAAAGGAAATCTTTTGAACCCCAAAAACGCACTTAGAACCCTTCACACACAAGGAATTAGACCGCAAAACCTGAAAAACCCTCCTGACCTGCTGGACATGAGAGTCCCAGTCATCCGAAAAAATCAAAATATCATCCAGATACACAATCATAAATTTATCCAAATAATCACGGAAAATGTCATGCATAAAGGACTGAAAGACTGAAGGGGCATTTGAAAGACCAAAAGGCATCACCAAATACTCAAAGTGGCCCTCGGGCGTATTAAATGCGGTTTTCCACTCATCCCCCTGCTTAATTCGCACCAAATTATACGCCCCACGGAGATCTATCTTAGAGAACCACTTGGCCCCCTTTATGCGAGCAAACAAATCAGTCAGCAGTGGCAACGGATATTGATATTTAACCGTGATTTTATTCAAAAGCCGATAATCAATGCACGGCCTCAAAGAGCCATCTTTCTTAGCCACAAAGAAAAAACCGGCTCCTAAGGGAGATGACGAAGGACGAATATGTCCCTTTTCCAAGGACTCCTTTATATATTCTCGCATAGCAGCATGTTCAGGCACAGACAGATTAAATAAACGACCCTTAGGGTATTTACTACCCGGAATCAAATCTATGGCACAATCGCACTCCCGGTGCGGAGGTAATGAACCAAGCTTAGGTTCTTCAAAAACGTCACGATATTCAGTCAAGAATTCAGGAATCTCAGAGGGAATAGATGATGAAATGGAAACCACAGGTACGTCCCCATGCGTCCCCTTACATCCCCAGCTTAACACAGACATAGCTTTCCAGTCAAGGACTGGGTTATGAGATTGCAGCCATGGCAATCCAAGCACCAACACATCATGTAGGTTATACAGCACAAGAAAGCGAATAATCTCCTGGTGATCCGGATTAATCCGCATAGTTACTTGTGTCCAGTATTGTGGTTTATTGCTAGCCAATGGGGTGGAGTCAATCCCCTTCAGGGGTATAGGAGTTTCAAGAGGCTCCAAATCATACCCACAGCGTTTGGCAAAGGACCAATCCATAAGACTCAAAGCGGCGCCAGAGTCGACATAGGCATCCGCGGTAATAGATGATAAAGAACAAATCAGGGTCACAGATAGAATAAACTTAGACTGTAAAGTGCCAATTGAAACAGACTTATCAAGTTTCTTAGTACGCTTAGAGCATGCTGATATAACATGAGTTGAATCACCGCAATAGAAGCACAACCCATTTTTTCGTCTAAAATTCTGCCGTTCACTTCTGGACAGAATTCTATCACATTGCATATTCTCTGGCGTCTTCTCAGTAGACACCGCCAAATGGTGCACAGGTTTGCGCTCCCGCAAACGCCTATCGATCTGGATAGCCATTGTCATGGACTCATTCAGACCCGCAGGCACAGGGAACCCCACCATAACATCCTTAATGGCATCAGAGAGACCCTCTCTGAAATTCGCCGCCAGGGCGCACTCATTCCACTGAGTAAGCACAGCCCATTTACGGAATTTCTGACAGTATATTTCAGCTTCGTCTTGCCCCTGAGATAGGGACATCAAGGCCTTTTCCGCCTGAAGTTCTAACTGAGGTTCCTCATAAAGCAACCCCAAGGCCAGAAAAAACGCATCCACATTGAGCAACGCAGGATCCCCTGGAGCCAATGCAAAAGCCCAATCCTGAGGGTCGCCCCGGAGCAAAGAAATCACAATCCTGACCTGCTGAGCAGGATCTCCAGCAGAGCGAGATTTCAGGGACAAAAACAACTTGCAATTATTTTTGAAATTTTGAAAGCAAGATCTATTCCCCGAGAAAAATTCAGGCAAAGGAATTCTAGGTTCAGATATAGGAACATGAACAACAAAATCTTGTAAATTTTGAACTTTCGTGGTGAGATTATTCAAACCTGCAGCTAAACTCTGAATATCCATTTTAAACAGGTGAACACAGAGCCATTCCAGGATTAGAAGGAGAGAGAGAGAGAAAGGCTGCAATATAGGCAGACTTGCAAGAGATTCAATTACAAGCACACTCAGAACTGAAGGAAAAAAAAAATAAAAATCTTCAGCAGACTTCTCTTTTCTCTCCTTTCTCTGTCAATTAATTTAACCCTTTTGGGTCCGGTCAAACTGTTATGGTTCTCAATGGCAAGAGAACATAGCCCAGCAAACATAAGAACTAGCTCTTGGAAGGATGGAAACTAAACTGACCATGAACTAAACCTGCCGCACAACTAACAGTAGCCGGGTAGCGTAGCCTGCGTTTTATCCCTAGACGCCCAGCGCCGGCCGGAGGACTAACTAATCCTGGCAGAGGAAAATATAGTCCTGGCTCACCTCTAGAGAAATTTCCCCGAAAGGCAGACAGAGGCCCCCACAAATATTGGCGGTGATTTTAGATGAAATGACAAACGTAGTATGAAAATAGGTTTAGCAAAATTGAGGTCCGCTTACTAGATAGCAGGAAGACAGAAAGGGCACTTTCATGGTCAGCTGAAAACCCTATCAAAACCCATCCTGAAATTACTTTAAGACTCTAGTATTAACTCATAACATCAGAGTGGCAATTTCAGATCACAAGAGCTTTCCAGACACAGAAACGAAACTACAGCTGTGAACTGGAACAAAATGCAAAAACAAACAAGGACTAAAGTCCAACTTAGCTGGGAGTTGTCTAGCAGCAGGAACATGCACAGAAAGGCTTCTGATTACAATGTTGACCGGCATGGAAGTGACAGAGGAGCAAGGCTAAATAGCGACTCCCACATCCTGATGGAAACAGGTGAACAGAGAGGATGATGCACACCAGTTCAATTCCACCAGTGGCCACCGGGGGAGCCCAAAATCCAATTTCACAACACTGCCCGTTTCAAACAGGACATGAAGAGATCGCAGGTAGAGATGCTCAAATATTTGAGAAGCCAAGGACACATGAAGGCGATGGTGGGAAAATGCAATTACTGTGTCAAGAGGTGGATGATGATGAGACACAATTGCCAACAAGTGGTGTTGTTACATCCGCAAGTCAGGGCAAGGAAGTGTGAGGAAGTGGACGACGGAGTGGTGGATGATGAAGTCACTGACCCAACCTAGGAATGTTACAAACAGAGTGAGGACAGCAGCCCAGAGGTGGGGGGATCTGCAGCACCACAAAAGGCAGGAAGAGGCAGTGTGGTGTCAAGAGACACAAGGTGGCCAACTATTCCCCAGAGCACAAACATAGCTGAAGTTGCCGGTCCAAGGGTTAGGAGTTCCTGAGTCTGGCACTTTTTTAAAGATAGTCCAGTTAACCCCAAAAACACAATTTGCAATAGCTGACATGCCAGCATCACCAGGGGCAGTACAATTGTCAGCCTGACCACCACCAGCATGCTCAGGCACAAGACAGCAAAGCAACCGACTAGTTTGGCCAAATGCCAGGGTACAGAAAGTGTCTGTGGGTGACACTACTGCTTCTTCCCCTGTTCTATGGGCACACCAATTCCCTGTCCGTGACATAGGTAAAGATGCCTCGCTCCCAGCACCTATCATTGTACACTTGCAACCACCGTCAGCAAACACGTTCACGTCCTTTTCCCAGTGCAGCGTTCAGTTTTCCATACCGCAGTTAATGCCTTATTACACAGCCACCCACAGGTCACGATAATAAACAGCCACTTTTCCAGCATGCTTGCTCTAGAAAAGATGCCGTTTAGGCATCTGGAGATGGAACCTTTCCGCAACCTCATGGCGGAGGCAGTCACTTGGTACTCGGTCCCCAGCTGCCACTATTTATCCCAGTGTGCCATCTTTGCGTAACATCAGCATGTGTCCCATAACATCAGCTATGCCCCAACCAACAAAGGTACTGGGAAGGATCAGTGAACATAGGACATGTGGACAAGTGCTTGCATTTCCCTGACGGCACACTGGTTAACATTGTGGAAGGTGGGACCCAGTCGGACTCTGGTATGGAACACGTGCTGTTGACACTGAGGATTGCAGATCCTGGCTGCCCAGACCTTCTACAGCAGTTCCTGCACCTCTTCCTCCTCAATCTTCATCTCAGAGACGTCAACAACATCAATCACAAGTTGGAAGCGCTGCAGCACTGCCTCTGCCAAGAGACAACAAGCTCTGATAAAGCTAATCTGTTTAGGTGACAAACTGCACACACTGCCGCAGAGTTGTTGAAACATCTTACAGACCCGACTGATCGGTGTCTATCGCCTCTGAACCTAGAACCCGGCATGGTCGTGTGTGACAATGGCCATGTGAGGGGTGGTCCAGGATTCCCACACCCCTCTGTTACTGTTTTCTTATGCTGTCATAATTAATGTTATTTATTGTTTGGCCGTTAGATGGCAGCAATGTGTTACTGTGAATAGCACTGTGCCTTCAGGTCCTGTTAGAACAGGAGGTCATTAACCAGTTAGGTCGGCCCTGAGAGGGGTGGCTTTAGACTGAAGGATGACTGGGAGATTCGGCATCATCTTAAATAGTGAGAGAGTCTCAGAGAAGAAAGAATCAAAGAAGGAGATGAACTAGACAAGAACAAGAGAAGGACAGAAGAATAGGACCAACGGGGACAAACAGAGTAGACTTACCTGAAGAGGCCAATTTGGGGACTCCACAAGCGTGCCAAGACGAGGACAACCTTATCTGCAACGGAGATCCAAGAAAGTCAGGTATGGGGAACAGTAGGGTATTAGAGGGAGCTCCCTTACGTGCAGATTCAAGAAACAATGGCATTTCCCTTAGGGCTGAAGCATTCTGCGTTATTCATCATTGTCAGAACTGTGTCTGTGCCCATGATAACTATGAAAGTGCTTGTATGTGAAGGAAGAGAAAGGACACTGTCACATGCTATTCTCTGCATTTGACTGTTACCGTCAGTAAGAAGTTTTGACATTTTCAAGCTGTTGTAGGTTCTTCCTCCTGAAGCCCAAAAGAAATGGCACCCAGGATGGCAGGTTAGAAGAGAGTATGGAGATCTCCTCCACTAAGACACCAGAGCACACACACAGGGATTTGCAGAATCCCCTATTTCTGTAATGGGCTGGGGTATGGAAGAATTAGATAATGTGCCCCTCAACCATGACTACCATCTTACCCCCCCATTACAGCCATAACCTGGTGGTGGCTCTGAAGCTTGGTAATCTCGCACAAGTGCCATGCATGGTCCACATGCTCAACTTAGTGGTTCTGTGGTTTCTCAAAATGACCCAGTTCTGCCTGAGCTATTTGTGAACGTATGCAAAGTGTGTACCCATTTCTGCAAGTCAGATACAGCTGCCACCGCCCTAGCAGTGTTTGCAACTTCCAGCTCACCGACTGGTGTGCGATGTCCCACACATTGGAACTCAACGATACATATGTTGGCAAAGCTTTGTGACCTGCAGAGGGCAGTAGTTGAATACTAGCGACACCATGTCCATCAGTATTCCGGTCAGCCTTTGAACATAAGAGCTGATGAGTGGGAATGGATGCCTGACATCTGTGCGGTTCTCCAAAACTTTGAGGACTTGACGAAGATAGTGATCGTCGATAACACCATAATCAGTGTCACCATCCCGCTACTTTGTCTACTGAAATGCTCATTGCTCACAATTTAAAGGGAACCTGTCACCAGGTTTGGCAGATAGGAGTTATGACTGCTGCCTTTCAGGGCTTATGTACAGCATTCTATAACGCTGTAGATAAGCCCCCGATCCAACCTGAAAGAGAAGAAGAATAAGTTTTATTATACTCATCTGCAGGGCGGTCCTGTCCAATGGGTGTCCAGCGCCTCCCATCTTCTTATGATCGCCACCCTCCTACTTGCTTCATGGCTCCCCGGCATCGCACTCCTAATCAGGAGTGCTTATCTTCCCTGTTGAGGGCAGACCAAAGTACTGCAGTGCGCAGGTGCAAGGAATGATCAGAGAAGCCCGGCGCCTGCGCACTGCAGGAATTTCCTCTGCCCTCAACAGGGATGATAAGCACACCTGCGCAGGAGCGTGATGCTGGGGAGCCATGAAGTAAGCAGGAGGACGGCATCGCAAGAAGATGGAAGGCGCCGGACCAGGACCTGCGACACCCAACGGACCGGACCGCTCCCCCGGGTAAGTATAATAATAATTAATTTTCTTCCCTTGCAGGTCAGATCAGGGGCTTGTCTACAGCACTATAGAATGCTGTAGATGAGCCCTGAAAGGCGGTGGCCGCATTTTATATTGGCCAAACCTGGTGACAGGTTTGTTTTAAGAGGAGGCTTTGCAGGTGGAGCAAGTTGAGATGGAGCAAGAAACTATACAGGGTAATGCTTCACATCCCAGCCCCATCTCATCTTCTCAATGCAGATTGGGTTATAATGAGGAGGAATGAGAGCTGGATGCCTGCACTACAGAGGGTACTACCCTATAACGAGGGGGAGGGTCGTAGTCATGGTCAAGGGGTACATTACCTAAATCTTCTTCAACCTGGCCTGCTACGGAAATAGGGGATTCTGCAAATCCCTGTGTGTGTGGTTTGGTGTCTCAGTGGAGATCTCCATACATGGTTGGTCATCCTCTTGGTGGGGACAGGGAGGTCTTGGCTGTTGGAAGTCTGGCACAAATAGTTGAGTTTAGGTTCTACTGCCTTTCCCATGACCTTTCCGTGACCCTTGCATTGTATGCAATTTGGCCAACACTAATTACTGGTTGGTCACCCTTCTAGACCCACACTACAAGGAAAACTTTCCATCTCTACTTCCCATGGTGGAGAGGTCTAATAAAATGTTGTGGTACTTGAAGACCCTGGTTGAAGAATTAAAAAAAAAATCCATCTGACAATGCTGGCGACAGAGGTCACAGTTCTGTGTAATATAGGAGAGATCTCCATCCTGTGTAATATAGGAGAGGCCTTCTTCCTGTGCAATATAGGAGAGGCCTCCATCCCGTGTAATATAGGAGAGGCCTCCATCCCGTGTAATATAGGAGAGGTCTCCATCCCGTGTAATATAATAGAAGCCTCCATCACGTGTAATATAGAAGAGGCCTCCATCCTGTGTAATATAGGAGAGGTCTCCATCCTGTGTAATATAGGAGAGGCCTCCATCCTGTGTAATATAGGAGAGGTCTCCATCCCGTGAAATATAGTAGAAGCCTCCATCACGTGTAATATAGAAGAGGCCTCCATCCTGTGTAATATAGAAGAGGCCTCCATCCTGTGTAATATAGGAGAGGTCTCCATCCTGTGTAATATAGGAGAGGCCTCCATCCCGTGTAATATAGGAGAGGTCTCCATCCCGTGTAATATAGGAGAGGTCTCCATCCTGTGTAATATAGAAGAGGCCTCCATCCTGTGTAATATAGGAGAGGTCTCCATCCTGTGTAATATAGGAGAGGCCTCCATTCCGTGTAATATAGGAGAGGCCTCCATCCCATGTAATATTGGAGAGGCCTCCATCCCGTGTAATATAGGAGAGGCCGCCATCCTGTGTAATATAGGAGAGGTCTCCATCATGTGTAATATAGGAGAGGCCTCCATCCCATGTAATATAGGAGAGGCCTCCATCCTGTGTAATATAGGAGAGGCCTCCATCCCATGTAATATAGGAGAGGCCGCCATCCTGTGTAATATAGGAGAGGCCTCCATCATGTGTAATATAGAAGAAGCCTCCATTCCATGTAATATAGGAGAGGCCTCCATCCTGTGTAATATAGGAGAGGCCTCCATCCTGTGTAATATAGGAGAGGTCTCCATCCCGTGTAATATAGAAGAAGCCTCCATTCCATGTAATATAGGAGAGGCCTCCATCCTGTGTAATATAGGAGAGGCCTTCATCCTGTGTAATATAGAAGAAGCCTCCATCCCATGTAATATAGGAGAGGCCTCCATCCTGTGTAATATAGGAGAGGCCTCCATCCTGTGTAATATAGGAGAGGCCTCCATCCTGTGTAATATAGGAGAGGCCTCCATCCTGTGTAATATAGGAGAGGCCTCCTTCCTGTGTAATATAGGAGAGGCCTCCTTCCTGTGTAATATAGAAGAGGCCTCCATCCTGCGTAATATAGGAGAGTGTTGCTGCTCAGCTTACTCATAACCAGAATCCCCCGTCCTATTGTACATGCAGCTATAGGATTCCTCCATCCTCGGTGATTACTCTACATTTACTTACATTAATCTCATCTGACAAGTGTTTGCCCATCAGACGTCTCATCCAGATCATTCTGTAATATTGTAATGTCAAGGTCAGTACAGATCCCTGTGATCCCCACTGCTCCCAGTACAGATTCATTCGGTCCCCACTGCTTCCGGAACAGATCCCTGGTTTCCCAATGCTCCCAGTCCAGATACCTGCAGTCCCCACTGCTCCCGGTACAGATCCATGTGTTCCCCACAGCTCCCAGTACTGATCCCTAAGGTCCCAACTGCTCCCGGTACAGATCCTTGCAGCCCCCACTGCTCTCACTACAGTACAGATCCTTGCGGTTCCCACTCCTCCCAAAACAGATCCTTCTCATCCATGGAGGGGATCACTCACAATGTGTGGGGGCTTCTCATCCATGGAGGTAATCACTCACAGTGTGTGGGGGCTTCTCACCCATGGAGGGGATCACTCACAATGTGTGGGGGCTTCTCATCCATTGAGGGGGTCACTCACAATGTGTGGGGGCTTCTCATCCATGGAGGGGATCACTCACAATGTGCAGAGGCTTCTCATCCATGGAGGGGATCACTCACAATGTGCGGGGGCTTCTCATCCATGGAGGGGATCACTCACAATGTGCGGGGGCTTCTCATCCATGGAGGGGGTCACTCACAATGTGTGGGGGCTTCTCATCCATTGAGGGGGTCACTCACAATGTGTGGGGGCTTCTCATCCATGGAGGGGATCACTCACAATGTGCGGGGGCTTCTCATCCATGGAGGGGATCACTCACAATGTGCGGGGGCTTCTCATCCATGGAGGGGATCACTCACAATGTGCGGGGGCTTCTCATCCATGGAGGGGATCACTCACAATGTGCGGGGGCTTCTCATCCATGGAGGGGATCACTCACAATGTGCGGGGGCTTCTCATCCATGGAGGGGGTCACTCACAATGTGTGGGGGCTTCTCATCCATTGAGGGGGTCACTCACAATGTGTGGGGGCTTCTCATCCATGGAGGGGGTCACTCACAATGTGTGGAGGCTTCTCATCCATGGAGGGGGTCACTCACAATGTGCGGGGGCTTCTCATCCATGGAGGGGATCACTCACAATGTGCGGGGGCTTCTCATCCATGGAGGGGATCACTCACAATGTGCGGGGGCTTCTCATCCATGGAGGGGGTCACTCACAATGTGTGGGGGCTTCTCATCCATTGAGGGGGTCACTCACAATGTGTGGGGGCTTCTCATCCATGGAGGGGATCACTCACAATGTGCGGGGGCTTCTCATCCATGGAGGGGATCACTCACAATGTGCGGGGGCTTCTCATCCATGGAGGGGATCACTCACAATGTGCGGGGGCTTCTCATCCATGGAGGGGATCACTCACAATGTGCGGGGGCTTCTCATCCATGGAGGGGATCACTCACAATGTGCGGGGGCTTCTCATCCATGGAGGGGGTCACTCACAATGTGTGGGGGCTTCTCATCCATTGAGGGGGTCACTCACAATGTGTGGGGGCTTCTCATCCATGGAGGGGGTCACTCACAATGTGTGGAGGCTTCTCATCCATGGAGGGGGTCACTCACAATGTGCGGGGGCTTCTCATCCATGGAGGGGATCACTCACAATGTGCGGGGGCTTCTCATCCATCGAGGGGATCACTCACAATGTGCGGGGGCTTCTCATCCATGGAGGGGATCACTCACAATGTGTGGGGGCTTCTCATCCATGGAGGGAGTCACTCACAATGTGTGGGGGCTTCTCATCCATGGAGGGGATCACTCACAATGTGTGGGGGCTTCTCATCCATGGAGGGGATCACTCACAATATGTGCGGGCTTCTCATCCATGGAGGGGATCACTCACAATGTGCGGGGGCTTCTCATCCATGGAGGGGATCACTCACAATGTGCGGGGGCTTCTTGTCCATGGAGCGGATCACTCACAATGTGCGGGGGCTTCTCATCCATGGAGGGGATCACTCACAATGTGTGGAGGCTTCTCATCCATGGAGGGGATCACTCACAATGTGTGGAGGCTTCTCATCCATGGAGGGGATCACTCACAATGTGTGGAGGCTTCTTATCCCTGGAGGGGATCACTCACAATATGCGGGGGCTTCTCATCCATGGAGGGGGTGACTCACAATGTGTGGGGGCTTCTCATCCATGGAGGGGATCACTCACAATGTGTGGGGGCTTCTCATCCATGGAGGGGATCACTCACAATGTGGGGGGCTTCTCCTCCATGGAGGGGGTCACTCACAATGTGCGGGGGCTTCTCATCCATGGAGGGGGTCACTCACAATGTGCGGGGGCTTCTCATCCATGGAGGGGGTCACTCACAATGTGCGGGGGCTTCTTATCCATGGAGCGGATCACTCAAAATGTGTGGGGGCTTCTCATCCATGGAGGGGCTCACTCACAATGTGCAGGGGCTTCTCATCCATGGAGAGGGTCACTCACAATGTGTGGGGGCTTCTCATCCATGGAGGGGATCACTCACAATGTATTGGGGCTTCTCATCCATGGAGGGGATCACTCACAATGTGTGGGGGCTTCTCATCCATGGAGGGGGTCACTCACAATGTGTGGGGGCTTCTCATCCATGGAGGGGATCACTCACAATGTATTGGGGCTTCTCATCCATGGAGGGGATCACTCACAATGTGTGGAGGCTTCTCATCTATGGAGGGGATCACTCACAATGTGTGGGAGCTTCTCATCCATGGAGGGGATCACTCACAATGTGTGGGGGCTTCTCATCCATGGAGGGGGTCACTCACAATGTGTGGGGGCTTCTCATCCATGGAGGGGATCACTCACAATGTATTGGGGCTTCTCATCCATGGAGGGGATCACTCACAATGTATTGGGGCTTCTCATCCATGGAGTGGGTCACTCACAATGTGCGGGGGCTTCTTATCCCTGGAGGGGGTCACTCATAATGTGTGAGGGCTTCTCATCCATGGAGGGGTCACTCACAATGTGTGGAGGCTTCTCATCCATGGAGGGGGTCACTCACAATGTGTGGGGGCTTCTCATCCATGGAGGGGGTCACTCAGAATGTGTGGGGGCTTCTCATCCATGGAGAGGGTCACTCACAATGTGTGGGGGCTTCTCATCCATGGAGGGGATCACTCACAATGTATTGGGGCTTCTCATCCATGGAGTGGGTCACTCACAATGTGCGGGGGCTTCTTATCCCTGGAGGGGGTCACTCACAATGTGTGAGGGCTTCTCATCCATGGAGGGGGTCACTCACAATGTGTGGAGGCTTCTCATCCATGGAGGGGTCACTCACAATGTGTGGAGGCTTCTCATCCATGGAGGGGGTCACTCACAATGTGTGGGGGCTTCTCATCCATGGAGGGGGTCACTCACAATGTGTGGGGGCTTCTCATCCATGGAGAGGGTCACTCACAATGTGTGGGGGCTTCTCATCCATGGAGGGGGTCACTCACAATGTGCGGGGGCTTCTCATCCATGAAGGGAATCACTCACAATGTGTGGGGGCTTCTCATCCATTGAGGGATCACTCACAATGTGTGGAGGCTTTTCATCCATGGAGGGGATCACTCACAATTAGGGTTGAGCGAAACGGATCGGTCATTTTCATAAGTCGCCGATTTTTGGCAAAGTCGGCGTCTCATGAAACCCGACCCGATCCCTGTGTGGGGTCGGCCATGCGGTACACGATTTTGGTGCCAAAGTCGCG
This sequence comes from Ranitomeya variabilis, assembly GCF_051348905.1. Lineage (NCBI taxonomy): Eukaryota > Metazoa > Chordata > Amphibia > Anura > Dendrobatidae > Ranitomeya > Ranitomeya variabilis. Next base: position 575,823,850 of record NC_135237.1, on the reverse strand, counting down.
TTTCGTATGACGCGTTTAGCGCCATTTTTTCAGCCAATGAAGGAGCGTGGGCAGAGTGATGACATAGGTCTTAGGGGAGTGCACGCGTATCGCCATCTTATCGCTTGTGCGTAGTAGGGATTTGCAATGTGCAACACGAAATTTTCTGTGCTGGGACGGAGGGGAGAGAGAGAGGTGCTGCAAATGATGGAGGGGTGCTACAAATGATGGAAGGGGTGCTACAAATGATGGAGGGAGTTGCTGCAAATGATGGGTGCTGCAAATGATGGGGGGTGCTACAAATGATGGAGGAGGCTGCAAATGATGGAGGGGGGTGCTGCAAATGATGGAGGGGATGCTGCAAATGATGGAGGAGGCTGCAAATGATGGAGGGTGCTGCAAATGATGGAAGGGGTGCTACAAATGATGGAAAGGGTGCTACAAATGATGGAGGGGGTTGCTGCAAATGGTGAAGGGTGCTGCAAATGATGGAGGGGGTGCAACAAATGATGGAGGGGGTGCTGCAAATGATGGAGGGGATGCTGCAAATGATGGAGGAGGCTGCAAATGATGGATGGGGTTGCTGCTAGTGATGGAGTGGTGCTGCAAATGATGGAGGGGGCTACAAATGATGGAGGGGTGCTACAAATGATGGAGAGGTTGCTGCAAATGATGGAGGAGGCTACAAATGATGGAGGGGGTTGCTGCAAATGATGGAGGGTGCTGCAAATGATGGAGGGGGGCTGCAAATGATGGAGGGGGTGCTACAAATGATAGAGGGGTGCTACAAATGATGGAGGGGGTTGCTGCAAATGGAGGGTGCTGCAAATGATGGAAGGGTGCTACAAATGATGGAAGGGGTTGCTGCAAATGATGGAGGGGGGCAGCAGATGATGGAGAGGTGCTACAAATGAGGGAGGGGTTGCTGCAAATGATGGAGGGGGTGCTACAAATGATGGAGGGGGTGCTACAAATGATGGAGGGGGGCTGCAAATGATGGAGGGGGTGCTATAAATGATAGAGGGGTGCTACAAATGATGGAGGGGGTTTCTGCAAATGGAGGGTGCTGCAAATGATGGAGGGGTGCTACAAATGATGGAGGGGGTTGCTGCAAATGGAGGGTGCTGCAAATGATGGATGGGTGCTACAAATGATGGAGGGGGTTGCTGCAAATGGAGGGTGCTGCAAATTATGGAGGGGTGCTACAAATGATGGAAGGGGTTGCTGCAAATGATGGAGGGGGGCAGCAGATGATGGAGAGGTGCTACAAATGAGGGAGGGGTTGCTGCAAATGATGGAGGGGGTGCTACAAATGATGGAGGGGGTGCTACAAATGATGGAGGGGGGCTGCAAATGATGGAGGGGGTGCTGTAAATGATAGAGGGGTGCTACAAATGATGGAGGTGGTTTCTGCAAATGGAGGGTGCTGCAAATGATGGAGGAGTGGTACAAATGATGGAAGGGGTGCTACAAATGATGGAGGGAGTTGTTGCAAATGATGGAGAGTGCTGCAAATGATGGAGGGGGTTGCTGCAAATGATGGTGGGTATGCTGCAAATGATGGAGGGGGTTGCTGCAAATGATGGAGGGGTGCTGCAAATGATGGAGAGGGTGCTACAAATGATGGAGGGGTGCTATAAATGATGGAAGGGGTTGCTGCAAATGATGGAGGGTTTGCTGCAAATGATGGAGGGGATGCTGCAAATGATGGAGGGGGTTGCTTCTAATGATGGAGTTGTGCTGCAAATGATGAAGTGGTGCTGCAAATGTTGGAGGGGATGCTGCAAATGATGGAGAGGTGCTACAAATGAGGGAGGGGGTTGCTGCAAATGATGGAGGGTGTGCTACAAATGATGGAGGGGGTGCTGCAAATGATGGAGGGGTGCTTCAAATGATGGAGGGTGCTGCAAATGATTGAGGGGGTGCTACAAATGATGGAGGGGATGCTGCAAATGATGGAGGGGGGCTGCCAATGATGGAGGTGGCTGCAAATGATGGAGGAAGCATGCAAATGATGGGGGTGCTGCAAATGATTGTGGGGGTGCTGAAAATGATGGAGGGGGGCTGCAAATGATGGAGAGGGTGCTACAAATGATGGAGGGTGTCACGATATGGTGTGAAACACATAAGTTTAGTTTCTCTGCCAGCACACATAGGGTGGGCGCTGACCCCCCCTTCACTGTGTTTTAGCTTTCCTTCTCAGAGAGTGTGGGGGTTTTATGAGAGCCAAGGTATTTACGACCGGCATTTCCTGCCGTGTAAGCTCTTGTCCAGCTATAACTGGACTAGAAACTTCCAGAATCCATGAAAGTTCTTTGTTTGTTTTTTGTAAGATATTAAAGGGAACCTGTCACCCCGTTTTTTGAAGATGAGCTAAAAATAGCGTTAAATAGGGGCAGAGCTGGGCGTTACATTAGTGTCTTTGTGTGCCTTTATAACCTACCTAAGCTGCCGAAATACCTTTGTAAAGTCGCCGTTTTCTGCTGTCACTCACGCTGGTCTGGTCATATGGGCGTGGTGACAACGCTGTTTCTCCCCCAGAATCCTGCTCATCATTACGTTGGTGGCGTAGTGGTGTGCGCATGTCCAAAGCAAAGATCCACTGCCCAGGAGATTCAAAACAGCGCGGTCTTCGCTATTCGCCGTTTACCGGTGGGCGCGGCCATCTTTCCTGTGGCCGCGCGTGCGCAGATGGAGCGCTCTGCTGCCCGGGGCTTCAGGAAAATGGCCGCGGGATTCCGCGCGTGCGCAGATGGAGATCACGGCGGCCATTTTCCTGAAGCCCCGGGCAGCAGAGCGCTCCATCTGCGCACGCGCGGCCACAGGAAAGATGGCCGTGCCCACCGGTAAACGGCGAATAGCGAAGACCGCGCTGTTTTGAATCTCCTGGGCAGTGGATCTTCGCTTTGGACATGCGCACACCACTACGCCACCAATGTAATGATGAGCAGGTTTCTGGAGGAGAAACAGAGCTGTCACCACGCCCATATGACCAGACCAGCGTGAGTGACAGCAGAAAACGGCGACTTTACAACGGAATTTCGGCAGCTTAGGTAGGTTATAAAGACACACAAAAGACACTAATGTAACGCCCAGCTCTGCCCCTATTTAACGCTATTTTTAGCTCATCTTCAAAAAACGGGGTGACAGGTTCCCTTTAAGCAAACCATTTAAGATAAGAACACGAAAATATATATTCTTATTCTCCCTCGATGGATCTACCCATCACTCTAAACACGGGCGTCTAACTCCATCTGGTAAAGAAGTAGGGATTTCTCGGTAAATATGTATCCCAGACAGAACATATTTGATCTCATTAGAATGCCCACGTTAATCCGAGATGAATGCTGGGTTTGTTACGACTATGACATGTTTTGTAGCGAAGTTATAGAAAGTAGATAAATTTAAGGTTGAAGTACTCAGAATGTAGAGAGAGGAGGGTCTGGATAAGCCAGCCTTTCTGTGATGTCACTAGCTGCAGGTTTTAAGTTTGTGGCAGGCTCCCCAGCAGGACGTCTTGTCTTTTCCTGGAGAGCCCTGAGCACGTCCAATGAGCTGGGACGTATGGTTGCCTGCAATGCAATGAACTGAGAATATGTGAGTGTTATCTTTTCTCCTTTAATCCCCTTTATGTTATAATTACCTTGTACATATTTTCAATTGTCTCATTTGTAACATCTTTGTAAAATATTTTTTAAAGCACTGCCTAAACTTTACGGAGTATAATATTTAATACTAGTTCATTCTTCATGCTCTAAACGTACCCTGTCTCCTGAACGGAATTACGCTACTGTTTTGGGTTAGCTTCGGACCCGTTTAATCGGAGCTGGTGGCAGCGATAGTGTGCAGACTTTTGGGTGATGCATAGCGACTGCGGCGTTTATAATTATTGTTCCTGCCTGAGTGGGAGTAGTTATCGCGTCGCTGCAGCGTGCCCAATAGCCAGTACATAGCAGGCAGCCTTTCTTGGGACTAATTACCCTAGGTGCAGTACCTAATCTGACCTGCGAGTAAGGGGGGCGCCAGAGAGCTGCAAGGTTTAAGTGGAACTGTAAGCGGGATATACACAAATCCCTGCAGTTCCTGGTATATTGAAGAGCAGTGGGATACCTAGAATAAGCCCCTGCTGTAAACTAAGAGGTCAATAGCCTTGTGTGTGTCTTTTATCACATTGTGGAGTGGAGGGATAACAAAGATAAGCCCCCCTGCACATGTGATAGCTGTCTGTTGGCCTAAAGTCACCCCGATCCAAGGCGGTGGGATATTAGAGCATTAGTGATTTGGTTTGAGCAATCATTCCTCTCACTAAAAACTTGCAGAAGGTTCTTGCGAGGACTCTGCGCAAATAAGTTTGGGAGAACGAACTCAGTGCTTATTAGTTGTGAGACAATTGTGTACTGGTAATTATCCCCTCCCTTTCTCATCGTTTTTCTATCCTATCTTTTATTTGGCAACCATGGCTGCGAAAGGAGAAGCCTGGTACACCCAGCAGAAGAAGGACACCCTTGCTGGGATATGCACGTACCATGGCCTGAACCCCCAGGGTAAGAACAAGGCTCAAATGGTCGCTGAACTGATGCAATTTGAAGCAGACCAAGCCAGGCCACAGAGCCCAGAGGCCGCAGAAGCCAGCACCAGCGAACATGGTGCTGCAGCAGAGGTCCAACCACTGAATACGGGCCCTACTGGCAACCAGGGGGGCGCAGACATCCGCCTGCAGCTGGCTCTGCAACAATGCTCCGCAGATGACCTAGAGAGACGTCTGCAGCTGATCCAGCAATACCAGGAGTGAGCCGAGCGAGAGGCCCAGCGAAATGCAGAGAGAGCCGAGCGAGAGGCCCAGCGAGAGGCAGAGACAGCCGAGCGAGAGGCCCAGTGAGCCGAGCGCCATCCCAGCGAGAACATGAACTGGAGATGCTCCGGCAGGGGGGATGCCTTACACCGCCCAGAGCCGTGAGCCCAGCAGCACTCAGATACCGAAGCCCCGGCCCGACCACTTTCCTGTTATGGAAAAGGATGGGGACTTGGACACTTTTCTGCGGGCATTTGAGAAAGCCTTCAGACAGTACCAGCTGCCTACACAAGAATGGGCACGATACCTGACACCAGGGCTGAGAGGCAAAGCTCTGGAGGCGTTTGCTGCACTCCCTCAAGAACAAGATGGTGACTATGAGGCTATCAAGCAGGCCCTCATAGCCAAGTACCAGCTTACACCCGAGGTGTACCGTAAGAAGTTCCGGATCCTCCAACGTGGCCCACACGACAGTTACAGTGATGTGGTGCATGGACTGGGGACCCACTTTGACCAGTGGACCCAAGGACTGTCAGTGACCACCTTTGCACAGCTGCGAGACCTGATGATCAAAGACAAGTTCTTCCATCTTTGCCCAGCTGAGGTGCGACAGTTCGTGATGGACAGAGAACCCAAAGACGTGAGGAAAGCAGCGCAGATTGCCGATGCCTATGAGGCCAACCGTAGATCGGAAGTGCGGAAGCCAGTCACCACCAGCTGGAGAGGGGGTAAGCCTGCAACCAACGCCAGTACCCCTGCCAGCCAACACACCAGAGGTCCTGTCCCCGTGGCTAACAGCACCAGACCTACCACCGAACTTTGCCAGTGTTACCACTGCCGGCAGCCTGGTCATATCAGTACCTTCTGTCCAAACAAGCAGAAGAACCTCCCAGCCAAGGCCCCAGGGCCTAATGCAGCAGTTCTTTTGGTGGGTGGTGTGGTTGGGAGGGTGTGTGACAACGTACAGCACGTCACTGTGGGAGGCAGGGCCGGACTGGGACTAAAATTCAGCCCTGGCATTTGAAGTTACACAGGCCCACTTGTCACATGGTGACTGTATAATATCTTTGTAGACTTGTAGGCAGGGCCGGTTTTAGGCAAAGTGGGGCTTTAGGCAAAGATTAAAATGTGACCCCAAATGCTAACATATTGCACATCACACAGAAGCATTTCGGTTTACAAGAGCTGAGTTCAGGCTGCTAAATGAGTTTGATCAACAATACTGAAGTTGTTCAATGCTTGTCTCCCGACCTCTTTTCACCAGCTGAGGAATAATGATGAGGATCATGTTATCAGCAGCACATCTACAGTCTGCACCGTCGATGTGCTGCTGAGAACAAGGATTTTTGTTCCAGCAAAAACAATCTGAATATGCAGCATTTTACTTGTTTAGTAAAATACACCCCATAGTCCTCCATATATTATAATGTGCACCACAGTCCTCCATATAGTATAATACACCCCTTATAGTACTCCATATATTAAAATACACTGCTCAGACGTCCATATAGTATAAAACACTCCTCATAGTCCTCCATATAGCATAGTACACTCCTCATAGTGCTCCATATAGTATAATGCACCGCCATAGTCATCCATGTAGTACAATTCACTTCCCATAGTATAATGCACCCCATAGTTCTTCATATAGTATAACGTATTCCCTATAGTCCTCAATACAGTATAATGCAGCCCACATATAGTATAATGCAGCCACCACCCTACAGAATATAATGCAGCCAACCCAGAGTATAATACAGCCACCCCATAGAATAAAATGCAGCCCCCCCATAGAGTATGATGCAATCACCCCTCATAGAATATAAATGTAGCGCCCCCACCGCCGCAGGGCCGAGGGGTACCCGGTACCGGGCCTGTGAGTCTCTGCTCTGGGGTTGTCACGGTGGCTAGGCCCCGGTCCGTGACCCTGCCGTGGGGCGCATAGTGAAGGATATGATGGATGAATGATATTAGTGGTGCGGTGCAATAAATAACGAGGACACTAGGTTGCAGTTTCTTTACCTCTTTACTGAAGATCTCTGGGTCCTCAGTCCGGAACACGGTTCACCAGGCTGCGCAAGTCCGGCCGGTCCAATGGCACCTCCAGAGTTCTCTTCACAGGTGGAAATCGGTGCCTTCCTTCTAGCGCTATGTGTTGTGGTCCTTCCCTGCTGTGCTTACGGAAAGTACCCCACAACCGTTGTGTCTGTTTCTTAAGTTCCCTCACAACTCGATTAGATGATGTTCTGCTAATCCTCCGTCCCTCCCTGATGTTCTGGTTGGGACGGCACCCGTTTGACGGGTAGGCTCGGAGCTCTTCCGGGACCCTAGAGTCGCCCCTCTCCACAGGTTGCCCCCCAAGACTGCATAGGTGATTTAAGTTAGACAGCCCGCCTTAGACTGACTGTCCTGCCGCTGTTTGGAGTATTGCTTGAAGCTGAATGTTATGATACTCCCTCGGCGTTCCGGCCACCGGTAGTGCGCCTCAGTAGGATGTTGCTTCGGTCTTACAGCACGACTCCTACTGGTGTTTCTCCTTTTGCGTGATCTCGTTTCTCACTCAGCACAATCTATCTCGCTTCTAATCCTTCCTTGGGCACCGCCGCTACCCGGAGCAGGCATGGTCCCGTTACGTTCGTTCAAGTTGCCAAGCCTCTGTCAGGATCCCACCCCTGACAGAGACCCTACTGTATCTTCCCCCACAACACCCTCTGCCACAAGGTGTTGCCTGGTTCCAACCCAGTCAGCTTTCTGCTCTAACTTCCTGCCTGACCCCCAGTTTACCCACTATGGTGGGGAGTGGCCTAGTGAATAGAACCCTTAGCTCCCCCCGGGGGCCCGACTATGAAATGTATTGGTGTCTGTGATACCTGATCAGATGAACTCTTTCAGTGCCATCAGACGCACCATGGCTCCCCTTAGTGGCGGAGCCACAGTACTGCAACGACCAGGACTCTGGGGCGCTGCACTCCCCCCTGGTTAAACACAGTACTCCGGGACTGGGAAGAAAACAACAATACAAGTTAGCAAAAAGACATACAGTTTTGTTGAGTGCAATAACAATAAGCATATTTAAACAGAGCTTCCCTTTATGGGAGGTGAGGACACTTAAACGTTACAAACATGGTTAAATATCATAGCAACATGCTACAATTAACTTTTCTTACCCAACCGGGTATTCTACTATGTGCAAAATTGTTGAACAATAATTTAACATCGCCTTTAAGGACATACACGCTAAATCCACTAATGACCTTCCTATAATCACATTATAAGGTAATTTAACTTTTTCATTCTCCTTCTTTAAATCTGCAGGACCGCCTGTCCTAACGGCACCAGACCTACTGCCTCTCCTTCCTATGCAGGACCGCCCCGTTCAGCCCGGGCCTACTGCCTTTTCAACTACTATACACGGTATAGAACATAACATTACTTTCAATTTAAGAGCACTGAGCCATCTCTACATGACTCCTATGAGGACTCAGGGTTTACCTTCTATCCTAATTATCTATCAACATTATCAAAAACATTTTCTATGGAACATTAAGCCTTCTCATTATCTTTCTCACTATCATGCATGCTGGACACCACGTCTACCCCTATGGGCCCACCGCATCCTTCTTCTATCTTTCACTTTCTTTCGGAGAACATCATCAACATTTCTTCACAATTAACTAGTTAAATACATATAACTTACTCACATAAACATTATCATCACTTTCTTTCATCAAACATTATTGCTATCTGTCTTAAAGCAATATCACCATTTACATGCAACAAATGAACATCCCCTTTAGGAGGGGAACAAGTCTCTATGAGGTAGCACATCTTCTCAAGCTACCAGTCCATACTCAGCAAAGGTTCCAGTGTGGTATCTTCACAAAGAGTCCTTTTTGAAGTAAAACCAGTGGGAAGCACCTTTAATAAGGTGCAAACTATGTACAAAAAGTTTGTATCATGCACTGTTCATGATTGCGGCAGTTCTTTTCAACAGGAAACAAAAATGGAAAAACAACCAAAAAGAACAATAGGGACCCCGGGTCAACAAGGGGATCCCTTTAAAAGTTAACCCTGGATGGGTTTTAGCAGCAAAAATCAGGAAACAAACAGTTAACTATGTACAGTTTCAGGTTTCCGAGGTTTAGTGGGACGGCTTCCAGGGCTGCACCTGGCACTTAACCCTTCCTGGCCTGGGAAAGGTGAGGTCCAGGGTTACACCCAGTGCTGGACAAACGCTGTTAATCCGTCTTTCATGTACGGTTAAATCATGTGCAGCGATGGAGGTCTGCGCAGCTTGAGTAGGGGCATTTGCTGCAGCAGAGGTAGCGGCTTTTGCAAGATCAGTCACTGGATCGGAGTCAGCAGCTGGGGCACTAGCAGTCACTGGAGGGGTGTCGGTCGTCAGGGCAGGGTCGTCCTTCATACCTGCTTCAGATGCGGTTCCTCCGGTGCCGGTCTGCTCTGCCTCCGCTGGGGTCTGGAATGCTGGCTGTAGGGCCTCGCGCTGCGGCGTTGTCATCTATGTTTGCAGCACCTCGCTTTCCGGCAGGGCCTTGCTTTCTGGCTTCGGAGCGCTGGAACTTCTTTCCTGCTCCGGACCAGACGAGGCTGCCGACAGATGTCTGGTGAGGCTCCCGATGATGGTCTTCTTCCACCCGGCCTCAGTGCTCAGCTGCGTCTGCAGGAGTTGGTGGGTCAGCTCATCCGCTCCGATCTGCAGGAGGTCAGCGTCAGCTGCGGAGGTCTGGCTGCGGTGCCTCTCCGGGTAGCTGGGGGAGTCCTCGGCTCCGACTCCACGCTCCAGCTCCAGGCGGCTGGCCATGGCGTCCTCCATGTCGTTGACTTCTTCTTCCTGGTCCTTTTCCCGCTCTCTCCTTCGTGGGCGGTTTCGTTTTCTCTGTCTCTGTCCACCATTGAGGATCAGGAGGCGGATCTCGGCTGCTGACGGACACGTCCTCAAGGGGCCGAGATATTTAGACTGGGCGGCCATTGTCTTTCGCGCTCTTCAGCTTGTTCACGCCCACTTCCACGCCCTTCTTCTTCTCCTGCGCTCTCCTTAGCGCTGTAATGGCGGCGATTTTGGCGCGAACTTTTGGCGGCAAGTGACAATCCACAGTCTTTGCAATAAAGTACAGTCCAAGCACAGTAAATCACAGTTCCAAGGCATACATGACCTGATTCTTCAGGCTTAAGTAGATCCTGTTCGTGATGCCAAGTTGTAGCGCCCCCACCGCCGCAGGGCCGAGGGGTACCCGGTACCGGGCCTGTGAGTCTCTGCTCTGGGGTTGTCACGGTGGCTAGGCCCCGGTCCGTGACCCTGCCGTGGGGCGCGTAGTGAAGGATATGATGGATGAATGATATTAGTGGTGCGGTGCAATAAATAACGAGGACACTAGGTTGCAGTCTCTTTACCTCTTTACTGAAGATCTCTGGGTCCTCAGTCCGGAACACGGTTCACCAGGCTGCGCAAGTCCGGCCGGTCCAATGGCACCTCTGTTGTGAATTTGCTTTTTGCTCCCTCTAGTGGTTACTAGTTTTTTGACTCTGGTTTTTCTGTCATTCCTTTTATCCGCACCTGGGTCGTTAGTTAGGGGTGTTGCTATATAAGCTCCCTGGACCTTCAGTTCTATGCCTGGCAACGTAGTTATCAGAGCTAGTTTGCTGTGCTCTTGTCTACTGATCCTGGTTCCAGTTATATCAGCTAAGTCTGCCTTTTGCTTTTTGCTATTTGTTTTGGTTTTGTATTTTTGTCCAGCTTGTTCCAAATCTATATCCTGACCTTTGCTGGAAGCTCTAGGGGGCTGGTGTTCTCCCCCCGGACCGTTAGACGGTTCGGGGGTTCTTGAATTTCCAGTGTGGATTTTGATAGGGTTTTTGTTGACCATATAAGTTACCTTTCTTTATTCTGCTATCAGTAAGCGGGCCTCTCTGTGCTAAACCTGATTCATTTCTGTGTTTGTCATTTCCTCTTACCTCACCGTCATTATTTGTGGGGGGCTTCTATCCAGCTTTGGGGTCCCCTTCTCTGGAGGCAAGAAAGGTCTTTGTTTTCCTCTACTAGGGGTAGCTAGATTCTCCGGCTGGCGCGTGTCATCTAGAATCAACGTAGGAATGATCCCCGGCTACTTCTAGTGTTGGCGTTAGGAGTAGATATATGGTCAACCCAGTTACCACTGCCCTATGAGCTGGATTTTTGTATTCTGCAGACTTCCACGTTCCTCTGAGACCCTCGCCATTGGGGTCATAACAGTTTGCCAGGCCAATATTAAATGTTTAATGCATTGCAGAAGAGGGATTATAAGAAAGAAGATTCTGAGTTTTTTTTTTCTTTTTCCCCTTTACCTCAGAGTGGCTATGCTTGCTGCAGACATGAATGTCCAGACCTTAATTACAAGTGTGGACCAGCTGGCTACTCGTGTGCAGGGCATACAAGACTATGTTATCAGAAATCCTAGGTCAGAACCTAAAATACCGATTCCTGAACTGTTTTCCGGAGACAGGTTTAAGTTTAGGAATTTCGTGAATAATTGTAAATTGTTTTTGTCCCTGAGACCCTGTTCATCTGGAGATTCTGCTCAGCAAGTAAAAATTGTTATTTCGTTCTTACGGGGCGACCCTCAGGATTGGGCTTTTTCGCTGGCGCCAGGAGATCCGGCATTGGCTGATCTTGATGCGTTTTTTCTGGCGCTCGGTTTACTTTATGAGGAACCCAATCTTGAGATTCAGGCAGAAAAGGCCTTGCTGGCTATGTCTCAGGGGCAGGACGAGGCTGAAGTGTATTGCCAAAAATTTCGGAAATGGTCCGTGCTGACACATTGGAACGAGTGTGCACTGGCCGCTAATTTTAGAAATGGCCTTTCTGAAGCCATTAAGAATGTTATGGTGGGTTTTCCCATTCCCACAGGTCTGAATGATACTATGGCACTGGCTATTCAAATTGACCGGCGGTTGCGGGAGCGCAAAACCGCAAATTCCCTCATGGTGTTGTCTGAACAGACACCTAATTCGGTGCAATGTGATAGAAAAACCGCAAATTCCCTCATGGTGTTGTCTGAACAGACACCTGATTTAATGCAATGTGATAGAATCCTGACTAGAAATGAGCGGAAAATTCATAGACGCCGGAATGGCTTGTGCTACTACTGTGGTGATTCTACACATATTATCTCAGCATGCTCTAAACGTATAGCTAAGGTTGTTAGTCCTGTCACCGTTGGTAATTTGCAACCTAAATTTATTCTGTCTGTAACTTTGATTTGCTCACTGTCATCTTATCCTGTCATGGCGTTTGTAGATTCAGGTGCTGCCCTGAGTCTCATGGATCTCTCATTTGCTAAGCGCTGTGGTTTTACTCTTGAACCATTAGAAAATCCTATTCCTCTTAGGGGTATTGATGCTACACCATTGGCAGCAAATAAACCGCAGTATTGGACACAGGTTACCATGTGCATGACTCCTGAACACCGCGAGGTGATACGTTTCCTGGTTTTACATAAAATGCATGATTTGGTTGTTTTAGGGCTGCCATGGTTACAGACCCATAATCCAGTCCTGGACTGGAAGGCTATGTCAGTCTCAAGTTGGGGCTGTCGTGGTATTCATGGGGATTCCCTGCCTGTGTCTATTGCTTCTTCTACGCCTTCGGAAGTTCCGGAGTTTTTGTCTGATTATCAGGATGTCTTCAGTGAGTCTGAGTCCAGTGCACTGCCTCCTCATAGGGACTGTGACTGTGCTATAGATTTGATCCCAGGCAGTAAATTTCCTAAGGGAAGACTGTTTAATCTGTCGGTACCTGAACATACCGCTATGCGTTCATATATCAAGGAGTCTCTGGAGAAAGGACATATTCGTCCGTCTTCTTCCCCTCTTGGTGCGGGATTCTTTTTTGTGGCAAAAAAGGACGGATCTTTGAGACCTTGTATTGATTATCGGCTTTTAAATAAGATCACTGTCAAATTTCAGTATCCTTTACCGCTGTTGTCTGACTTGTTTGCCCGGATTAAGGGTGCCAAGTGGTTCACCAAGATAGACCTTCGTGGTGCGTACAACCTTGTGCGCATTAAGCAAGGTGATGAATGGAAAACCGCATTCAATACGCCCGAAGGTCATTTTGAGTACTTGGTGATGCCTTTTGGGCTCTCCAATGCGCCTTCAGTTTTTCAGTCCTTTATGCATGACATTTTCCGGAAGTATCTGGATAAATTTTTGATTGTTTATCTGGATGATATTTTGGTTTTTTCTGATAATTGGGATTCGCATGTGGAGCAGGTCAGGTTGGTCTTTAAAATTTTGCGTGAAAATTCTTTGTTTGTCAAGGGCTCAAAGTGTCTCTTTGGTGTACAGAAGGTTCCCTTTTTGGGGTTCATTTTTTCCCCTTCTGCTGTGGAGATGGACCCAGTCAAGGTCCGAGCTATTCTTGATTGGACTCAGCCCTCGTCAGTTAAGAGTCTTCAGAAGTTCTTGGGCTTCGCTAACTTCTACCGTCGTTTTATCGCTAATTTTTCTAGCATTGTGAAACCTTTGACGGATATGACCAAGAAGGGCTCCGATGTAGCTAACTGGGCTCCTGCTGCCGTGGAGGCTTTCCAGGAGTTGAAACGCCGGTTTACTTCGGCGCCTGTTTTGTGCCAGCCTGACGTCTCACTTCCCTTTCAGGTTGAGGTGGATGCTTCGGAGATTGGGGCGGGGGCCGTTTTGTCGCAGAGAGGCCCTGGTTGCTCTGTTATGAAACCTTGTGCCTTTTTCTCTAGGAAGTTTTCGCCTGCCGAGCGAAATTATGATGTGGGCAATCGGGAGTTGTTGGCCATGAAATGGGCATTTGAGGAGTGGCGTCATTGGCTCGAGGGTGCTAAGCATCGTGTGGTGGTCTTGACTGATCACAAAAATCTGATGTATCTCGAGTCTGCTAAACGCCTTAATCCGAGACAGGCCCGCTGGTCATTGTTTTTCTCCCGCTTTGATTTTGTTGTCTCGTATTTACCAGGTTCAAAGAATGTGAAGGCCGATGCTCTTTCTAGGAGCTTTGTGCCTGATGCTCCTGGAGTCGCGGATCCTGTTGGTATTCTTAAAGATGGAGTTATCTTGTCAGCTATTTCTCCGGATCTGCGACGTGTGTTGCAGAGATTTCAGGCTGATAGGCCTGAGTCTTGTCCACCTGACAGACTGTTTGTCCCGGATAAGTGGACCAGCAGAGTCATTTCCGAGGTTCATTCCTCGGTGTTGGCAGGTCACCCGGGAATCTTTGGCACCAGAGATCTGGTGGCCAGGTCCTTTTGGTGGCCTTCCTTGTCAAGGGATGTGCGGTCATTTGTGCAGTCCTGTGGGACTTGTGCTCGAGCTAAGCCTTGCTGTTCTCGTGCCAGCGGTTTGCTCTTGCCCTTGCCTGTCCCGAAGAGACCTTGGACACATATCTCCATGGATTTCATTTCTGATCTTCCGCTATCTCAGGGCATGTCCGTTATCTGGGTGATATGTGATCGCTTCTCCAAGATGGTCCATTTGGTTCCTTTGCCTAAGCTGCCTTCCTCTTCCGATCTGGTTCCTGTGTTTTTCCAGAACGTGGTTCGTTTGCACGGCATCCCTGAGAATATTGTGTCAGACAGAGGATCCCAGTTCGTTTCCAGGTTCTGGCGATCCTTTTGTAGTAGGATGGGCATTGATTTGTCGTTTTCGTCTGCTTTCCATCCTCAGACTAATGGACAGACGGAGCGAACCAATCAGACTTTGGAGGCTTATTTGAGGTGTTTTGTCTCTGCTGATCAGGACGATTGGGTGACATTCTTGCCGTTGGCTGAGTTTGCCCTTAATAATCGGGCTAGTTCCGCCACCTTGGTTTCGCCTTTTTTCTGCAACTCTGGTTTCCATCCTCGCTTTTCTTCGGGTCATGTGGAGCCTTCTGACTGTCCTGGGGTGGATTCTGTGGTGGATAGGTTGCAGCAGATCTGGAATCATGTGGTGGACAACTTGAAGTTGTCACAGGAGAAGGCTCAGCGCTTTGCCAACCGCCGCCGCGGTGTGGGTCCCCGACTACGCGTTGGGGATTTGGTATGGCTTTCTTCCCGCTTTGTTCCTATGAAGGTCTCCTCTCCCAAATTTAAACCTCGTTTTATTGGGCCTTACAAGATATTGGAAATCCTTAATCCTGTATCTTTTCGTCTGGATCTTCCTGTGTCGTTTGCTATTCACAATGTATTTCATAGGTCCTTGTTGCGGCGGTACATTGTGCCTGTAGTTCCTTCTGCTGAGCCTCCTGCTCCGGTGTTGGTTGAGGGCGAGTTGGAGTACGTGGTGGAGAAGATCTTGGATTCTCGCCTCTCCAGGCGGAGGCTTCAGTACCTGGTCAAGTGGAAGGGCTATGGTCAGGAGGATAATTCCTGGGTGGTCGCCTCTGATGTTCATGCGGCCGATTTAGTTCGTGCCTTTCATGCCGCTCGTCCTGATCGCCCTGGTGGTCGTGGTGAGGGTTCGGTGACCCCTCACTAAGGGGGGGGGTACTGTTGTGAATTTGCTTTTTGCTCCCTCTAGTGGTTACTAGTTTTTTGACTCTGGTTTTTCTGTCATTCCTTTTATCCGCACCTGGGTCGTTAGTTAGGGGTGTTGCTATATAAGCTCCCTGGACCTTCAGTTCTATGCCTGGCAACGTAGTTATCAGAGCTAGTTTGCTGTGCTCTTGTCTACTGATCCTGGTTCCAGTTATATCAGCTAAGTCTGCCTTTTGCTTTTTGCTATTTGTTTTGGTTTTGTATTTTTGTCCAGCTTGTTCCAAATCTATATCCTGACCTTTGCTGGAAGCTCTAGGGGGCTGGTGTTCTCCCCCCGGACCGTTAGACGGTTCGGGGGTTCTTGAATTTCCAGTGTGGATTTTGATAGGGTTTTTGTTGACCATATAAGTTACCTTTCTTTATTCTGCTATCAGTAAGCGGGCCTCTCTGTGCTAAACCTGATTCATTTCTGTGTTTGTCATTTCCTCTTACCTCACCGTCATTATTTGTGGGGGGCTTCTATCCAGCTTTGGGGTCCCCTTCTCTGGAGGCAAGAAAGGTCTTTGTTTTCCTCTACTAGGGGTAGCTAGATTCTCCGGCTGGCGCGTGTCATCTAGAATCAACGTAGGAATGATCCCCGGCTACTTCTAGTGTTGGCGTTAGGAGTAGATATATGGTCAACCCAGTTACCACTGCCCTATGAGCTGGATTTTTGTATTCTGCAGACTTCCACGTTCCTCTGAGACCCTCGCCATTGGGGTCATAACAGTTTGCCAGGCCAATATTAAATGTTTAATGCATTGCAGAAGAGGGATTATAAGAAAGAAGATTCTGAGTTTTTTTTTTCTTTTTCCCCTTTACCTCAGAGTGGCTATGCTTGCTGCAGACATGAATGTCCAGACCTTAATTACAAGTGTGGACCAGCTGGCTACTCGTGTGCAGGGCATACAAGACTATGTTATCAGAAATCCTAGGTCAGAACCTAAAATACCGATTCCTGAACTGTTTTCCGGAGACAGGTTTAAGTTTAGGAATTTCGTGAATAATTGTAAATTGTTTTTGTCCCTGAGACCCTGTTCATCTGGAGATTCTGCTCAGCAAGTAAAAATTGTTATTTCGTTCTTACGGGGCGACCCTCAGGATTGGGCTTTTTCGCTGGCGCCAGGAGATCCGGCATTGGCTGATCTTGATGCGTTTTTTCTGGCGCTCGGTTTACTTTATGAGGAACCCAATCTTGAGATTCAGGCAGAAAAGGCCTTGCTGGCTATGTCTCAGGGGCAGGACGAGGCTGAAGTGTATTGCCAAAAATTTCGGAAATGGTCCGTGCTGACACATTGGAACGAGTGTGCACTGGCCGCTAATTTTAGAAATGGCCTTTCTGAAGCCATTAAGAATGTTATGGTGGGTTTTCCCATTCCCACAGGTCTGAATGATACTATGGCACTGGCTATTCAAATTGACCGGCGGTTGCGGGAGCGCAAAACCGCAAATTCCCTCATGGTGTTGTCTGAACAGACACCTAATTCGGTGCAATGTGATAGAAAAACCGCAAATTCCCTCATGGTGTTGTCTGAACAGACACCTGATTTAATGCAATGTGATAGAATCCTGACTAGAAATGAGCGGAAAATTCATAGACGCCGGAATGGCTTGTGCTACTACTGTGGTGATTCTACACATATTATCTCAGCATGCTCTAAACGTATAGCTAAGGTTGTTAGTCCTGTCACCGTTGGTAATTTGCAACCTAAATTTATTCTGTCTGTAACTTTGATTTGCTCACTGTCATCTTATCCTGTCATGGCGTTTGTAGATTCAGGTGCTGCCCTGAGTCTCATGGATCTCTCATTTGCTAAGCGCTGTGGTTTTACTCTTGAACCATTAGAAAATCCTATTCCTCTTAGGGGTATTGATGCTACACCATTGGCAGCAAATAAACCGCAGTATTGGACACAGGTTACCATGTGCATGACTCCTGAACACCGCGAGGTGATACGTTTCCTGGTTTTACATAAAATGCATGATTTGGTTGTTTTAGGGCTGCCATGGTTACAGACCCATAATCCAGTCCTGGACTGGAAGGCTATGTCAGTCTCAAGTTGGGGCTGTCGTGGTATTCATGGGGATTCCCTGCCTGTGTCTATTGCTTCTTCTACGCCTTCGGAAGTTCCGGAGTTTTTGTCTGATTATCAGGATGTCTTCAGTGAGTCTGAGTCCAGTGCACTGCCTCCTCATAGGGACTGTGACTGTGCTATAGATTTGATCCCAGGCAGTAAATTTCCTAAGGGAAGACTGTTTAATCTGTCGGTACCTGAACATACCGCTATGCGTTCATATATCAAGGAGTCTCTGGAGAAAGGACATATTCGTCCGTCTTCTTCCCCTCTTGGTGCGGGATTCTTTTTTGTGGCAAAAAAGGACGGATCTTTGAGACCTTGTATTGATTATCGGCTTTTAAATAAGATCACTGTCAAATTTCAGTATCCTTTACCGCTGTTGTCTGACTTGTTTGCCCGGATTAAGGGTGCCAAGTGGTTCACCAAGATAGACCTTCGTGGTGCGTACAACCTTGTGCGCATTAAGCAAGGTGATGAATGGAAAACCGCATTCAATACGCCCGAAGGTCATTTTGAGTACTTGGTGATGCCTTTTGGGCTCTCCAATGCGCCTTCAGTTTTTCAGTCCTTTATGCATGACATTTTCCGGAAGTATCTGGATAAATTTTTGATTGTTTATCTGGATGATATTTTGGTTTTTTCTGATAATTGGGATTCGCATGTGGAGCAGGTCAGGTTGGTCTTTAAAATTTTGCGTGAAAATTCTTTGTTTGTCAAGGGCTCAAAGTGTCTCTTTGGTGTACAGAAGGTTCCCTTTTTGGGGTTCATTTTTTCCCCTTCTGCTGTGGAGATGGACCCAGTCAAGGTCCGAGCTATTCTTGATTGGACTCAGCCCTCGTCAGTTAAGAGTCTTCAGAAGTTCTTGGGCTTCGCTAACTTCTACCGTCGTTTTATCGCTAATTTTTCTAGCATTGTGAAACCTTTGACGGATATGACCAAGAAGGGCTCCGATGTAGCTAACTGGGCTCCTGCTGCCGTGGAGGCTTTCCAGGAGTTGAAACGCCGGTTTACTTCGGCGCCTGTTTTGTGCCAGCCTGACGTCTCACTTCCCTTTCAGGTTGAGGTGGATGCTTCGGAGATTGGGGCGGGGGCCGTTTTGTCGCAGAGAGGCCCTGGTTGCTCTGTTATGAAACCTTGTGCCTTTTTCTCTAGGAAGTTTTCGCCTGCCGAGCGAAATTATGATGTGGGCAATCGGGAGTTGTTGGCCATGAAATGGGCATTTGAGGAGTGGCGTCATTGGCTCGAGGGTGCTAAGCATCGTGTGGTGGTCTTGACTGATCACAAAAATCTGATGTATCTCGAGTCTGCTAAACGCCTTAATCCGAGACAGGCCCGCTGGTCATTGTTTTTCTCCCGCTTTGATTTTGTTGTCTCGTATTTACCAGGTTCAAAGAATGTGAAGGCCGATGCTCTTTCTAGGAGCTTTGTGCCTGATGCTCCTGGAGTCGCGGATCCTGTTGGTATTCTTAAAGATGGAGTTATCTTGTCAGCTATTTCTCCGGATCTGCGACGTGTGTTGCAGAGATTTCAGGCTGATAGGCCTGAGTCTTGTCCACCTGACAGACTGTTTGTCCCGGATAAGTGGACCAGCAGAGTCATTTCCGAGGTTCATTCCTCGGTGTTGGCAGGTCACCCGGGAATCTTTGGCACCAGAGATCTGGTGGCCAGGTCCTTTTGGTGGCCTTCCTTGTCAAGGGATGTGCGGTCATTTGTGCAGTCCTGTGGGACTTGTGCTCGAGCTAAGCCTTGCTGTTCTCGTGCCAGCGGTTTGCTCTTGCCCTTGCCTGTCCCGAAGAGACCTTGGACACATATCTCCATGGATTTCATTTCTGATCTTCCGCTATCTCAGGGCATGTCCGTTATCTGGGTGATATGTGATCGCTTCTCCAAGATGGTCCATTTGGTTCCTTTGCCTAAGCTGCCTTCCTCTTCCGATCTGGTTCCTGTGTTTTTCCAGAACGTGGTTCGTTTGCACGGCATCCCTGAGAATATTGTGTCAGACAGAGGATCCCAGTTCGTTTCCAGGTTCTGGCGATCCTTTTGTAGTAGGATGGGCATTGATTTGTCGTTTTCGTCTGCTTTCCATCCTCAGACTAATGGACAGACGGAGCGAACCAATCAGACTTTGGAGGCTTATTTGAGGTGTTTTGTCTCTGCTGATCAGGACGATTGGGTGACATTCTTGCCGTTGGCTGAGTTTGCCCTTAATAATCGGGCTAGTTCCGCCACCTTGGTTTCGCCTTTTTTCTGCAACTCTGGTTTCCATCCTCGCTTTTCTTCGGGTCATGTGGAGCCTTCTGACTGTCCTGGGGTGGATTCTGTGGTGGATAGGTTGCAGCAGATCTGGAATCATGTGGTGGACAACTTGAAGTTGTCACAGGAGAAGGCTCAGCGCTTTGCCAACCGCCGCCGCGGTGTGGGTCCCCGACTACGCGTTGGGGATTTGGTATGGCTTTCTTCCCGCTTTGTTCCTATGAAGGTCTCCTCTCCCAAATTTAAACCTCGTTTTATTGGGCCTTACAAGATATTGGAAATCCTTAATCCTGTATCTTTTCGTCTGGATCTTCCTGTGTCGTTTGCTATTCACAATGTATTTCATAGGTCCTTGTTGCGGCGGTACATTGTGCCTGTAGTTCCTTCTGCTGAGCCTCCTGCTCCGGTGTTGGTTGAGGGCGAGTTGGAGTACGTGGTGGAGAAGATCTTGGATTCTCGCCTCTCCAGGCGGAGGCTTCAGTACCTGGTCAAGTGGAAGGGCTATGGTCAGGAGGATAATTCCTGGGTGGTCGCCTCTGATGTTCATGCGGCCGATTTAGTTCGTGCCTTTCATGCCGCTCGTCCTGATCGCCCTGGTGGTCGTGGTGAGGGTTCGGTGACCCCTCACTAAGGGGGGGGGTACTGTTGTGAATTTGCTTTTTGCTCCCTCTAGTGGTTACTAGTTTTTTGACTCTGGTTTTTCTGTCATTCCTTTTATCCGCACCTGGGTCGTTAGTTAGGGGTGTTGCTATATAAGCTCCCTGGACCTTCAGTTCTATGCCTGGCAACGTAGTTATCAGAGCTAGTTTGCTGTGCTCTTGTCTACTGATCCTGGTTCCAGTTATATCAGCTAAGTCTGCCTTTTGCTTTTTGCTATTTGTTTTGGTTTTGTATTTTTGTCCAGCTTGTTCCAAATCTATATCCTGACCTTTGCTGGAAGCTCTAGGGGGCTGGTGTTCTCCCCCCGGACCGTTAGACGGTTCGGGGGTTCTTGAATTTCCAGTGTGGATTTTGATAGGGTTTTTGTTGACCATATAAGTTACCTTTCTTTATTCTGCTATCAGTAAGCGGGCCTCTCTGTGCTAAACCTGATTCATTTCTGTGTTTGTCATTTCCTCTTACCTCACCGTCATTATTTGTGGGGGGCTTCTATCCAGCTTTGGGGTCCCCTTCTCTGGAGGCAAGAAAGGTCTTTGTTTTCCTCTACTAGGGGTAGCTAGATTCTCCGGCTGGCGCGTGTCATCTAGAATCAACGTAGGAATGATCCCCGGCTACTTCTAGTGTTGGCGTTAGGAGTAGATATATGGTCAACCCAGTTACCACTGCCCTATGAGCTGGATTTTTGTATTCTGCAGACTTCCACGTTCCTCTGAGACCCTCGCCATTGGGGTCATAACAGTTTGCCAGGCCAATATTAAATGTTTAATGCATTGCAGAAGAGGGATTATAAGAAAGAAGATTCTGAGTTTTTTTTTTCTTTTTCCCCTTTACCTCAGAGTGGCTATGCTTGCTGCAGACATGAATGTCCAGACCTTAATTACAAGTGTGGACCAGCTGGCTACTCGTGTGCAGGGCATACAAGACTATGTTATCAGAAATCCTAGGTCAGAACCTAAAATACCGATTCCTGAACTGTTTTCCGGAGACAGGTTTAAGTTTAGGAATTTCGTGAATAATTGTAAATTGTTTTTGTCCCTGAGACCCTGTTCATCTGGAGATTCTGCTCAGCAAGTAAAAATTGTTATTTCGTTCTTACGGGGCGACCCTCAGGATTGGGCTTTTTCGCTGGCGCCAGGAGATCCGGCATTGGCTGATCTTGATGCGTTTTTTCTGGCGCTCGGTTTACTTTATGAGGAACCCAATCTTGAGATTCAGGCAGAAAAGGCCTTGCTGGCTATGTCTCAGGGGCAGGACGAGGCTGAAGTGTATTGCCAAAAATTTCGGAAATGGTCCGTGCTGACACATTGGAACGAGTGTGCACTGGCCGCTAATTTTAGAAATGGCCTTTCTGAAGCCATTAAGAATGTTATGGTGGGTTTTCCCATTCCCACAGGTCTGAATGATACTATGGCACTGGCTATTCAAATTGACCGGCGGTTGCGGGAGCGCAAAACCGCAAATTCCCTCATGGTGTTGTCTGAACAGACACCTAATTCGGTGCAATGTGATAGAAAAACCGCAAATTCCCTCATGGTGTTGTCTGAACAGACACCTGATTTAATGCAATGTGATAGAATCCTGACTAGAAATGAGCGGAAAATTCATAGACGCCGGAATGGCTTGTGCTACTACTGTGGTGATTCTACACATATTATCTCAGCATGCTCTAAACGTATAGCTAAGGTTGTTAGTCCTGTCACCGTTGGTAATTTGCAACCTAAATTTATTCTGTCTGTAACTTTGATTTGCTCACTGTCATCTTATCCTGTCATGGCGTTTGTAGATTCAGGTGCTGCCCTGAGTCTCATGGATCTCTCATTTGCTAAGCGCTGTGGTTTTACTCTTGAACCATTAGAAAATCCTATTCCTCTTAGGGGTATTGATGCTACACCATTGGCAGCAAATAAACCGCAGTATTGGACACAGGTTACCATGTGCATGACTCCTGAACACCGTGAGGTGATACGTTTCCTGGTTTTACATAAAATGCATGATTTGGTTGTTTTAGGGCTGCCATGGTTACAGACCCATAATCCAGTCCTGGACTGGAAGGCTATGTCAGTCTCAAGTTGGGGCTGTCGTGGTATTCATGGGGATTCCCTGCCTGTGTCTATTGCTTCTTCTACGCCTTCGGAAGTTCCGGAGTTTTTGTCTGATTATCAGGATGTCTTCAGTGAGTCTGAGTCCAGTGCACTGCCTCCTCATAGGGACTGTGACTGTGCTATAGATTTGATCCCAGGCAGTAAATTTCCTAAGGGAAGACTGTTTAATCTGTCGGTACCTGAACATACCGCTATGCGTTCATATATCAAGGAGTCTCTGGAGAAAGGACATATTCGTCCGTCTTCTTCCCCTCTTGGTGCGGGATTCTTTTTTGTGGCAAAAAAGGACGGATCTTTGAGACCTTGTATTGATTATCGGCTTTTAAATAAGATCACTGTCAAATTTCAGTATCCTTTACCGCTGTTGTCTGACTTGTTTGCCCGGATTAAGGGTGCCAAGTGGTTCACCAAGATAGACCTTCGTGGTGCGTACAACCTTGTGCGCATTAAGCAAGGTGATGAATGGAAAACCGCATTCAATACGCCCGAAGGTCATTTTGAGTACTTGGTGATGCCTTTTGGGCTCTCCAATGCGCCTTCAGTTTTTCAGTCCTTTATGCATGACATTTTCCGGAAGTATCTGGATAAATTTTTGATTGTTTATCTGGATGATATTTTGGTTTTTTCTGATAATTGGGATTCGCATGTGGAGCAGGTCAGGTTGGTCTTTAAAATTTTGCGTGAAAATTCTTTGTTTGTCAAGGGCTCAAAGTGTCTCTTTGGTGTACAGAAGGTTCCCTTTTTGGGGTTCATTTTTTCCCCTTCTGCTGTGGAGATGGACCCAGTCAAGGTCCGAGCTATTCTTGATTGGACTCAGCCCTCGTCAGTTAAGAGTCTTCAGAAGTTCTTGGGCTTCGCTAACTTCTACCGTCGTTTTATCGCTAATTTTTCTAGCATTGTGAAACCTTTGACGGATATGACCAAGAAGGGCTCCGATGTAGCTAACTGGGCTCCTGCTGCCGTGGAGGCTTTCCAGGAGTTGAAACGCCGGTTTACTTCGGCGCCTGTTTTGTGCCAGCCTGACGTCTCACTTCCCTTTCAGGTTGAGGTGGATGCTTCGGAGATTGGGGCGGGGGCCGTTTTGTCGCAGAGAGGCCCTGGTTGCTCTGTTATGAAACCTTGTGCCTTTTTCTCTAGGAAGTTTTCGCCTGCCGAGCGAAATTATGATGTGGGCAATCGGGAGTTGTTGGCCATGAAATGGGCATTTGAGGAGTGGCGTCATTGGCTCGAGGGTGCTAAGCATCGTGTGGTGGTCTTGACTGATCACAAAAATCTGATGTATCTCGAGTCTGCTAAACGCCTTAATCCGAGACAGGCCCGCTGGTCATTGTTTTTCTCCCGCTTTGATTTTGTTGTCTCGTATTTACCAGGTTCAAAGAATGTGAAGGCCGATGCTCTTTCTAGGAGCTTTGTGCCTGATGCTCCTGGAGTCGCGGATCCTGTTGGTATTCTTAAAGATGGAGTTATCTTGTCAGCTATTTCTCCGGATCTGCGACGTGTGTTGCAGAGATTTCAGGCTGATAGGCCTGAGTCTTGTCCACCTGACAGACTGTTTGTCCCGGATAAGTGGACCAGCAGAGTCATTTCCGAGGTTCATTCCTCGGTGTTGGCAGGTCACCCGGGAATCTTTGGCACCAGAGATCTGGTGGCCAGGTCCTTTTGGTGGCCTTCCTTGTCAAGGGATGTGCGGTCATTTGTGCAGTCCTGTGGGACTTGTGCTCGAGCTAAGCCTTGCTGTTCTCGTGCCAGCGGTTTGCTCTTGCCCTTGCCTGTCCCGAAGAGACCTTGGACACATATCTCCATGGATTTCATTTCTGATCTTCCGCTATCTCAGGGCATGTCCGTTATCTGGGTGATATGTGATCGCTTCTCCAAGATGGTCCATTTGGTTCCTTTGCCTAAGCTGCCTTCCTCTTCCGATCTGGTTCCTGTGTTTTTCCAGAACGTGGTTCGTTTGCACGGCATCCCTGAGAATATTGTGTCAGACAGAGGATCCCAGTTCGTTTCCAGGTTCTGGCGATCCTTTTGTAGTAGGATGGGCATTGATTTGTCGTTTTCGTCTGCTTTCCATCCTCAGACTAATGGACAGACGGAGCGAACCAATCAGACTTTGGAGGCTTATTTGAGGTGTTTTGTCTCTGCTGATCAGGACGATTGGGTGACATTCTTGCCGTTGGCTGAGTTTGCCCTTAATAATCGGGCTAGTTCCGCCACCTTGGTTTCGCCTTTTTTCTGCAACTCTGGTTTCCATCCTCGCTTTTCTTCGGGTCATGTGGAGCCTTCTGACTGTCCTGGGGTGGATTCTGTGGTGGATAGGTTGCAGCAGATCTGGAATCATGTGGTGGACAACTTGAAGTTGTCACAGGAGAAGGCTCAGCGCTTTGCCAACCGCCGCCGCGGTGTGGGTCCCCGACTACGCGTTGGGGATTTGGTATGGCTTTCTTCCCGCTTTGTTCCTATGAAGGTCTCCTCTCCCAAATTTAAACCTCGTTTTATTGGGCCTTACAAGATATTGGAAATCCTTAATCCTGTATCTTTTCGTCTGGATCTTCCTGTGTCGTTTGCTATTCACAATGTATTTCATAGGTCCTTGTTGCGGCGGTACATTGTGCCTGTAGTTCCTTCTGCTGAGCCTCCTGCTCCGGTGTTGGTTGAGGGCGAGTTGGAGTACGTGGTGGAGAAGATCTTGGATTCTCGCCTCTCCAGGCGGAGGCTTCAGTACCTGGTCAAGTGGAAGGGCTATGGTCAGGAGGATAATTCCTGGGTGGTCGCCTCTGATGTTCATGCGGCCGATTTAGTTCGTGCCTTTCATGCCGCTCGTCCTGATCGCCCTGGTGGTCGTGGTGAGGGTTCGGTGACCCCTCACTAAGGGGGGGGGTACTGTTGTGAATTTGCTTTTTGCTCCCTCTAGTGGTTACTAGTTTTTTGACTCTGGTTTTTCTGTCATTCCTTTTATCCGCACCTGGGTCGTTAGTTAGGGGTGTTGCTATATAAGCTCCCTGGACCTTCAGTTCTATGCCTGGCAACGTAGTTATCAGAGCTAGTTTGCTGTGCTCTTGTCTACTGATCCTGGTTCCAGTTATATCAGCTAAGTCTGCCTTTTGCTTTTTGCTATTTGTTTTGGTTTTGTATTTTTGTCCAGCTTGTTCCAAATCTATATCCTGACCTTTGCTGGAAGCTCTAGGGGGCTGGTGTTCTCCCCCCGGACCGTTAGACGGTTCGGGGGTTCTTGAATTTCCAGTGTGGATTTTGATAGGGTTTTTGTTGACCATATAAGTTACCTTTCTTTATTCTGCTATCAGTAAGCGGGCCTCTCTGTGCTAAACCTGATTCATTTCTGTGTTTGTCATTTCCTCTTACCTCACCGTCATTATTTGTGGGGGGCTTCTATCCAGCTTTGGGGTCCCCTTCTCTGGAGGCAAGAAAGGTCTTTGTTTTCCTCTACTAGGGGTAGCTAGATTCTCCGGCTGGCGCGTGTCATCTAGAATCAACGTAGGAATGATCCCCGGCTACTTCTAGTGTTGGCGTTAGGAGTAGATATATGGTCAACCCAGTTACCACTGCCCTATGAGCTGGATTTTTGTATTCTGCAGACTTCCACGTTCCTCTGAGACCCTCGCCATTGGGGTCATAACACACCTCCAGAGTTCTCTTCACAGGTGGAAATCGGTGCCTTCCTTCTAGCGCTATGTGTTGTGGTCCTTCCCTGCTGTGCTTACGGAAAGTCCCCCACAACTGTTGTGTCTGTTTCTTAAGTTCCCTCACAACTCGATTAGATGATGTTCTGCTAATCCTCCGTCCCTCCCTGATGTTCTGGTTGGGACGGCACCCGTTTGACGGGTAGGCTCGGAGCTCTTCCGGGACCCTAGAGTCACCCCTCTCCACAGGTTGCCCCCCAAGACTGCATAGGTGATTTAAGTTAGACAGCCCGCCTTAGACTGACTGTCCTGCCGCTGTTTGGAGTATTGCTTGAAGCTGAATGTTATGATACTCCCTCGGCGTTCCGGCCACCGGTAGTGCGCCTCAGTAGGATGTTGCTTCGGTCTTACAGCACGACTCCTACTGGTGTTTCTCCTTTTGCGTGATCTCGTTTCTCACTCAGCACAATCTATCTCGCTTCTAATCCTTCCTTGGGCACCGCCGCTACCCGGAGCAGGCACGGTCCCGTTACGTTCGTTCAAGTTGCCAAGCCTCTGTCAGGATCCCACCCCTGACAGAGACCCTACTGTATCTTCCCCCACAACACCCTCTGCCACAAGGTGTTGCCTGGTTCCAACCCAGTCAGCGTTCTGCTCTAACTTCCTGCCTGACCCCCAGTTTACTCACTATGGTGGGGAGTGGCCTAGTGAATAGAACCCTTAGCTCCACCCGGGGGCCCGACTATGAAATGTATTGGTGTCTGTGATACCTGATCAGATGAACTCTTTCAGTGCCATCAGACGCACCATGGCTCCCCTTAGTGGCGGAGCCACAGTACTGCAACGACCAGGACTCTGGGGCGCTGCATAAATATAATACTGCCCCCCATAGAATATAATGTAGCCCCAAATAGAATACAGCCCACCTCCACATAGAATATAATGCAGCCCCATTAAAGAGTATGATGCAATCATCCTTCATAAAATCTAATACAGCCCCCCATAGAATATAATACAACCCACCTCTCCATAATATATATTGTAGCCCCCCATAGAATATAATGCAGCCCCCCATAGTATATAAGACAGCCTCCCCCATAGAATAGAATATACTCCCCATAGTATATAACACAACCTCCCCCATAGAATATAATATACCCCCGCAATAGTATATAACACAGCCACATAGTATATAACACGGCCTCCCCCATAGAATATAATATATATAGTATATATCAAAGCCCGCATAGTATATAGCACAACTTGCATAGTATATAGCACAGCCTGCATAATATAGCACAGCCCGCGTAGTAGTATACAGCACAGCCCACACAGTAGTATATACAGCACAGCCCCCACAGTGGTATATACAGCACAGCCCACACAGTGGTATATACAGCAAAGCCCTCACAGTGGTATATAGAGCACAGCCCACACAGTGGTATATAGAGCACAGCCCTCACAGTGGTATATACAGCACAGCCAACACAGTGGTATATAGAGCACAGCCCTCACAGTGGTATATAGAGCACAGCCAACACAGTGGTATATAAAGCACAGCCCGCACAGTGGTATATCCAGCACAGCCCACACAGTGGTATATAGAGCACAGCCCACACAGTGGTATATAGAGCACAGCCAACACAGTGGTATATAGAGCACAGCCAACACAGTGGTATATAGTGCACAGCCAACACAGTGGTATATAGAGCACAGCCCACATCTCATCTCTCCCCCCACCCCCCCGATAATGGCCTCACAGCCCAGTAAAAAAAAAAAAAAAAGACATAGACGCTCTCTCCCTCCATCATTGCATTGAACTATACTGGCGTCGTGGACGCCGGTATAGTTGAATACGGCGGCGGCGGCACTTGCGGGGGGAGAGGGGGGGTATAAGAGTGCTGCGGCCCACTACTGGCACCGGTCCTTCTGGCATTTGCCAGAAGTGCCCGATGGCCAGTCCGGCCCTGGTGGGAGGCCATGTTGCTACAGGCCTCAAGGACACCGGGGCTGAATGAACCCTCATCCGGCCCGAACTGGCGGCCCCTGAAGAAATCATTCCGGGGAAAACCCTAACTGTCACTGGGATTGGGGGCATCAGCTGTCCCTTGCCAATGGCCCGGGTTTATATTGATTGGGGTGCCGGGAGCAGGGTGAAGGAAGTGGGGCTGTCTGATAATTTGCCCACTGATGTTTTGTTGGGGACTGATTTGGGGAGGTTGGTTGCATACTACGTCACTGACACCCCTCCCCAATCTACTAATGAGGGTAACGTTAACCCTGATGATGATGATGATGATGATGATGATGATGATGATGATGATGATGGGAAATCGCATGTGTTACCTGACCATGCTTTATCTTGTAATGATGCATCTGATAACCATTTTTTCCCTAGGATTGATGGTGAAAATGTTGTACCTGTGCCAACTGTACCTGATAATGATGTTTCTGTGAAAGTTGATGTGTCCGTAGGTACAGGAGTGCTCAGCCACGTCTCTCTGCGGAGTGAGACGGCTGAGGAACCCCTAGCAGGGGCAAGTGTCGGTGCTACCGGAAATGGGGAGATACATGGGAACCGTGAGGAAGGTGATGCCATGCAATTGACCAGTGCCACCGAGGAAGGTAACTGGCCCATAAGTAGCAATGTGTTGTGAACTCTATTTTTGGGCTCCCTCTAGTGGTCACAAGCGGTACTGGGTAGTGTTGTCTTTCTGCAGGTTGCTTCATCAGCTGGTTCGTTATCCTTGGTTGGTTTCCTATTTAGCCCACCTGGATACTCAGTTCCTTGCCTGCTATCAATGTATTCAGTGCTCTTCAGATTCCTTGTGATTACCTTGCTCCCAGCCTCTCCAAGACAAGCTAAGTTTTTGTCCGTTCATTTTTTGATTATCAGCATTCATCATGTTTCTTGTCCAGCTTGCTAGGATGTGATCTCCTCGCTTGCTGGTTGCTCTAGGGGACTGAGTTTCTCCCCCCACACCGTTAGTTGGTGCGGGGGTTCTTGAATCTCAGTGTGGATATTTTGTAAGGGTTTTTTACTGACCGCACAGACCCCTTTACTATTTTCTGCTATCTAGTATTAGTGGGCCTCATTTGCTGAATCTGTTTTCACCCCTATGTATGTGCCTTCCTCTTACCTCACCGTTATTATTTGTTGGGGGCTTCTATATCTTTGGGGATTATTTCTCTGGAGGCAAGAGAGGTCTTTCTTTCTCTCCAGGGGTAGTTAGTTCCTCAGGCTGGCTCGAGACGTCTAGGAATTTTTTAGACACGTTCACCGGCTACTTCTAGTGTGTTTGGATAGGTTCAGATTTGCGGTCAGTCCAGTTTGCCACCTCCCTAGAGCTTGTCCTATGTTTGTTACTTAGCTGGAGTAATTCGTGATCCTCAACCACTAAGGATCATAACAGCAATGCTCCTGAGGTAATGGGGATGGATGGGGAGGTAGAGCCCATAGCAGCGACGGCTGATGGGTCTGTAGAAATCCCCGGGGAGACAGCCTACGTAGCTGCTGTCACCCGCAGTCAGAGTGCCCGGGACACAGATAACTGTCTGCCTCCCGGACCCTCCTCAGTCATCAGTATGACTGAACCAGAGGTGGACCCAGAGCAGGTCCCAGAGGGCTCCCGTGGGGAAGGGACCCTGACGTCGCTTCTGGCTTCCCCTAGCCGGGAGTTTCAGGCCGCTCTGCACACAGATGCGAGCCTAGAGAGTTTGAGACAACTTGCTGGGACACGCTTCTCCGAGGCTGATAAGGAGAAGGTGTTCTGGGAAGGAGGAAGGTTGTACTGGGAGACAGTACCCGGAGAATCACAAAAGGAGTGGTTCAGGGAAAGAGAGCTGGTCGTCCCGCAGCAATTCTGGGGTGAGTTGTTGCGGATTGCCCATGAGATCCCGCTAGCTGGACACTTGGGGATCAGCAAAACAAAGGCCCGGCTGTCTCAACACTTCTATTGGCCTAAGATGGGGACAGATGTCCAGTGATAGAGGAGCCTTTCCAGAGGATCGCGGTGGACACTGTGGGCCCGCTGGCCGTCTCCAGCAGCTCTGGAAAGCGATATATTCTTACTGTGGTAGACTACGCTACCCGGTACCCAGAGGCAGTAGCTCTGTCTTCAACTAGGGCAGATAAGGTGGCGGATGCCCTGTTGGCTATCTTTGCACGTGTAGAATTTCCCAGGGAGATGCTCACTGATCAAGGGACCCAATTCATGTCTCGCCTAATGGAGGCTCTCTGTAAGAAAATGCAGGTGAAGCACCTGGTGTCGAGTGCGTATCACCCACAGACCAATGGCTTGTGTGAACGCTTCAATGGTACCCTCAAACAGATGCTACGCATGCTGGTTGAGACTCAAGAGCGCGACTGGGAGCGGTACTTCCCACACCTGCTGTTCGCTTACCGAGAGGTTCCGCAGGCCTCGACGGGGTTCTCTCCCTTCGAGCTCCTGTACGGCAGGCGAGTTCAGGGACCCCTTGGGTTGGTAAGAGAATCCTGGGAAGAGGAGCCGAACCCTTCTGAAGTGTCCATAGTGGAGTATGTCATGCGCTTCCGTGACAAGATGCAGACCTTGACGCAATTGGTGCATGACAACATGACGCAGGCTCAGGCTGATCAGAAGCACTGGTACGACCAGAACACCCAGGAGCGGACCTACCACATGGGTCAAAAGGTGTGGGTGCTGGTCCCCGTACCAACGGATAAGCTTCAGGCAGCCTGGGAGGGCCCGTACGTCGTCCACCAACAGCTCAACCCGGTAACCTACGTGGTCACGCTTGACCATGCTCGGGGTAGGCAAAAGGCCTTTCACGTCAACATGATGAAGGCTCATCACGAACGTGAACCTTTCGTCCTACCGGTCTGCAGCGCACCCGAAGACGGGGAGGAAGACGCCCTCCTGGACATGCTGGCCCAAGCCAAGGCCGGTGGGTCCATCGAGGACGTGGAGGTAAGTGCCTCGCTAGATGAACCACAGCGGTTGCAGTTGCAAACCACACTGGAACCCTTCGGGGTCGTGTTCTCCAACCGGCCTGGAAGGACTGAGTTAGCCGTCCACGAGGTGGACACCGGGAATCACGCCCCACTATGGCGAACACCCTATCGAATCTCTGACCAGGTGCAGCAGATTATGCGCCAGGAGATCGATGAGATGTTACAGCTGGGGGTGATTCGACGGTCAAAGAGCGCGTGGGCCTCACCTGTAGTTCTCGTGCCAAAAAAGGACCGGACCACCCGGTTCTGCGTGGACTACAGGGGGCTCAACGCCATTACAGCCTCTGACACGCACCCAATGCCACGCATCGAGGAGCTTCTTGAGAAGTTAGCTGGTGCAAAATACCTGACAATAATGGATCTGAGTCGCGGATACTGGCAGATTCCCCTGAGCCCCGAGGCACAGGAGAAGTCCGCCTTTATCACACTCTTTGGACTGTACGAGTCCACCGTCATGCCCTTCGGCATGAAGAATGCCCCTGCCACTTTCCAGCGGATGGTCAACCTCCTGCTTCAGGGACTAGAGAAGTACACAGTGGCGTACTTGGATGACATTGCCATCTTCAGTCCCTCCTGGGGGGAACACCTGCAGCATCTCGAGGAAGTGCTCAGGCGAATTCACCGAGCAGGACTGACTATCAAGCCGGGAAAGTGCCAGATGGGCATGAGGGAGGTCCACTACCTGGGGCACCGGGTAGGCGGAGGCACCCTAAAGCCAGAGCCTGACAAAGTGGGCGCGATTGTGAACTAGCTTACTCCTGGGACCAAGAAACAGGTGATGTCCTTCCTGGGCACTGCAGGGTACTATAGGCGCTTTGTGCAGCACTATAGTAGCCTGGCAAAACCTTTGACGGACCTCACCAGGAAGAAGATACCCCACATCATCAACTGGACAGATGGCTGTGAGGTGGCCTTCCAGGCGTTGAAAACCGCACTGTGCAACGCCCCTGTGTTGAAAGCAGTCGACAGCAGTCGACCGTTCTTGGTACAGACTGACGCCAGCGAGTTTGGCCTCGGTGCTGTGCTCAGCCAGGTTGACTCGGAGGACCAAGAGCACCCCGTGTTGTACCTGAGCAGGAAACTTTTGCCGAGGGAAGTGGCCTACTCCACCATTGAGAAGGAGTACCTGGCCATAGTCTGGGCCCTGCAGCGCTTGCAGCCCTACTTGTATGGTCGCACCTTCACCATGGTGACTGACCACGACCCTCTGCGCTGGCTAAGCACCATGTGTGGAACCAACGGCAGGTTGCTACGCTGGAGCCTTGCCCTTCAGCAATTTGACTTCACCATTGAACACAAAGTGGGCAGGGAGCATGGGAATGCCGATGGACTATCCCGCCAGGGTGAACCTACTGAGGTGCGCATGGAGGCATACCGTGGGGTTCTACCTCCCTAGCGCACTCCAAAAGGGGGAGGTGTCACGATATGGTATGAAATACATAAGTTTAGTTTCTCTGCCAGCACACATAGGGTGGGCGCTGACCTCCCTTCACTGTGTTTTAGCTTTCCTTCTCAGAGAGTGTGGGGGTTTTATGAGAGCCAAGGTATTTACGACCGGCATTTCCTGCCGTGTAAGCTCTTGTCCAGCTATAACTGGACTAGAAACTTCTAGAATCCATGAAAGTTCTTTGTTTGGTTTTTGTAAGATATTAAGCAAAACATTTAAGATAAGAACACGAAAATATATATTCTTATTCTCCCTCGATGGATCTACCCATCACTCTAAACACGGGCGTCTAACTCCATCTGGTAAAGAAGTAGGGATTTCTCGGTAAATATGTATCCCAGACAGGACATATTTGATCTCATTAGAATGCCCACGTTAATCCGAGATGAATGCTGGGTTTGTTACGACTATGACATGTTTTGTAGCGAAGTTATAGAAAGTAGATAAATTTAAGGGTGAAGTACTCAGAATGTAGAGAGAGGAGGGTCTGGATAAGCCAGCCTTTCTGTGATGTCACTAGCTGCAGGTTTGAAGTTTGTGGCAGGCTCCCCAGCAGGACGTCTTGTCTTTTCCTGGAAAGCCCTGAGCACCGAGATGAATGCTGGGTTTGTTTCGACTATGACATGTTTTGTAGCGAAGTTATAGAAAGTAGATAAATTTAAGGTTGAAGTACTCAAAATGTAGAGAGAGGAGGGTCTGGATAAGCCAGCCTTTCTGTGATGTCACTAGCTGCAGGTTTTAAGTTTGTGGCAGGCTCCCCAGCAGGACGTCTTGTCTTTTCCTGGAGAGCCCTGAGCACGTCCAATGAGCTGGGACGTATGGTTGCCTGCAATGCAATGAACTGAGAATATGTGAGTGTTATCTTTTCTCCTTTAATCCCCTTTATGTTATAATTACCTTGTACATATTTGCAATTGTCTCATTTGTAACATCTTTGTAAAATATTTTTATAAAGCACTGCCTAAACTTTAGGGTGTATAATATTTAATACTAGTTCACTCTCCATGCTCTAAACGTACCCTGTCTCTTGAAGGGAATTACGCTTCTGTTTTGGGTTAGCTTCGGACCCGTTTAATCGGAGCTGGTGGCAGCGATAGTGTGCTGACTTTTGGGTGATGCGTAGCGACTGCGGCGTTTATAATTATTGTTCCTGCCTGAGTGGGAGTAGTTATCGCGTCGCTGCAGCGTGCCCAATAGCCCGTACATAGCAGGCAGCCTTTCTGGCGACTAATTACCCTTGGTGCAGTACCTAATCTGACCTGCGAGTAAGGGGGGCGCCAGAGAGCTGCAAGGTTTAAGTGGAACTGTAAGCGGGATACATAAGTCCCTGCAGTTCATGGTATATTGAAGAGCAGTTGGTTACCTAGAATAAGCCCCTGCTGTAAACTACAGTAAGAGGTCAATAGCCTTGTGTGTGTCTTTTATCACATTGTGGAGTGGAGGGATAACAAAGATAAGCCCCCCTGCACATGTGATAGCCGTCTGTTGGCCTAAAGTCACCCCGATCCGTGACGTAGGGGTGACGGTCACGGTGTGGATCCCTGACATATTGGTGGAAGCGGCAAATGATGGAGGGGGTTCTGCAAATGATAAAGGGGGCTGCAAATGATGGAGGGGTGCTGCAATTTGCAAATGATGATGGAGTGGGGGCTGCAAATGATGGAGGGGGGCTGCAAATGATGACGTGAGGGAGGGGAGGGGACAGGACTGCACATGAATGAAAGGGGACTACACATGCTGAAGTGGGGGGAAAATGGGGGACTGCAAATGATAAAGTGAGGGGGAAGGGGGACTGCAAATGATGAAGAGAGGGGGGGACAGCAAATGATGAAGTGAGGGGGACAGCAAATGATGAAGTGAGGGACGGGGGACAGCAATTGAATTGAAGGTGGGGAATAGGGATAGCAAATGAGGACCTGGTGGAGAGCAAATGATGATGAATTTTCAGGGTGGTGGGAGTAAATGATTTATTGAATGTAGGGGAGAGCAGTTGATAATGAATAGAGGGTAGGGGTGGAAGAGAGAGAAGACATGACAATGAATTGGGGTGGAAGGGGCATGTACATTTAATGAATCGGGGGAGCCGGAGGCACATAGTAGGGGACTTTGAGGATGCAGAGACTGGTAATGAATTGGGGGAAGAGTACAGGGGCTAATTAATGTATATATTTTCTAGGTGGGGAAAATGGCTATTTATAGTTGGCGGGGGCATAGTGGTGAATTATAATTTATATTTGGAATGGTGGATTGCATAATAACCAATTATATATTAATGGTGGGTGCACGTCTGTATTCAGATGTGTAGTCTAAAAGAAAGGGAAAAAGTGGGGAATGTGCTCTGGAAGCAGGGCTCTAGGTAACTATGTGTTATTTTATGCAGAGACGAGTCCTGGCTGGAAGAAATGATGCTCTGCATGAAAAAGAAAAGCAAAGATGAGGGACTTCAGCTAGAGACTGGTGAGTCAGTGTGTTACCTGTGCACTGACACTATACACTCTATTTCTTGTTCACCATACACTATATACAGAGCTCCTGTGTATAATATCACTGGTGATCACTGTATTACCTGTACCCTGACACTATATACAGAGCTCCTGTGTATAATGTCACTGGTGATCCCTGTATTACCTGTACACTATATACTATATACAGAGCTCCTGTGTATAATGTCACTTGTGATCACTGTATTACCTGTACACTGACACTATATACAGAGCTCCTGTGTATAATGTCACTGGTGATCTCTGTATTACCTGTACACTGACACTATATACAGAGCTCCTGTGTATAATGTCACTGGTGATCTCTGTATTATCTGTACACTGACACTATATACAGAGCTCCTGTGTATAATGTCACTGGTGATCCCTCTATTACCTGAACACTATACACTGTATACAGAGCTCCTGTGTATAGTGGCACTGGTGATCCCTCTATTACCTGAACACTATACACTGTATACAGAGCTCCTGTGTATAATGGCATTAGTGTTGTGTTTTTTTTTTAATTATCTATATTGTAGTAGTCGGTCACTATGTGGTGGTAGTATGTGATCTGGTTATGATGTGGTGGTGTCATTGGTTTTTGTATACAGTGTTTTGTTATGTAGAGGTAATGGTTATATTATGTATTCGCGGTGTGGTGGTGATGATAGTGGACATTGTGCAGCCATATTGTTTTGGACTTTTATAGTAGTAATATTGATAATATTGGACTTTGCATTGTGTGTTTTTGGTTAGCAACAGTGGTATACTGTAATTATATATACATGCTATTTTAAATGGCTAAAGGTTGGTCGTATGGGGAGACATGCACTTTGGGCTTGGGCCCTTGATCTTTAAGGACCCTAGCAATGTGCCTGCCGTGCTGTGTGTTTACATGTCCATGTTTCTGGAGTTGTATGTATGTTTGTAAGTAAGCTCAGTTATGGTACCATATCTAAGCAGTAAGCTTGGTTCTGGTACTGTATTGATGTAGAAATCTAGATTCTGGTACCATATGCATACCATAAGCTTGGTTCTGTCTCTGTAACTTATAGTAGACAATAGTAAGCTCTGTTCTGCTCCCTTATCTCTGCAGTAAGCTGTGTACTGCTCCCATATCTCTGTAGTAAGCTGTGTACTGCTCCCATGTCTCTATAGTAAGCTCTATTCTGCTCCCATATCTCTGTAGTAAGCTCAGTTCTCCTCCCATATCTCTGTAGTAAGCTCTGTTCTGCTCCCATTTCTCTGTAGTAAGCTCGGTTCTGCTCCCTTATCTCTGCAGTCAGCTCCGTTCTGCTCCCATATCTCTATAGTAAGCTCCGTTCTGCTCCCATATCTCTATAGTAAGCTCCGTTCTGCTCCCATATCTCTGTAGTAAGCTCCAGTCAGTTTCCTTGTCTACATAGCAATCTTGGTTCTGGTCTCGTGTCTATGTAGTCAGCTTGCTTCTGTTACAGTATCTATGTAAGCAGCAAGCTTGGTTCTGCTTCCATATATATGCAGCTTGCTCCGTTCTGTTCCCATATCTATGTACCAGCCTGTTTTTAAAGCCTGTTATCTCTGCTGCTTTAATGCAGCAGCCAGAGATAAGCAGGGAAAAAATCACTGCAACTGGACGGCCACTGCCTTGTGATTGCCCCCCCAGGCTGAAAAGTGCCAGCCAGCCCCTGAACAGTGCAGATTGTGATGTTGCGCTCACTGCATGTATTGGGGGACACTCGCTTGGCAGCGGGATAAATGCACACGGGCACAGTTTTTCATGTAAACAGTCTATGGGGGTTTATTTTCTTACAGCATAAACTACCAAAACCAATAACAGATGGACAGTCTTTACATCAGGCTTCACATGTACATGTACATCAGGCTTCACAGCTTGCGACACTAAACCCGCTGATCTTTATCTGACCAGTTGCCGTGGGTGACCGCACAGTTCATAGAGTATCATAAGCACCAACAGTCTATGGTACCTTACGGCAGCTCCTGCTCCACCTGCTGACTCCTTGTCAGTCCTCTCTCCTGGGAAAGCTGCCTTACGGGGTTCGCCAACTTGCATTGGCACGCACACAACAGTCAGTCCAGAGCCACTGAAGGATGGTAGCTTCAACAACACAGACCATCCAGGACCACGGTCTCACTGTGCGCTATTCAGGACGTCCATCCTCACCTGGGACCGTCCAACACACAGGCATGTGGCCTGTCCGGGTGCTATTCAAGAGGTTCATCCAACACCCAGGCCACCAGGTCCAAAGCCCCACCGCACGCTATTCAGGGAGATAGCACTCCCAACACATAGGCTTTTCTAGGACCTACAGCACAGACCATTCAGGTCCACAGTCACCACCCATGTGACCCACACCCTGGTCACATTATGAAGCTGTAACTACTCCCACAGGTGGGAGATGTGTGTATGGCTAGTTCGACCCACCCATCTCTCATAACTAGCCCTGCCAGCCTCCCTTCCTTCATAATTATACGAACAACTATACTTATGGGACTACAGGTCCCAGAACAACAACATTGCTTTAAGCTTACAGCGCAGAGTATCTTCTTCTGCGACACACATACCAGCCATTCACAATAATGCCGGACTTTGTCTCATCACCACAGTTATTCAAGTGATTGCCTCAATACACCTCCGTGCGTATCCTGGGGAGACCATGCAGCGCCCCCTACCTGTAACAGGGGTCACTGCATCACAAGATAGATTCTCTCCCACCTCCGTACTGCGCAGTCAGGGCTTACCGCAATCAGGCAGTGTTAAAATTAATATGCTTTGGAGATAGCAGTCACACAGCTCCAGAGTTGTGGACAGGTATCCAGGCCGAGTTAGAGCAATGGCTGCCTCCACTTAACCTGGAGCCAGGGTGGGCCATGTGTGATAATGATGGATACCTGGTGGTGGCCCTACGCTGTGGCAACCTCGGACATGTGCCTTGCATGGTTCTTGTCCTCAAACTGGTGGTACAGCAATTTATACGCCACTTTCACGGCCTGGATGCATTGCTGCAGAAAACAAGATCGCTGTGTGCTCAATTCTGACAATCATACTCCGCAAGTCATTTACTTCCATCGCTACAGAGGTCTGTTCGGCCTACCAGTTAACCGTTTAACAATGTTCTGATATGGTGGAATTCCACTCTGCACATGTTGCAGTGGTTGTGGCAGCAGCGGCGAGCCCTGGCGCAGTATGTTCTTTTGCACAGCCTGGGCCAACGCAGTCCAGATGTGGTGCAAATCATGCTTGCATAGTGAGCACAAATGAAGGAACTCTGCACCCTTCTCACAGTTTTCAAATGGATACTAAAATAATAATAGGCGCTGATAATGCCGTCATTAGCATCACTATTCCAATCGTCTACTTGCTGGAGCACACTTATAGTCTGCGCAAGGAGGTGATGGTCCCAGACGTAGTTTTTCGTGTCATGCATTAACCTTACATTATTGCAGTCTGTGTCATCTTTGTGGTGTCTCCTGTGCCTGATGTGGCTACTGCTTCTGATGTTATAACTATTTTTTTGAAATGTGGAGAGTCCGAGTTGTGTCTCCATCTAAAGGATTGCCTGTGTAAGTAGATCTCCCAGACAGGCAGGCCTGCAAGTCCTTCCGTCAACTACCTGTGTTACTTTCCTTAAATTTTCCTACCAATATTACTGTATGAAACTGATGTTTGTGCCATCTGAGTGTAGCTGGATTAAAAAAAGAAAAAAATTGGGGGTGTTGAATGAGGTGTGAGGTCTCCCAGCTAAAAAGGCTTACACCTCTCCCCTAACCACCAGGTCCTCATTAAAACTTCAATTCCAAGCTGTAAATACTGAACCAGGCCCTGATAGCTCATGCATGGCCCATGGCTGACTGTTCCTGTGCCATTAGCAAATTTCTACTGTGGGTCAATCGATGGCACTTTTCATGGTGTCTGCCCCTAATTTTAGACATTTGGGAAGTTTATTGTCATCCCTTAAGGTGTTGTCTATGCGTTTGTTTTTGCCTCCAATTGAATTTAATGGGGTTTGGGTAAGTTTGTCGAACAGTTTGGCGAATCTGAACCGAACCTTGAAAGGTTCACTCGTCTCTATTCTGGACCCTTTGTGGATATTGATCTCCACTGACAGGTAACGAGTCTGTTTGGTTTATTAGTCACGAGATCATTCTCTTCAGGCCGAGATCAGACTTTCGAGAAACTCGCACGAGTCTCGCAAGTCAATACCCTACACTGCCGCCGGCACTCAGGACCAGAGCGTTCAGCTGCATAGAAATACATGCAGCTGAACGCTCCGATCCGACGTGCGAGACTCATGCAAGTTTCTCCAAAGTCTGACCCCTGCCTCAGGAAGGAAATTCACTGGAAAACCACAAAGTGGAGGCCAGATCAGAGCGGGAGGAGGACCTGAAGCGTAATAAGGTATAAATGCCCTGCACTGAGGTCGCTTGGGTCACATAGACTGCAGGACCTGACTATAGGGGGCGCCACCATCCATACACTGTCACTTCACTGCAGAACAGCCCTGCAACTTCTGTATAGGTAAGTGCAATCTATTTTCCCCTCCTATCAGCCATTTTTATCTAGTGTGGTACAAAGAAAGAAACTGGTTTATGTGATAAAATTAGCAGTTTTATTTGTAATTCATGAAATTTCGTCACAGCAGGATAGTGATATATAGCGTGACCTGCTTCCACTTAGCAGTGTGAATAGTGATGTACTCTGGTGTGCTGCCCGATCAGTGATCAACCATAAGTCTGCCTCCACACAGCTTCAGATTATATACATGCAACATATGAATCCCACATAACAATAAGGAACATAGGAAAAGGATAAAGGACAACGTACATATACACTGTGTTCCAAATTATTATGCAAATTGGATTTAAGTGTTGTAAAGATTTAATTGTTTTGTTTTTCAAATAAACTCATGGATGGTATTGTGTCTCAGGGCTCAATGAATCACTGAAATCAATCTTAAACACATGGGATAATTAGTTTTCCAGGTGATTCTAATTAAAGGAAAACTACTTAAAAATTATGTTCCAAATTATTAAGCAGGTCACAGGTTTCAAGCAATATGGGAAATAAAAAGGATCTCTCTGCTGCTGAAAAGCATCAAATAGTGCAATGCCTTGGTGAAGGGATGAAAACATTAGAAATTTCCTGAAAACTTAAGAGTGATCATCATACTTTGAAGAGATTTGTGGATTTATCAGAGCACAGATGTGTTTGTGCTGATAAAGGCAGAATGAGGAAGGTTTCTGCCAGGCAAGTTCATCAGATTAAGAGAGCAGCTGCTAAAAAGCCATTACAAAGCAGCAAACAGATATTTGAAGCTGCTGGTGCGTCTGGAGTCCCTCGAACCTCAAGGTGTACGCTCCTTCAAAGGCTTGCTGTGGTGCATAAACCTACTATTCAGCCACCCTTAAACAGTGTTCACAAGCAGAAACAGTTGCAGTGGGCCCACACATACATGAAGACTAATTTCCAAACAGTCTTGTTTACTGATGAGTGTCGAGCAACTGTGGATGGTCCAGATGGATCGAGTAGTGGATGGTTGGTGGATGGCCACCATGTCCCAACAACACTGCGACGTCAGCAAGGAGTGGAGGAGTCATGTTTTGGGCTGGAATCATGGGGAAACAGCTGGTGGGGCCCTTTAAGTTTCCTGAAGGTGTGAAAATGACCTCTGCAAAGTATATAAAGTTTCTGACTGACAACTTTCTTCCATGGTATAAAAAGGAGAAATGTGCCTTCAGGAGCAAAATCATCTTCATGCTGACAATGCCCCATCTCATGCTGCAAAGAATACCTCCGAGTCATTGGCTGCTATGGGCATAAAAGGAGATAAACTCATGTTGTGGCCACCATCTTCCCCTGACCTCAACCCTATAGAGAACCTTTGGAGGATCATCAAGCAAAAGATCTATGAGGGTGGGAGGCAGTTCACATCAAAGCAGCAGCTCTGGGAGGCAATTCTGACTTCACGCAAAGAAATACAAGCAGAAAGTCTCCAAAAACTCACAAGTAGTGTTGAGCGATACCTTCCGATATCGGAAAGTATCGGTATCGGATTGGATCGGCCGATACCGGCAAAATATCGGATCTCGCCGATACCGATACCCGATCCCAATGCAAGTCAATGGGACGAAAATATGGGAATTAAAATAAACCCTTTCTTTCCTTGTAGGTTAATTCTACATGAAGGAAAACAACTAAGAATAATGTAGGATGTATTGGGGGAGGTGGAGGAGACATTAAAGGCACAGAGGTTTAGCCCAATCAAATAGAATAGCAGGATTTTTTTTTTTTTAAGATGTTCGGAGTTACAAAGATATTGACTATGTTAAGAATTTTTTTATTTTGTCAGATATTGATGTGTCACTACTTCCACGCCCTTCACCTTTTTTTTTTACTTCTCCCACACTTTCTTCTTCATCATCATCATCATCAGCATCTTTGACATCAACTTCTTCTTCACCTTCTTCATCTTCTTCTTCATCTTCTACCTATTTTTTTTTTCTTGTTACATTCTTCATATTCTTTTTATTCAACTATTATTCTTCTTCATATTCTACTTCTTCATCATATTCTTATTTGTGACAGGCATTCCCGTAGTTGTTATCTATAAAAGTTTGAAGATTACACCTTCCGTTCTGCCTGTCACAAAAGAATTACATTTGTCCGCGTTCAGTTTGGCCTGCAGCAGCAGGCTTTATCCAGGGGCACCACGAGGAGGAACAGACTCACCCCCATACACTGCTTAGTCTTCTGCTGCTTATTTAGATAATATCTTTTGCTCTGATATTTAGTGTTATGCTTAATGTTCTTCTGCTCTTTGTTCTGCAGCCTCTTGTTCTTCTGCTTCTCGGTCTTCCATGTCGTCGTCTCTAGGGTCGTCGTCTCCGGGGTCGTCGTCGTCGTCGGGGTGGTCTTCAGGGTCATCGTCTCCAGGGTCGTCGTCATCTCAGTGGTTGTCGTCTCTGGTGTCGTCGTCATCTTAGGGGTGGTCTTCCGGGTCGTCGTCTTTAGGGTCTTGAACTTGGAAATGTAGCAGAAGGTACAAGAAGGCTGAGAAAATGCTGAGAACCAGCTGATGGAACTGGAACTCGGATGGCTACCCGAAATTCCAAGAGCCAATGGAACTACCGAGGACCAGCTGACGTTACTGGAACCCGGTTACTAAGCAGGAGGTACCCATGCCAGAAAGCACTACCAAGGACCACCTGACGTTGGTGGAACTCGGATACCCAGAAGGAGGCACCTAAGCCAAAGGCTCTGCCTGGAACCAGCTGACGGTACTGGAACCAGGATGGGGAGCAGAAGGTACAAGAGCAAAAGACACTGCCGAGAACCAGCTGATGGTACTGGAACCCGGATGGGTAGCCGAAGGTCCAAGAGCCAATGGAACTACCGAGGACCAGCTGACGTTACTGGAACCCGGTTACTAAGCAGGAGGTACCCGTGCCAGAAAGCACTACCAAGGACCACCTGACATTGGTGGAACTCGGATACCCAGAAGGAGGCACCTAAGCCAAAGGCTCTGCCCGGAACCAGCTGATGGTACTGGAACCCGGATGGGTAGCCGAAGGTCCAAGAGCCAATGGAACTACCGAGGACCAGCTGACGTTACTGGAACCCAGTTACTAAGCAGGAGGTACCCGTGCCTGAAAGCACTACCAAGGACCACCTGATGTTGGTGGAACTTGGATACCCAGAAGGAGGCACCTAAGCCAAAGGCTCTACCTGGAACCAGCTGACGGTACTGGAACCAGGATGGGGACCTATTCAAGATTGTCTTCCTAGAGCCCCAACTAGCGGTGTTGGAGCAAATGGTCAGCAGAGGGAGCAGAGTGTAGGCCGAAGCCTGTACTGGAGGCAGCTTTGTGTCTGCGTGGCGTTTGCAGGACACGATGCCGGCTACACAGGAGGGGAACAGCTGGCATTGCTGAACCCCACTGACACATTGGCTGGTGTTTTTCTCTGTGCAGCTAGCACTTCCGGGCACCAACTGGCGGTGTTAGAGCCCAGGGTCAGCAGGAGGAGCAGAGTGTAGGCCGAAGCCTGCACTGGCGGCAGCTTTGTGTCTGCGTGGCGTTTGCAGGACACGTTGCCGGCTACACAGTGGGGGAACAGCTGGCATTGCTGAACCCCACTGACACATTGGCTGGTGTTTTTCTCTGTGCAGCTAGCAACACCCATAGAAATATGTCACAAGTGTCACAACATTTTATTAACCAACATCAATCGAACCTCAACTCATTAAAAGTTTACGCAATTGAGAGGACACATAGACCCTTTAGAGGAGGAGATACTGAGATTACCCTTAGAAACAGGGAGACTTGGTGGTGGTGGATCTTTAAATTGGGGACCAGAATACCTTATGGTCTCAATAAGAGAAAGGACATCATGCTTTTCTATTAGTGTCATTTTCCTTAAAACGTATATAACTCAATCCCTTTGGGATTTATATCCAATCATAATAATAGTAAAGCAAATATAACAAACATCCATAATGGATTCAGTTCGGGAAAATTGCAATATGTAGTGCCATCTCCAGTCACTCTGGTTTTCTGCTTTCGCCGGACATCGGTTTCCAGACATGGTTCGGGTGTTCGAGCTAATGCTCGTGTCAATATCACTCCCTATTGGTGTGTAATATTATTATTTATGAAATTTCTCTCTTCTGCCGCTTTTGTCGGATACAGGTCTTTATACACAATCGAGGTGTTTCATTAAGTATGTATACTAACAAAATATATATTTTTTCTTAATGACAGGCTTCAGCACCTTTATGGTGCTTGAACTCACCTGTCAGATCTACAGATTTGCGATGTTCTCCTCCTCTCTGTGTAGCTGACCGCTGCTCCATTGTTTCACGTTTACTTTTGCCCCCGAATGTCTTCAATGCAGTCCATAGGTTTCTTATTTAGTAAATTAATACCTGCCTCCTTAATCAATTTTTGTATCCTTATAACCATCATCATGCCAATAATTAGAATTCTTTATTTATTTATATATCTTCATAGGTCTCCGATTTAGAGATCGCTCAAGATCCTGTGTAAAAATCTTCTTTGAATAAAAATTCTCTTCGAATGATTATCTTGGAACATATAAATGAAACACCCAACAGGTCTTTCATTATGACATTGCTCTAATCATTTTCTTCCAGCTACTTCATAAAGAATTCGATATATCAAAAACTTTTTGGATATTTATTATTATATGTCACATAACTCCACATGCTTCATTTGCAAACAACGAATTATTATGGAATGACATATATGTATTCTGTATTTCCTTTTATATAGCCAAAGTATATATGTAGTCTGCTTGTTGTTTTTTTTCTGT
Organism: Ranitomeya variabilis; assembly: GCF_051348905.1. NCBI lineage: Eukaryota > Metazoa > Chordata > Amphibia > Anura > Dendrobatidae > Ranitomeya > Ranitomeya variabilis. The sequence continues at coordinate 575,779,574 of NC_135237.1, read as the reverse complement.
GCTTTTTTTCTATCTGTCTTGTGCAACTAATTGCAGCTTGCACACACTATCATGTGTTTTCATTTTGACTAGATTGCCTTTTGTAATTAGCCATAGCACCGGTGTGCCTACCGGTTGCTAGTATAAAAGCATAGAACAGGCTGCACCAAAGTTATCATGACTAAGGGTGCTATGTCACCAGAAACGCGTAGATAGTGTTTTTAATTATATTGTGCTGTTGTTTTATCCTCTATTTTTTGATATGAAGTGAATAAAGTACCAAGACTTTGCTTTTTCACCACCTCGTTGAGCTGGATTTTTTTCTATTTCCTGCATTCCTCACGCCTTGACACAGTGTTTCCGTGCTCAGAGCCTCCAGGGACTACAACTATGGTGAGCTGGATTTTTTCTTTTGTCTTAACCTTTAAACCCCCCTCAGGTGTTACAAACTAGAAGAGCCACCTTGTGCAGCAGTAATGCTGCACAAGTCAAAGGTTGCTCTTTTAATTTTGTTCCTTGCACACGCTGAATGAAACACGTATAACATTTAGCCCCTTGTACAGTCAAAACTGTCTTGGAGGAGGGAGTTCCCTTCTTAATGAGTTGCAGCACAGCTGTCAAAAATCCCACCTTGGTGCTTGGCGCGACCTCCTGAGCGTTGCATTTTGCTATACAGGAGTCTGCGCTGTTGTGTTATCCCTTGGCCATGCGCTGTTAGCGCTGCCCGTCTTCTGACATCATTTGATGTCGGCCGCTGCGGTTCGCGATGCCCATGAATCCCAGCCCCGCAGTGTCTTTTCATTTATTCACACTGCGGGGCTGGGATTCATGGCCTTGCGCAGTAAATATGTTCGCTTCTCACTCGTGTCCTTACACCGGCTTCAGACTGTGCGGCGTCAGCTGATCCCTTATCACATGCCACGGCCATGAAGCCGCACAGTCTGAAGAAGGCGGAAGGAGATGAGTGACACTGACAGGCGAAGATATACACTGCTCATGCCCATCAATCACACCCTCGCAGTCAAAATAAATAAGACACCGAGGGGCGTTGTGTCGGGCAGGGCGGCCGCAGAGGCGCAGCCAGCCAAACAATGATGCCAGAAGACGGGCAGCGCTACCAAGGGGGTTGCTGCATGTTATTACAAAGGAAAGTCACACCTCAGGGATGGTTTAATGGTCTCAGGGGACACATTTTATACGTGTTGAGTTCGACGTGTGCAAGGAGAATAACTTAATGAGCCACCTTGTACAAATGCAGCATTACTGCTGTACAAGGTGGCTGTTATACATACAAACGCCTGGGGGGGGGACAGGTTCCCTTTAATTTCAGTTGTTGTGTCTGCGTGGCGTTAGCAGGACACGATGCCGGCTACACAGCAGGGGAACAGCTGGCATTGCTGAACCCCACTGACACATTGGCTGGTGTTTTTCTCTGTGCAGCTAGCACTTCCGGGCACCAACTGGCGGTGTTAGAGCCCAGGGTCAGCAGGAGGAGCAGAGTGTAGGCCGAAGCCTGCACTGGCGGCAGCTTTGTGTCTGCGTGGCGTTTGCAGGACACGTTGCCGGCTACACAGCAGGGGAACAGCTGGCGTTGCTGAACCCCACTGACACATTGACGGGTGTTTTTCTCTGTGCAGCCAGCACTTCCGGGCACCAACTGGCAGTGTTAGAGCCTAGGGACAGCAGGAGGAGCAGAGTGTAGGCCGAAGCCTGCACTGGAGCAAGTAGAAAGGGAACCTTTAACCCCCCCCAGGCGTTTGTTGCTGAAAGAGCCATCTTGTACAGCACTAATGCTGCAAAAAGAAAAGCTGGCTCTTTTAATTATGCTCCTTGCAAACGCTGAACTAGACACTTATGAAATGTGTCACCTCACACTGTAAAACCGTCCCGGAGGTGGGACTTTCCTTTGTAATGTGAAGCAGCACAGCCGTCATTCCTACCCCCTTGGTGCCGTGCGCCGCCTCCTCAGCGTTGTTTGATTCTGTCCCGGAGCCTGCTCTGTTATGTTATCCCTTGGCCAGGCGCACTTAGCGCTGCCCGTCTTCAGACATCATTTGGTGTCAGGCCGGCTGCGCCTGTGGGGCCGCGCTGCCCGAGATCCCGCCTCGCAATGTCGTCTAATGTAATCCCACTGTGGGCCTGGGATCCATGGGCATGTGCAGTGCATATCCTCACCTCTCACTCCCCTCCCTCCGGCTTCTTCAGACTGTGTGGCGTCATGGCCGTGGCATGCTTTTAGGGATCAGCTGACGGCGCACAGTCTGAAGAAGGCGGAGGGAGTTGAGTGAGAGGCAGAGGTGAAGATATGCACTGCGCATGGCCATGGATCCCAGGCCCGCAGTGTGATTAAATCAGAAGAGACTGCGAGGCGGGATCTCAGGCAGCACGGCCGCACAGGCGCAGCCAGCCTGACACCAAATGATGTCAGAAGAAGGGCAGCTCTAAGTGCGCCTGGCCAAGGGATAACATAACAGTGCAGGCTCCGGGACAGAATCAAACAATGCTGAGGAGGCGGCGCACGGCGCCAAGGGGGTAGGAATGACGGCTGTGCTGCGTCACATTACAAAGGAAAGTCCCACCTCCGGGACGGTTTTACGGTGTGAGGAGACACATTTCATAAGTGTTAGGTTAAGCGTGTGCAAGGAGCACAACGAAAAGAGGCACCTTTTCCTTGTGCAGCATTACTGCTGCACAAGGTGGCTCTTTAAGTAACAAACGCCTGGAGGGGACAGGTTCCCTTAAATTTAAGTAGTTGTGCCAGCGTGGCGGTCGCATGACACGTTGCCGGACACACAGCAGGGGAGCAGCAGGCGTTACTGAACCCCAATAACACGGCACCAAGTGTTAACTGTGCAGACAGCACTTCTGGACAGCAACTAGCGGTGTTGAAGCCCAGGGACAGCAGGAGGAGCAGATTGGAGGTATTGCCGCACACACAGCTGGGGAGCAGCTGACGTTACTGAACCCCAATAACAGAGGAGCAACTGTTGACTGTGTGGACAGCACTTCCAGGCACCCACTGGCGGTGTTGGAGCCCAGGGACAGCAGGAGGAGCAGATTGGAGGTATTGCCGCAACACAGCAGGGGAGCAGCTGGCGTTACTGAACCCCAATAACAGAGGAGCGACTGTTGACTGTGCAGACAGCACTTCCGGACAGCAACTAGCGGTGTTGAAGCCCAGGGACAGCAGGAGGAGCAGAGGAACAGAGTGTAGGCCGAAGCCTGATTGCAGCAAGTTGAAATGGAACCTTTAACCCCCCCAAGGCGTTTGTAGCTGAAAGAGCCATCTTGTGCAGCACTAAGGATGCAAAAGAAAAAGGTGGCTCTTTTAATTATGCTCCTTGCAAACACAGAAGTAAACACTTATAAAATGTGTCCCCTGATACCGTGAGACCGTCCCGGAGGTGGGACTTTACTTCGTAATGGGACGCAGCACAGCCGTCATTCCTACCCCCATGGTGCTGTACGCCACCTCCTCAGCGTTGTTTGAATCTGTCCCGGAGCCTGCGCGTCTTCTCACATCATTTAGGTTTCAGGCTTGCAGCGCCTGTGCGGCTGCGCTGGCCGAGATCCCACCTAGCAGTGTCGTCTAATGTAATCCCACTGCGGGCCTGGGATCCATGAGCATGCGCAGTGCATATCCTCGCCTCTCACTCCCCTCCTTCCGGCTTCTTCAGACTGTGCGGCGTCAAGGCCGTGGCATGCTATTAGGGATCAGCTGACGGCGCACAGTCTGAAGAAGGCGGAGGGAGATGAGTGATAGCCTGAGGTGAAGATATGCACTCCGCATGCCCATGGATCCCAGGCACGCAGTGTGATTAAATCAGAAGACACTGCGAGGCGGGATCTCGGTCAGCGCGGCTGCACAGGCGCAGCCTGCCTGCAACCAAATGCTGTCAGAAGACGGGCAGCGCTAAGCGTGCATGGCCAAGGGATAACCTAACAGTGTAGGCTCCGGGACAGATTCAAACAACGCTGAGGAGCCGGGGCACGGCACCAAGGGGGTAGGAATGACGGCTGTGCTGCGTCCCATTATGAAGGAAAGTCCCACCTCTGGGACGGTTGTACGGTATCAGTGGACACATTTTATAAGTGTTAAGTTCTGCGTGTGCAAGGAGCTAATCTAAAAGAGCTACCTTTCCCTTGTGCAGCATTACTGCTGCACAAGGTGGCTCTTTCATTAACAAATGCCTGGGGGGGGGGACAGGTTCCCTCACGTTTCAGTTGTTGTGTCAGCTGTTATGGTTCTCAATGGCAAGAGAACATAGCCCAGCATACATAGGAACTAGCTCTTGGAAGGATGGAAACTTAAACTGACCATGAACTAAACCTGCCGCACAACTAACAGTAGCCGGGTAGCGTAGCCTGCGTTTTATCCCTAGACGCCCAGCGCCGGCCGGAGGACTAACTAATCCTGGCAGAGGAAAATATAGTCCTGGCTCACCTCTAGAGAAATTTCCCCGAAAGGCAGACAGAGGCCCCCACATATATTGGCGGTGATTTAAGATGAAAATGACAAACGTAGTATGAAAATAGGTTTAGCAAAATCGAGGTCCGCTTACTAGATAGCAGGAAGACAGAAAGGGTACTTTCATGGTCAGCTGAAAACCCTATCAATACACCATCCTGAAATTACTTTAAGACTCCAGTATTAACTCATAACATCAGAGTGGCAATTTCAGATCACAAGAGCTTTCCAGACACAGAAACGAAACTGCAGCTGTGAACTGGAACAAAATGCAAAAAACAAACAAGGACAAAAGTCCGACTTAGCTGGAAGTTGTCTGGTAGCAGGAACATGCACAGAAAGGCTTCTGATTACAATGTTGACCGGCATGGAAGTGACAGAGGAGCAAGGTTAAATAGCGACTCCCACATCCTGATGGGAACAGGTGAACAGAGGGGATGATGCACACAAGTTCAATTCCACCAGTGGCCACCGGGGGAGCCCAAAATCCAATTTCACAACAGTACCCCCCCCTCAAGGAGGGGGCACCGAACCCTCACCAGAACCACCAGGGCGATCAGGATGAGCCCTATGAAAGGCACGGACCAGATCGGAGGCATGAACATCAGAGGCAGTCACCCAAGAATTATCCTCCTGACCGTATCCCTTCCATTTGACCAGATACTGGAGTTTCCGTCTGGAAACACGGGAGTCCAAGATTTTTTCCACAACGTACTCCAACTCGCCCTCAACCAACACCGGAGCAGGAGGCTCAACGGAAGGCACAACCGGTACCTCATACCTGCGCAACAATGACCGATGAAAAACATTATGAATAGAAAAAGATGCAGGGAGGTCCAAACGGAAGGACACAGGGTTAAGAATCTCCAATATCTTGTACGGGCCGATGAACCGAGGCTTAAACTTAGGAGAAGAAACCCTCATAGGGACAAAACGAGAAGACAACCACACCAAGTCCCCGACACAAAGCCGAGGACCAACCCGACGCCGGCGGTTGGCAAAAAGCTGAGTCTTCTCCTGGGACAACTTCAAATTGTCCACCACCTGCCCCCAAATCTGATGCAACCTCTCCACCACAGCATCCACTCCAGGACAATCCGAAGATTCCACCTGACCGGAGGAAAATCGAGGATGAAACCCTTTGTAGGCCGGTCAAACTGTTATGGTTCTCAATGGCAAGAGAACATAGCCCAGCATACATAGGAACTAGCTCTTGGAAGGATGGAAACTTAAACTGACCATGAACTAAACCTGCCGCACAACTAACAGTAGCCGGGTAGCGTAGCCTGCGTTATATCCCTAGACGCCCAGCGCCGGCCGGAGGACTAACTAATCCTGGCAGAGGAAAATATAGTCCTGGCTCACCTCTAGAGAAATTTCCCCGAAAGGCAGACAGAGGCCCCCACATATATTGGCGGTGATTTAAGATGAAAATGACAAACGTAGTATGAAAATAGGTTTAGCAAAATCGAGGTCCGCTTACTAGATAGCAGGAAGACAGAAAGGGTACTTTCATGGTCAGCTGAAAACCCTATCAATACACCATCCTGAAATTACTTTAAGACTCCAGTATTAACTCATAACATCAGAGTGGCAATTTCAGATCACAAGAGCTTTCCAGACACAGAAACGAAACTGCAGCTGTGAACTGGAACAAAATGCAAAAAACAAACAAGGACAAAAGTCCGACTTAGCTGGAAGTTGTCTGGTAGCAGGAACATGCACAGAAAGGCTTCTGATTACAATGTTGACCGGCATGGAAGTGACAGAGGAGCAAGGTTAAATAGCGACTCCCACATCCTGATGGGAACAGGTGAACAGAGGGGATGATGCACACAAGTTCAATTCCACCAGTGGCCACCGGGGGAGCCCAAAATCCAATTTCACAACAGTCAGCGTGGTGGTCGCAGGACACATTGCCGGCTACACAGCTGGGGATCAGCTGACGTTACTGAAACCCAATAACACTGGGTCGTATGTTTTTACTGTGCAGACGGCACTTCTGAGCCTCAACTGGCGGTGTTGGAGCCCAGGAATTACAGTTCAGGTGGTAGAAAGATGAACACAACAGGAGACCTGGATACTGTAGACACCCAATTATTTAATCAGGAAGAGGAGTGGCAAATTCCTGCGAGATCCAGGCCTGGTTCATTTTCAGAAAAGTAAGCCGGTCAACATTATCGGAGGATAGTCGCATGCGATGGTCTGTTAGTACACCACCTGCAGCACTAAAGACGCGTTCCGATAATACACTAGTCGCAGGGCAAGCCAGCACCTCCAATGCATACTGGCTTAGCTCTGGCCATGTATCCAGCTTAGAGACCCAAAACTTGAAAGGGGAAGAGCCGTCTGGGAGTACAGCAAGAGGGCAAGACATGTAGTCTGTCACCATCTGACGGAACCGTTGCCTCCTGCTGACTGGAGCCGTCTGTGATGGTGTAGACTTTTGTGGCGGGCACACAAAACTGTGCCACAGTTGGGCCATACTGGTCTTACCTTGGGCAGAGGCACTGCTTCTGCTCCCTCTTTGTGCAGAGCCTCCTCCACTGCCTCGATGCACTGAGCTGCTTTGTAACGCACTAGCAGCACTGCTCTCAGTTGGACTGGAGAAGATGATGGAATTCACCAGTGTGTCTTGGTACTCCCGCATTTTATGCTCCCGTTTCAACGGTGTGATGAGGCTTTGTACGTTGTCCCGGTAGCGAGGATCGAGGAGGGTGTACACCCAATAATCAGCCATGTTGAGAATGTGGGCGATGCGGCGGTCGTTTCTCAGGCACTGCAGCATGTAATCAACCATGTGCTGCAGACTGCCAACTGGCCAAGAAATGCTGTCCCCTGCTTGAGGCGTGATCTCTGCCCGCTCTTCATCAACCCACCCTCGCTGTACACACTGACTACTGGACAATTGTGTAACTCCCTCCTCTGGACGGATGTCTTCCTCCTCCATTGACTCCTCCTCACAAAGTGTCCCCTTCCTACACCTTTGTGAGGAACCACGTGGCGCTGACTGTCCAGAAGCTGATGGAAATGGTGACTCCTCATCCTCCACCTCTTCCACAACATCATCCCTTAGCGCTTGTAGTGTTTGTTGAAGAAAATAGAAAAAAATCCAGCTCAACGAGGTGGTGAAAAAGCAAAGTCTTGGTACTTTATTCACTTCATATCAAAAAATAGAGGATAAAACAACAGCACAATATAACTAAAAACACTATCTACGCGTTTCTGGTGACATAGCACCCTTAGTCATGACTAAGGGTGCTATGTCACCAGAAACGCGTAGATAGTGTTTTTAATTATATTGTGCTGTTGTTTTATCCTCTATTTTTTGATATGAAGTGAATAAAGTACGAAGACTTTGCTTTTTCACCACCTCGTTGAGCTGGATTTTTTTCTATTTTCTGCATTCCTCACGCCTTGACACAGTGTTTCCGTGCTCCGAGCCTCCAGGGACTACAACTATGGTGAGCTGGATTTTTTCTAGTGTTTGTTGAAGCAGGCAGAAAAAGGGGACAGTCAGGATGACTAGTTCATTATCTGCACTCGCCGTCGGCGTGGAATAATCGAAGGGGCGCAAAACCTGGCAGACATCCTTCATAGTGGCCCACTCTGTGGTTGTGAAGTCTAAACGGCGCGGAGTGCGACTTCTTTGCGCCTGATGCAGCTGGTACTCCATTACTGCTTGCTGCTGCTCACACAACCGCTCCAACATATGTAACGTGGAATTTCACCTGGTAGGTAGGTCACATATGATTCGATGTTCCGGAAGGCGAAATCGGCGCTGCAGAGCTGCAATACGCGATTTGCCGAGCTGGAACGCCGCAAGTGAGCACACTCTAGGCGGACCTTGTGCAGCAGTGCATCAAGATCCGGATAGTCCCTCAAAAAACTCTGCACGACCAAGTTGAGCACATGTGCCAGACATGGGATGTGAGTGAGGTTGCCGAGGCCCAGAGCTGCCACCAGATTTCGGCCATTGTCACACACTACCATGCCTGGCTGGAGATTCGCTGGCACAAACCTCACGTCGCTCTCCTGCTTGATGGCATTCCAGAGCTCCTGCACTGTGTGGCTTCGATTCCCCAAAGAAATTAATTTCAAGACGGCCTGTTGACGTTTGGCCACGGCTGTGCTCATGTCGGTCGAAACAGGTAAACGTTCACGGGTCCATGTGGAGGTGGACTGTGACGGCTCCCTCAGCGATGATTCTGAGGAACTTGTGTATGAGGAGGAGTCAATGCGTACAGACTGGATTCCTGCAATCCTTGGAGTGGGCAGGACACCTCCTGCGCCACTTGCACAATCTGTACCCGGCTCAACAACATTAACCCAATGGGCAGTGAGGGAAAGGTATCGCCCCTGCCCATGGTGACTGGTCCACGCATCGGTGGTGAGGTGGACCTTGCTACTGACAGCGTTCAGTAGCGCGTGTTTTATGTGTCCCTCCACATGCTTGTGCAGGGCAGGGACGGCTTGCCTGCTGAAATAAAAGCGGCTGGGCACATTGTACTGTGGGACTGCCAATGCCATCAAGTCACGGAAGCGGTCAGTCTCCACCAGCCTGAATGAGAGCATTTCAAGGGACAGTAGTTTTGCAATGCCAGCATTCAGAGCCTGTGCTTGGGGGTGGTTTGCCGAGAATGACTGCCTTTTCTCCCATGCCTGTACTACCGATGGCTGTAGACTGGGCTGGGAGTGTGAGGATGACTGGGAACGTGGTGCTGCGGGTGGAATTACAGTGGGTCTCTGGACAACTGTGCCAGAGGTTCTTCCATGTCGATCCTGGGAGGAAGCCGAACCAGCTGTGTGTGAGCTGTAGGAAGAGGCAACACGAGCTGAAGAGGTGGTAGATGCCGCTGTTGGTTGGCCTAGGTCTTCAGTGTGTTTTTGTAACTCCACCGCGTGCCTGGTCCGCACATGTTTCCACATATTTGAGGTATTGAGGTTGCAGACATTTCTCCCTCTTTTGATTTTCTGATGACACACCTTGCATTTGACAAAGCAAATGTCATCTGCAACTGTGTCAAAAAAGGACCAGGCACTGCAAGTCTTGGGAGCGCCCTTTTTGGCTTTTGGAAGAGACATGCTCCTAACGGGTGCCGAAGTGGAGGCTACAGGCTCCGCAGTCTTCCCCCTCCCTCTCCCTCTTTGGCCCGTTCGGGGAATCTCTTCCTCAGAGCTGCTCCCACCACCTTCCTATTCCTCATGCCACGATGGGTCAAGGACCTCATCATCTGCACTACAACTGCTCCTCCTGGGTAGTCTCGGCAGCACAAAATTGTTTATTATTATTTTTTGAATATATATTTTTTTGTCCTGGTGATCCCATTTGTGTGCATACTCTTTCTCTTTGTTGTTTAACTCTATTTTAGTATGCATTAGGTGATCCCGGCAGATTATCTGAGATGGTGCCCGCTCTATTCTATAGTCTTTGGTCTCGGCAGCACAGCATGCACCAGAAAGTGGCACCTGAGTGTCATCATCAGATGCGTACTGCGGTGTGGTGACAGGAGGCACCGGCCCACCCGCCTCTTCAGAGTCAGAGAGACAAAGCTGTTGCGCATCACTGCACACTGCCTCTTCTTCCATTTCTCCAATGCTGCTTGGCTGGCCCCCTGTTTCCAAGCCAAGAGATTCAGAGAACAGAAGTAGAGATGGCTCCTGTCCTGGGCTCTCTGACTGCCTGGGCAATTTGGCAGGTGGTAAAGAGACAGATGGGTGCTCTCCAGTGCTCTTTGCCTGAGAGGATGTGGCACTAATTGAAGTCGATGCGTTAGCTGCCATCCATCCGACAACGGCTTCAATTTGGTCTTCACGCAGCAGCGGTGTACGGCGCTCTCCGACTAAGCTGCGCATGAAGGACTGTTCCCTGCTGAAACTGGGTGATGATGAGTCACCGGTGCCCGCAGCAGGCACAGAATCCCCACGTCCTCTCCCTGCTCCGCGCCCACGCCCACGTGCCTTACTCCCTGCCTTCTTCATCTTGGTTGACTGATAAAGATAAGCAGAAAAGCACTAAGGGCTTAATGTGTTTATTCCTGAACAGCTTCTAACAGGTATTAGAAACACTAATTTTCTAAAGCGTGGACTAGACTTTAATATGAGCTAATGTGGCCTACACAACTGTAAAGTGGTGTGTTTGGTGAACTTTATTATTTATTTATTTATTTTTTGGCAGAACCGACTACAGGGCGAGCTGCACTCACACGGAGACCGTGCAGACAGCCATAAACAGCGCTGCAAGGCCCAAAAAACCTCTTCTAGGTTATCCTATGTAGTGTTTTTACACAATTTAGCTGGATACGGGTGGAAAGCCACTAATAGGAAATATTTGAAAAAATGTGCAGCAGGCTGCACTATTTGCAAAAAAGGACAATGTATTTTACGGTATGAGGCAGTGACGCACCCTGAGCTGGATACAACCGGCTGTGGCTGCACACAGACTACAGGGTGAGCTGCACTCACACGGAGACCGTGCAGACAGCCATAAACGGTGCTGCAAGGCCCAAAAAACCTCCTCTAGGTTATCCTATGTAGTGTTTTTCCACAATTTAGCTGGATACGGGTGAAAAGCCACTAATAGGAAATATTTGAAAAAATGTGCAGCAGGCTGCACTATTAGCAAAAAAGGACAATGGATAGAACGGTATGAGGCAGTGACGCACCCTGAGCTGAACACAACCGGCTATGGCTGCACACAGACTAGAGAGTGGGCTGCACTCACTCACACACACACACACACAGAGACCTTGCAGATCGCTGTGAAAACAGCGCTGCAAGGCAAAAGCAAGTTGAACACACAGCGGTTGCTAAATTAGCCTGGGAAAAGCACAATGAAGCAAATCGCTATCTCAACTGGCCCTCAGTCAGAACACAGCGTCCTGTCACTAACTGAATTCACAGCAGAGTGAGCCAGAAAGGGCGGCAGCGTTTTTTATAGTGCATCATGACATCATTTCAGCAGCCAATCACAGCCTTGCCAGTAGTTACATGCCCACCATGCTGAACAGGATGTGCCCACACTTGTAATCATTCCTCATTGGCTGAATTCGTGCAGTTTGAATTCTGGGAACTTCCGATTCCGGTATCCGATATGCGGTAAATATCGGAACTCGGTATCGGAATTCCGATACCGCAAATATCGGCCGATACCCGATACTTGCGGTATCGGAATGCTCAACACTACTCACAAGTTCAATGGATGCAAGAATTGTGAAGGTGATATCAAAGAAGGGGTCCTATGTTAACATGTAACTTGGCCTGTTAGGATGTTTTGGAGATAAATAGCTTTTTTGTTCAGTGAATGTGACCTCCTAATGCCACAAATTCCACAAATGAGCATTTTCAGTTCTTTAAAACATATCAAATGTTTAGAAATTATACTGTGCCTAATAATTTGGAACAGTGCATTTTGAGTTTTTATTCATTTTGGAGAATTTACTGTTATCATTGGGAGGTTTCTCCAATAAAATTCGATGTATATTCTAACGGGTGATGACTTTTATTAGACTGACTGTCATTTGCCCCGACCTTTTAGGAAAATCGGAGAAAAATGTAATTTGCATAATAATTTGGAACATAGTGTAGACATAAGTATACGTCCTCAATAACCATACATGAGATCATTACGGCAATCCAAACCAAATGGTATCTGGTGTTTAAGTTCATGATTAATGATGACTAGTGTTGAGCGATACCTTCCGATACTTGAAAGCATCAGTATCGGATAGTATCGGCCGATACCCGAAAAATATCGGATATCGCCGATACCGATACCCGATACCAATACAAGTCAATGGGACACAAGTATCGGAAGGTATCCTGGATGGTTCCCAGGGTCTGAAGGAGAGGAAACTCTCCTTCAGGCCCTGGGATCCATATGCATGTAAAAAATAAAGAATTAAAATACAAAATATGGATATACTCACCCGTCCGGCGGCCCCTGGACCTTACCGATTGTAACCGGCAGCCTCCGTTCCTAAGAATGAGGAGTTTAGGACCCTCGATGACGTCGCGGCTTGTGATTGGTCGCATGCCGCTCATGTGACCGCTCACGCGACCAATCACAAGCCGCGACGTCATCGCAGGTCCTAAACTCCTCATTCTTAGGAACGGAGGCTGCCGGTTACAATCGGTAAGGTCCAGGGGCCGCCGGACGGGTGAGTATATCCATATTTTTTATTCCTCCAGACCCTGGGAACCATACACTGGGAACTTCCGATTCCGATACCACAAAAATATCGGAATTCGGTATCGGAATTCCGATACTTGCGGTATCGGAATGCTCAACACTAATGATGACCGAATGTGCGACCATGCTCAGATACCACTTGATTATCGCAGGGCTCTGATGTTCTGGGTGCTCGGTGATACTCAGAGATCATGGTGCTCAGATATCACTCGAGTACCCAGGTGTTGTGAATTTGCTTTTTGGCTCCCTCTAGTGGTTACTAGTGATTTGACTCTGGGTATGTCAGTCATCCCTTGTATGCTCACCTGGGCCGTTAGTTCAGGGGTGTTGCTATATAAGCTCCCTGGACCTTCAGTTCAATGCCTGGCAACGTTGTAATCAGAGCTAATCTGTTGTGCTCTTGTCTACTGATCCTGGTTCCTGCTAGATTAAGCTAAGTCTGCTTTCTTGCTTTTTGCTATTTGTTTTTGTTTGCATTTTTGTCCAGCTTGTACTTAATCTGTATCCTGTCCTTGCTGGAAGCTCTAGGGAGCTGGTGTTCTCCCCCCGGGCCGTTAGACGGTTCGGGGGTTCTTGAATTTCCAGCGTGGATGTTTGATAGGGTTTTTGTTGACCATATAAGTTATCTTACTACATTCTGCTATTAGTAAGCGGGCCTCTCTTTGCTAAACCTAGTTCATTTCTATGTTTGTCATTTCCTCTTACCTCACCGTTATTATTTGTGGGGGGCTTGTATCCTACTTTTGGGGTCCTTTCTCTGGAGGCAAGAGAGGTCTTTGTTTTCCTCTTCTAGGGGTAGTTAGTTCTCCGGCTGGCGCGAGACATCTAGCGACCAACGTAGGCATGTTCCCCGGCTACTTCTAGTGTTGGCGTTAGGAGTAGATTTATGGTCAACCCAGTTACCACTGCCCTATGAGCTGGATTTTTGTACTTCGCAGACTTACCTATTTCTCTGAGACCCTCGCCATTGGGGTCATAACAGTTTGCCAGGCCAGTATTAAATGTTATATGCATTGCAGAAGCGGGATTATAGGAAAGAAAATTCTGAGTTTTTTTTTTTCTCTCTCTCTCATTTTTTTTTTTTTTTTCTTTTCCCCTTTACCTCTGAGTGGCTCAAGCTTGCTGCAGACATGAATGTCCAGACCTTGATTACAAGTGTGGACCAGCTTGCTGCTCGTGTGCAGGGCATACAAGATTATGTTACCAGAAATCCTATGTCAGAACCTAAGATACCGATTCCTGAATTGTTTTTCGGAGACCGATTTAAGTTTAGAAATTCCAGGAATAATTGTAAATTATTTTTGTCCCTGAGACCCTGTTCATCTGGAGACTCCGCTCAGCAAGTGAAAATTGTTATTTCTTTTTTACGGGGCGACCCTCAGGATTGGGCCTTCTCGCTGGCGCCAGGAGATCCGGCATTGGCGGATATTGATGCGTTTTTTCTGGCGCTCGGTTTACTTTATGAGGAACCCAATCTTGAGATTCAGGCAGAAAAAGCCTTGCTGGCTATGTCTCAGGGCCAGGACGAGGCTGAAGTGTATTGCCAAAAATTTCGGAAATGGTCCGTGCTGACTCAGTGGAACGAGTGTGCACTGGCCGCAAATTTTAGAAATGGCCTTTCTGAAGCCATTAAGAATGTGATGGTGGGTTTCCCTATTCCCACAGGTCTAAATGATTCCATGGCCCTGGCTATTCAAATTGACCGGCGGTTGCGGGAGCGCAAAACCGCAAATTCCCTTATGGTGTTGTCTGAACAGGCACCTGATTTAAGGCAATGTGATAGAAAAACCGCAAATTCACCTATGGTGCTGTCTGAACAAACACCTGATTTAATGCAATGTGATAGAATCCTGACTAGAAATGAGCGGAAAATTCATAGACGCCAGAATGGCTTGTGTTACTACTGTGGTGATTCTACACATGTTATCTCAGCATGCTCTAAACGTCTAACTAAGGTTGTTAGTCCTGTCACCGTTGGTAATTTGCAACCTAAATTTATTCTATCTGTAACTTTGATTTGTTCACTGTCATCTTATCCTGCCATGGCGTTTATAGATTCAGGTGCTGCCCTGAGTCTTATGGATCTGTCATTTGCCAAGCGCTGTGGTTTTATTCTTGAGCCATTAGAAAATCCTTTCCCTCTTAGGGGTATTGATTCTACGCCGTTGGCAGAAAATAAACCGCAGTTTTGGACACAGGTTACCATGTGTATGACTCCTGAACATCGGGAGGTTATACGTTTTCTTGTTTTGCATAAAATGCATGATTTGGTTGTTTTGGGTCTGCCATGGTTGCAGACCCATAATCCAGTTTTGGATTGGAAGGCCATGTCAGTGTCAAGTTGGGGATGCCGTGGAAATCATGGGGATTCCCTGCCCGTGTCTATTGCTTCTTCTACGCCTTCGGAAGTTCCGGAGTATTTGTCTGATTATCAGGATGTTTTCAGCGAGTCCAGGTCCAGTGCACTGCCTCCTCATAGGGAGTGTGACTGCACAATAGAGTTGATTCCAGGCAGTAAGTTTCCTAAGGGAAGATTATTTAACCTGTCGGTACCTGAACATACCGCTATGCGTTATTATATTAGAGAGTCTCTTGAGAAGGGGCATATCCGTCCTTCTTCTTCCCCTCTTGGTGCGGGATTCTTTTTTGTGGCCAAAAAGGACGGATCTTTGAGGCCTTGTATTGACTATCGGCTCTTAAATAAGATCACTGTCAAATTTCAGTATCCTTTGCCGCTGTTGTCAGACTTGTTTGCCCGGATTAAAGGTGCCAAGTGGTTCACCAAGATAGATCTTCGTGGTGCGTATAACCTTGTGCGCATTAAGCAAGGAGATGAATGGAAAACCGCATTCAATACGCCCGAAGGTCATTTTGAGTACTTGGTGATGCCTTTTGGGCTCTCTAATGCGCCTTCAGTTTTTCAGTCCTTTATGCATGACATTTTCCGGAAGTATCTGGATAAATTTTTGATCGTTTATCTGGACGATATTCTGTTTTTTTCTGATGATTGGGACTCGCATGTAGAACAGATCAGGATGGTTTTCAAGATTTTGCGTGAAAATTCTTTGTTTGTTAAAGGCTCAAAGTGTCTCTTTGGTGTACAGAAGGTTCCCTTTTTAGGGTTCATTTTTTCCCCTTCTGCTGTGGAGATGGACCCAGTCAAGGTCCGAGCTATTCATGATTGGACTCAGCCCTCGTCAGTTAAGAGTCTTCAGAAGTTCTTGGGTTTTGCTAACTTTTACCGTCGTTTTATCGCTAATTTTTCTAGCGTTGTTAAACCTTTGACGGATATGACCAAGAAAGGCTCTGATGTAGCTAACTGGGCTCCTGCTGCCGTGGAGGCTTTCCAGGAGTTGAAACGCTGGTTTACTTCGGCGCCTGTTTTGTGCCAGCCTGATGTCTCACTGCCCTTTCAGGTTGAGGTGGATGCTTCGGAGATTGGGGCAGGGGCCGTTTTGTCTCAGAGAGGTCCTGGTTGCTCTACTATGAGACCTTGTGCCTTTTTCTCTAGGAAGTTTTCGCCTGCAGAGCGAAATTATGATGTGGGCAATCGGGAGTTGTTGGCCATGAAGTGGGCATTTGAGGAGTGGCGTCATTGGCTCGAGGGTGCTAAGCATCGTGTGGTGGTTTTGACTGATCACAAAAATCTGATGTATCTCGAGTCTGCTAAACGCCTGAATCCTAGACAGGCCCGCTGGTCATTGTTTTTCTCCCGTTTTGACTTTGTGGTCTCGTATTTACCAGGTTCGAAGAATGTGAAGGCCGATGCTCTGTCTAGGAGCTTTGTGCCTGATGCTCCTGGAGTCGCTGAACCTGTGGGTATTCTTAAGGAAGGAGTTATCTTGTCAGCTATTTCTCCGGATCTGCGACGTGTGTTGCAGAGATTTCAGGCTGGTAGGCCTGACTCTTGTCCACCTGACAGATTGTTTGTGCCTGCTAGGTGGACCAGTAGAGTCATTTCCGAGGTTCATTCCTCGGTGTTGGCAGGGCACCCGGGAATTTTTGGCACCAGGGATCTGGTGGCCAGGTCCTTTTGGTGGCCGTCCTTGTCAAGGGATGTGCGGTCTTTTGTGCAGTCCTGTGGGACTTGTGCTCAAGCTAAGCCTTGCTGTTCTCGTGCCAGCGGGTTGCTCTTGCCCTTGCCTGTCCCGAAGAGACCTTGGACACACATCTCTATGGATTTCATTTCTGATCTTCCGGTGTCTCGGGGCATGTCTGTCATCTGGGTGATATGTGATCGTTTCTCCAAGATGGTCCATTTGGTTCCTTTGCCTAAGCTGCCTTCCTCTTCCGATCTGGTTCCTGTGTTCCTCCAGAATGTGGTCCGTTTACACGGCATTCCTGAGAATATTGTGTCGGACAGAGGATCCCAGTTTGTTTCCAGGTTCTGGCGATCCTTTTGTGGTAGGATGGGCATTGATTTGTCGTTTTCGTCCGCTTTTCATCCACAGACTAATGGACAAACGGAGCGAACTAATCAGACTCTGGAGGCTTATTTGAGGTGTTTTGTCTCTTCTGATCAGGATGATTGGGTGACCTTCTTGCCGTTGGCTGAATTTGCCCTTAATAATCGGGCTAGTTCCGCCACCTTGGTTTCGCCATTTTTCTGCAACTCTGGTTTCCATCCTCGTTTTTCCTCGGGACATGTGGAGCCTTCTGACTGTCCTGGGGTGGATTCTGTGGTAGATAGGTTGCAGCAGATCTGGAATCATGTGGTGGACAACTTGAAGTTGTCACAGGAGAAGGCTCAGCGTTTTGCCAACCGCCGCCGCGGTGTGGGTCCCCGACTTCGTGTTGGGGATTTGGTATGGCTGTCTTCTCGATTTGTTCCTATGAAGGTCTCCTCTCCCAAATTTAAGCCTCGCTTCATTGGTCCGTACAAGATATTGGAAATCCTTAATCCTGTGTCCTTTCGCCTGGATCTTCCGGTGTCGTTTGCCATTCACAACGTATTTCATAGGTCCTTGTTGCGGCGTTACGTTGTGCCTGTGGTTCCTTCTGCTGAGCCTCCTGCACCGGTGTTGGTTGAGGGCGAGTTGGAGTACGTGGTGGAGAAGATCTTAGATTCTCGTCTCTCCAGGCGGAGGCTTCAGTACCTGGTCAAGTGGAAGGGCTATGGTCAGGAGGATAATTCCTGGGTGGTCGCCTCTGATGTGCATGCGGCCGATTTAGTTCGGGCCTTTCACGCCGCTCATCCTGATCGCCCTGGTGGTCTTGGTGAGGGTTCGGTGACCCCTCACTAAGGAAGGGGGGGGGTACTGTTGTGAATTTGCTTTTTGGCTCCCTCTAGTGGTTACTAGTGATTTGACTCTGGGTATGTCAGTCATCCCTTGTATGCTCACCTGGGCCGTTAGTTCAGGGGTGTTGCTATATAAGCTCCCTGGACCTTCAGTTCAATGCCTGGCAACGTTGTAATCAGAGCTAATCTGTTGTGCTCTTGTCTACTGATCCTGGTTCCTGCTAGATTAAGCTAAGTCTGCTTTCTTGCTTTTTGCTATTTGTTTTTGTTTGCATTTTTGTCCAGCTTGTACTTAATCTGTATCCTGTCCTTGCTGGAAGCTCTAGGGAGCTGGTGTTCT
This sequence comes from Ranitomeya variabilis, assembly GCF_051348905.1. Taxonomy (NCBI): domain Eukaryota; kingdom Metazoa; phylum Chordata; class Amphibia; order Anura; family Dendrobatidae; genus Ranitomeya; species Ranitomeya variabilis. Next base: position 575,761,357 of record NC_135237.1, on the reverse strand, counting down.
CCCCCCGGGCCGTTAGACGGTTCGGGGGTTCTTGAATTTCCAGCGTGGATGTTTGATAGGGTTTTTGTTGACCATATAAGTTATCTTACTACATTCTGCTATTAGTAAGCGGGCCTCTCTTTGCTAAACCTAGTTCATTTCTATGTTTGTCATTTCCTCTTACCTCACCGTTATTATTTGTGGGGGGCTTGTATCCTACTTTTGGGGTCCTTTCTCTGGAGGCAAGAGAGGTCTTTGTTTTCCTCTTCTAGGGGTAGTTAGTTCTCCGGCTGGCGCGAGACATCTAGCGACCAATGTAGGCATGTTCCCCGGCTACTTCTAGTGTTGGCGTTAGGAGTAGATTTATGGTCAACCCAGTTACCACTGCCCTATGAGCTGGATTTTTGTACTTCGCAGACTTACCTATTTCTCTGAGACCCTCGCCATTGGGGTCATAACACCCAGGGCACGGATGTGCTCAGTACTCGTTGATACTCGGAGATCACGGTGCTCGGTTATCACTCGAGTATCCCGGGGCACGGATGTGCTCAGTGATACTCGGAGTTCATGGTGCTCAGATATCATTTGAGTATCCGAGGTCTCGTATGTTCTGGGTGCTCGGTTATACTCGGAGATCGCGGTGCTCGGTTATCACTTGAGTATCCCGGGGTGTGGATGTGCTCAGTGCTCGGTGATACTCGGAAATCATGGTGCTCTGTTATCACTCGAGTATCCTGGGGCGCGGATGTACTCAGTGCCCAGTGATACTTGGAGTTCATGGTGCTCAGATATCAATTGAGTATCCGAGGGCTCGGATGTTCTGGGTGCTCAGTGATACTCGGAGATCATGGTGCTCGGTTATCACTCGATTATCCCGGGATGTGGATGTGCTCAGTGCTCGGTGATACTCGGAGATCACGGTGCTTGATTATCACTTGAGTATCCTGAGGCGCGGATGTGCTCAGTGTTCGGTTATACTCGGAGATCACGGTGCTCGGTTATCACTCGAGTATCCCGGGGCACGGATGTGCTCAGTGATACTCGGAGTTCATGGTGCTCAGATATCATTTGAGTATCCGAGGTCTCGTATGTTCTGGGTGCTCGGTTATACTCGGAGATCGCGGTGCTCGGTTATCACTTGAGTATCCCGGGGTGTGGATGTGCTCAGTGCTCGGTGATACTCGGAAATCATGGTGCTCTGTTATCACTCGAGTATCCTGGGGCGCGGATGTACTCAGTGCCTAGTGATACTTGGAGTTCATGGTGCTCAGATATCAATTGAGTATCCGAGGGCTCGGTTGTTCTGGGTGCTCAGTGATACTCGGAGATCATGGTGCTCGGTTATCACTCGATTATCCCGGGATGTGGATGTGCTCAGTGCTCGGTGATACTCGGAGATCACGGTGCTTGATTATCACTCGAGTATCCTGAGGCGTGGATGTGCTCAGTGTTCGGTTATACTCGGAGATCACGGTGCTCGGTTATCACTCGAGTATCCTGGGGCACGGATGTGCTCAGTGCTCTGTGATACTCGGAGTTCATGGTGCTCAGATATCTCTTGAGTATCCGAGGGCTCGGATGTTCTGGGTGCTCCATGATCACTCGAGTATGCCAGGGTGTGGATGTGTTCAGTACTCGGTGATACTCGGAGATCACGGTGCTCGGTTATCACTCGAGTATCCTGGGGCGCAGATGTGCTCAGTGCTCTGTGATATTCGGAGATCACGGTGCTCGGTTATCACTCAAGTATCCCGGGGTTCAGATGTGGTTGGTGCTCGGTGATACTCGGAGATCACGGTGTTCGGTTATAACTCGAGTATCGCAGGGCGCGGATGTGTTCAGTGCTCGGCGATACTCAGAGATCACTGTGCTCTGTTATCACTCGAGTATTCTGGGGCTCGGATTAGCTTGGTGCTCGGTGATACTTGGAGATCATGGTGCTCGGTTATCACTTGAGTATCCCGGGGTGCGGAAGTGCTCAGTGTTCAGTGATACACGGAGATCACGGTGCTCGGTTATCACTCGAGTATCCCGGGGCTTGGATTTGATTGGTGCTCTGTGATACTCGGAGATCATGGTGCTCGGTTATCACATGAGTATCACAGTGTTCGGATATGCTCGGTGCTCATTGATACTCAGATCACGGTGTTCAGATATCACTCAAGTATCCCGGGGCACAGATGTGCTTGTTACTCAGCCAGTAATAGACAGTGCTAGATGAAAACTTGAATCCCCGCCCGGTATCTTGGTGCCTGTCACACAGCCAATAAGTATGCAGAGATTGCCTGTGAGTCAATGTAATGCTCCAGCCATCTTTGTTGTGGCATTACTGAAGCGATGGCCGGGGGACCACCACGGTGCAGGAAGACTACCATACACAAGATGAGGTGTGTTATGACCCCAATGGCGAGGGTCTCAGAGATATCAGCAAGTCTGCGAAGTACAAAAATCCAGCTCATAGGGCAGTGGTAACTGGGTTGACCATATATCTACTCCTAACGCCAACACTAGAAGTAGCCGGGGAACATGCCTACGTTGGTCGCTAGATGTCTCGCGCCAGCCGGAGGACTAACTACCCCTAGAAGAGGAAAACAAAGACCTCATGGCCAACAACTCCCGATTGCCCACATCATAATTTCGCTCTGCCGGCGAAAACTTCCTAGAGAAAAAGGCACAAGGTCTCATAGTAGAGCAACCAGGGCCTCTCTGCGACAAAACGGCCCCTGCCCCAATCTCCGAAGCATCCACCTCAACCTGAAAGGGAAGTGAGACGTCAGGCTGGCACAAAACAGGCGCCGAAGTAAACCGGCGTTTCAACTCCTGGAAAGCCTCCACGGCAGCAGGAGCCCAGTTAGCTACATCAGAGCCTTTCTTGGTCATATCCGTCAGCGGTTTAACAACGCTAGAGAAATTTGCGATAAAACGACGGTAGAAGTTAGCAAAACCCAAGAACTTCTGAAGACTCTTAACTGACGAGGGTTGAGTCCAATCATGAATAGCTCGGACCTTGACTGGATCCATCTCCACAGCAGAAGGGGAAAAAATGAACCCCAAAAAGGGAACCTTCTGTACACCAAAGAGACACTTTGAGCCTTTTACAAACAAAGAATTTTCACGCAGAATCTCAAAAACCATCCTGACCTGCTCCACATGCGAGTCCCAATCATCAGAAAAAACCAGAATATCATCCAGATAAACAATCAAAAATTTATCCAGATACTTCCGGAAAATGTCATGCATGAAGGACTGAAAAACTGAAGGTGCATTAGAGAGCCCAAATGGCATCACCAAGTACTCAAAATGACCTTCGGGCGTATTGAATGCGGTTTTCCATTCATCGCCCTGCCTAATGCGCACAAGGTTGTACGCACCACGAAGGTCTATCTTGGTGAACCACTTGGCACCTTTAATCCGGGCAAACAAATCTGACAACAGCGGCAAAGGATACTGAAATTTGACAGTGATCTTATTTAAAAGCCGATAGTCAATACAAGGCCTCAAAGATCCGTCCTTTTTGGCCACAAAAAAGAATCCCGCACCAAGAGGGCAAGAAGAAGGACGGATATGCCCCTTCTCAAGAGACTCCTTGATATATGAACGCATCGCGGTATGTTCAGGTACCGACAGATTAAACAGTCTCCCCTTAGGAAACTTACTGCCAGGAATCAAATCTATTGCACAGTCACATTCCCTATGAGGAGGCAGTGCACTGGACTTAGACTCGCTGAAGACATCCTGATAATCAGACAAATACGCCGGAACTTCCGAAGGCGTAGAAGAAGCAATAGACAAGGGCAGGGAATCTCCATGAATTCCATGGCAGCCCCAACTTGACACTGACATAGCCTTCCAGTCCAAGACTGGATTATGGGTCTGTAACCATGGCAAACCCAAAACAACCAAATCATGCATTTTATGCAGAACAAGAAAACGTATTACCTCCCGATGTTCGGGAGTCATGCACATGGTAACCTGTGTCCAAAACTGCGGTTTATTTTTTGCCAATGGCGTAGAATCAATACCCCTAAGAGGGATAGGATTTTCCAATGGCTCAAGAACAAATCCGCAGCGCTTGGCAAATGACAGATCCATAAGGCTCAGGGCAGCACCTGAGTCCACAAACGCCATGACAGGATACGATGACAGTGAGCAAATCAAAGTTACAGATAGAATAAATTTAGGTTGCAAATTACCAATGGCGACCGGACTAACAACCTTAGTAAGACGTTTAGAGCATGCTGAGATAACATGTGTAGAATCACCACAGTAGTAACACAAGCCATTCTGACGTCTATGAATTTTCCGCTCATTTCTAGTCAGGATTCTATCACATTGCATTGAATCAGGTGCCTGTTCAGACAACACCATGAGGGAATTTGCGGTTTTGCGCTCCCGCAACCGCCGGTCGATTTGAATAGCCAGGGCCATAGAATCATTCAGACCTGTGGGAATGGGAAAACCCACCATCACATTCTTAATGGCTTCAGAAAGGCCATTTCTAAAATTTGCAGCCAATGCACACTCGTTCCATTGGGTCAGCACGGACCATTTCCGAAATTTTTGGCAATACACTTCAACCTCGTCCTGGCCCTGAGACATCGCCAGCAAGGCTTTTTCTGCCTGAATCTCAAGATTGGGTTCCTCATAAAGCAAACCGAGCGCCAGAAAAAACGCATCAATGTCAGCCAATGCCGGATCCCCTGGCGCCAGCGAGAAGGCCCAATCCTGAGGGTCGCCCCGTAAAAAAGAAATAACAATTTTTACTTACTGAGCGGAGTCTCCAGATGAACAGGGTCTCAGGGACAAAAACAATTTACAATTATTCCTGAAATTTCTAAATTTAAATCGGTCTCCGGAAAACGGTTCAGGAATCGGTATCTTAGGTTCTGACATAGGATTTCTGATAACATAATCTTGTATGCCCTGCACACGAGCAGCAAGCTGGTCCACACTTGTAATCAAGGTCTGGACATTCATGTCTGCAGCAAACACAAGCCACTCAGAGGTAAAGGGGAAAAGAAAAAAAAATGAGAGAGAGAGAAAAAAAAACAACTCAGAACTTTCTTTCTTATAATCCCGCTTCTGCAATGCATTTAACATTTAATACTGGCCTGGCAAACTGTTATGACCCCAATGGCGAGGGTCTCAGAGATATCAGCAAGTCTGCGAAGTACAAAAATCCAGCTCATAGGGCAGTGGTAACTGGGTTGACCATATATCTACTCCTAACGCCAACTGTTGTGAATTTGCTTTTTGCTCCCTCTAGTGGTTACTAGTTTTTTGACTCTGGTTTTTCTGTCTTTCCTTTTATCCGCACCTGGGTCGTTAGTTAGGGGTGTTGCTATATAAGCTCCCTGGACCTTCAGTTCAATGCCTGGCAACGTAGTTATCAGAGCTAGTCTGCTGTGCTCTTGTCTACTGATCCTGGTTCCAGTTATATCAGCTAAGTCTGCCTTTTGCTTTTTGCTATTTGTTTTGGTTTTGTATTTTTGTCCAGCTTGTTCCAAATCTATATCCTGACCTTTGCTGGAAGCTCTAGGGGGCTGGTGTTCTCCCCCCGGACCGTTAGACGGTTCGGGGGTTCTTGAATTTCCAGTGTGGATTTTGATAGGGTTTTTGTTGACCATATAAGTTACCTTTCTTTATTCTGCTATCAGTAAGCGGGCCTCTCTGTGCTAAACCTGGTTCATTTCTGTGTTTGTCATTTCCTCTTACCTCACCGTCATTATTTGTGGGGGGCTTCTATCCAGCTTTGGGGTCCCCTTCTCTGGAGGCAAGAAAGGTCTTTGTTTTCCTCTACTAGGGGTAGCTAGATTCTCCGGCTGGCGCGTGTCATCTAGAATCAACGTAGGAATGATCCCCGGCTACTTCTAGTGTTGGCGTTAGGAGTAGATATATGGTCAACCCAGTTACCACTGCCCTATGAGCTGGATTTTTGTATTCTGCAGACTTCCACGTTCCTCTGAGACCCTCGCCATTGGGGTCATAACAGTTTGCCAGGCCAGTATTAAATGTTTAATGCATTGCAGAAGAGGGATTATAAGAAAGAAGATTCTGAGTTTTTTTTTTTCTCCTTCCCCTTTACCTCAGAGTGGCTATGCTTGCTGCAGACATGAATGTCCAGACCTTGATTACAAGTGTGGACCAGCTGGCTACTCGTGTGCAGGGCATACAAGACTATGTTATCAGAAATCCTAGGTCAGAACCTAAAATACCGATTCCTGAACTGTTTTCCGGAGACAGGTTTAAGTTTAGGAATTTCGTGAATAATTGTAAATTGTTTTTGTCCCTGAGACCCTGTTCATCAGGAGATTCTGCTCAGCAAGTAAAGATTGTTATTTCGTTCTTACGGGGCGACCCTCAGGATTGGGCTTTTTCGCTGGCGCCAGGAGATCCGGCATTGGCTGATCTTGATGCGTTTTTTCTGGCGCTCGGTTTACTTTATGAGGAACCCAATCTTGAGATTCAGGCAGAAAAGGCCTTGCTGTCTATGTCTCAGGGGCAGGACGAGGCTGAAGTGTATTGCCAAAAATTTCGGAAATGGTCCATGCTGACACATTGGAACGAGTGTGCACTGGCCGCTAATTTTAGAAATGGCCTTTCTGAAGCCATTAAGAATGTTATGGTGGGTTTTCCCATTCCCACAGGTCTCAATGATACTATGGCACTGGCTATTCAAATTGACCGGCGGTTGCGGGAGCGCAAAACCGCAAATTCCCTCATGGTGTTGTCTGAACAGACACCTAATTCGGTGCAATGTGATAGAAAAACCGCAAATTCCCTCATGGTGTTGTCTGAACAGACACCTGATTTAATGCAATGTGATAGAATCCTGACTAGAAATGAGCGGAAAATTCATAGACGCCGGAATGGCTTGTGCTACTACTGTGGTGATTCTACACATGTTATCTCAGCATGCTCTAAACGTATAGCTAAGGTTGTTAGTCCTGTCACCGTTGGTAATTTGCAACCTAAATTTATTCTGTCTGTAACTTTGATTTGCTCACTGTCATCTTATCCTGTCATGGCGTTTGTAGATTCAGGTGCTGCCCTGAGTCTCATGGATCTCTCATTTGCTAAGCGCTGTGGATTTACTCTTGAACCATTAGAAAATCCTATTCCTCTTAGGGGTATTGATGCTACACCATTGGCAGCAAATAAACCGCAGTATTGGACTCAGGTTACCATGTGCATGACTCCTGAACACCGCGAGGTGATACGTTTCCTGGTTTTACATAAAATGCATGATTTGGTCGTTTTAGGGCTGCCATGGTTACAGACCCATAATCCAGTCCTGGACTGGAAGGCTATGTCAGTCTCAAGTTGGGGCTGTCGTGGTATTCATGAGGATTCCCTGCCTGTGTCTATTGCTTCTTCTACGCCTTCGGAAGTTCCGGAGTATTTGTCTGATTATCAGGATGTCTTCAGTGAGTCTGAGTCCAGTGCACTGCCTCCTCATAGGGACTGTGACTGTGCTATAGATTTGATCCCAGGCAGTAAATTTCCTAAGGGAAGACTGTTTAATCTGTCGGTACCTGAACATACCGCTATGCGTTCATATATCAAGGAGTCTCTGGAAAAAGGACATATTCGTCCGTCTTCTTCCCCTCTTGGTGCGGGATTCTTTTTTGTGGCAAAAAAGGACGGATCTTTGAGACCTTGTATTGATTATCGGCTTTTAAATAAGATCACTGTCAAATTTCAGTATCCTTTACCGCTGTTGTCTGACTTGTTTGCCCGGATTAAGGGTGCCAAGTGGTTCACCAAGATAGACCTTCGTGGTGCGTACAACCTTGTGAGCATTAAGCAAGGTGATGAATGGAAAACCGCATTCAATACGCCCGAAGGTCATTTTGAGTACTTGATGATGCCTTTTGGGCTCTCCAATGCGCCTTCAGTTTTTCAGTCCTTTATGCATGACATTTTCCGGAAGTATCTGGATAAATTTTTGATTGTTTATCTGGATGATATTTTGGTTTTTTCTGATAATTGGGATTCGCATGTGGAGCAGGTCAGGTTGGTCTTTAAAATTTTGCGTGAAAATTCTTTGTTTGTCAAGGGCTCAAAGTGTCTCTTTGGTGTACAGAAGGTTCCCTTTTTGGGGTTCATTTTTTCCCCTTCTGCTGTGGAGATGGACCCAGTCAAGGTCCGAGCTATTCTTGATTGGACTCAGCCCTCGTCAGTTAAGAGTCTTCAGAAGTTCTTGGGCTTCGCTAACTTCTACCGTCGTTTTATCGCTAATTTTTCTAGCATTGTGAAACCTTTGACGGATATGACCAAGAAGGGCTCCGATGTAGCTAACTGGGCTCCTGCTGCCGTGGAGGCTTTCCAGGAGTTGAAACGCCGGTTTACTTCGGCGCCTGTTTTGTGCCAGCCTGACGTCTCACTTCCCTTTCAGGTTGAGGTGGATGCTTCGGAGATTGGGGCAGGGGCCGTTTTGTCGCAGAGAGGCCCTGGTTGCTCTGTTATGAAACCTTGTGCCTTTTTCTCTAGGAAGTTTTCGCCTGCCGAGCGAAATTATGATGTGGGCAATCGGGAGTTGTTGGCCATGAAATGGGCATTTGAGGAGTGGCGTCATTGGCTCGAGGGTGCTAAGCATCGTGTGGTGGTCTTGACTGATCACAAAAATCTGATGTATCTCGAGTCTGCTAAACGCCTTAATCCGAGACAGGCCCGCTGGTCATTGTTTTTCTCCCGCTTTGATTTTGTTGTCTCGTATTTACCAGGTTCAAAGAATGTGAAGGCCGATGCTCTTTCTAGGAGCTTTGTGCCTGATGCTCCTGGAGTCGCTGATCCTGTTGGTATTCTTAAAGATGGAGTTATCTTGTCAGCTATTTCTCCGGATCTGCGACGTGTGTTGCAGAGATTTCAGGCTGATAGGCCTGAGTCTTGTCCACCTGACAGACTGTTTGTTCCGGATAAGTGGACCAGCAGAGTCATTTCCGAGGTTCATTCCTCGGTGTTGGCAGGTCACCCGGGAATTTTTGGCACCAGAGATCTGGTGGCCAGGTCCTTTTGGTGGCCTTCCTTGTCAAGAGATGTGCGGTCATTTGTGCAGTCCTGTGGGACTTGTGCTCGAGCTAAGCCTTGCTGTTCTCGTGCCAGCGGTTTGCTCTTGCCCTTGCCTGTCCTGAAGAGACCTTGGACACATATCTCCATGGATTTCATTTCTGATCTTCCGCTATCTCAGGGCATGTCCGTTATCTGGGTGATATGTGATCGCTTCTCCAAGATGGTCCATTTGGTTCCTTTGCCTAAGCTGCCTTCCTCTTCCGATCTGGTTCCTGTGTTTTTCCAGAACGTGGTTCGTTTGCACGGCATCCCTGAGAATATTGTGTCAGACAGAGGATCCCAGTTCGTTTCCAGGTTCTGGCGATCCTTTTGTAGTAGGATGGGCATTGATTTGTCGTTTTCGTCTGCTTTCCATCCTCAGACTAATGGACAGACGGAGCGAACCAATCAGACATTGGAGGCAAGAAGCAACTCTGGTTTCCATCCTCGCTTTTCTTCGGGTCATGTGGAGCCTTCTGACTGTCCTGGGGTGGATTCTGTGGTGGATAGGTTGCAGCAGATCTGGAATCATGTGGTGGACAACTTGAAGTTGTCACAGGAGAAGGCTCAGCGCTTTGCCAACCGCCGCCGCGGTGTGGGTCCCCGACTACGCGTTGGGGATTTGGTGTGGCTTTCTTCCCGCTTTGTTCCTATGAAGGTCTCCTCTCCCAAATTTAAACCTCGTTTTATTGGGCCTTACAAGATATTGGAAATCCTTAATCCTGTATCTTTTCGTCTGGATCTTCCTGTGTCGTTTGCTATTCACAATGTATTTCATAGGTCCTTGTTGCGGCGGTACATTGTGCCTGTAGTTCCTTCTGCTGAGCCTCCTGCTCCGGTGTTGGTTGAGGGCGAGTTGGAGTACGTGGTGGAGAAGATCTTGGATTCTCGCCTCTCCAGGCGGAGGCTTCAGTACCTGGTCAAGTGGAAGGGCTATGGTCAGGAGGATAATTCCTGGGTGGTCGCCTCTGATGTTCATGCGGCCGATTTAGTTCGTGCCTTTCATGCCGCTCATCCTGATCGCCCTGGTGGTCGTGGTGAGGGTTCGGTGACCCCTCACTAAGGGGGGGGTACTGTTGTGAATTTGCTTTTTGCTCCCTCTAGTGGTTACTAGTTTTTTGACTCTGGTTTTTCTGTCTTTCCTTTTATCCGCACCTGGGTCGTTAGTTAGGGGTGTTGCTATATAAGCTCCCTGGACCTTCAGTTCAATGCCTGGCAACGTAGTTATCAGAGCTAGTCTGCTGTGCTCTTGTCTACTGATCCTGGTTCCAGTTATATCAGCTAAGTCTGCCTTTTGCTTTTTGCTATTTGTTTTGGTTTTGTATTTTTGTCCAGCTTGTTCCAAATCTATATCCTGACCTTTGCTGGAAGCTCTAGGGGGCTGGTGTTCTCCCCCCGGACCGTTAGACGGTTCGGGGGTTCTTGAATTTCCAGTGTGGATTTTGATAGGGTTTTTGTTGACCATATAAGTTACCTTTCTTTATTCTGCTATCAGTAAGCGGGCCTCTCTGTGCTAAACCTGGTTCATTTCTGTGTTTGTCATTTCCTCTTACCTCACCGTCATTATTTGTGGGGGGCTTCTATCCAGCTTTGGGGTCCCCTTCTCTGGAGGCAAGAAAGGTCTTTGTTTTCCTCTACTAGGGGTAGCTAGATTCTCCGGCTGGCGCGTGTCATCTAGAATCAACGTAGGAATGATCCCCGGCTACTTCTAGTGTTGGCGTTAGGAGTAGATATATGGTCAACCCAGTTACCACTGCCCTATGAGCTGGATTTTTGTATTCTGCAGACTTCCACGTTCCTCTGAGACCCTCGCCATTGGGGTCATAACAGCCAACACTAGAAGTAGCCGGGGAACATGCCTACGTTGGTCGCTAGATGTCTCGCGCCAGCCGGAGGACTAACTACCCCTAGAAGAGGAAAACAAAGACCTCTCTTGCCTCCAGAGAATAGACCCCAAAAGTTGGATACAAGCCCCCCACAAATAATAACGGTGAGGTAAGAGGAAATGACAAACACAGAGATGAACTAGGTTTAGCAAAGAGAGGCCCACTTACTAATAGCAGAATGTAGTAAGATAACTTATATGGTCAACGAAAACCCTAACAAAAATCCACACTGGAGATTCAAGAACCCCCGAACCGTCTAACGGCCCGGGGGGAGAACTCCAGCCTCCCTAGAGCTTCCAGCAAGGATAGGATACAGATTATGTACAAGCTGGACAAAAATGCAAACAAAAACAAATAGCAAAAAGCAAGAAAGCAGACTTAGCTTAATTTAGCAGGAACCAGGATCAGTAGACAAGAGCACTGCAGATTAGCTCTGATATCAACGTTGCCAGGCATTGAACTGAAGGTCCAGGGAGCTAATATAGCAACACCCCTGACCTAACGACCCAGGTGAGCATGCAAGGGATGATAGACATACCCAGAGTAAAATCACTAGTAGCCACTAGAGGGAGCCAAAAGGTAAATTCACAACAGAGGTGCAAACAACAAAGGGTAGATTTATTGGAAGGCAAGGAATGAAGTGGATGAGGAAGATGCAAACAGGGGTATGCAATGGCAAAAGATAATTTACAAGAGTTATATTCTTTAGCTTGTCCATAAAATAGCACGGTGCTCCAACTGTCACAGACTCAATATACAGTATGTCACACAAGTAAATGCAAGCAATAAACAAAGAATAATGCTACTCTATGTAAAACCTCCCTGGCCTTTACTAAGCAGGCCTCACGGCTGCTGTGCTCTAACTACTGAAGCCTACACTAGGCCCTGACATGTGCATAAAACAGGAACAAACTCACGGTGATGTTGGGGACTCAGATCCAGTGCCGGGGGGCCCCCAGCAGTCTAGTATGGTGGTGCGCACGGCTTTCTGCCAGCTCCGTGAAACGTGGTCTTCCCCTTGCTTTGGGATCCTGGAGGTGCTCCTGGAAACTGTAAATCCCTTTCTCGGTATCTTCGTGGCTTCTCAAACTCACACAGGACAGCCACTCTTGCTGCACCCGGAAAAAGTCTGTCAAATTTCACAAGTCCACTCCATTACAGGCTGTGGGTCCTCTCTTGCAGCAAAACAGCACAAAGTTCTCTCTGCAGCAGCTTCAGTTCTCACACGCTGACCAGGCTCCACCCCCACCCTCTGCTCAGTCCAGTTCATTTACAGTCTATTGCAAGGGAGAAGCAGAACATTCCATCACACCAGACAAGGGGGTGCAGTCTCTTAAAGTGACAGCATGTTCCTTACTGCCCATAACAGTACCACCCTTTTACATTACTGTGATTGGCTGGTCGTGTGACATCATCAGGGGTTATAAAAGAACAGGTGCTGCCCGGCTCGGCACACTGACGCCACTGCACAGCTCTGTGACACTCTGTATTGGAGGGAGAGTGTAGTTGTCCAGGTCTGTGTGTGCACAGTACAATGAATCAAAGTCCTGTAGAGTAGATACTAAGTGCTGAAGCTGAGCTGGAGGTCAAGGAACATGCGCACACATAGCTTCCTATCCCTCTTTGCAGGGAGGCGCGGTACATCACCTCTGAAGCCAGAGCAGTGCGCACAGGTGGTCGGTTGTATAGCAGATAATGCTACCAGCAGGCTTGGTGGCACCACACAGTCTTCCACATGGTTTATTCTTTCTAGTCAGCTGTCTGGATCCCTTCATCCTCACCCTGATCCTCTATGTCAAGTTTCAGGGGAATAGTGATCCCACACTAGGACGCTCCCAGGAGCTATTTACAACATCACTTCTTGATTGTGGCCTCTCAACCTGCATGCTCCAAGAGGGACAAGAGGACACGCTGTTTAGTGATGCACAAACCTTAGAACAGCCACAAGTAAATGACAGTGGGGAATGGCATATTTTGTCAAGGGAGGAAGACGAAAATGAGACGCAGTTGCCGATAAGTCAGCTTGTTGTAATCCAGTCACAAAGTCAGGAGGACCAGAATGCGGTGGTGGAAGACGAGGTGGTGGATGACAAAGTCACCAACCCAATCTGGGAATCTGGCGTGCAGAACTAGGCCAACAGTGCTGAGTGGGAGAGATGGGAAGCACCGAAACATATAGGAAGAGGGACTGGTGTGACAAGAGGGACATTGTAAGCACCGACACTCCTGAATTTGTACGTCAAAGAGTTTGGTGTTCCCCAGTCTGGCAGTTTTTTAAAGAAAGTTCTAAGACAAAAAATGGTCATGCCATGCCAAGATCAGCAGGGGCCTGAACACTAAGAACCTAACCATCTCTAGCATGATCAGGCATGTGTCATCTAAGCACCCTACTCGGTTTGCCGAAGTAGTCCATGATTGGCGCCATTTGGTGACACCACTGCCGCTTCCCAATACCTTGTCCAAAACACTGGTGCAGATGCCTCCTGCCCTGCGACTATCCTTGCACATTCTGACTTACCATCATCAGGCACTTCCAAATCTTTGGCCCAGCTCAGTTTACAGCTGTCCTCACCCCAGGCCTTAGAATGAAAGAGAAAGTTTCCAGCCACACACAGGCCAAAAGGCTAAATGGACATGGGTGTTTGGTACATATTGTTGACAAGGAAGATTTCCGTCGTACTCGGTCCCCAGCCACCACTTTTTCACCCGATGTGGCATCCCCACCTTGTACCAGCACGTGTCCAGGAACATCACCCATGCCCTATCCAATGCTGTTACTGGGGATGTCCACTTAACAACCAACATGTGGACAAGCGCTTGTGGCTAAGGATACTACATTTCACTGACGGAACACTGGTTGTACATTGTGGAGGCCGTTTCTGAGTACCACCCTGGCACGGCACATGTGCTCCGTATGCTGAGATTAGCTGGTCCCATTTCTATCAGGGTATCTTCCACCTCATGCATCAGTTCTTGTACCCCTTCTTGCTCCTCCAATATGTTATCTCAAAGCACATCGTCCACATCAGCCAAAAGCTGGAAGCTCTGCTGCACTGCCCCTGTGAAGCACCAACAGGCTCTGTTGAAGCAGATTTGTCTAAGAGACAAACTGCACACTGAGGCAGTGTTACTGTTATTATTATTTATGTAGCACCATTGATTCTGTGGTGCTGTACATGAGAAGGTGTTACATACAAAATACAAATATCACTTACAGTAAACATACTAACAATGATAGACTGGTATAGACTGGTACAGAGGGGAGAGGACCCTGCTCTTCTGGGCTTACATTCTATAGAGTGATGTGGAAGGAGACAGTTGGTCTGGGGTTGCAAAAGCTCCAATGGTGTTGAGATGGCAGTGTGGTAATTGCAGGTTTTAAGCTTTCTTGAAGAGATGGTTTCCAGGTTCCATCTGAAGGATCTAAATCTAAATGTGTAGGACAACCAGATGTGTTGGGGCACAGAATTCCAAAGGATGGAGAATATTCAGAAGTCTTGGAGGTTATTGGGTGTAGAATTAATTAAGTGTGGAGGAGAGAAGAAGGTCTGGGAAGACCAGAGATTATGTGAGGGAAAATAACCGGAGTATGGATATATATGGAGGAGAAAGGTTATGGACAACTTTGTAGGTCAGTGTTAGTAGTTTGATCAAGATATGAAGTTGGGAGCCAATAACTGGATTTTAAAGGGGAGAAGTGGAGGAGTAGCGAGGAGAGACATAAATTAGCCGGGCAGCACAGTTAAGGACGGACTGGAGAGGTGCGAGAGTGTTAGCAGGTAGGCTACAGAGGAGGATGTTGCAGTAGTCGAGGCGGGAGATGATGAGGGCATGCACAAGCATTTTAGTAGATTGAGGGTTGAGTAAAGGATGGATTATGGAAATATTTTAGAGCTGAAGGCGGCGGGAGGTGGCGAGAGCTTGGATGTGCGGATTGAAGGACAGAGCAGAGTCAAGGGCTACTCCGTGGTAGTGGATTTCTGGTACAGGGGAAAGGGTGTCATTTATTGTGATAGATAGATCAGGTACGAAAGATATGGGAGATGGAGGAAAGATAATGATTTCAGATGTGTCCACATTGAGCTTGGAAAAGCAAGAGGAAAAGAATGAGGATATGGCATATGGCTGATAGACACTCTGGGATTCTGTACAGCAGAGACGTGATGTCTGGGCCAGAGAAGTAGATCTGAGTGTTATCAGCCTACAGATGGTACTGGAAGCCATGGGAATTTATGAGATGTCCCAGGACAAGGGTATAGATGGAGAAGAGTAGGGGTCCTAAGACAGAGCCTTGAGGGACAGAGAGAGTGCAAGATGATGAAGTAGTGGGAGACACTAAATGTGCGCTTGCAAATGTATGAGGAGATCAAGGATAGGGTGAGGTCTTTGACGCCAAAGGAAGAGAGGATGTGTAGTATGAGGCAGGTCTAGAAGGAGGAGTATGGAGAATTGTCTGTTGGCTTTTGCTGTAAGTCGTTAGTAATTTTGGTCAGGGCAGTTTCAGTGGAATGGTTGGAACTGAAGCCAGATTGCAGGTTGTGGAAGAGCGAGTTGGATGAGAGGTGAAAGGAAAGTTTATCGTGAACATGTTGCTCAAGGAGTTTGGAAGCGAATGGGAGCAGCTATATGGGGCAATAGTTGGACATAGCAGTTGGATCGAGGGTTGGCTTTTTGAGCATAGGCATGATTGTGGCATGTTTGAAAGCATAAGGGAAGGTACCAGAAGTTAGTGATAGTTTGAAGAGTTGGGATAGGATAAGTATAGGGTTGAGGGTGGGGAGGAGGTGGGATGGGGTCAAGTGCCCAAGGTGTGATTTGGAGTGGAGATGAGTAAGCCTCCTTGAAAGGTGTTGGGGAGGGAGGTTATGGGGTTAGGGCACTGGTCTGGTATACCAAATGATTGTGGTGGTCGAACAATAAAGACTTGCCTTCTTTGGTTGATCTTATTTTTGAAATGTGTGACAAAGTCCTCAGCAGAGATGAGGGACAGCGGAGGAGGAAGTTAGATTTTGAATAACTGTTTGAGTTTGTAGGATAAGGAAGATACGAGAGTTGTGAAGGCCTGTTTAGCAGAGGGGAGTGCTGATTTGAAATTGAGTGTTGCTTGTTTAAATGTGTTGAAGTCACCTTGCGAATGTGTTATCTTCAAACGCCACTCCACAACCCTGGACATTTACCAAAGCTTTTTAGTGAGGTTATTGTGTCAGGGTTGTCTATTGATTGGTCACACTCTGCCATGTATGAGAAGGGCGACCACATCAATAGGTGATGTGACAGTGGCTTTGTACAAAGCAGTGGCACTGTCTGTGGCGTGGAGTGAAGATATGGACGCTAGTGATAGAATAGAGTGTGTGTGAGTGTCTAGATGTTCGAAGTTTATGTGGAGATGTGCAAGTTGCTGGACATGGATGACAGGTGAGGAGGACAAGGATGAGAACGTGATTAGATGGTGGTCAGATAGGGGTGAGATTAGATAGGGAGCAGAGTAAGGGTACTGTCACAGTCTGCAACTTTCCGACGATCACGACCAGCGATACGACCTGGCCGTGATCGTTGGAAAGTCGTTGTGTGGTCGCTGGAGAGCTGTCACACAGACAGCTCTCCAGCGACCAATGATGCCGAAGGCCCCGGGTAACCAGGGTAAACGTTGGGTTACTAAGCGCAGGGCCGCGCTTAGTAACCCGATGTTTACCCTGGTTACCATCGTAAAAGTAAAAAAAAAAAAACAGTACATACTCACATTCCGGTGTCCGTCAGGTCCCTTGCAGTCTGCTTCCCGCTCTGACTGAGTGCCGCCGTAAAGTGAAAGCAGATCACAGCGGTGACGTCACCGCTGTGCTCTGCTCTTACTTTCCGGCCGGCAGTCAGTCAGTGCGGGAAGCAGACTGCAAGGGACCTGACGGACACCGGAATGTGAGTATGTACTGTTTTTTTTTTTTTACTTTTACGATGGTAACCAGGGTAAACATCAGGTTACTAAGCGCGGCCCTGCGCTTAGTAACCCGATGTTTACCCTGGTTACAAGCGAACGCATCGTTGGATCGGTGTCACACACACCGATCCAACGATAACAGCGGGAGATCCAGCGACGAAAGAAAGTTCCAAACGATCTGCTACGACATACGATTCTCAGCAGGGTCCCTGATCGCTGCTGCGTGTCAGACACAGCGATATCATATGGATATCGCTGGAACGTCACGGATCGTACCGTCGTAGCGACAAAAGTGCCACTGTGAGACAGTACCCTAACTCCGAGTTACTTAAAGGAATAACAGATCAGACAGATCTGGTGCTTTTGTCTGTGAACCTCCAACAAGAAATGGTTATGTCTGATAATGGGCTTAACCTTGTGTCTGCTGTAAGGCTTGGCAAGCCCACAGATGTAACATGCTTGGCACACAAGCACAACTTGGTTTCTTAAAACCTACCCAGATTTTCCATAATTTCTGGTCACGGTACGCCATGTCAGCGCCCATTTTTGAAAGTCGGCTACAACTTCCGTCGCCATGGCAGTGCTGCAGCAGTGCATACAAGTGCCTGCTCACCGACTGGTGTGACTTGCCCACACACTGGAACTCCACACTGCACATACTGCCAAAGCTTTGTGAGCAGAAGAGGCCAGTTGTTGAGTTCCAGCTCCATCATGCCCATTGGTTTTCTGGTCAGCCACATAACAGCTGAAGAGTGGACATGGATGTCTGACATTTGTGAAGTTCTCCAAGACTTTCTGGTGCCTGCGCTGTAAGTTCCCATCATGTGATGGGAGTCGAAGGGCAGCGCAAACTGTGCATGCCCGAAAAAGAAACTTACAGCGCAGGCGCCTGGGACGTAAATGAATGCAGAGGAGGAGGCGCACGGAGGAAATAATTGATGGCTAGGAGGCGTTTGTGTCCGGGGGGAAAAGACATGCCCCCCGGACAGACTACAGGTATGGCGGGCAAATTAAAAAATGAATATTGCAGCGTTGGAAGGGAATAAATGGTGCTATAATAATAAATAACAATAATAATAATACAACTTTGTATATTATTATTTAATAAATGTGTAAAACAGGATGTTGAGTTTTGTTTCAAGTAAAGGATTTTACTCACGCTGTGTGTTTATGTCCAAACTTACTATTGGACTAGTAATGGAGCATCTTATAGACACCTCTCCTTTACTAACCCCTGCGCTTGACGTCAGCTGACAATACCAAGCTGATATGAACCCCAATCCTATTATCCCACCATAGGTCAAGTGGGAAGAGTGAGGCTAAGCATCAGATTTCTTATAGATGCGCAATTTCTGAGGCGGCTGAGGGCTGATGTTGGTAGCCTGGGAGAGGACAATATCCCTGGCTCCTTTTCAGGCTAATAATAGCAACCCCCAGTTGTGTTTAGCCTTTGCTGGCTTGACTTTATAGGGGGACCCTACATCATTTTTTTTTCCTGAGTTCCTCAGTAAATTCACCAGTACAAGCTAAGCAAACAGCTGTGAGTGGTTATTAATAGCCTGGGAACCTTATGGAGTATTGTCCCCTTTCCTGGGTTATTAACATCAGCCACCAGCTGATCTTTGGGTGTTGACAATGCACCAACCGGTCATGTGGGACGTGACGGACATCATTGATCATGGTAGGGAATAGATTGTGCGACAAATATAACCGATGATGGAGATGACAAAGTATCTGTGTGTAAAATCTGCCAACTCCGGCCAACTCCATCAATTGTAAGAACAGTCTGAAATGCCCAACTGACCCAGGAGAGTGAGGGCAGCTCCAGCTGTGACTGAAGGAGAAGATCAGTGAATGACTTACACTTCCTCCCTTAGATTCTTATTACATTTAGGTATATTGTTGGCTTCATTGACTCTTCGGCCTCTGTTCCTCTTCTTTCACCAGGATGAATCTTCTGTCGACTC
Organism: Ranitomeya variabilis; assembly: GCF_051348905.1. Lineage (NCBI taxonomy): Eukaryota > Metazoa > Chordata > Amphibia > Anura > Dendrobatidae > Ranitomeya > Ranitomeya variabilis. The sequence continues at coordinate 575,742,542 of NC_135237.1, read as the reverse complement.
TGATTCTGCTGGCATCTGTGGTTCTGACTCTAGGATGCGCTCCTGCACCAGGAGGTGAGATCCTGTCCACACTGCAGACTCCAGAGCCGTCATGTATCTGTACATAGGGTCTAATTATAGTGCAAACAGATGGGTTGGATGCCTGGAGATGCCACTAGTGAGGTATCTAACACCTTGCACCCTGCCTGGTCCAAACTTCCACCTCAGAAACCAGCAATTCCTCGCAGTGTGAAGTGCGTGCACTGATGGGATTCATAATTCTGCATCTTACATGAGCTTCTCAGTCCATGTTCTTCAGGAACACAAGTTATGACAAAAAAAAGATGGCAGGACCTCAGCGGACTTCAGGACCCACATATCAGCTCAATATAACTGAAAGCTCTTTTATTTTTCTTTCCTCAGCTACAAATATAGCAAGAAACGGAGAAGCCTCAGAGATATCTACCTTTTTGGGATTGCCCCAAAATGCCATAGATGGTATCAGCGACACTCATTTCAGCAGGGGCTCCTGCACACACACCAAACTTGAGAAAGATCCCTGGTGGAAGCTGGACCTGAAGCAGAGCTACAGAATATCAAATGTCATCCTTACAAACAGGATGGACTGTTGTCCGGAGCGACTGATGGGGGCCGAGGTCCGAATCGGGAATTCCCCCGACAACAACAACCCAGTGTAAGTTTATGTTAGGTAAAAGAAAACAGGATGTTCCAACTAGCGTTTTTCCACAATGTCCTGTCCCATGTTTCTCTACAATGTCCCATTTCATCTTTCTCCACAACGTCCCATCTTGTGTTTCTCTACAACGTCCCATCTCGTGTTTCTCCACAACGTCCCATTCTGTGAATCTCCACAACATCCCGTCTGGTGTTTCTCCACAACATCTGATCTCGTGCTTCTGCGCAACGTCCCATCTTGTGCTTCTCCACAATGTCCCAGTTCATGTTTCTCCACAATGTCCCTTCTCGTGTTTCTCCACAATGTCCAATCTTGTGTTTCTCTACAGTGTCCATCTTGTGTCTCTCCACAACATCCCATCATGTGTTTCTCCACAATGTCCCATCCTATGCTTCTCCACAATGCCCCGGCTCGTTTTTCTCCACAATGTCAGATCTTGTGTTTCTCCACAACGTCACATTTCGTGTTTCTCCACAACGTTCCATCTGGTGTTTCTCCACAATGTCCGATCTTTTGTTTCTCCACAACTTCCCATCTCGTGTTTCTAACATGTCTCTTATTTATTGCAAAACTCAAATATTCTGTCCCTCTACAATACTTTATCTTACATTTCTCCATGATGTCTTGTCTTGAATTACTCTATAATGTCCCTTTTTCACAGTGTGTATCATTGTATTACATGTCTTGTGTTTCTCAACAATGTTCAGTCTTGTGTGTCTCCAAAATGAATCATCTTGTGTTTCTATATGTTGTTCAGTCGTGAGGTTTTTTATATTGTTCCATCTTGTTTTCTTCAAAAATGTCCAATTATACATTTCTCCAGAATGCCATGCCTTGTTTTTCTCTACAATGTCCCATCTTCTGTTTCTCTTCAATGTCCCTGTTGTGAATTCCGCTCTTGGGCTCCCTCCGGTGGTTATAAGTAGCATTTTTGTGAGTTCTGCTCTTGGGCTCCCTCCTGTGGTTTTGAGTGGTATGGCTGCTTCTTGGATTTAGCATCAGCAGCTGTTTTCACTGATCGTCTTTCTGGCTCTGCTATATTAGTCTGGCCTTTTCCCTAATTCAATGCCAGTTGTCAATTGTTGAGCTTGGAATCATGGCTCTCTGAGGATTTCCCTGTCACTCTGACCATTTCAGCAAAGCTAAGTCCTTGCTTGTCTTTTTGCAGTTCACTTGTTGTGGACTTTGTTGTTTAGCACTTTCTATGTTTTGCTCATTTGTCCAGCTTATCAGTATGTATCTAGTCAGCTAAGCTGGAAGCTCTGGTCAGCAGAGTTTGCCCTCCACACCTTTAGTCAGGTGTGGAGATTTTTGCATTTCTCTGCGGTGGACTTTTTCTAGTTTTTATTACTGACCGCACAGTGTTCTGTCCTGTACTAATTCTTTCTAGCTAGTAGTGGCCTCCTTTGCTAAATCTTGTTTCATACTACGTATGTCATTTCCTTCTCCTCTCACAGTCATTATTTGTGGGGGGCTGTCCTATCCTTTGGGGATTTTCTCTGAGGCAAGATAGCTTTCCTTTTTCTACCTTTAGGGGTAGCTAGTTCTCCGGCTGTGACGAGGTGTCCAGGGAGTGACAGGAACATCCCACGGCTACTGCTAGTGTCTGTGTTAAGATCAGGAACTGCGGTCAGTATAGTTACCACCTGCTCAGAGCTAGTCGCATGTCGCTCCTTAATCACCAGACCATAACAGTACAACTGGCCAAAAATGAGCTGAATGCATCTCAAAAGAAGGAAAAGAAAAAGAGTTCTGAGCCATTTTTTTTTCTTTAGTCTGTTTTGTCTTTTTCCTTCCTCTTAATCTCTGGGTGATTCAGGATTTGGATGCGGGCATGGATGTTCAGGGGTTGTTTTCTCGCGTGGATCAGCTTGCTGTAAGAGTACAGAGTATCCAAGATTATGTTGTTCAGACTCCGGCCTTAGAGCCTAGAATTCCTACTCCAGATTTGTTTTACGGGGATAGATCTAAGTTTTTGAACTTTAAAAATAACTGCAAATTGTTTTTTGCTCTGAAACCCCGTTCCTCTGGTGACCCCATTCAGCAAGTAAAAATAGTTATTTCTCTGCTGCGTGGTGACCCTCAGGACTGGGCATTCTCCCTTGAGTCAGGGGATCCGGCATTGCTTAATGTAGATGCATTTTTTCAATCGCTTGGATTATTGTATGACGAACCTAACTCTGTAGAGCATGCTGAGAAAACACTGTTGGCCCTGTGTCAGGGTCAGGAAGCGGCAGAATTATACTGCCAGAAATTTAGAAAATGGTCTGTGCTCACTAAATGGAATGAGGACGCTCTGGCAGCAATTTTCAGAAAGGGTCTTTCTGAAGCCCTTAAAGATGTTATGGTGGGGTTCCCCACGCCTGTTGGTTTGAGCGAGTCTATGTCTCTGGCCATTCAGATTGATCGGCGCCTGCGCGAATGCAAAGTGGTGCACCATATGGCAGCGTCCTCGGAGCAGAGTCCTGAGCCCATGCAATGTGATAGGATTTTGACTAGAGCGGAACAGAGGGGATACAGACGTCAGAATGGGCTGTGTTTTTACTGTGGGGATTCTGCTCATGCTATTTCTGATTGCCCTAAGCGTATTAAGAGGGTCGCTAGATCTGTTACCATTAGTACTGTGCAGCCTAAGTTTCTCCTGTCTGTGACCCTGATTTGCTCATTGTCATCTTTTTCTGTCATGGCATTTGTGGATTCGGGCGCTGCTCTGAACTTAATGGACTTAGAATTCGCTAGGCGCTGTGGTTTTTCTTTGCAGCCTTTGCAGAGTCCCATACCCTTAAGGGGTATTGATGCTACACCGTTGGCCAAGAATAAACCTCAGTATTGGACTCAGCTGACTATGTGCATGGCCCCAGCACATCAGGAAGATTGCCGTTTTCTGGTGTTGCATAATTTACATGATGTTGTTGTACTGGGTTTTCCATGGTTACAAGTACACAATCCAGTGCTGGATTGGAAATCAATGTCTGTGACTAGTTGGGGTTGTCAAGGGGTACATAGTGACTAGTGTTGAGCGATACCATACGATACTTGAAAGTATCGGTATCGGAAAGTATCGGCCGATACCGGCAAAGTATCGGATCTAATCCGATACCGATACCCGATACCAATACAAGTCAATGGGACACCAAGTATCGGACGGTATCCTGTATGGTTCCCAGGGTCTGAAGGAGAGGAAACTCTCCTTCAGGCCCTGGGATCCATATCAATGTGTAAAAGAAAGAATTAAAATAAAAAATAGGGATATACTCACCCTCCGACGCAGCCTGGACTTTACCGCCGTAACCGGGAGCCGTTGTACCTAAGAATGCGCGCTTGAAGGGCTTTAGATGACGTCACGGTGCTCTGATTGGTCCGTAGCGGTCGCGTGACCGCTACGGACCAATCACAAAGCAGTGATGTCACCTAAGGTCTTTCAAGCGCTTGAAATACCTTAGAAGATGTCCGCAGCTTCTGATTGGTCGCGTAGCGGTCGCGTGACCGCTACGCGACCAATGACAAAGCAGTGACGTCACCTAAGGTCTTTCAAGCGCTTGAAAGACCTTAGGTGACGTCACTGCTTTGTGATTGGTCCGTAGCGGTCACGCGACCGCTACGGACCAATCAGAGCACCGTGACGTCATCTAAGGCCCTTCAAGCGCGCATTCTTAGGTACAACGGCTCCCGGTTACGGCGGTAAAGTCCAGGCTGCGTCGGAGAGGTGAGTATATCCCTATTTTTTATTTTAATTCTTTCTTTTACACATTGATATTAATCCCGATACCGATTCCCGATACCACAAAAGTATCGGATCTCGGTATCGGAATTCCGATACCCGCAAGTATCAGCCGATACTCGATACTTGCGGTATCGGAATGCTCAACACTAATAGTGATGTTCCTTTAATGTCAATTTCCTCTTCCCCCTCTTCTGATGTTCCTGAATTTTTGTCAGATTTCCAGGATGTATTTGATGAGCCCAAGTCCAGTTCCCTTCCTCCACATAGGGACTGTGATTGTGCTATTGACTTGATTCCTGGCTGTAAGTTCCCTAAGGGCCGACTTTTCAACCTGTCTGTGCCTGAACATACCGCCATGCGGAGCTATGTAAAAGAGTCTTTAGAGAAGGGGCATATTCGGCCGTCTTCGTCACCATTGGGAGCGGGATTCTTTTTTGTTGCCAAGAAGGATGGCTCCTTGAGACCCTGTATTGATTATCGCCTTCTTAATAAGATCACGGTCAAATTACAATACCCTTTACCTTTGCTCTCTGATTTGTTTGCTTGGATTAAGGGGGCTAGTTGGTTTACCAAGATTGACCTTCGAGGGGCATATAATCTTGTTCGTATTAAACAGGGTGACGAATGGAAAACTGCATTTAATACGCCCGAAGGCCATTTTGAATACCTGGTGATGCCTTTCGGGCTTTCTAATGCTCCTTCTGTATTTCAGTCCTTTATTCATGATATTTTCCGCAATTATCTTGACAAATTCTTGATTGTGTATTTGGATGATATTTTGATTTTTTCCAATGATTGGGAGTCTCATGTGAAGCAGGTCAGGATGGTATTCCAGATCCTTCGTGATAATGCTCTATTTGTGAAGGGGTCTAAGTGCCTATTTGGAGTTCAGAAGGTCTCTTTTTTGGGGTTTATTTTTTCTCCTTCGTCTATAGAAATGGATCCTGTTAAGGTCCAAGCCATTCATGACTGGATTCAACCCACATCTGTGAAGAGCCTTCAGAAATTTTTGGGCTTTGCTAATTTTTATCGCCGTTTCATTGCCAACTTCTCTAGTGTGGTTAAACCCCTGACCGATTTGACGAAGAAAGGCGCTGATGTGACTAATTGGTCCTCTGAGGCTGTTGAGGCCTTTCAGGAGCTTAAACGCCGATTTACTTCTGCCCCTGTCTTGCATCAGCCGGATGTTTCTCTTCCTTTTCAGGTTGAGGTTGATGCTTCTGAGATTGGGACAGGGGCCGTTTTGTCACAGAGGAATTCTGATGGTTCCTTGATGAAGCCATGTGCCTTCTTTTCCCGAAAGTTTTCACCTGCGGAACGCAATTATGATGTCGGCAATCGGGAGTTGTTGGCTATGAAGTGGGCATTTGAGGAGTGGCGACATTGGCTTGAGGGAGCCAAGCACCGCATTGTGGTCTTGACCGATCATAAGAATCTGATTTACCTCGAGTCGGCCAAGCGGCTGAACCCTAGACAGGCTCGGTGGTCCCTGTTTTTCTCCAGTTTTGATTTTGTGGTCTCATATCTTCCAGGATCTAAGAATGTTAAGGCGGATGCCCTCTCTAGGAGTTTTTTGCCTGATTCTCCTGGAGTCCTTGAGCCAGTTGGCATTCTTAGGGAAGGAGTGATTCGGTCTGCCATCTCCCCTGATTTGCGGCGGGCGCTTCAGGAATTTCAGGCTGATAAACCTGACTGCTGTCCTGTGGGGAAGCTGTTTGTTCCTGATAGATGGACAAGTAAGGTAATTTCTGAGGTCCATTGTTCTGTGTTGGCCGGTCATCCTGGGATTTTTGGCACCAGAGATTTGGTTGCTAGGTCCTTTTGGTGGCCTTCCTTGTCACGGGATGTGCGTTCTTTTGTGCAGTCCTGTGGGACTTGTGCCCGGGCTAAGCCTTGCTGTTCCCACGCTAGTGGGTTGCTTTTGCCTTTGCCTGTCCCGGAGAGGCCTTGGATGCATATTTCCATGGATTTTATTTCGGATCTACTTGTGTCCCAGAGGATGTCTGTTATCTGGGTGGTTTGTGACCGGTTCTCTAAAATGGTCCATTTGGTACCTTTGCCTAAATTGCCTTCCTCCTCTGATTTGGTTCCATTATTTTTTCAGCATGTGGTTCGTTTGCATGGCATTCCAGAGAATATTGTGTCTGACAGAGGTTCCCAGTTTGTTTCCAGGTTTTGGCGGGCCTTTTGTGCTAAGATGGGCATTAATTTGTCTTTTTCTTCGGCGTTCCATCCTCAGACAAATGGTCAAACTGAGCGAACTAACCAAACCTTGGAAACCTATTTGAGATGCTTTGTGTCTGCTGATCAGGATGATTGGGTGGCTGTTGTGAACTGTGTTTCTGGGCTCCCTCTGGTGGTCACTAACGGTATTGTGTTAGGTATGTCTTGTTGCAGGCCTGAGCTTCAGCTGTATCGTTAAGCAGCGGGTGTTTCCTATTTGAGTCTCCTCTGGACTCAGTCTCTTGCCTGGCATCGTTGTATCCAGACCTATTTGGTCTCCTCCAGATTCCTTTCAGTCTGCCTCATGCAAGAAAAGCTAAGTCTGTTTTGTACAATTTGGATCGTTTGCATTATTCAGTGTTTTTGTCCAGCATGCTTTACATTTGATTTTTGACTCGCTGGAAGCTCTAGGGGGCTGATATTCTCCCTCCACACCGTCAGTCGGTGTGGGGGTTCTTGAATGTTCAGCGTGGATGTTTTGTAGGGTTTTCTGCTAACCGCATAGTCCACTATCTATTTTCTGCTATCTAGACTATTGGGCCTCACTTTGCTGAATCTAGTTCATCTCTACGTTTGTGTTTTCCTCTTGCCTCACCGTTATTATTTGTTGGGGGCTTTCTTTATCTTTGGGGTTCAATTTCTCTGGAGGCAAGCGAGGTCTTATTTTTTCCCTCTAGGGGTAGTCAGTTCTCCGGCTGGCTCGAGACGTCTAGAACCAACGTAGGCACGTTCACCGGCTACTTTTAGTTGTTTGTGTCAGGATCAGGTATGCGGTTAGCCCAGTTTCCACCTCCCTAGAGCAGTCTTTATATTTTTGCTATCTTGCCGGAATATCAGAGATCCTCTGCCATTGGGATCATAACAGAATGCCAGGCCAAAAGAAAAGGTTTAATGCATCGCAGAAGCAAGATTAAAAAGAAGTTCTGAGTTGTTTTTTTTTTGTTTGTTTTTTTTTTTTTTGCTGCAGTTTGCCTAGCTTCTTCCATCCCCTTTTTCTCTGAGTGGCTGAATCTCTGCTGCAGATATGAATGTCCAGACTCTGACTTCTAGTGTGGATCAGCTTGCTGCTAGGGTGCAAAGCATTCAGGATTTTGTTATCCATAGCCCTATGTCTGAACCAAAAATACCTATTCCTGAGCCATTTTTTGGAGATAGATCTAAGTTCCTGAATTTTAGGAATAATTGTAGATTGTTTCTGTCTCTGAAACCTCGTTCCTCTGGTGATTCCGCTCAGCAAGTTAAGATTGTTATTTCCTTCTTGCGCGGCGACCCTCAGGATTGGGCCTTCTCTCTGGCGCCAGGAGATCCTGCATTGGTGAATGTTGATGCGTTTTTTCTGGCACTTGGTTTGCTTTATGAGGAGCCTAATCTTGAAAATCAGGCTGAAAAAATGTTGCTGGTTATCTCTCAGGGTCAGGACGAAGCTGAGGTATATTGCCAAAAATTTCGGAAATGGTCCGTGCTTACTCAATGGAATGAGTGTGCACTGGCCGTAAATTTCAGAAATGGTCTTTCTGAAGCCATTAAAGATGTGATGGTGGGGTTTCCTATCCCTACAGGTCTAAATGATTCAATGGCTCTAGCCATTCAAATTGATCGACGTTTGCGGAAGCACAAATCTGTTAATCCTTTGGCGGTGCTGTCTGAACGGTCACCTGATTCTATGCAATGTGACAGAATTCTGACCAGAGCCGAGCGACAAAATCATAGACGTCAAAATGGGTTGTGTTTCTACTGTGGTGATTCAACACATGTTATCTCAGCATGCTCTAAACGTTTAAAGAAAAAAGTTAATCCTGTCGCCATTGGTACTTTTCAGCCTAAGTTTATTTTGTCTGTGACTTTAATTTGTTCATTATCTTCTTACTCAGTTATGGCTTTTGTGGATTCTGGTGCTGCTTTAAGTCTGATGGATTTGTCGTTTGCCAAGCGCTGCGGTTTTGTCCTGGAGCCTTTGGAAAATCCTATTCCTCTTAGAGGAATTGATTCTACGCCATTGGCAGAGAATAAACCTCAGTATTGGACGCAGGTGACCATGTGCATGACTCCTGTACATCAGGAGGTGATTCGTTTTTTGGTACTGCATAAAATGCATGATGTTGTCGTTTTGGGTCTGCCATGGTTACAGGCCCATAATCCAGTTTTAGATTGGAAAGCTATGACTGTGTCTAGTTGGGGGTGTCAGGGGATTCTCCATTGGTGTCTATTGCTTCTTCTACTCCTTCTGAGATCCCTGAGTTTTTGTCAGACTTTCAGGATGTATTTAATGAGGCCAGGTCCAGTGCCCTTCCTCCTCATAGGGACTGTGATTGTGCTATAGATTTGATTCCTGGTAGTAAGTTTCCTAAGGGACGACTCTTTAATTTATCTGTGCCAGAGCATGCCGCGATGCGGAGTTATATAAAGGAGTCTTTGGAGAAGGGACATATTCGCCCATCCTCGTCCCCTCTTGGTGCAGGATTCTTTTTTGTGGGCAAGAAAGACGGGTCTCTGAGACCTTGTATTGATTATCGTCTTCTGAATAAGATCACTGTTAAATTTCAGTATCCTTTGCCATTGTTGTCTGATTTGTTTGCTCGGATTAAGGGATCCAGTTGGTTCACCAAGATAGATCTTCGTGGTGCGTATAACCTTGTGCGCATAAAGCAGGGAGATGAATGGAAAACGGCATTTAATATGCCTGAGGGTCATTTTGAGTACCTGGTGATGCCTTTCGGATTATCTAATGCTCCTTCTGTGTTTCAGTCCTTCATGCATGACATCTTCCGGAAATATCTGGATAAATTTATGATTATTTATCTGGATGATATTTTGTTTTTTTCTGATGATTGGGAGTCCCATGTGAACCAGGTCAGGATGGTGTTTCAGGTTTTGCGCGAGAATGCTCTATTTGTGAAGGGCTCAAAATGTATCTTTGGGGTACAGAAGGTTTCTTTTTTGGGTTTTATTTTTTCCCCTTCTACTGTGGAGATGGACCCAGTTAAGGTCCGTGCCATTCATGACTGGACTCAGCCCACGTCTGTTAAGAGCCTGCAGAAGTTCTTGGGCTTTGCTAATTTTTACCGTCGTTTTATCGCTAATTTCTCCAGCGTGGTTAAACCTTTGACGGATATGACCAAGAAGGGTTCTGATGTTGCGAATTGGTCTCCTGCGGCCGTGGAGGCCTTTCGGGAGCTAAAGCGTCGGTTTACTTCAGCGCCAGTCTTGTGCCAGCCGGATGTCTCTCTTCCCTTCCAGGTTGAAGTTGATGCTTCTGAAATTGGTGCAGGGGCTGTTTTGTCGCAAAAAAGTTCTGATGGCTCCGTGATGAAGCCATGCGCCTTCTTTTCAAGGAAATTTTCGCCTGCTGAGCGGAACTACGATGTTGGTAATCGGGAGTTGTTGGCCATGAAGTGGGCATTTGAGGAGTGGCGACATTGGCTCGAGGGAGCTAGACATCGTGTGGTGGTCTTGACTGATCATAAAAATCTGATTTACCTCGAGTCTGCCAAGCGCCTGAATCCTAGACAGGCCCGTTGGTCGTTGTTTTTCTCCCGTTTTGACTTTGTGGTCTCGTACCTGCCTGGTTCGAAGAACGTGAAGGCTGATGCACTTTCTAGGAGTTTTGTGCCTGATTCTCCGGGAGTCTCTGAGCCGGCTGGTATTCTCAGAGAGGGAGTAATTTTGTCTGCCATTTCCCCAGATTTGCGACGAGGGCTGCAAAAATTTCAGGCTGATAGGCCTGATCGTTGTCCACCAGAGAGATTGTCCCTGATGGATGGACCAACAGAGTTATTTCTGAGGTTCATTCTTCGGTGTTGGCGGGACATCCTGGGATTTTTGGTACCAGAGATTTGGTGGCCAGGTCCTTTTGGTGGCCTTCCTTGTCGTGGGATGTGCGTTCTTTTGTGCAGTCCTGTGGGATTTGTGCTCAGGCTAAGCCTTGCTGTTCTCGTGCCAGCGGGTTGCTTTTGCCCTTGCCTATCCCAAAGTGGCCTTGGACGCACATTTCCATGGATTTCATTTCGGATCTTCCGGTGTCTCGGAAGATGTCTGTCATCTGGGTGGTGTGCGATCATTTTTCTAAAATGGTCCATTTGGTGCCCTTGCCTAAGTTGCCTTCCTCCTCTGATTTGGTTCCTTTGTTCTTTCAGAATGTGGTTCGTTTGCATGGCATCCCTGAGAATATTGTATCTGACAGAGGATCCCAGTTTGTGTCCAGATTCTGGCGATCCTTTTGTGCTAAGATGGGTATTAATTTGTCTTTTTCGTCGGCTTTTCATCCTCAGACTAATGGCCAGACCGAGCGAACTAATCAGACGTTAGAGACTTATTTGAGATGTTTTGTTTCTGCTGATCAGGACGACTGGGTTACCTTTTTGCCACTGGCCGAGTTTGCCCTTAATAATCGGGCTAGTTCTGCCACCTTGGTTTCACCCTTTTTCTGCAACTCTGGTTTTCATCCTCGTTTCTCCTCGGGTCAGGTTGAACCTTCTGACTGTCCTGTGGTTGATTCTGTGGTGGATAGGTTGCAGCGGATTTGGAACCATGTGGTGGACAATTTGAAATTGTCACAAGACAAGGCCCAGCGGTTTGCCAACCGCCGCCGCGGTGTGGGTCCCCGACTTCGTGTTGGGGATTTGGTTTGGTTGTCTTCTCGGCATGTTCCTTTGAAAGTCTCCTCTCCTAAGTTCAAGCCTCGCTTTATCGGTCCTTATAAGATTTTGGAAATCCTTAACCCGGTGTCTTTTCGCTTGGACCTTCCAGCGTCTTTTGCTATTCATAATGTGTTCCATAGGTCCTTGTTGCGGCGGTACGTGGTGCCTATGGTTCCTGCTGTTGAGCCTCCTGCCCCGGTTTTGGTTGAGGGCGAGTTGGAGTACGTGGTGGAGAAGATTCTGGATTCTCGTATCTCTAGACGGAAACTCCAGTATTTAGTTAAGTGGAAAGGCTATGGTCAGGAGGATAATTCCTGGGTTGTCGCCTCTGATGTTCATGCGGCTGATTTGGTTCATGCCTTTCACGCTGCTCATCCTGATCGCCCTGGGGGTCTTGGTGAGGGTTCGGTGACCCCTCCTCAAGGGGGGGGTACTGTTGTGAACTGTGTTTCTGGGCTCCCTCTGGTGGTCACTAACGGTATTGTGTTAGGTATGTCTTGTTGCAGGCCTGAGCTCCAGCTGTGTCGTTAAGCAGCGGGTGTTTCCTATTTGAGTCTCCTCTGGACTCAGTCTCTTGCCTGGCATCGTTGTATCCAGACCTATTTGGTCTCCTCCGGATTCCTTTCAGTCTGCCTCATGCAAGAAAAGCTAAGTCTGTTTTGTACAATTTGGATCGTTTGCATTATTCAGTGTTTTTGTCCAGCATGCTTTACATTTGATTTTTGACTCGCTGGAAGCTCTAGGGGGCTGATATTCTCCCTCCACACCGTCAGTCGGTGTGGGGGTTCTTGAATGTTCAGCATGGATGTTTTGTAGGGTTTTCTGCTAACCGCATAGTCCACTATCTATTTTCTGCTATCTAGACTATTGGGCCTCACTTTGCTGAATCTAGTTCATCTCTACGTTTGTGTTTTCCTCTTGCCTCACCGTTATTATTTGTTGGGGGCTTTCTTTATCTTTGGGGTTCAATTTCTCTGGAGGCAAGCGAGGTCTTATTTTTTCCCTCTAGGGGTAGTCAGTTCTCCGGCTGGCTCGAGACGTCTAGAACCAACGTAGGCACGTTCACCGGCTACTTTTAGTTGTTTGTGTCAGGATCAGGTATGCGGTTAGCCCAGTTTCCACCTCCCTAGAGCAGTCTTTATATTTTTGCTATCTTGCCGGAATATCAGAGATCCTCTGCCATTGGGATTATAACAGGTGGCTTTCTTGCCGTTGGCAGAGTTTGCCCTAAATAATCGGGCCAGTTCGGCTACTTTGGTTTCGCCTTTCTTTTGTAATTTTGGTTTCCATCCTCGTTTTTCTTCAGGGCAGGTAGAGCCTTCTGATTGGCCTGGTGTGGATTCTGTGATGGACAGGTTGCAGCAGATTTGGACTCATGTGGTAGACAATTTGACGTTGTCTCAGGAAAAGGGTCAGCGTTTTGCTAACCGCCGGTGTGTTGGTCCTCGGCTTCATGTGGGGGATTTGGTCTGGTTATCCTCTCGTCATGTTCCTATGAAGGTTTCTTCCCCTAAGTTCAAGCCTCGGTTTATTGGTCCTTATAAGATTTCTGAGATTATCAATCCAGTGTCTTTTCGTTTGGCCCTTCCAGCCTCTTTTGCCATCCACAATGTTTTCCATAGATCTTTGTTGCGGAGATATGTGGTACCCGTTGTTCCATCTGTTGATCCTCCTGCCCCGGTGTTGGTTGAGGGGGAGTTGGAATATGTGGTTGAGAAAATTTTGGATTCTCGGTTTTCGAGGCGGAGGCTTCAGTATCTTGTCAAGTGGAAGGGTTATGGCCAGGAGGATAATTCTTGGGTGGTTGCCTCCGATGTCCATGCTGCCGATTTGGTTCATGCTTTTCATTTGGCTCATCCTGATCGGCCTGGGGGCTCTGGTGAGGGTTCGGTGACCCCTCCTCAAGGTGGGGGGTACTGTTGTGAATTCCGCTTTTGGGCTCCCTCCGGTGGTTATAAGTAGCATTTTTGTGAGTTCTGCTCTTGGGCTCCCTCCTGTGGTTTTGAGTGGTATGGCTGCTTCTTGGATTTAGCATCAGCAGCTGTTTTCACTGATCGTCTTTCTGGCTCTGCTATATTAGTCTGGCCTTTTCCCTAATTCAATGCCAGTTGTCAATTGTTGAGCTTGGAGTCATGGCTCTCTGAGGATTTCCCTGTCACTCTGACCATTTCAGCAAAGCTAAGTCCTTGCTTGTCTTTTTGCAGTTCACTTGTTGTGGACTTTGTTGTTTAGCACTTTCTATGTTTTGCTCATTTGTCCAGCTTATCAGTATGTATCTAGTCAGCTAAGCTGGAAGCTCTGGGCAGCAGAGTTTGCCCTCCACACCTTTAGTCAGGTGTGGAGATTTTTGCATTTCTCTGCGGTGGACTTTTTCTAGTTTTTATTACTGACCGCACAGTGTTCTGTCCTGTACTAATTCTTTCTAGCTAGTAGTGGCCTCCTTTGCTAAATCTTGTTTCATGTAATTTCCTTCTCCTCTCACAGTCATTATTTGTGGGGGCTGTTCTATCCTTTGGGGATTTTCTCTGAGGCAAGATAGCTTTCCTGCTTCTACCTTTAGGGGTAGCTAGATCTCTGTTATGATCCTAGTGGTAGAGGATCGCAGAAGTTCCAGCTAAGTCCGCAAACACAAAACCAGCTCATAGGGAGGTGGTAACTTGGCTGACCGTATATCTAATCCTAGCACAACAACTAAAAGCAGCCGGGGAACGTACCTACGTTGATTCTAGACGTCTCGCACCAGCCGGAGAACTAACTAACCCTTTCAGAGAAAATAAGACCTCACTTGCCTCAAGAGAAAGGACCCCAAAGTTATAATACAAGCCCCCAACAAATAATAACGGTGAGGTAAGAAGAAAAGACAAACGTAAGGATGAACTAGATTTAGCAAAGAGAGGCCCACTAATTAATAGCAGAAAATAGGAAGGAGACTTATACGGTCAGCAAAAACCCTACAAAAATATCCACGCTGAATATCCAAGAACCCCCGCACCGACTAACGGTGTGGGGGGAGAATATCAGCCCCCTAGAGCTTCCAGCTAAAATCAGGAATCACATTATGAACAAGCTGGAACAAAAATAGAAGCAATGTGAATAAACAAAAATAAGAAAGCAGGACTTAGCTTATCTTGCACAAAACAGGAGACCAGGAGTCAGGAGCAAACAGACATAGACTGACTACATCGATTCCAGGCACTAGACTGAGTTTCCAGGAAGTCTAAATAGGAACACCCAAGGCCTAACGAACCAGGTGGGTACCAACCTGGAGAAAGAAGATCCAAGTGTAATACCACTAGTGACCACAAGAGGGAGCCAAGAAATATAGTTCACAACAGTACCCCCCCTTTAAGGAGGGGTCACCGAACCCTCACCAAGACCACCAGGGCGATCAGGATGAGCAGCGTGAAAGGCACGAACCAAATCGGCCGCATGAACATCAGAGGCGACCACCCAGGAATTATCCTCCTGACCATAGCCCTTCCATTTGACCAGATACTGAAGCCTCCGTCTAGAGAGACGAGAATCCAAGATCTTCTCCACCACGTACTCCAACTCGCCCTCAACCAAGACCGGAGCCGGAGGGTCAACAGCAGGAACCACAGGCACAACGTACCGCCGCAACAAAGACCTATGGAACACATTGTGAATGGCAAATGACACCGGAAGATCCAAACGAAAAGACACTGGATTAAGGACTTCCAAAATTTTATAAGGACCAATAAAGCGAGGCTTAAACTTAGGAGAGGAAACCTTCAGAGGGACATACCGAGAAGACAACCAAACCAAATCCCCAACACGAAGTCGGGGACCCACACCGCGGCGGCGGTTGGCAAAACGCTGAGCCTTCTCCTGTGACAACTTCAAGTTGTCCACCACATGATTCCAAATCTGCTGCAACCTATCCACCACGGAATCCACCCCAGGACAGTCAGAAGATTCAACATGACCCGAGGAAAAACGAGGATGAAAACCAGAGTTGCAGAAGAATGGCGAAACCAAAGTAGCGGAACTAGCCCGATTATTGAGGGCAAACTCAGCGAATGGCAAGAAGGTCACCCAATCATCCTGATCCGCAGAAACAAAACATCTCAAATAAGCCTCCAGCGTCTGATTAGTTCATTCCGTTTGGCCATTAGTCTGAGGATGAAAGGCAGAGGAAAACGACAAATCAATGCCCATCTTAGCACAAAAAGATCGCCAGAACCTGGACACAAACTGGGATCCTCTGTCAGACACGATATTCTCAGGAATGCCATGCAAACGAACCACATTCTGAAAGAACAAAGGAACCAGATCGGAAGAGGAAGGCAACTTAGGCAAGGGCACCAAATGGACCATCTTGGAAAAGCGATCACATACCACCCAGATGACAGACATACCTTGAGACACAGGAAGATCTGAAATGAAATCCATGGAAATGTGTGTCCAGGGCCTCTTCGGGACGGTCAAGGGCAAAAGCAACCCGCTGGCACGAGAACAGCAAGGCTTAGCCCGAGCACAAATCCCACAAAACTGCACAAAAGAACGCACATCCCGCGACAAGGAAGGCCACCAAAAGGACCTAGCTACCAAATCTCTGGTACCAAAAATCCCAGGATGCCCTGCCAACACTGAGGAATGAACCTCGGAGATAACTCTGCTGGTCCATTTATCAGGAACAAACAGTCTATCAGGTGGGCAAGGATCAGGTCTACCAGCCTGAAATCTCTGCAACACACGTCGCAAATCAGGAGAAATGGCCGACAAGATCACTCCCTCTTTAAGAATACCAGCCGGCTCTGAGACTCCCGGAGAGTCAGGCACAAAACTCCTAGAAAGAGCATCAGCCTTAACATTCTTTGTACCAGGCAGGTACGAGACCACAAAGTCAAAACGGGAGAAAAACAACGACCAACGAGCCTGTCTAGGATTCAGGCGCTTAGCAGACTCGAGATACATCAAATTTTTGTGATCAGTCAAGACCACCACACGATGCTTAGCTCCCTCGAGCCAATGACGCCACTCCTCAAATGCCCACTTCATGGCCAACAACTCCCGATTACCAACATCATAGTTCCGCTCCGCAGGCGAAAATTTCCTAGAAAAAAAAGCACAAGGTCTCATCACAGAGCAACCAGAGCCTTTCTGCGACAAAACAGCCCCTGCACCGATCTCAGAAGCGTCCACTTCAACCTGAAAGGGAAGTGAGACATCAGGCTGGCACAAAACAGGCGCCGAAGTAAACCGGCGCTTCAGCTCCAGGAAAGCCTCCACGGCTGCCGGAGCCCAATTAGCCACATCAGAACCCTTCTTGGTCATATCCGTCAAAGGTTTAACAACGCTAGAGAAATTAGCAATAAAACGACGGTAGAAGTTAGCAAAACCCAAGAACTTCTGAAGACTCTTAACAGACGTGGGTTGAGTCCAATCATGAATAGCTCGGACCTTGACTGGATCCATCTCTACTGTAGAAGGGGAGAAAATGAAACCCAGAAAGGAAACCTTCTGCACTCCAAAGAGACACTTTGAGCCCTTCACAAACAAAGCATTATCACGCAAAACCTGAAACACCATCCTGACCTGCTTTACGTGAGAATCCCAATCATCAGAAAAAAACAGAATATCATCCAGATAAACAATCATAAATTTATCTAGATACCTCCGGAAGATGTCATGCATAAAGGACTGAAACACTGAAGGAGCATTCGAGAGCCCAAAAGGCATCACCAAGTACTCAAAATGACCTTCGGGCGTATTAAACGCAGTTTTCCATTCATCTCCCTGCTTAATGCGCACAAGGTTGTACGCACCGCGAAGATCTATCTTGGTGAACCACTTGGCACCCTTAATCCGAGCAAACAAGTCCGACAATAGTGGCAAAGGGTACTGAAATTTGACCGTGATTTTATTCAGAAGCCGATAGTCTATACAAGGTCTCAAAGACCCGTCTTTCTTGGCTACAAGGGAAGAGGATGGACGAATATGTCCCTTCTCCAAAGACTCCTTTATATAAGAACGCATTGCGGCATGCTCAGGTACAGATAGATTAAATAATTGTCCCTTAGGAAACTTACTACCAGGAATCAAATCTATAGCGCAGTCACAGTCCCTATGAGGAGGAAGGGCACTGGACCTGGACTCACTGAATACATCCTGATAGTCCAACAAATACTCCGGAACTTCAGAAGGAGTAGAAGAAGCAATAGAGACCGACAGAGAATCACAATGAATTCCCTGACAACCCCAACTTGAAACAGACATTGCCTTCCAATCCAAAAAAGGATTATGGGTCTGTAACCATGGCAGACCTAAAACGACCAAATCATGCATTTTATGCAGAACAAGAAAACGAATCACCTCCCGATGTTCAGGAGTCATGCACATGGTCACTTGTGTCCAATACTGCGGTTTATTCTCCGCCAATGGCGTAGCATCAATTCCTCTAAGAGGGATAGGATTTTTTAAAGACTCCAGAACAAAACCACAGCGCTTGGCAAACGACAAGTCCATCAGACTCAGGGCAGCACCTGAATCCACCAATGCCATAACAGGGTAGGAAGACAATGAGCAAATTAGAGTTACAGACAAAATAAACTTAGGATGCAAATTACCAATGGTGACAGGACTAACCATCTTTGTTAGACGTTTAGAGCATGCTGAGATAACATGTGTAGAATCACCACAGTAAAAACACAACCCATTCTGACGTCTATGATTTTGTCGTTCAGTTCTAGTCTGAATTCTATCACATAGCATTGAGTCAGGTGTCCGTTCAGACAACACTGCCAGAGGATTAGCAGATTTGCGCTCCCGCAAACGCCGATCTATCTGAATGGCCAGAGCCATAGAATCACTCAGACTTGTAGGAATGGGAAAACCCACCATCACATTCTTAATGGCTTCAGAAAGGCCATTTCTGAAATTTGCGGCCAGAGCACACTCATTCCATTGAGTAAGCACGGACAATTTCCGAAATTTTTGGCAATATACTTCAGCCTCATCCTGGCCCTGAGAGATAGCCAGCAACGCTTTTTCTGCCTGAATTTCAAGATTGGGATCCTCATAAAGCAATCCGAGCGCCAGAAAAAACGCATCAATATTTGCCAATGCCGGATCTCCTGGCGCCAATGAAGAAGCCCAATCCTGAGGGTCGCCACGCAAGAAGGAGATAACAATTTTAACTTGCTGAGCTGAGTCTCCAGACGAACGCGGTTTCAAAGATAGAAACAATTTACAATTATTCCTGAAATTCCCAAATTTAAATCGATCACCAGAGAAAAGCTCAGGAATAGGTATCTTAGGCTC
The DNA here is from genome assembly GCF_051348905.1 of Ranitomeya variabilis. Classification (NCBI taxonomy): domain Eukaryota; kingdom Metazoa; phylum Chordata; class Amphibia; order Anura; family Dendrobatidae; genus Ranitomeya; species Ranitomeya variabilis. The sequence goes on along the minus strand of NC_135237.1, from coordinate 575,723,998 downwards.
TGACATAGGACTACTAGTAACAAAATCCTGAATGCCCTGCACTCGTGCAGCAAGCTGATCCACACTAGTAATCAGAGTCTGAACATTCATGTCTGCAGCAGAGCTTCAAGCCACTCAGAAAAAAAAGGGGAAGAAGAAAAAAAACAAAAAAAACCTCAGAACTTCTTTTCTTTTAATCCCGCTTCTGCAATGCATTAAATATTTACTTTTGGCCTGGAATACTGTTATGATCCTAGTGGTAGAGGATCGCAGAAGTTCCAGCTAAGTCCGCAAACACAAAACCAGCTCATAGGGAGGTGGTAACTTGGCTGACCGTATATCTAATCCTAGCACAACAACTAAAAGCAGCCGGGGAACGTACCTACGTTGATTCTAGACGTCTCGCACCAGCCGGAGAACTAACTAACCCTTTCAGAGAAAATAAGACCTCACTTGCCTCAAGAGAAAGGACCCCAAAGTTATAATACAAGCCCCCAACAAATAATAACGGTGAGGTAAGAAGAAAAGACAAACGTAAGGATGAACTAGATTTAGCAAAGAAAGGCCCACTAATTAATAGCAGAAAATAGGAAGGAGACTTATACGGTCAGCAAAAACCCTACAAAAATATCCACGCTGAATATCCAAGAACCCCCGCACCGACTAACGGTGTGGGGGGAGAATATCAGCCCCCTAGAGCTTCCAGCTAAAATCAGGAATCACATTATGAACAAGCTGGAACAAAAATAGAAGCAATGCGAAAAAACAAAAATAAGAAAGCAGGACTTAGCTTATCTTGCACAAAACAGGAGACCAGGAGTCAGGAGCAGACAGACATAGATGACTACATCGATTCCAGGCACTAGACTGAGTTTCCAGGAAGTCTAAATAGGAACACCCAAGGCCTAACGAACCAGGTGGGTACCAACCTGGAGAAAGAAGATCCAAGTGTAATACCACTAGTGACCACAAGAGGGAGCCAAGAAATATAGTTCACAACAGATCTCCGGCTGTGACGAGGTGTCCAGGGAGTGACAGGAACATCCCACAGCTACTGCTAGTGTCTGTGTTAAGATCAGGAACTGCGGTCGGTACAGTTACCACCTGCTCAGAGCTAGTCGCATGTCGCTCCTTAATCACCAGACCATAACATGTCTCCTCTTGTTTTTCTCCATAATTTTCTGTCTTAGGACAGTGTGGAATCATATAAGACAGAAAATTGTGGTAGTATACTTCTTATGTTTCACTACATTGCTCTGTTGTTTCTGCATGATGTTCTGTCTTCTTCACAATCTTCTGCTTTGTATATGTTCATAAAATTCTGTCTTGGACTTTAGTTTATGCACTGAAACTCAAGGTCATGGTCAGCAATAATCTTTTTTTTATCATTTGTTGATTATTTATTCAGCTAATTTTCATTATATTTTGTATTAATGACCAATCACCATAAAACACATGTCACAGCGGTAACCTATATTCCTTCTCAGCGCCACCCTACTCATCGTTGTCATCATGTGGCTCGCTGAGTTTTGCCTCTTGCATCACTGCTGCTTAAGAAGTTGTTTTCCATTTGGCTTTAGGGATCATGGACGGTCTCTGCAGGAATGTAAAGTCCAACAGAGATTATATTCCCTGGCTTATCCCATGCAAGCAGGATCTACAGTGGCATGTACAAGTTCGGGCACCTTTGGTCCCAAATTACTGTTATAGTGAATAGCTAAGCAAGTTGAAGATTAAATGATCTCTAAAAGCACTAAAGTTAAAGATGACACATTTCCTTTGCTTTTTAAAAACTGCAAAAAAGAAAAAGCCCATGAAAAAATGTGGGCATCCTTGGAGATTTGTGTACTTAGATAAAATTTGACCAAGGTTTCAGACATTAATTAGCCTGTTAGGGTTATGGCTGGTTCACAATCATCATCAGAAAAGGCTAGGTGATGCAAATTTCCCAGCTTTATCAAAACCCAGCCTTCTCTAACCTTGTGCCAAAAACAGCAGTCATGGGTTCTTCTAAGCAACTGCCTAGCACTCTGAAAATGAAAATGGTAGAGACCCACATGTCTATCAGAAGATAGTAAAGAGTTTTAAAGTTGCCCTTAACTCAGTTCAAAATTTAATTACAAAATGGCAGCTATCAGGAACAGTTTCAGGAAAAGAACATCTCGCCAAACATTAAGCATGGGAGTGGATTAATCATACTTCGGGGTGGTGTTTCAGCCAATGGCACGGGGAACATTTTATGGGCAGAGGGAAGAGTGGGTTCAATGAAATTTCAACAAACTCTTGATGCAAACAACACCATCTGCATAAAAATAATTGAAGCAGAAAAGAGGATGTCTTCTACAAATGGATAATGATCCTAAACACATGCACAATCCACAATAGACGACCTCAAAAGACGAAAGCTGAAGATTTTACAATGGCCCTCACAGTCCCCTGATCTGATTTGCCGTATTGTATTTTCCATCCTACAGTTGACCATAACCTGAGGTTCTTTGTATAATTGGCCACAATTGGGGGTAAATAGAAAAGGTTTCGGAATAATGCCCATTTTTGTTTTTACTGCATCTAAGAATTTCTGACCATACATGGTTGTGCTGTAAACTTTTATTTCAATGGTCCAGCTGTACTTTTGGTCAGTAATATTACAAAGTGGAACTTCTGGCCTTGTGCCTGACGGTCAGCTTACATCCTATGTATATTTTCGGATCAGGAGTCATATTTATAAGTAGTCATGGGAACATGGGTTTGAATGTTGGTCCTTAGCTGGCACTTTGGGGGGGTTCCTTTAATTTTAATCTGCAGTTGATCATTACAAGGTTTTGGTGGTTTCCTCCTCTAGGTGCGATAAAGTCTGGAGTGTTGCTTCTGCAACCTTCTCCTTCTGCTGTAACGGGATGGAAGGTCAATACGTCAGCGTGGTGATCCCAGGACGCTCCGAGTACCTGACACTGTGCGAGGTTGAGGTTTATGGAGATCTGATCATCAAAGAGAACAATGTCTGCTGGTAGTTCCCAAAGTCAAGGAGACCTTCAAAAATGCCAAGTCTTTTCTCCATCTAGCGGGTCTTCAGCTCTGGGTTCTATAGAGGTTTCCATTATACAAACACTTGTTTGAGTGTGAAAATGAGCTTGTTCTCAACTGATATTTCTGCATTTGGTAAAATTAAAAATTAAACACAATTTCCTCGGTTCACACTCATGTCTACATTTTTTTTAAAATCACCAAGGGAAGAAACAATAAAATGTAGAGAATCCCATAGTAACACATCAATGTCATGTCTGCTCCTAATACACACTTCACACCAAGTACTGATATTTCCTTCCTTACATTTCCTTCTTAGCTCTTCACATCCCTTGATCTTTGGACAAAAAAAAAATAGTTAAAAAATAAAAGAAGATTTTAACAATCTCTCATGGAAGATATTTTAGCAACATGGTCCTGATTCGTCATTTGCTGGGTTTGTTTTTAGTCTTTTGCTTTTTGACTGCTGTTTTGTCCTCACATTTTTATGTACTAATTTCGTGAAAATGGTGCCTGTAATTCAATAAATTAGTACCAAGCAAAAAAATGTCTTTTTTCTGTCTTTAAACTGATCTAACGACTTTTTAGAGGAAAAGTCACTTGTTTTGCAAAAAAATGATACAAAATAACAGGTGTACATAACATCACTCCAAGGCGAGGGGACTAAAGTAGAGTTATGTCAAATAATTTAATAATTAGAGTAGAGATGTGACTTTTTGAAAATTGCATTACATGACTCAGTCTAAAACATCTGGAAGACAACATAAAATAAGCAGTAAATCATTTGATGAATTTGTTGAAAATCAAAAAGTCACTAATTGAGAGCTAATAACTCAAATAAACTGGTGGAAAAGTGGTTGTGTTGCTTGTTGCAGCCTGTAGAGGGTTCCATTAGGATGTTGTTAAAATTCATTGAATTTGTTTTATGAGACATTGGAGCCAATGACCAACATCCAGAATCCCCATAAAGCCCGGGCCGCACTGTGACTTCTTTGTAGTGTTACTGATTGATTTTAACTATTTAGCTAGAGCTGCATCCTCCTGATTGTACACAACTTAATGTTTTGCTTTGGAAGGCAGCTCTAGTTAAATAGTTATAATCAATCAGTAGCGTTACAATAAGTCGCAGTGTGGCCCCGATCTCAGTCACAACATCCATCAATCAGGAACAATTTGGCAAAATACAGCATATTACAGAGTCCATCTTTCTCCAATCTTCAGAACAAGCTCCAGAGCCATGATGCCGGTTGGAGAGTGCTGACAACTTGTCTCCAGAAATTCCCATAGGTGTGCAGTTGTCAGGAGACACTTGGCCACTGAGTCTTTCAAACTGCACATCCAAGCTCTCGCCACCTCCAGCTCAAAAATATTTCCAGATTCCGTCCTTTCCTCAACCCTCACTCTACCAAAATGCTTGTGCATGTCCTAATCATCTCGCGCCTCGACTACTGCAACATCCTCCTCTGTGGCTTACCTTCTAATACTCTTGCACCCCTTCAGTCCATCCTTAACTTTGCTGCCCGACTAATTAATCTCTCTCCTCACTACACTCCTGCTTCCCATCTTTGCAAATCCCTTCACTGGCTCCCAATTTCCCAGCCTATCCAGTTTAAACTACTAACACTGACCTACAAAGCCATCCATAACCTTTATCCTCCGTATATTTCCAAATTAGTCTCTTAATATCTTCCCTCACGTAATCTCCGGTCCTCCCAAGACCTCCTTTTCTCCTCCACACTTATTCGTTCCTCACCCAATCACCTTCAAGATTTCTCCCGAATATCCCCCATCCTCTGGAATTCTGTGCCCCAACACGTCTGGTTATCCACCACATTCGGATCCTTCAAGCAGAACCTGAAAACCCATCTCTTCAAATAAGCTTACAACAACCTGTAATGACCACACGACCATCTCAACACCATTGGAGTTACAGCAACCCCCAATCTATTGTCTCTTTCCCCATAATCCTGTAGAATGTAAGCCGGCAAGGACAGGGTCCTCGCCCCTCTGCCCCAGTCTGCCATTGTTAGTTTTGTTTACTGTAAGCGATATTTGTATTTTGATGTAACCCTGTGTCATGTGCAGCACCATGAAATTAATGGTGCTATATAAATAAATAATAATAGTTTGGCCTAGGCTATTTTACACTACCGGATATAGTTGGGGCTAGGCTATTTTGCGCACCTTGTATAGTTTGGCCTAGGCTATTTTACACCCCCGGTATAGTGTGGTGTAGGATATTTAATACCCTAGGTTATTTTACACCCCTGGTATAGTATGGCCTAGGTTATTTCATACACCCAATATAGCTTAGCCTGCCTAGGCTATTTTACACCTCTGGAATAATTTGGCCTAGGATATTTTATACCCCCAATATAGTTTGGCTCAGGCTATTTTACATCCCCTGTATAGTTTAGCCTAGACTATTTTACACCCCTATTGTAGTTTGACCTATGCTACTTTATACCCCTGGTATAGTTTGGCTAAGGCTATTTTACGCCCCTGGTATTGCTTGGCCTAGGATATTTTACACCCCTAGTTTTGTTTGGCCTAGGCTATTTTACACTCCTGGTTTAGCTTGGCCTAGTCTATTTTATTTTATTATTATTATTGTTTATTTATATAGCACCATTAATTCCATGGTGCTGTACATGAGAAGGGGTTACATCAAAATACAAATATCACTTACAGTAAACAAAACTAACAATGACAGACTGGTACAGCGGGAAGAGGACCCTGCCCTTGCGGGCTTACAATCTACAGGATTGTGGGGAAGGAGACAGTAGGTCAAGGGTTGCAGTAGCTCCAGTGGTGTTGAGGTGGCCGTGTAGTCTTTACAGGCTGTAAGCTTCTTCTATTTTACACCCTTGGATTAGTTTGACCTAGACTATTTTACACCCCCGATAAAGTTTGGCCTAGGCTATTTTACACCCCCAGTATATCTTGGCCTAGGGCATTTTACTCCCCCAGTTTTGTTTGGCCTAGGCTATTTTACACCCTCGGTATAGTTTGGCCTAGGCTATTTTACACTCCTGGTGTATTTTGGCTTAGTCTATTTTACACCCTTGTGTTGTGAATTCTGCTCTTGGGCTCCCTCCGGTGGTTGTAAGTGGTAGCGCTGCTGTCTCTGAGTCGCAGCATTTATCAGGTGTGTTCACTTTGTGCAAATCTGACTTGGCTATTTAGTCTTGCTTCACCCTTTAGTCAGTGCCAGTTGTCCATTGTTCCTGGAGGATTCACATCTCTGCCTGGTCTCTCCTGCTTTGCAGCTCTTTTCAACAAAGATAAGTTATGGCCTTGACTTTTTTTGCTGTCCACATGCGATGGTCTTATTGTTCAGTTCTTTTCCATGTTTTTTGTCTTGTCCAGCTTGGTCTGTATAAGGATTTGTTTAGCCAAGCTGGTATCTCTGGAGATGCAGATATACATTCCATATCTTTAGTTAGCTGTGGAGTTTTTGTATTTTCTGTGGTGGATATTTTCTAGTGTTTTAATACTGACCGCATAGTACTCTGTCCTATCCTTTCTATTTAGCTAGAACTGGCCTCCTTTGCTAAATCCTGATTTCAGTCTGTGTATGTTTTTTCCCTCTCCTCTCACAGTCAATATTTCTGGGGGGCTGTCTGTCCTTTGGGAATTTTCTCTGAGGCAAGATAGTTTTCCCTTTTCTATCTCTAGGGGTAATTAGTCCTCCGGCTGTGTCGAGATGTCCAGGGAGTGCTAGGTACATTCCACGGCTACTTCTAGTTGCGGTGTTAGGTTCAGGGTCTGCGGTCAGTACAGGTACCACCTTCTCCAGAGTACGTCTCATGCTGCTCTTAAGCCACCAGATCATAACACCCTTGGTTTCGTTTGGCCTAGGCTACTTTGCACCCCTGGCATAGTTTGGCCTAGGCTATTTTGCACTCCCCCCCATTATGGTTTGGCCTAGATATTTTTTACACCCCCGGGTACAGTTTGGCCTTCGCTATTTTACACCCCCGGTATAGTTTGGCCAAGATATTTTACACCTCTGAAACAGCTTGGCATAGTTTACTTTACACCCCCAGTTTTGTTTGGCATAGGCTATTTTACACCTTTGGTTTAGTTTGGGCTAGTCTGTTTTACACCCCCAGTACAGTTGGAGCTAGGCTATTTTATACTCCCAATATAGCTTGTCCTAGGATATTTTACACCCCTAGTTTAGTTTGGCCTAAGCTATTTTACACTCCGGGAATAGTTTGGCCCAGTCTATTTTACACCTCTGGTTTAGTTTGGCCTAAGCTGTTTTATACCCCCGGTATAGTTTGGCCTAGACTATTTTACACCTCTGGTTTAGTTTGGCCTAGACTATTTTTTAGCCCCTGGTGTAGTTTGGTCTAGGCTACTTTACAACTATGGTATAGTTTGGCCTAGGCTATTTTACACACCCAGTATAGTGTGGCCTTGACTATTTAACATCCCCTTGTATATTTTGGCCTAGGTTATGTTTACACCCCAGTATAGTTTGGCCCAGGCTATTTTACACCCCCGGTATTGTTTGGCCTAAGCTATTTTAAAACCCCGGTATAGTTTGGCCTAGACTATTTTACACCCCCGGTGTAGTTTGGTCTAGGCTATTTTACAACTATGGTATAGTTTGGCCTAGACATTTTTACACCCCAGAGTATAATTTGGTCTTCTCTATTTTGCACCCCCGGTATAGTTTGGCCAAGGTAATTTACACCCCTGGAACAGGTTGGCATAGGGTACTTTATACCCCCAGTTTTGTTTGGCCTAAGCTACTGTACTTTACACCCCTTGTATAGTTTGGTATAGGCTATTTTACACCCCTTGTATAATTTGGTATAGGCTATTTTACACCCCATGTATAGTTTGGTATAGTCTTCTCTTTTTTTCTTTTTCTATAGCGCTAACATATTCTGCAGCACTTTACAGTTTGCACACATTATCATCACTGTCCCCGATGGGGCTCACAATCTAAATTCCCTATCAGTATGTCTTTGGAATGTGGGAGGAAACCGGAGGACTCGAAGGAAACCCACGCAAACACGGAGAGAACATGCAAACTCTTTGCAGATGTTGTCCTTGGTGGGGTTTGAACCACTGCGCCACAGTGCCGCCCATATAGGCTATTTTACGCTCCTAGGATAGTTTGGCCTTGGACAGTTTATTCCCCGTGCTATACTCTTGAAAGGGCCAAACTATACCCTGGTTTTGTTAGGACAGGGGTTGTGCCTGTTACACTGTTGCCAGGGGAGTCTTCCAGGGAATGTACTTGAGAGATGGGGATAAAAATTGGGAAAAGGAAAGGGACCTACAGTGTCAGGGTTAAGGTTAGTGGCCCTACAGTGGCCAGCAGAGTGCTGCGTGGCTAATAAGATACAGCGGGATGCACACACGACGTGGCTCCAGGGCAGCTCACCAAAAGAGGAGGTCGATGGACTTGAGCCCTGACAATTCATTCTCCCATCTTTATCTGTGACTTTACTTTTCACTATTCTCCAGCAGATGACTTACCATCCGGTACCTTACAATTCATAACCATGGACCACTGGACCACCTGGATAAGAGGAGTTCAGGTCTGATGAACAACTGAGGCCTGCAGTTCAGGTCTGATGAACAACTGAGTGAGTCATCACCAGATAACCCTGATAACTAATATGGTGGCGGACCCTAATGATTGTCAGGACTCTGAACATTTTTCACCTTTTGTGCATTACTGCCCTTTTCCAAGATGGCGTCTTGGGTCTCATGTGCACTGTGTCTTCCTGCTATAAAACTCCACCCCAGCCTTCAGTCTGTGCTAGAGTATTCTGCCTTGCATCCAGCTCCTGACCTCTGATTACTCCCTGGCTATACACCTGATCCTGTGAACCTGTGTGGTGATCCTGCTACTCAGCTCTGAGTTCCTGCTGCATACACCAGTTCCAGTAATCCTCCTTCATCTGCTGCTCGTGTTTACTTCCATCTGCATTTGCTGGACATGTAAGCTGCTGCTGCTACTGCAATAACCTGAGACTATTACCCTGGCCTCCCCGGTTGAGCTAAGATATTATTTGAACTGCCTTATAAACATATCTATCTGTGTTTGGACTACCAAGGACTTATTCGTGTCAAGTATCCTCAAGAATAACTGTGCTTCATAGACTTTCTGCTTGATTGCATTTTCCTCTGAAGTTTCCTATAGACTGCTGAGCTGCGTTTATTATTTGCACCAAGTGTTGTGGACTTGAATTTCTCTCTGTTTGAATCACCGTGTGATAATATAGACTTTACGACTTATAAAACTGTGTCCTGTAGTTGTCTTGTTCCACACAAAGAGTCTCCTGAGTTATCCCCTATAATTATTACACTACTCCTAAAAATGCACCCGTCCAACAACTATAAATACACCTACGACCATTATAACTACATCAGAACCTAAACCCATTCCTACTACTGTAAGAATAACTACATCTATTGAATCAAGTATGACACCTACAACTACATCCAGTGCAACAACTACACCTACACTCATTCCAACTACTACATTTAAAACTACACACATTTCAACCACAATTACATCTCTAACTATACTAATTTCAACTAAAACTACATCCAAAACTACACCTACAAGTACACCTAGTCCAACTGCAGCTACACTGTGGCCAACAAGCACACTAGCAAATACACCAACAAATGCACGCAATCAAACAACTGCAAATACACTTACGACCATTATAACTACATCTGAACCTATGCCCATTCCTACAACTACAACTGCAGTTATAACTGCATTCATTGAATCAAGTATGACACTTACATCTACATCCATTACAACTACAGCTATACTTATTCCAACTAAACCCATGTCAATAATAACACCTAAAACTACATCCAATCCAACAACTACACTTACAAGTACACCCAGTTCAACTACAAATGCACAAAGTCATACAACTACACCAAATCCAACAAGTAGACCAGCTTTTACACCTAAAACTGCACCCAGTCCAATAACTGCAATAACACCTACAACCATTCCAACTCCGACTGAACTTACAACTACAATTATTCCAACAACTATAACGGAACTTACAAATACATCCATTCCAATAACTACGACAGCTGTAACTACACCCATTACAACTACGCTTGTTCCAACTACGACAGCTGTAACTACACCCATTCCAACAGCTACTACAGAAATAACATTTCTGCCAACACTCGAATACATAATGTCCTCAACTACTAGTAAGGCTACAACTGTACCCCGTCATCTACAAGGTACAATTATAACTGAAAATCTAACTTTACCAAAAGTAAAAAGCAAAATAACCACCAAAGTTGTAACTACTGTTATGACCCCAATGGCAGAGGGTCTCAGAAATAAATTCTAAGTCTGCAAACACAAAAAACCAGCTCATAGGGCAGTGGTAACTGGGCTGACCGTATATCTAATCCTAGCACCACAAATAGCAGCAGCCGGGGAACGTGCCTACGTTGGTTCTAGACGTCTCGCGCCAGCCGGAGAACTAACTAACCCTAGAAGGGAAAAGATAGACCTTCCTTGCCTCCAGAGGAAAGACCCCAAAAGTTGGATACAAGCCCCCAACAAATAATAACGGTGAGGTAAGAAGAAAAGACAAACGTAAGAATGAACTAGGTATTTAGCAAAGAGAGGCCCACTGACTAATAGCAGAATATAGTAAGATGACTTATACGGTCAGCAAAAACCCTATCAAAATTTCCACGCTGGATATTCAAGAACCCCCGAACCGTCTAATGGCCCGGGGGGAGAATACCAGCCCCCTAGAGCTTCCAGCAAAATCAGGAATCACATTTAGTACAAGCTGGACAAAAAATAATAGCAATACAAATAACCAAAAAACAAGGAAGCAGGACTTAGCTTAATTATGCACGAACCAGGACCAGCAGACAGGAGCAAACAGAAAGAACTGATTACAACGATGCCAGGCACCAGACTGAGAGTTCAGGAAGTTTATATAGCAACACCCCTGGACTAACGACCCAGGTGGGTGCCAAACTAGGGAAAGACAATCCCAGAGTCATATCACTAGTGACCACAAGAGGGAGCCAAAAAAGTCTAATTCACAACAGTACCCCCCCTTTAAGGAGGGGTCACCGAACCCTCACCAAGACCACCAGGGCGATCAGGATGTGCAGCGTGAAAGGCACAAACTAAATCGGCCGCATGCACATCAGAGGCAACCACCCAGGAATTATCCTCCTGACCATAGCCCTTCCACTTGACCAGATACTGAAGCCTCCGCCTGGAGAGACGAGAATCCAAGATCTTCTCCACCACGTACTCCAACTCGCCCTCAACCAACACCGGAGCAGGAGGCTCAACAGAAGGGACCACAGGTACAACGTACCGCCGCAACAAAGACCTATGGAACACGTTGTGAATGGCAAACGACACCGGAAGATCCAAGCGAAAGGACACAGGATTAAGGATTTCCAATATCTTGTAAGGACCGATGAAGCGAGGCTTAAATTTAGGAGAGGAGACCTTCATAGGAACAAATCGAGAAGACAGCCATACCAAATCCCCAACACGAAGTCGGGGACCCACACCGCGGCGGCGGTTGGCAAAACGCTGAGCCTTCTCCTGTGACAACTTTAAGTTGTCCACCACATGATTCCAAATCTGCTGCAACCTATCCACCACAGAATCCACCCCAGGACAGTCAGAAGGCTCCACATGTCCTGAGGAAAAACGAGGATGGAAACCAGAGTTGCAGAAAAATGGCAAAACCAAAGTAGCTGAACTAGCCCGATTATTAAGGGCAAACTCAGCCAACGGCAAGAAGGTCACCCAATCATCCTGATCTGCAGAAACAAAACACCTCAAATAAGCCTCCAGAGTCTGATTAGTTCGCTCCGTTTGTCCATTAGTCTGAGGATGAAAGGCAGACGAAAACGACAAGTCAATGCCCATCTTAGCACAAAAGGATCGCCAGAACCTGGAAACAAACTGGGATCCTCTGTCAGACACGATATTCTCAGGAATGCCGTGTAAACGAACCACATTCTGAAAGAACACAGGAACCAGATCGGAAGAGGAAGGCAGCTTAGGCAAAGATACAAAATGGACCATATTGGAAAAGCGATCACATACCACCCAGATGACAGACATGCCCTGAGACACCGGAAGATCTGAAATGAAATCCATGGAAATGTGTGTCCATGGCCTCTTCGGGACAGGCAAGGGCAAGAGCAACCCGCTGGCACGAGAACAGCAAGGCTTAGCTCGAGCACAAGTCCCACAGGACTGCACAAATGACCGCACATCCCGTGACAAGGAAGGCCACAAAAAGGACCTAGCCACCAAATCTCTGGTGCCAAAAATTCCCGGATGCCCTGCCAACACCGAGGAATGAACCTCGGAAATGACTCTGCTGGTCCACTTATCAGGAACAAACAGTCTGTCAGGTGGACAAGAGTCAGGTCTACCAGCCTGAAATCTCTGCAACACACGTCGCAAATCCGGAGAAATGGCTGACAAGATTACTCCCTCTTTAAGAATACCAACTGGTTCAGCGACTCCAGGAGAGTCAGGCACAAAGCTCCTTGAAAGAGCATCAGCCTTCACATTCTTTGAACCTGGTAAATACGAGACCACAAAGTCAAAACGGGAGAAAAACAATGACCAACGGGCCTGTCTAGGATTCAGGCGTTTAGCAGACTCGAGATACATTAGATTTTTGTGATCAGTCAAGACCACCACACGATGCTTAGCACCCTCGAGCCAATGACGCCACTCCTCAAATGCCCACTTCATGGCCAGCAACTCCCGATTGCCAACATCATAATTCCACTCAGCAGGCGAAAACTTCCTAGAGAAAAAAGCACATGGTCTCATTACAGAGCAACCAGGGCCTCTCTGCGACAAAATGGCCCCTGCCCCAATCTCAGAAGCATCCACTTCAACCTGAAAGGGAAGTGAGACATCAGGCTGGCACAAAACAGGCGCTGAAGTAAACCGGCGCTTCAACTCTTGGAAAGCTTCCACGGCTGCAGGAGCCCAGTTAGCAACATCAGAACCTTTCTTGGTCATATCCGTCAAAGGTTTAACAACGCTAGAAAAATTAGCGATAAAACGACGGTAGAAGTTAGCAAAACCCAAGAACTTCTGAAGACTCTTAACTGACGTGGGTTGAGTCCAATCATGAATAGCTCGGACCTTGACTGGGTCCATCTCCACCGCAGAGGGGGAAAAAATAAAACCCAAAAAGGGAACCTTCTGTACTCCAAAGAGACACTTTGAGCCCTTAACAAACAAAGCATTCTCACGCAAAACCTGAAACACCATCCTGACCTGCTCTACATGCGAGTCCCAATCATCAGAAAAAAACAGAATATCATCCAGATAAACAATCATAAATTTATCCAGATACTTCCGGAAAATATCATGCATAAAGGACTGAAACACTGAAGGAGCATTAGAGAGCCCAAAAGGCATCACCAAGTACTCAAAATGACCTTCGGGCTTATTAAATGCAGTTTTCCATTCATCTCCTTGCTTAATGCGCACAAGGTTGTACGCACCACGAAGATCTATTTTGGTGAACCACTTGGCACCTTTAATCCGGGCAAACAAGTCCGACAACAGAGGCAAAGGATACTGAAATTTAACAGTGATTTTATTCAGAAGCCGATAGTCAATACAAGGTCTCAAAATCCGTCTTTCTTGGCCACAAAAAAGAATCCAGCACCAAGAGGGGAAGAGGATGGACGGATATGCCCCTTCTCCAGAGATTCCTTGATATACGAACGCATTGCGGTATGCTCAGGTACAGACAGATTAAATAGTCTTCCCTTAGGAAATTTACTGCCTGGAATCAAATCTATAGTGCAGTCACAGTCCCTATGAGGAGGCAGAGCACTGGACCTGGACTCGCTGAGTACATCCTGAAAATCAGACAAATACTCAGGAACTTCCGAAGGAGTAGAGGAAGCAATAGACACCGGCGGGAAATCACCATGAATTCCCTGACAGCCCCAACTTGACACAGACATTGCCTTCCAATCCAAGACTGGATTATGGGTCTGTAACCATGGCAGCCCCAAAACGACCAAATCATGCATTTTATGCAGAACAAGAAAACGAATCACCTCCCGATGTTCAGGAGTCATGCACATGGTTACCTGTGTCCAAAACTGCGGTTTATTTTCCGCCAATGGCGTAGCATCAATACCTCTAAGAGGGATAGGATTTACCAACGCTCAAGAACAAAACCACAGCGCTTGGCAAATGACAGATCCATAAGACTCAGGGCAGCACCTGAATCCACAAACGCCATAACAGGGTAGGAAGACAATGAGCAAATCAAAGTCACAGACAAAATAAATTTAGGTTGCAAATTACCAATGGCGACAGGACTAACAACCCTTGTTAGGCGTTTAGAGCATGCTGATATAACATGTGTAGAATCACCACAGTAAAAACACAACCCATTCTGACGTCTATGATTTTTCCGTTCATTTCTAGTCTGAATTCTACCACATTGCATTAAATCAGGTGTTTGTTCAGACAACACCACAAGAGGATTAGCGGCTTTGCGCTCCCGCAAATGCCGGTCAATTTGAATAGCCAGCGCCATGGAATCATTCAGACTTGTAGGAATGGAGAAACCCACCATCACATTCTCAATGGCTTCAGAAAGGCCATTTCTAAAATTTGCGGCCAGAGCACACTCATTCCACTGAGTAAGCACGGACCATTTCCGAAATTTTTGGCAATACACTTCAGCTTCATCCTGGCCCTGAGAAATAGCCAGCAAGGCTTTTTCTGCCTGAATTTCAAGATTGGGTTCCTCGTAAAGCAATCCGAGCGCCAGAAAAAACGCATCAATATTTGCCAATGCTGGATCTCCTGGCGCTAGCGAGAAGGCCCAATCCTGAGGTTCGCCCCGTAAGAAAGAGATAACAATTTTTACTTGCTGAGCTGAGTCTCCAGATGAACGGGGTCTCAGAGATAGAAACAATTTACAATTATTCCTGAAATTCCTAAACTTAAATCGGTCTCCAGAGAACAGTTCAGGAATAGGTATTTTAGGTTCAGACATAGGACTACTGGTAACAAAATCTTGTATGCCCTGCACACGAGCAGCAAGCTGGTCCACACTTGTAATCAAGGTCTGGACATTCATGTCTGCAGCAAGCTCAAGCCACTCAAAGGTAAAGGGGAGGAAGAAAGGAAAAAAAAAAAAAACTCAGAATTTCCTTTCTTATAATCCCACTTCTGCAATGCATTAAACATTCAACTTTGGCCTGGCATACTGTTATGACCCCAATGGCAGAGGGTCTCAGAAATAAATTCTAAGTCTGCAAACACAAAAAAACAGCTCATAGGGCAGTGGTAACTGGGCTGACCGTATATCTAATCCTAGCACCACAAATAGCAGCAGCCGGGGAACGTGCCTACGTTGGTTCTAGACGTCTCGCGCCAGCCGGAGAACTAACTAACCCTAGAAGGGAAAAGATAGACCTTTATTGCCTCCAGAGGAAAGACCCCAAAAGTTGGATACAAGCCCCCAACAAATAATAACGGTGAGGTAAGAAGAAAAGACAAACGTAAGAATGAACTAGGTATTTAGCAAAGAGAGGCCCACTGAATAATAGCAGAATATAGTAAGATGAATTATACGGTCAGCAAAAACCCTATCAAAATTTCCACGCTGGATATTCAAGAACCCCCGAACCGTCTAACGGCCTGGGGGGAGAATACCAGCCCCCTAGAGCTTCCAGCAAAATCAGGAATCACATTTAGTACAAGCTGGACAAAAAAATAATAGCAATACAAATAACCAAAAAACAAGGAAGCAGGACTTAGCTTAATTATGCACGAACCAGGACCAGCAGACAGGAGCAAACAGAAAGAACTGATTACAACGATGCCAGGCACCAGACTGAGAGTTCAGGAAGTTTATATAGCAACACCCCTGGACTAACGACCCAGGTGGGTGCCAAACTAGGGAAAGACAATCCCAGAGTCATATCACTAGTGACCACAAGAGGGAGCCAAAAAAGTCTAATTCACAACAAACTACACTAAGTTTTAAGGAAAACACAACTGCAAGTGACCATGGACTCTCGGCTGAAGGCGATAAACATACAAAAGACAAATGTACTATACAAACTCACACCAAAGAGAAGGAGGAATTGACTAGTGAACAAGACCAAAACAACAAACAATGCCCCCCTATCACACTGCACCCCGACTCTCCCTGCCTGACCAGTGAACCACTATTTAACCTGCAACAGAAGTTTGTGGACATCGCGAAGAAAGCAATGGGGCATGTAATGTCTGCAATTCATGAAGCTAATAAGACTCATTGTCAACCATAGTAGACTGGAAATCGATCACAAAGTCAAGAGACAAAGCACTGTAACAAATTGTAGCAACTGTAAAAGCATAAAACACAACAGTAAGATGGTAAAAGAATACAAATCTATATATTGTGCTGTGAATGGTGAAAATTCATTATTACCGATATGACAGAGGCAATTATTCCCTAAATAGAGACTATAATAAAATATAACTTTTAATCAAACTATGCTATTTTCTATAACATTTAGGGTTATATGCTGAAGTACAATAACAAATTGTATTGTGGTACCGTGTTAGCCAGAAAAATCGAGGTGAATACTTTTCTGCCCAATGATGACAGAAGTATTCTAGGAGTGATACCTTTATTGGCTAACCAGAAAATAATATGTTTGCAGCTTTCAGAGCACAGAGGCTCCTTCTTCAGGCAAGATTACAAATAGATTAATAAGAAAAAAGCACAACATTTAAAGAATATTACAGGAGGACATTTGTTAGGGGGTGAGAAGTGTGATGAGTCCATAGACAAGCCATGGTAATCCAATTAGGCATTTTCTTAGAAATGAAGAGGCAGTGGGAATAACGTTCTTAAGGTACCTTCACACTAAACGATTTACCAACGATCACGACCAGTGATACGACCTGGCCGTGATCGTTGGTAAGTCGTTGTGTGGTCACTGGAGAGCTGTCACACAGACAGCTCTCCAGCGACCAACGATGCCGAAGTCCCCAGGTAACCAGGGTAAACATCGGGTTACTAAGCGCAGGGCCGCGCTTAGTAACCCGATGTTTACCCTGGTTACCAGTGAAGACATCGCTGGATCGGTGTCACACACACCGATCCAGCGATGTCTATGGGAGATCAAGCGACGAAATAAAGTTCTGGCCTTTCTGCTCCGACCAGCGATATCACAGCAGGATCCTGATCGCTGCTGCCTGTCAAACACAACGATATCCAGGATGCTGCAACGTCACGGATCGCTAGCGATATCGTTTAGTGTGAAGGTATCTTTAGTTATCTGGAGTCCATCTGGTGGAGGTGTGAATTGTATCCATGTAGTGACTCATAAATCCAGGTGATAAATTGAGTCCCAGTGTCAACTAATTAAACATATTCATTAGTTTGTATTCCCAAATTTTTCTTTCCCTGTGGTCTTTAAAATGACCTTATAGTATTAAGACTTAAGTCTGTCATACTGTGTCCAGGTCCAGAGAAATGTTTTCCCACCGGTGTGTCCATTTCATTCCTGATTGTCTGTGTAGATTCATCCTAGTTTGTAGTCTTTGCATAGTTCCCCCAATATAGAGACCTCCAGGGCACCTCGTACATTGTATCATGTACACCACATTGGAGGATGTACAAGAAAAGGAGCCCGTGACCTTATAGTCCTGATTTGTGTTTGGTACACGGACTATACTTGTTGGTAATATGTGGGGACACGTTTTGCATTTTTTATTGTTACAGGTAATATGCCCGTCACTGATGGTGATGAGAGGACACTTCTGACGAGCAGATTCCTTAAGTTAGGGGGCTGTTTATAGGAGAGAAGTGGTAGTTCTGGGAATATGTCTTTCATTTTGTGATCTCTATGGAATATGGGTTGGAGATCACCAATTTTCCTTGCAGGACGTTGCAGCGTCCTGGCTAGCGATATCGTTGAGTGTGACAGGCAGCAGCGATCTGGATCCTGCTGTGATATCGCTGGTCGTTGAAGAAAGTTCAGAACTTTATTTGGTCGTCAGATCGCCGTGTATCGTCGTGTTTGACACCAAACGATGCCAGCGATGTTTTACACTGGTAACCAGGGCAAATATCGGGTTGCTAAGCGAAGGGCCGCGCTTAGTAACCCGATGTTTACCCTGGTTACCAGTGTAAAATGTAAAAAAACAAACAGTACATACTCACCTTCGCGTCCCCCGGCGTCCGCTTCCCTGCACTGACTGAGCGCCGGCCGTAAAGTGAAAGCACAGCACAGCGGTGACGTCACCCCTCTGCTGTTAGGGCCGGCACTCAGTCAGTGCAGGAAGCGGACGGCGGGGGACTCGAAGGGGAGTATGTACTGTTTGTTTTTTTTACATTTTACACTGGTAACCAGGGTAAACATCGGGTTACTAAGCGCGGCCCTGCGGTAACCCGATGTTTACCCTGGTTACCCAGGGACCTTGGCATCGTTGGTCACTGGAGAGCGGTCTGTGTGACAGCTCTCCAGCGACCAAACAGCGACGCTGCAGCAATCGGCATCGTTGTCTGTATCGCTGCAGCGTCGCTTAATGTGAAGGTACCTTTTTACTTTCATTTCTCCTTCCTCACCAGATTGTGAGGAAATCCCCTCCCTCCAGGTAGTCTCCTGTCTCTAGCAGCTCTGTGAAACCTCATACCACAGTTGGATTGCAGAGCTTCAGGAGGACAGATATAACTGTGCTCTCAGGCTCATTGTATGTGAACACGTCACACTCAATAAGGTTTGTAGTTTATGTTTTTATTCATCACAATTGTTTATTTAGCTTGTTTTATGAATGTATAGCACAAAGTGTGAGGATATTTCGTACAAATAAGGCCGATTAAAAAAGAAAGTGTGCTGCTCAGGCATATACAGTAGTTCCCTAACACATATTTCTTCTCTTGCTTCAGATTATTTGCTGAAATGGAGAAAAAATGTACAATTTATGAAAAAACCTTGATGTTGAGGAAGTAACAAACATGCTGTTAGATGATGCAGACCCCACACTGAATGAGGATTTAGGAGAGGAAAGTGAGATTGATTCTCATGATGAGGTGGAAGTATGTGAAGTGGATTCTGAAACAGAGCAAGATGGTGACAGTGATGAGGAGGAAGATGTAGAATCTTATTATATGGGAAAAGATAAAAAAAAAACCAATGGAACAAGAAGCCAATCCAGAAAAAAACGTATGGAACCTCAAAACATTATTACTCACCTTCCTGCAGTTCTAGGAACTGCAATTAATGCAAAAACTGCAGCTGAATGCTGGAATAGTTTATTCACAGATGACATTCTGGACTCTATTGTCATATACCAACCAATATATAGACAATATAAAGCACAAGTTCATCTGCAACAGAACCATCAAGGCCACAGATGAAATTGAACTGCGTGCTTTTTTTGGATTATTATACCTCGCAGGAGCTTATAGGGCAAATCGGCAAAGTTTGAAGGAACTTTGGAGTAAAGATGGGGATGGAATTGAAAAATTTGGCCTTGTTATGTAACGTAAAACATATGACCGACTTGCTCCAAGTAGTAGAGTGTCGGGTGGTTTCATCAAACTCAATTTGACAGGTGGACACGCACCTATCAAAGTGTATCAAAGTGTGTAACCCCTCCCTGTCAGCCAGCTGTCCCTCCTTGTCTGGCTGTCAGCTTTTGATATAGTTTAATATTATTATCACAGTATTTGATGCAGTGAATGTTATCCCAGTAATTGTTTTATATTAGTTGTTTATATGCTGTATTAAGAGTAGTCTTATTTGATAATCCGCTGATAGGGAGAGTGAGGCTGTGTTTCTGCAGTATTATCGGCTATTGGTATTCTCATTTATATGTGTTTTATAATGGGGCGCATTATGTATGCGGCCATATTACAACACCTGCAAGTATGAAGCGTGGTGTTTTATACGTTTATAAAAAAAAGCAAAAGACACGGTATTGTAAAATGTAAAAGATTTTTATTGTAAAATAAACACATCTCAAAGACATTTCGCTGCTGCATCGTACAAAATAAATAGTATCGCTTGAATATACAACACACTTCTTACAAAATAAATATCAATGCTGCATCGTACAAAATAAATAGCACGATGATATAAGTTATGTCATTTATCCACTATAAGATGTGTTTCATTATCAGCGAACACATTCTATAGTGAATATTGCAGAAACGACAGGCAGGAGTTGTTTCATTATCAGCGAACACATTCTATAGTGAATATTGCAGAAACGACAAGCAGGGACTGGCTCCTACATGATCACATAAGCAGCTGTGATCATGATGCTTGGGATATGACTGCGAAGCCTGTTCACACACAACACGCATTCACAAAACATCATCAGCCACATGGTTCATCAATCAGTACAGCAAAAAACTGTCTGCATATGCTGCCCACCGATGTTTGGGGGGGTCACAGCAGCTGTTTCTCCGGTATCCCCAGCTAGCTGAGCAAACACAGAATGGTTTAAAATCTTTTATTGTGTGAAGTAAAGTGAATGAGTCTGATACTACAATTGCTAGATTATCAAAATTGTTATCAAAGTGACAGCAAAAGTTTCTGTGCTGGAGATACAAACATTCCACTTGCTAGCAGCTGTTAAAATGTATCTGTACGGACCACTAACTAGACAGGCAGACTTTCTGTGTTGGAGATACAAACATTCCACACAAGCACTCCTTAAACCACACAGAAATAATTTGATGTTGTGATTATTATCATAGTGTTGGTTTGTTTTATATTCTATTAGATTTTTATATTAAATGCAACTGCTATGAGTTGAATGAGTCTGATACTACAATTGCTAGACCACTAACTAGACAGGCAGACTTTCTGTGTTGGAGATAAAAACATTCCACACAAGCACTCCTTAAACCACACAGAAATAATTTGATGTTGTGATTATTATCATAGTGTTGGTTTGTTTTATATTCTATTAGATTTTTATATTAAATGCAACTGCTCTGAGTTGAATGAGTCTGATACTACAATTGCTAGATTATAGAAATTGTTATCAAAGTGACAGCAAAAGAGTTTCTGTGCTGGAGATACAAACATTCCACTTGCTAGCAGCTGTTAAAATGTATCTGTACTGACCACTAACTAGACAGGCAGACTTTCGGTGTTGGAGATACAAACATTCCACACAAGCACTCCTTAAACAACACAGAAATAATTTGATGTTGTGATTATTATCATAGTGTTGGTTTGTTTTATATTCTATTAGATTTTTATATTAAATGCAACTGCTATGAGTTGAATGAGTCTGATACTACAATTGCTAGATTATCGAAATTGTTATCAAAGTGACAGCAAAAGAGTTTCTGTGCTGGAGATACAAACATTCCACTTGCTAGCAGCTGTTAAAATGTATCTGTACTGACCACTAACTAGACAGGCAGACTTTCTGTGTTGGAGATACAAACATTCCACACAAGTACTCCTTAAACCACACAGAAATAATTTGATGTTGTGATTATTATCATAGTGTTGGTTTGTTTTATATTCTATTAGATTTTTATATTAAATGCAACTGCTCTGAGTTGAATGAGTCTGATACTACAATTGCTAGATTATCAAAATTGTTATCAAAGTGACAGCAAAAGAGTTTCTGTGCTGGAGATACAAACATTCCACTTGCTAGCAGCTGTTAAAATGTATCTGTACTGACCACTAACTAGACAGGCAGACTTTCTGTGTTGGAGATACAAACATTCCACACAAACACTCCTTAAATCACACAGAAATAATTTGGTGTTGTGATTATTATCATAGTGTTGGTTTGCTTTACATCCTATTAGATTTTTTATATTAAATGTAGCCGCTATGAGTTGAATGGGCCTGATACCATAATTGCTAGATTATCGTATCAAAGTGTATTATTACACCTATTATCACACCTATTATTACATAGGTCCTTTTATTTATAGTCCCAATAATATTTATTCTCTTTTATTTACATTTTCATACACCTATAGTCCCAATAATATTTATTTGACCAGCAGTTAATTAAATAAAAGCGCATAAAGTGTGTTAAATAGACATCATACGGTATGAATTGAATGAGTCTGATACTATAATTGCTAGATTATCGTATCAAAGTGTATTATTACACCTATTATCACACCTATTATATTCTGTGTTTATGCATGATAATTTCATACTGTGATTCTCATTTTATGAGCTTTATAACACATCAGACTGGTTTACGGGTATACTATGTATAATTATTTTAGAATGAAGCGGGCCCAGAGACACCCCAAACTGTACAGATAATGTTCAGTGTTAGTGTGATACAGCATTGTGTTATTATTCCAGGCTGTAACATTTCTATTCCCACAATTTCAACGACCTCTTGATTTTTATCAGAGTCGGTATTCACACATAATAATAATAATAATAATAATAATAATAATAATTACCATCGGTGATATTATGTATATCATGTGTTTTTGACAGGTATAAAACGGTTGTTTTATACATGACTGGTATATGAATATAAAAAGTAAAAATCATCACATGTACAATTAACATACACCATTACACTTCTTACAAAATAGATAATATACAGTATATAGTTCAGTGATAATTGTTACAGTATTTTATTTTTCCGGTGTTACTTTTTTTCATGTATTACCGGATTCTTCTTTGGCAATTGTTACACTCAGTTATTTTTTATTTTTTATTTTTTCCTTGGATTTTGTTAGTCACTACAATTATTTTTGCTCCCAAGATAGGGTGTTAGAGTCGCCAAGTAACATAAACGTGCAGACTCCTGAATATTACAATTACAAAACATTCAAAGTTCGTTTCTCCACTTTTTGCAGATAATAAATCTTAATTTCTTTATAATTTGACTTTTAGTTATAGTTTGTTTCAGCTCTTTGCCGTTCTATGTATACCATAAATTTTGCTTCCTTTCAGTGAATAATATAAGACAAATTATTTTTATTCAAAGTCATCTAACTTATGTATGCTTTTAAAGCTTTGTTACATTACTGTCCAGTCTACACCATGCTGTGTAACATAAATACATGCGGTCTTGTAGTATGGCTTTTGGTTTCTCTGAACTGCCGCAAACAAAACATATAAGGTAGTATGGCTCAAGATGTGAGCATACCAGCAGCTCACAGAGCATTACCGCTGCACTCATGGCCGCTTCTCTTTGCAGCTTCTGAATGTACACTATTCTCACCCATGGAGAGTTTTCCTTTAAAAATATGAATATTATTGAATATAATGTTTTACATATGTTACAGTATTTTATTTTCCATGCAAAAATCCATCTTTGTGTTGCATGTGTTGTGTGTGTTCTGTATGTTGTGTGTGTATGTTTGTTGTGTGTGTTGCATGTGTGTTGTGTGTTCTGTCTGTTGTGTGTGTATGTTTGTTGTGTGTGCTGCATGTGTTGTGTGTTCTGTATGTTGTGTGTGTATGTTTGTTGTGTGTGTTGCATGTGTTGTGTGTTCTGTCTGTTGTGTGTGTATGTTTGTTGTGTATGTGTTGCATGTGTTGTGTGTGTTCTGTCTGTTGTGTGTGTATGTTTGTTGTGTGTGTGTTGCATGTGTTGTGTGTGTTCTGTCTGTTGTGTGTGTGTGTTTGTTGTGTGTGTTGCATGTGTTGTGTGTGTTCTGTCTGTTGTGTGTGTATGTTTGTTGTGTGTGTTGCATGTGTTGTGTGTGTTCTGTATGTTGTGTGTATGTTTGTTGTGTGTGTTGCATGTGTTGTGTGTGTTCTGTCTGTTGTGTGTGTGTTTGTTGTGTGTGCTGCATGTGTTGTGTGTGTTCTGTCTGTTGTGTGTGTATGTTTGTTGTGTGTGTTGCATGTGTTGTGTGTGTTCTGTCTGTTGTGTGTGTATGTTTGTTGTGTGTGTTGCATGTGTTGTGTGTGTTCTGTATGTTATGTGTGTTTGTTGTGCATGTGTTCTGTGTGTTGTGTGTGACTGCCTCCATCAGCACAAAGATGGATTTTTGCATGGAAAATAAAATACTGTAACATATGTAAAACATTATATTCAATAATATTCATATTTTTAAAGGAAAACTCTCCATGGGTGAGAATAGTGTACATTCAGAAGCTGCAAAGAGAAGTGGCCATGAGTACAGCGGTAATGCTCAGTGAGCTGCGGGTACGCTCACATCTTGTGCCGTACTACCTTATATGTTTTGTTTGCGGCAGTTCAGAGAAACCAAAAGCCATACTACAAGACCGCATGTATTTATGTTACACAGCATGGTGTAGACTGGACAGAAATGTAACAAAGCTTTAAAAGCATACATAAGTTAGATGACTTTGAATAAAAATGTAGCGCCCCCACTGCCGCAGGGCCGAGGGGTACCCGGTACCGGGCCTCTGAGTCTCTGCTCTGGGGTTGTCACGGTGGCTAAACCCGGTCCGTGACCCTGCTGAGGGGCGTACAGTGATAGATATGATGGATGATGGTGGTGGTGAGGCTGTAGTGGTGCGGTGCAGTAAATAACGAGGACACCAGGTTGCAGTCTCTTTACCTCTTTACTGAAGATCTCTGGGTCCTCAGTCCGGAGTCCGAATCACCAGGCTGCGCAAGTCCGGCCGGTCCAATGGCACCTCCAGAGTTCTCTTAACAGGTGGAAATCTGCGCCTACCTCCTAGCGCTGTGTGTTGCGGTCCTTCCCTGCTGTGCTTACGGAAAGTCCCCACAACTGTTGTGTCCGTTTCTTAAGTTCCCTCACAACTCGATTAGATGATGTTCTGCTAATCCTCCGTCCCTCCCTGATGTTACGGTTGGAACGGCACCCGTATGACGGGTAGGCTCGGAGCTCTTCCGGGACCCTAGAGTCGCCCCTCTCCACAAGTTGCCCCCCAAGACTGCATAGGTGATGTAGTTGAGACAGCCCGCCTTAGACTGACTGTCCTGCCGTTGGTTTAGAGTATTGCTTGAAGCTGATATTGTAATACTCCCTCGGCATTCCGGCCGCCGGTTATGCGCCTCAGTAGGATGTTGCCTCGGTCTTACAGCACGACCCCTACTGGTATTCTCCTTGTTGCTTTGATCTCGTTTCTCACTCAGCACAATCTATCTCGCTTTCAATCCCTCCTTGGGTACCGCCGCTATACTGAGCAGGCACGGTCCCGTTACGTTCGCTCAAGTTGCCAAGCCTCTGTCAGGATCCCACCCCTTACAGAGACCCTACCGAATCTTCTCCCGCAACACCTTCTGCCACAAGGTGTTGCCTGGTTCCAACCCAGTCAGCTTTCTGTCTACCTTCCTGCCTGACCCCCAGTTTTACCAGTGTGTGGGAAGTGGCCTAATGAATAGAACCCTTAGCTCCCCCTGGAGGCCCGGCGGTGAAATGTATTGGTGTCTGTGATACCTGATCAGATGAACTCCTTCAGTGCCATCAGACGTACCATAGCTCCCCTTAGTGGCGGAGTCACAGTACTGCAACGACCAGGACTCTGGGGCGCTGCACTCCCCCCCGGTTAAATCCAGTACTCCGGGACTGGGAAGAAAACAACAATACAGGTTAGCAAAAAGACATACAATTTTGTTGAGTGCAATAACAATAAGTATACTTGAAGAGAGCTTCCCTTTATGGGAGGTGAGGACACTTGAACGTTACAAACATGGTTAAATATCATAGCAACATGCTATAAATAACTTTTCTTACCCAACCGGGTATTCTACTAGTACAAATTCTTGAACAATAATTTAACATTGCCTTTAAGGACATACACTCTGAATCCGCTAAAGACCTTCTTATAATCACATTATAAGTAGTGTTGAGCATTCCGATACCGCATACTTTTGTGGTATCGGGTATCGGTATCGAAACAACATTAATGTAATAATGTGTAAAAGAGAGAATTAAAATAAAAAATATTGCTATACTCACCTCTCCGACGCAGCCTGGACCTCAGCGAGGGAACCGGCAGCGTTGTTTGCTTAAAATTTGCGCGTTTACTTCCTTACGTGAAGTCCCGGCTTGTGATTGGTCGCGTGCCGCCCATGTGGCCGCGACGCGACCAATCACAGCAAGCCGTGACGTAATTTTAGGTCCTTCAGGATTTTAAAATTACGTTCTGGCTTGTGATTGGTCGCGTCGCGGTCACATGGGCGACGCGACCAATCACAAGCCGTGACGTCACGGGAGGCAGGACACGCGCGCATTTTAAAATGCGCGCGTGTCCTGCCTCCCGTGACGTCCCGGCTTGTGATTGGTCACGTCGCCCATGTGGCCGCAACGCGACCAATCACAGCAAGCCGTGACGTAATTTTAGGTCCTACATGGGCGGGACGCGACCAATCACAAGCCGGGACTTCACGTAAGGAAGTAAACGCGCGAATTTTAAGCAAACAATGCTGCCGGTTCCCTCGGTGAGGTCCAGGCTGCGTCGGAGAGGTGAGTATAGCAATAATTTTTATTTTAATTCTTTCTTTTACACATTGATATGGATCCCAGGGCCTGAAGGAGAGTTTCCTCTCCTTCAGACCCTGGGAACCATCAGGGATACCGTCCGATACTTGAGTCCCATTGACTTGTATTGGTATCGGGTATCGGTATCGGATTGGATCCGATACTTTGCCGGTATCGGCCGATACTTTCCGATACCGATACTTTCAAGTATCGGACGGTATCGCTCAACACTAATTATAAGGCAATTTAACTTTTACATTCTCCTTCTTTAAATCTGCAGGACAGCCTGTCCTAACGGCACCAGACCTACTGCCTCTCCTTTCTTTACAGGACCGCTCCTTTCAGCCCAAGCCTTCTGTCTTTTCAACTACTATACACAGTATAGAACATAACATTACTTTCAGTTTAGGATCAATGAGCCATTTCTTCAAGGCTCCTAAGAGGACTCACTAACTAACCCCATACGGGCCCACTCTCTCTCTGTCCTCATCTTGCTATCAACATTATCAAACATTCTCCACAATTAACTTGTTAAATACACATAACTTTTACATGTAAGCATCATCATCACTTTCTTTTCGTCAAGACATTATTGCTATTTATCTGTCTTAAAGCAATACCATTATGTAAATGCAACAGTGAACATCCCCTTTAAGA